>NW_026294391.1:14264041-14941541 GCF_007827085.1 Peromyscus californicus insignis
GATAGGGACTACCTGGGCCCCAGCTGGAGGACCGGGCTACGCCAGAACTTTGGAACAAAGATGGTTCCCACAGGAGCCCCCAGATAATGGACAAGAAGCTGCAGCATTTCCTCTCCTGGATTTCCATCTTGGTTTGGTCTCATCTTTCTTTGCCGCGTCCCCATGTTTACTCTATGCCATTGCGTGTTTGTTGGAAATACATGTATCTCCTGTTTTTGATTTTGCAGGGGCTAACTTGTTGAGAGATGGCCTTGAGTCTCAGGAGAGACTTGTACTCCTGAACACTGTTGGTTGGAACTGTTAATGATCATGGGTGCCTTTCAAGTTGGAATGGGTATAGTTTGCATGATGAAGTGGCCATGAGCCTGTGGGGGCCAGGGGCACAATGGAGTGGTTAGAATGTATAGGCTCATGGGGTTGAATGCTCACTCCTTGGCTGGTGGCACTCTTTTGGAAGGTTGTAGAACCTTCGAGAGGTGGAACGTTGCTGGAAGAAGGGAATCAGTGGGGCTGGGTCTTGTGCTTCCATAGCCCGGGCCAACTTTCTCATCCTCTCTGTGCTTCCCAGCTGTGATGCAGAGTGGTCAGCCTTCTTACACCACTGCCACCACGCCTTCCCTGCTACAATAGACTGTATGTATCCCCTCAGACTGCAAAGACAATAAACCTTCCTTGCTTTAAACTGCTTCTTGCCGAGTATTTGCTCACAGCAGTCAGAGAGATAACTAACATTGTTACACACCCATGTTTACCACCTGAGCTGGTTAACCACTGAGGCTGGGCTCTCCTCCAGGTGAACTTGTGCTCCTGCTTGATGGCCGGGGTAGGCAAGGACTTGGGGCAGCGGTTCTCAACCTGTGGGCCAAGACCCCCGGGTGGAATGACCCTTTCACAGGGGCCCCCTAAGAGCATCAGAAATCACAGATAAAATTTACATTATGATTCATAGAAGTAGTAAAATCACAGTCATGAAGTAGCAACAAAACAATTTTGTGGTGGGGGGTCACCACAACGTGAGGAACTGTATTAAAGGGCCACAGCATTGGGAAGGTTGAGAACGACTGTCTTAGGAACTGGGAAAGGCCGCAGAGTCTCAGAGAGACAGCTCAAATGTTCACATGCTATCCTGTCAGCAAACTGTTTGTCACTGCCCGGGTGTAAATAAAGCAAAGAACGGTGTCAGGCTTATCACTGTTAAGTTAAAGGTGAACCAGGGGTAGGGGCCCAGATGACACAATGATGAAGACCAAACAGATGAGAGTAAATACTACCAGCTGTGCCTCCCTGACCCGAAGTTAACAGAGCGAAAAGGTAAGTTCGTGGTAATAAATGCGGTGAGCTATCTGTCTCCTATCTCAAACACGCCCCCTGCCTTTCTGGACCGCACAGGACAGACAGCCTTTAGCCAGCTGCACAGTTGACGTGACAATAACAGAGTGAGGTTAATTGTTTTCTTCTTTGGTTGGATCTAGGAAGTGGAGCAGACTCGAGGCTCGGGTCATCCTAGGCAGAATGAAGAGTTCACGCCCCACTTTAACAAATGGCCCCAATGGAGAAAGCCTTGGGGTACCTGCTCCCTTCTTCTCTCCTGGTGCATCCATCTCTGACACTCCAAGGTGTAGCTCTCTCCTTGGTCTTCGTTAAATTAAAGCCCACTTATCCTTTCCTGTGCTCTCTGCCCCATTCTTTGGGAAGGCAGAGGCAATGCGGATTTCAGGCAGCTTTCCTCAGTGGCCAAGGTGTGATTCTCCAGCTCTCCTGCGATGAGATATGGGTGCAGGGGCTCAGCTAACTAATGATGTAGTCACACAGGGCGTGAGATCCTGGCCCACTCGGTGACAAGAGGCTCTCTCTCCTTCTCCTTGTGTCTGTCTGTCTGTCTGTCTGGCCCTCTCCCTCCCGTCTCTCCCTCTCTCTGCACCTCCTCATCCCCTCCACCTTATTATTTTGGCCTCTCCAGGTCCTGAATGTTTTCATTTTTCTTGTCCACTCTCCCCGTGGTTCCTTTACATCAGGCCTCCACCTGCTCCCTCGCCCGCTCGTTCCCCTGGCAAGGGGCTCCTCTGGTGGCACCTCCCGACAGCAAGGCTCTTGTTGTGTGGTTTGATGTCTGTCGCTGTCATGAAACAACATGACCACAAGCAACTTGGGAAGGAAAGGGTTTGTCTGGCTTGCACATCCTGGGTGGTCCATCATTGAGGGAAGGCAAGGCAGGAACTTGAGGTGGGAACTGAACAAACGCCGTGGAGGAATGCTGCTTAGTGACTTGTTGCTCCTGGCTCATTTACTTTGCTCCCAACCTAGGAATACCTGCCCGGGGACGGCCCCCGCTTACAGTGGGCTCGGACCTGCCGCTCCAACCATTAATCAAGAAAATGCCCCCCAGACCTGCCTACAGACCAGTCTGATGGAGACATTGTCTCAGCTGAGCTTCCCTCTTCTCAACTGACTCTAGCTTGTGTCGAG
The DNA here is from genome assembly GCF_007827085.1 of Peromyscus californicus insignis. NCBI lineage: Eukaryota > Metazoa > Chordata > Mammalia > Rodentia > Cricetidae > Peromyscus > Peromyscus californicus. The sequence goes on from NW_026294391.1 coordinate 14,266,508, forward strand.
TTTACAAAACAGTAACCAACAGTGCTCTGCTCTAGAAGACTCCATTTCCTGGCCTCCCCTCACTGAAACCCATTGGAACTTGCTGCCTGTGCCCTCTCCCTAATTCTGGCCCATTCTCTCTCCACATCCCCAGGATCCTCTAACCCCATGAGCCACTCAGCCAACCCTGGGGAGAACTCCTTTGTCTGGATCCTCCTCATGCCCTGTGGCCCTCCCTACACAGGAGTTCCTCCGCTGGTGGCTAGCCTGCTCCTGAACAGCCCCATAGCTGCCTCTTCTTCCTCAGGCCCTGTCCCCTGAGAGGCTGCGTTAGACTCTCTGACCTTGCCAGCCTGGCACTTGACCTTCTTTTTTCCACCTAGCTCCCCAGTCAGCTCTGAGTGACCCTCCTCTGCTTGTCTCCCTACCAGCATTTGGACCCACTGGACTGGCTGATTTGGGGGATACAGGCTTTTCCTGTTCTTCTCTTCTCTTTGACCATGACCGTCTAGCTACTTCCACATTCTGGTATTTTTTTTTGTGTTGTTTTGTTTGTCGGAATTGCTTTTGACTATTACATAAAGCTCTGTCTTTGCAATGTTTGATCACTAATACTTTATTTATGATGGAAGTAATATTTGGGACTACTATCTCCTAGTGCTGAAATGCGCTTGTCTTCACTTTTTGTCACATATTTGCTCTTTACCTAATCCTTAAATATACTCTTTTCTTTTTATAGGCTTCACACCTGGGTTCTTTAACTTTACCTTGTCTACTTGTCCCATTAGACATCTGTGTTAGTGACATGGTTCGATACAAATGTGTAATGGGGTGATACAAGTTATTCTAAAATGGACAAATAGCAAATTGGAAGAAATCAAGTGTTTTCTCATTGTTAGAGACGAATACCTTGTAATATAAATGGGTATGACACAGTTAAGGACTTCTTTAAATGCTAGGTTATGGAATGTTGCCCATTTCAGGGAACCATGGGACATAATTGGGAGTTTCAAAACTTAAAAACAACAAATATAGGGATGGTGACTTTCCCACTGTCTTTTCAATATGCTTGTTACCTCCTAGTATTCTAGGAGACTTTAAGCTATGAATGCATGCCTCCTGCAGTTTGATAAGGTACAAAGCACACTGGGAGGGAAGCCTCCTTATAAATGGGACACTGAACTTCTTTGGGGTGCTGCCTTCTTTTGTTGACACTCTCTTGAGGATGTGTTCTTCCATACAAGTTGGGAAAAGGCCCGCAGGGATGCCATTGGCCTTCTTTTAGTCTCATGGGTTAGCAGGTGTACAAAGCCAAGGTACCAGGAAGGACTGGTCCCCAGGTGGACAGTGCATACTGCATTGGAGATGATACTCTTCTGCATCAGCTAGGCAATGTACTGTGGGAGGCACCCTCCTGCAATAGCTAGTGAATTTGTAGACGATGACTCCGGGGAAGCCTCTTCCCCCATGGACTCTGCCCATTCCCCCATCTTCCAGAATGGTGAACCAGTCATCTATTCCCAGGAGCCACCTTTGTGACACATTCTTCATGACTGAAATGATTTGGGGAACCAGGCAGGTATCTCTGTGTGTAAAAGCACTTGTCACTAAGTCTATGACTTATTTGGATCCCCAGAAGCCACACAGAGAAAGGAGAGAACTAACTCCCACATGCTATCCTTTGACTTCTGCAGGCACACCTTCATATGTGCACACAAATACACAGACACACACAAAATCATAAATGGAACACTCAGATTCGGAGTTCCAGCTTCTAAAGAAAAACATTTCAGCTTTTCGTATGTGACTGGGTAAATGGTCTGAAGTGTTTAGGCCTTCATAGCTTTAAAAGAAATCTAAGGGACTGGGGAGAAGTTTCAGAGGTTAACAGGTCTGCTCTTCCTTCAGACAACCATAGCTTTGTTTCTAGCACCCACTTCCAGCAGCTCACAATTGCGTATAAATCCAATTGAACAGGACAAGATTAAACAGTGACTAATCTTATTAAAGAAAACAGTGTTCCATTGCTGCTAGAACAATCATTAACACGTATTTGATTATGAATATAACTATAAAGTGCTTAATATACAATGTACATGTTTTCCATGATTCAAACATCTTTCCGGGATTTTCATTAAAATAAGTTGTTTCATTCGTAAGTGTTTTGGGTTTTCATTTTATTTTGAGACAAAATATCAGTAAGTAGCTAAAGCTGACCAGGAACTCACTATATAGTCAGTCTATTCTCAAATTTGTGGCAACCCTGCAAGAGTCCATCTATCCCATAAATTTCGTGTGTGTGTGTGTGTGTGTGTGTGTGTGTGTGTGTGTGTGTGTGTGTGTGTTAAGTAGGCTCAAAAGGCCAAGGATCTGCCTGTCTCTGGCTCCCAGGGGCTGGAATTACAAGCACGCACCAACATACCAGGTATTTTTAACAGGAATTTTGATTATAAAATTCAGATCTTTCAGCTAGCAAAGCAAAAACAATGTACTGTCTGAGCAGCCTCAAGAGCCCTGTTGGTTCAGAGATAGTTCCAGTACTACTGAGAACCTTTTCAGAAACTTCTTTTACATGTAAAAACCTGGAAATATTTTACCAGTGTTTTTCTCTAGAAGGTTCAGATTTACATTAAGCTATTTCATCAATATTGAATTGAGGTTTTTCTTTTTTTTTTCAGGGAAAAAATGTAAGATTGTAATTTCCTTCTTCTGATTATATATATCCAGCAGTACTGTCCCACAAACTCAGATGATACTATAAACTATAACTTTAGTGATTATTCTCTAACAAAACTTCTTGGATAATACATCAAAATGAAGGTTTGGGTTTTTTTCACTATATATAAATTTCAGAACAAGCTTTTATTTCTAACACAAAACTCTATGTTAGCATATTAAATCATATTAGACAACCAAGAATTTACTTTCATTTTAACACTGTATATCTCCCATATTACTGATTTTTTAGGTCTTTAATTTACAAATGACACTATTTGAAAAAAAATACCAGAATGTGGAAGTAGCTAGACGGTCATGGTCAAAGAGAAGAGAAGAACAGGAAAAGCCTGTATCCCCCAAATCAGCCAGTCCAGTGGGTCCAAATGCTGGTAGGGAGACAAGCAGAGGAGGGTCACTCAGAGCTGACTGGGGAGCTAGGTGGAAAAAAGAAGGTCAAGTGCCAGGCTGGCAAGGTCAGAGAGTCTAACGCAGCCTCTCAGGGGACAGGGCCTGAGGAAGAAGAGGCAGCTATGGGGCTGTTCAGGAGCAGGCTAGCCACCAGCGGAGGAACTCCTGTGTAGGGAGGGCCACAGGGCATGAGGAGGATCCAGACAAAGGAGTTCTCCCCAGGGTTGGCTGAGTGGCTCATGGGGTTAGAGGATCCTGGGGATGTGGAGAGAGAATGGGCCAGAATTAGGGAGAGGGCACAGGCAGCAAGTTCCAATGGGTTTCAGTGAGGGGAGGCCAGGAAATGGAGTCTTCTAGAGCAGAGCACTGTTGGTTACTGTTTTGTAAACTCGACACAAGCTAGAGTCAGTTGAGAAGAGGGAAGCTCAGCTGAGACAATGTCTCCATCAGACTGGTCTGTAGGCAGGTCTGGGGGGCATTTTCTTGATTAATGGTTGGAGCGGCAGGTCCGAGCCCACTGTAAGCGGGGGCCGTCCCCGGGCAGGTATTCCTAGGTTGGGAGCAAAGTAAATGAGCCAGGAGCAACAAGTCACTAAGCAGCATTCCTCCACGGCGTTTGTTCAGTTCCCACCTCAAGTTCCTGCCTTGCCTTCCCTCAATGATGGACCACCCAGGATGTGCAAGCCAGACAAACCCTTTCCTTCCCAAGTTGCTTGTGGTCATGTTGTTTCATGACAGCGACAGACATCAAACCACACAACAAGAGCCTTGCTGTCGGGAGGTGCCACCAGAGGAGCCCCTTGCCAGGGGAACGAGCGGGCGAGGGAGCAGGTGGAGGCCTGATGTAAAGGAACCACGGGGAGAGTGGACAAGAAAAATGAAAACATTCAGGACCTGGAGAGGCCAAAATAATAAGGTGGAGGGGATGAGGAGGTGCAGAGAGAGGGAGAGACGGGAGGGAGAGGGCCAGACAGACAGACAGACAGACACAAGGAGAAGGAGAGAGAGCCTCTTGTCACCGAGTGGGCCAGGATCTCACGCCCTGTGTGACTACATCATTAGTTAGCTGAGCCCCTGCACCCATATCTCATCGCAGGAGAGCTGGAGAATCACACCTTGGCCACTGAGGAAAGCTGCCTGAAATCCGCATTGCCTCTGCCTTCCCAAAGAATGGGGCAGAGAGCACAGGAAAGGATAAGTGGGCTTTAATTTAACGAAGACCAAGGAGAGAGCTACACCTTGGAGTGTCAGAGATGGATGCACCAGGAGAGAAGAAGGGAGCAGGTACCCCAAGGCTTTCTCCATTGGGGCCATTTGTTAAAGTGGGGCGTGAACTCTTCATTCTGCCTAGGATGACCCGAGCCTCGAGTCTGCTCCACTTCCTAGATCCAACCAAAGAAGAAAACAATTAACCTCACTCTGTTATTGTCACGTCAACTGTGCAGCTGGCTAAAGGCTGTCTGTCCTGTGCGGTCCAGAAAGGCAGGGGGCGTGTTTGAGATAGGAGACAGATAGCTCACCGCATTTATTACCACGAACTTACCTTTTCGCTCTGTTAACTTCGGGTCAGGGAGGCACAGCTGGTAGTATTTACTCTCATCTGTTTGGTCTTCATCATTGTGTCATCTGGGCCCCTACCCCTGGTTCACCTTTAACTTAACAGTGATAAGCCTGACACCGTTCTTTGCTTTATTTACACCCGGGCAGTGACAAACAGTTTGCTGACAGGATAGCATGTGAACATTTGAGCTGTCTCTCTGAGACTCTGCGGCCTTTCCCAGTTCCTAAGACAGTCGTTCTCAACCTTCCCAATGCTGTGGCCCTTTAATACAGTTCCTCACGTTGTGGTGACCCCCCACCACAAAATTGTTTTGTTGCTACTTCATGACTGTGATTTTACTACTTCTATGAATCATAATGTAAATTTTATCTGTGATTTCTGATGCTCTTAGGGGGCCCCTGTGAAAGGGTCATTCCACCCGGGGGTCTTGGCCCACAGGTTGAGAACCGCTGCCCCAAGTCCTTGCCTACCCCGGCCATCAAGCAGGAGCACAAGTTCACCTGGAGGAGAGCCCAGCCTCAGTGGTTAACCAGCTCAGGTGGTAAACATGGGTGTGTAACAATGTTAGTTATCTCTCTGACTGCTGTGAGCAAATACTCGGCAAGAAGCAGTTTAAAGCAAGGAAGGTTTATTGTCTTTGCAGTCTGAGGGGATACATACAGTCTATTGTAGCAGGGAAGGCGTGGTGGCAGTGGTGTAAGAAGGCTGACCACTCTGCATCACAGCTGGGAAGCACAGAGAGGATGAGAAAGTTGGCCCGGGCTATGGAAGCACAAGACCCAGCCCCACTGATTCCCTTCTTCCAGCAACGTTCCACCTCTCGAAGGTTCTACAACCTTCCAAAAGAGTGCCACCAGCCAAGGAGTGAGCATTCAACCCCATGAGCCTATACATTCTAACCACTCCATTGTGCCCCTGGCCCCCACAGGCTCATGGCCACTTCATCATGCAAACTATACCCATTCCAACTTGAAAGGCACCCATGATCATTAACAGTTCCAACCAACAGTGTTCAGGAGTACAAGTCTCTCCTGAGACTCAAGGCCATCTCTCAACAAGTTAGCCCCTGCAAAATCAAAAACAGGAGATACATGTATTTCCAACAAACACGCAATGGCATAGAGTAAACATGGGGACGCGGCAAAGAAAGATGAGACCAAACCAAGATGGAAATCCAGGAGAGGAAATGCTGCAGCTTCTTGTCCATTATCTGGGGGCTCCTGTGGGAACCATCTTTGTTCCAAAGTTCTGGCGTAGCCCGGTCCTCCAGCTGGGGCCCAGGTAGTCCCTATCTTCGGCTGACTCCACTCTGAACCCACAACTTGTCTCAGTGGGATGGCCCATGCTCTGGGCATCCCCTCCATCCTGGGGTCTCTATTGCAAACTAGGCTTGGCCTCCACGGCTTTACAGCAGCAACCTGGGGGCCTCCTTGTGGGGAATATGGTCCTGCCACACTTTGCCTAGCTTCAGTGGCTTCATGGACCCTTGACCCAAAGCTCTATCATCCCCCAACCATGCATTCTTGCCTGCTTGCAAAGCCAACAGCAGGTGGAGGGTGCTGCCCCACCAGCTTGAGATGTCCTATCTCGTACCCTGAGACCCAAGTGGTAGCCATCTCTGTCCACCTTACTGGTTTCAGTCAGAGCAAATGGCTGTCCGGGGTGGTCTCTTTGAGCAGAAGACACCCTCGGCGGTGTCCCGATCCGTGCCTCTCCTTTCCCACACCTTTGTACTTTGATAAGTCACAGCCTTCAGAGGGCACGACCTTGCCTTCTTGGCACCTTTCCGATTGTGCCAGAATAGACTGCAAGGCTTCTCTGTCCTGGGGCTAATTCCTTTAACAAGGACAGCTGTGCTTGCTCCGTAACTTTGAACTCTTTGCTGTCCTTGACCATCTGCAGAGGTTGCGCACCTTTCTGCTCCACTCCTTGCTCTGTCTCTGCAGACCTGTGTGAGAGCATTGAGCAGTAACCTCGACAGCTCCTGAACGCTATCCTGTCCCCAAGCTTCTCCCAACAAACTAAGTACCCCGTTACTTTTGAATTCCGCCTCACTCACGTTCTCAGGACACAAGCCAAGTGCAGCTAGGGTCTCTGCCAGAATTTCACACCAATGGGCCTCCAGCCCAGTTCCCAGAGGAGTCTTATGCCCCTCTGAAAGGTCACAAGCTGGGCCTCCACTGCCTGCACTGCTCTCGGCATCCTGGCCCTCCAAACTACCAGAATGGCCCCTGAAGCTCTTACCTGAGCATTCTAGGCCCTTGCCAGTGCGAAGTTCTCAACGCTGCCACATTCCTCCCCCAGACCAGTTCGAAGCCCTGCATAGCGCATGTTCCCCACATCTCATTCTGCCTCGTTACTTTTCTCATCGTTTAAGAACAAATCCCCTCCCAGAAAGGTGGAAGGGGGCAGGCTACATCCCACCTTGGTGCAGAAGCAGTGGCGGCAGGAACAGGAGCAGGAACAACAGAAGGAGGCTGGCCCTTGGCATCACTGGTGGAGTCGGGAAGCAGCAGAGCAAGCAGAGGAAGTGGGGCCAGTCTCCAAACTCTCAAGGCCCCTCCAGGTGACTCACCTCCTCCAGTGAGGCCTGCCTCCTAAAGGCACACAGCCTTTCAAAAGAGTGCCACCAGCTGATGACCAGGAGTTCAAAGGCATGAGTCTCTGGAGGCCACTTCCCCTCCAAACCACAACAGTAGCTGGGTGGGGGCAGGCAGGTCTCAAGGGCGGGAAAGTGCCAGGTATAGAGTCCAGAGCACCTGCTGTGGCCAAACTTCTGGAGCTCCTTCCCAGGTCAAAGGGGGCTGGCTGCATGAGGCCTGCCCCCACCAGCAAGGTGGCCACAGTCAGTCCTTGTAAAATCAGGTCAGCTGCCTCTCTCTCTCTCTCTCTCTCTCTCTCTCTCTCTCTCTCTCTCTCTCTCTCTCTCTCTCTCTCTCTCTCTCTCTCTGTCATTCTCTCTCGACAGTAGCAAGTGTTAAGGTCACTCCAGTGGCTTTTCAAGTGTCCTTTCCTCTAGCGGTGGAAGCTGTCTGCAGTGAGCCCAGCAGGGTCCTCTAGATGGTGATCCTGGAGAAGGAGACTCGCAGGTGGTGGCTCTGGCCTAGGGCATGACCATGCAGCTCCACCAGAGCCTGTATGGCCTCCTCCACCGAGCCCATTCGGATCAGCGCCATCTTGCGGTCCTTTGGGAAGAACTTGAAAGCCTTGACAGAACCCCCGCCACTGGAGAAGAGCTTCTTGAGGTCTTCCTCCAAGACCGAGGTGGGCAGGTTGGAGAGGTGCAGGGTGGCAGTGGGCGGAAAGATGTTCTGGAAGTTCTTGGATCCGGGCTTCTTGAAGCGGTGCAGTGGGGAGTTGACATAGTCCTTGGTGAGGTCCTGGTCCTCCTTGCCCTCCCGGGGCAGCTTCACGCTCTGGTGCTTGGACAGCACGATGCAGAGAGACTTGCCATGCAGCTTGTGCCCGTTCAGGTGCCTCAAGGCCAGCTCAGCCTGGCTGCCATCGGCCATCTGCACCAGCGCGTTCTCCTTCTTCTTGTACAGGATCTTCACCCGCTGCACATTGCCATAGGCACCGAACAGAATGAAGAGGCTTTGGGGAGTGACTTTCTCAGGGTTGAGGTTGGCAACGAGGAGGACAGCGTTCGCCAGAGCCGGGGAGCCTGAGGTGATGACTTGGCTCTCGGCTCCAGCTGCCACCGCTGCCACAGCCACTTCTGGCACGGCCAGGGGCACCGGGGCCCTACACAACTCTGGAACAAAGGCAAAGCCTGCAGCTTGAGGAACTGCAAAGGTGTGAGGTAATCCAGTGCTTGCATACGAAGAAGCTGAGATGGCCACAGGGGCACCGAGGGCTGTGGCCTTGTTCTGGGCTGGCAAGGGCTGGCTGTCCCCCGAGGGCAGGTCTGGGCGCGTGTAGTCGCGGCTCTTGTCGTTGTTGTACTTGACTGTGAGGTCAGTGAACCCAGAGAAGGTGATGCGCAGTGTGCAGCAGGCGTCGTAGATGTTCTGCCCATCCAAGAACAGCTTGGCACGCTGGGCACTCAGCGGGTCCGCATACTGTAACAGCACCTGGAACCGGTTTTTCTTGCTGTATGTGATGATTTTCAGAACTGTGCCAAACCTGGAGAAGAGCTTGTGCAGCACTTCCAAGGTCACGAGACAGAAGTAGTTCTCCACGAGGATCCTGAGCACAGGGGTTCGACTGGCCACCACTCTCCCTGTGTCCACAGCAGCGGCGGCGGCGGGGGCGGCCGAGCCCACATTTCCTGCCTGGTCTGAGTTCTCAGCTGGCAGGCCTGGCTGGGCACCCACCTGGCTGGAGGCACCTGCCTGCCTGGGGTCACCCTCCCGGCTAGAGGCACCCTCCTTGCTGCGGGATCTTCTCACCTTGAGCTCTTTGTAGCAGGAGAACTGGATGTGGACAGGCTGCCCACGCAGCACAGGAGTCACACAGGTGTAGTAGCTGACCATGGTGTTGGCGGCCTCCTCTGTGTTCATCTCCATGAAGGCCTGGTTCTTCTCCTTCAGGAACAGTAGGTTGGACACCTTCCCGAATGGCAGAGCCAGACAGAGAACCTCTCTTTCGGTGACACTGCTTGGCAGTCTGCAGATGTGGATCACTCTCGATGAGCCCTCAAGGCTCCTGCTGTCCCTCTTGAACCTCTTGCTGTCGTTTCCTGTGGATGCAGGGGGTGAGTGGCTGCTCATGACAGCAGATTGGTTCTGGACACGGGCAGAGAGAAGAGATCCTGCGACCACAGCCCCTCTACCAAGTGCTCTGTGTCTAAGGCACAGGAGCAGAATTGCAGGAGATGGAGTGGAGCGGAGTGACTAGCCCAGCCCTCCTTGTTTGATACAAAGTTGGCTTGATCAGAGTCACGTGCCTCTGGTGTTGAACACTGACACTCCCCACACTGTTCTGGAGCATTCTCAGTTTCTCTTTCTCTGTGTGTCTCTATTTGCCTTGGTCTCTGTCTCTGTCTCTGTCTCTGCCTCTCTCTGTCTGTCTGCTCCTCCATTTCTCTCTCCCTCCCTGCCCCCCCTCCCGTGTCTGTCCGCCATATATGCTGCCTGGAATGTCGGGAGAAACACATACAGTTTCTCAGATCTTGTGTGTCTGTGGGGCGAGGGGTTAGCTTATCCCTTTAGACCTGGAGCTATACTTTTTTTTTTTCTTGAAAATCTCTATGCTACAGTATAATATTCACTAATTATTGGCATACTGAGTTCCAAGCACAGAGGATTGTACTAAGTCCTTGGAAAGCGCTTCATACTGTTCCTGAAATGTACATCATATGCTTAAGCACTATTATGATTCACATTTCTGTTTAGGTTTGGGATTATTTTGTTTAGAAAGCATCATGGTGTAGCTGTAGTTTGCAGTGTGTCAGGAAAATTGCGAGAGATAACAAGGATGCTAAATTACAATGTATTGAAAAGTAGCGGCCCTGGGCATTCTTGTCAAAGAGCCTATTGTGCAGAGTGCAGATTGGAGGAGATGCTAATACACTCAGGGTGGACTTCATGTTTTAGCTCAAGGACTTGATAGTAGGGAGAGGCAAGGATTTGGGAAAGGAGTCACAGTAATCAAGGGGACGGTGGAGTTACTGGACTGGATCGTTTTTAAACTGAGCCTGATGTTTCAGAAAATATCCTATGTATTATCGAGTATCTGAAAATGGGAAGGAATTTCATTCTGCTGCTAAGCACAACTCTTTGCCCTGCAATTATCTGAGTTTTGTGGGTCTTTTCCACCTCCCAGCATGTGAATGAGGGCTCCGTTCTGGATGATAGCTACAGTTCCATCATGTCAGAGTTGCTGAGATGTGGAGGGATTTATTCACGGCTGATACACTCTGCCTGAAAAACACCCAGTGCCGAGAGGACTCAAGTAAAACATACAGTCTCAAACCTAGGAGTGTCTCCTTGTGAACAACAAGATGGAGCAGAATGCTGTGCCCTAACATTTTAAAAAGGAGACATGTATGATGACCTAAATACTACCGTGGGGACACTCAGAGTCAATGGCCAGCCAGGTTTGAACAGTGCCAGTCATTTTCAGTATAATGGTCATCATGATGAGCACATGATTGGCTTTGCTCTGCAGACTTACAAGTGTGTGGTTCCTTTGTAAAAGACAGATGATTTTTGCTTTCACATCTGTGCGCTGTTCTTCTCATGCCTTACTTCAGTAAAATAATAGCTAGGGCAAATGCAAAAATTGTACTAAATTCAAGGAATCTCTACAGACCCTAGGTAACTTATTGCCAGTTTAAAAACTAAAATTCTGTGAAAGGCAACTATTTCCTCTCTGTCTTTCTTTTCTGAGTGAAATGAGCTGCACTGACCTGAGCCAGTCAGTGGTTGGGTTACTTTTGCTTTCTCTCAGGACTCCATGCAGAGAAACAGAGAAGACTGAAGTGGTCCAAATGCCCATTGAGAGGGAAAATATATCCCAACCTGCCTACACTTAGACATCCAGGAAATCTGTCATTGAGGGGATAAATGAAAGATTTTAAAATAAAAAATGTCTCAGGAAACCTGTCCTGGAAAACTCTTAAGAGACAGGAAAGAAAATAATGCAAATCAGAAAGTTGGATTCCATAAAGTCAGTCAAGGAACGCATCGAGATAAATGGCATCTTTTATACTGTATATCTTTTTGTTTTCTAAATGATGAGTGACATAACAACGTATAGTGTGGTTGTAGCTCGTGAATTAGTGAAATGAGTGCCAGGAACATACAGAGTAGTTAGGAATGCTATGCTAGGAGAGATCATCGCTACAAATTAAGTGATGCACTGCTACTGGATGGTGGACTTAAGGAGGGAAATGTGTATATTGGATAGTGTCTATTGTTGTGAGGAGACACCATGACCGAGACAATTCCTAAGAGAAAATATTCAATCTGGGCCTTGCTTACAGTTTCTGAGGTTTAGTCTAATATCATCATGGTTAGGATCATGGTGGCAGGCAGGTTGTATTGTGATGGAGAAGTAGCTGAGATCCTTATAACCTAATCTGCATGTTGGGCATATGGTGGGGGCTCCTGTTAGCTTTTGAACACCAAAGCTTCCCATTAATCACATTTCCTGAAAGCTATGAAGATATCCTCCTGAAAAATAGGATGTTCTTCCATTTGTCTTTCCAAATACCAACTAAAGAGGATGGGGTCTGCTACTCCAACAAGCAATAGAAAGAGACCCCCAGAGAGTGTGCATGTCCTGTTCTCCAAAGACTTTGTAAATGAGGTCCTTCTGTCCTCTGCTGCAAAACTGCTTTTGTATATTTCTCTCAGAGAGTGAGAAAGACTAGCTCTCCTGAAACAGTTGTTACCAGGTAAAGAGAAAGTGAAAGTCTTCCTGGAAAGCCACGTGCTCCTCAGAGCTGGAGGAATCCCACCCATGGACTTTCCTTGACTTTCATGATGATGAAGTATACAAGAGAAGCCAGACCTTTCCGGACTGAAGATTGGTAAACGGGCTTCTGTAGTCCACAGAAAATGAAGAGTAGAATGAGCTTAACAACTGAATCTTCAGATACTCTCCATGAATACGTGAGGTTCTCATGCTTAATGTTAAACTGCATGTGCCCAGGAATGACCCGAAGCAACATCATAGAAAAGATTCTGAACATGACTATGACAGAAACCACCAACTAAGTCTCAGACTACAGATTGAGAGCAGTGTGTGTGTGTGTGTGTGTGTGTGTGTGTGTGTGTGTGTGTGTGTGAGAGAGAGAGAGAGAGAGAGACAGAGACAGAGACAGAGACAGAGACAGAGCGGGGGGAGACAGTCAAGGTCATGTAATCAACCTAGCAGGGGAGCTGATGTTCTGAAGAGAGAACACTTTGCCTCTCCCTTATGGCTATCAGTCCACTGAAACAATGGACAAGGGATTAACATTTCACCAAGAATCTGTTCCCAGCATCAGGAAAGCCTGCAGCCCTGGTGCTCGCCAGAGGAGGAACTTGTCCCCAGAAAACAAATCCACAAATCTTGTAGAACTTATTGGACCTCCTCATATTTTGACCAGGAATGGTTAATTAGCCGTTCCTCTTGCCCTGTAGTTATACCCCAACCTGAGGGTAGTAGCTTGAGGATGGACTTGGGGGTCACTGGACACTTTGTTGGGTGTTGTGTCCTTCTCAGTGTGGCCGCATTAACTAAATCTCCATTGTTTTCTTTCCACTGTAACTTGCCTCTTTAACTGTCATTTTGGTCAAAGGACTGCTGCGTCTACTTCTTGCAGTTGGCAGGAGCCATAGTTTGATCCTAAAAACTTATACAACACTAACAGCAGCCTTTTTTTCCTTTTGGGTCAACTAAACTAAAAATGGACAAATGCTCCAAAAGAGGTAAAACCGAACTTGGGTTTTGGACCTAATCTGGTGGAAATAGTCAAAACAGGATCAGAACTGCAGCGAACCAGCATTCTGCTAGTGATCCCAGGAGACTAACATCTAATCTAAATACCAAGGGCACTCCCCAAAAGTCTCCTGCACCTCAAGAACCAGGAAAGTCTGGAGAAATGACGTGTGGTAAAAGGAAACGTGTGCCAGTGGAAGGTGCTGCGGATGTAGGAATTGTGCAAGACTCTAGAGTAGTAGCTGCGATCCTGTGTTGAGGCTCTGGCTGGACTGGGGATATTCTGATGGGAGACGCTCACTCACACCTCTCTGTTGACTGTCAGCTGTTGAGACAGTGCCCCCAAAGCATTAAGATTTCCCCAGGAATCCCATGCTCTGCTGAGGGGAGGCGTAAAGCCCTGGTGCTGGGAGGTGGAGGACCTTCTATTGGAGGAGGAGACCTCACAGGGTTCTGACAGAATCACCTTGCAGTTCAGTGTGTGTGTGTGTGTGTGTGTGTGTGTGTGTGTGTGTGTGTGTGTGTGTGTGTTTCTTGGCTTTTGTTTAATCTCTTCTATGAAATGATAACCCTGCCACAGGAATAACAGAGAGAAACTAGAACTTGGTCTCTCTCCCCTGTCTAGCCAAACTTTTAAATGTATCCATTTTTCTCTCTTTATATTTCCTAGTTTCTTTTCCTACCTAGAAAAACAATGCAGTGTAACTGTGAACCCAAGTGCCCTGCAACAATTTTCAGTCTTACTCTTCACCTCCTCCCACCTGAGAAACCTGCACAAAAACCCTGTAAATAAAGCGGCCTGCTTTCAATTTAAAATTATAAAATATAATGACGGAGAGATCTAAAAAATACAGGGTAAAAGGTGTTTCATGTACAGTCTAATGTAAAGAAACCTAGAAGCTATGAATGTTGATTCATGTCAGTAAACCCTTCACTGGAGCTTCAGAAAGGAATACAAGGCAAGAAGAGCATGGGCTAGATTGAGTGTCATAGTGCAGGATGTGTGTGTGTGTGTGTGTGTGCTTTATTAACATTAATATATAGAAGTTGTGTGTTTGGTTTTCTCTCGTTTTTAATAGCCATTAGTTAAAGCACAGAAACTTGACAGTTAATTTTAAATTTTTATAGTAAAGAAAAGCTGTTGTGTAAGGCATTTTCTGGGGCCTGACTACAATTTGAAGTGTCTGGCACATTGTTTGTTTTGTTTTAGCTCACTAGTTTGGATCTGATGACTGTAAATGGTTTAATGATTTGGGTGTTGTGCTTTCTAGTATTAATTTGATGCTGGAGTGCTTGCAAACTTTACATTGTCAAAACTTGCTGTTTACACTGAAAAATATTCTTAACAAATATGTTGATGTTATACATAATTTTAATCTACATTTTCCAGGGTGTTTTTGGTTTTGTTTCCTGTTTTTTTTTTAATTACTGTTTGCTGTGTATTCATATTTATCTTAGAGTATGGAAATAATGTTTGACAAAGAGCACATCTGAGCAGTTTTGTTAATTGAGCTGAGAATCAGTCATAAACCAGCAGAAACAAGTCAAAACATCCACAATGCCTTGGGCCACGGATCTAAGGAATGTTTTGTGCAGTGGTGGCTCAAGAAGTTTTGCAAAGGAGACAAGTGCCGTGAAGACAAGAAGCATAGTGATTAACTACTTGAAGTTGACAATGACCAATTGAAAGAAATCATTAGAGTTCCCAAAGAATTTAATGTGGACTCTTCGAGGTTGTTCAGCATTTGAAGCAAATTGAAAAGGTGTCAAAGCACAGTAAATAAGTGCTTCATGAGCTGACTGAAAAAAAATTCCCAGTTTTGAGGCTGGAGAGATGCCTCAGTAGTTAATAGCACTGACTTCTTTTTCAGAGGACCTGAGTACTAAGTGGTGTCTCACAACCTTTCGTAACTCCAGTTCTGGGGCTCTGATGCCCTCTTCTGGCCTCTGTGGACACTGCACATGCATGATGCACATACACACATGCAGGTGAAATAACCATATGCGTAAAAAAACAAAATCCCCATTTGGAAATGCCATTCTTTTTTATCCTGTGCATCATCAACAACACATTTGTCATCTAATAAATGGTGATATGTGACAGAAGTGTGCTGTCCTGATGAGAACAGGAGATAGAAATTTGAGGGGCTGTGGAAAGGCAGAGGACCTTGAAAGTGAACAGTCTTTCCTTGTCTAAATGCCAGTAGCCAGTAATGTCCTTGGCCCTATGAGGAGTTTTGTCCTTGCCAGAGACTAGAAATGCCAGAATTATTTAACTTAAAATGTCTTTGCTTCTGACCTGGACAGACACCAGAGATGTCCAAAAGGAGTTTGGGTTGCTCTTTTATTTTATGCCCTTAAATCAGCATCTTTTCTGGAAACTGTCTATGAGGACATGACTGAAACTTAGACACACCTGGACTCCTCATGAATGGGCAAACTAGACAACCAGTTGACCCCCCTCCATGCGTCCATGTTAAATTCTTAGTAGCTTCCAGGTGGCAACCTACCTTCAATGTTTTCCCATTTCTGGGGACCCACTCCTGCTATATGGGAGCTCTGCCATCTTTCTGTTGAGACCTGTGAATCTCTAGCAAAACTCATTTCTAAGCTCATTATCCCACTGTCTGTGAGTTTTGTTGTTGGAATTTGGGGGAGATGAACCCAGACGCCACTCACTCAGTGGAAACTTTGTGTGACAGTGAGTTTCTGGCACCTTATCTCTTGGGTTAAAGGTGGCCTGATGCAAGAGAGAAAACCTCTATCAGACTGAAAGCCCCTTACTTTTCTGCTTCATCTTGGTGTATTGGTTGGGAACTGAAGCGATGTTCTATTTCATTCCTGCTTTAACTTCAGCTTCAGCATCCTCCATCCTTCCTGAGCTCTGAACTCAGATCGGCTCCTATAAGGGGGAGTGTGATTTATGCTATCCTTATACCTCCGTTTCCCTTGGGAACCTGGATGGTTTTTGCAACTAGGCAGGTTTCTATGGAAGAACTCATTAAACCGTCCATTTCTGCTGTTTGTGAATCTAGGAGCCAGGGGTATGCCTGAACATCCTTCCTGCTCCATGAGACATTGAAGTGTGTGCCTGCCTGGGTAGAAAAGCACACACTAGCCAGGTGTTGGAGGGGGATTACACTTCGCGGGTGACTGAATCTGGGAGGCCATGTGAATTGATGCTGGCCCAGCACAAAGTGTTGGGGCAACATAGATCCCACCGAGGACCTGAACAATAACTTGTCAGGCGTTAGACAAGCTGTCATCAGCAAGAAAGTGGCCTCAATAGCTGCAGCATGTATAACCATATTTGAATGGGAGGCTGGAAACACTGATTGCACAAGGTTGTAATGTCCTCTCCCTTTGCCCAGCATTTCTAAGCCTGCTTTTTTCTCTTGTTTGGGACACAGTATTCTCCCCCATCCCTACCTCAGGACTCCTTTGCTGTGTACTTTTTGTCTTTTTGTTTGTTTGTTCCTGCCCTAGATGCCTTTTTATTTTGTATTCTAGTTGTTATGACTTGGACCGACTAAGGAAAAAGAATATTCTGATACCTTGTCTTCCTGAGTTCTTTTGGACATTTTGCTTTTTGTGTTTTGTATTCTCTAGATTACAAGGACTCAAGTCCAAGCTGTGTATGGTGAATCACCTGTTGGCTCTCTTAACCTAGGTAGCCTCAACTGACAACCATCTTTAAAGGAGGAAATCACCCTGAGCATTACCGTATTCAGTTCCTATCTGCATTCAGAAACATAATGTGAACTGTCAGATGATGAATTTTAAGAAAAGACAGATCAGAGGAAACATCTGAGGAGGATATTCAAGGCTTAACCTGTAAAGGAACTGATCTGTCTATACAATCATTAGAAATTGGCTGAATTTCCTGGCATGCAGACACAGTTTTTGCTTCCAAATTGTTGTTGGCTGAATTTCTTGATATGCAAGGCACAACTATTTTTTTCTATAATTTTTTTATTTTAAATTTTTTTCTTTCCTTTTACATACCAATCCCTGTTCCCCCTCCCTCCCCTTCTCCCGATCCCCCCTACCTACCCCTATCCCACCCCATCCCCTCCTCATAGAGGGTAAGGCCTCCCTTGGGTAGTCAACACAGGCTGGCATACCAAGTTGGGGCCGGACCTAGCCCCTCCTCCTTGCATCAAGGGTGAGTAAGGCATCGCACCATAGGGAATGGGCTCTAAAAAGTTAGTTCATGTACCCGGGATAAGTCCTGGTCCCATTGCCAGGGGACCCACAAACACATCAAGCCATGCAACTTTCACCCACATTTAGAGGGCCTAGTTCAGTTCCATGCAGGCTCCCCAGCTGTCAGTCCAGAGTCCATGAGCTCCCATTAGCTTGGGTCAGCTATCTCTGTGGTTTTTCCCATCATGATCCTGACCCCCCCCCCCCCATGCTCTTATAATCCCTCCTCCCTCTCTTTAGGTGAACTCCAGGATCTTGGCCAAGTGCTTGGCTGTGGGTCTCTGCATCTGCTTCCATCAGTCACTAGATGTAGGTTCTATGATACAAGGCACAACTTTTACTTTCAAGTTGATGTGGTTGTGTAACTGATGGTGGGTCCAACATAGGAAGGCAAAAGTTAGGCAAAATGCAGGAAGAAGTCATCAAGGTCACAGATATTAGAGTCATATAGAGTCATGCTATGTCTGTAAAAAGCAATTAGTCTTCTTTTCCTCAGGGCCCTCATGAGGAAGAACAGATACAGGAAATTGAGGTTTAATCACAATAGAATATGGTATTTAATATACATCTCTCCTTTCTTCATGGTCACTCATAAGGAGAGGATAAAGGAACAGGAATACTCTGCAATGGATACTCTGCAGAGGGAGGCAAAGGAGACATGAAAGATGTTCTAACATCTTCTTTTGTCTTACAGATGGGTAGCCATTTATCTTCAACAAGGCTCCTTTTTGAGATCAGGCTATGCCCTATTCTAAGTTAGTCCATATTATTTAACACAGTGGTTTTCAGGCTGTGCATTGCCCTAAAAGACTCCATTTTATAAGCAGCTTTGAACACCATTGTAAGGGAGAAGTTTGTCTGTAGCCTCTAGATTAACCCAGAAATTGTTCCTTCTCCCAGGTACCACCCATCCAGCACAGACTGATAAATGCCTTATTGCTGGGAGTAGAAAGGAATCCACTCTGTAAGTTTATTGGGCAGAATTAAGACCATGGGGGCACATGGACTTATTAAAATCGTATCAGGGAAACCAGGCCCAAGAACTTACCAGACACGCCAGACCAAGGAAAGGGTCTCTTTGACCTACTTTGCTTCTCTGCTGCCATGATGAAACACTGACCCAAATCAGTGTTGGGGGAGGAAATGGTTTGTTTGGCTTACATTTCTATGTCACAGTGCATCATTGAGAGAAGGCAGGGTGGTAGCTCAAGGCAGGAACCGAAGCAGAGACCAGGTAAGAGTGCTTCTTGCTGGCTCATTCCTCATGGCTTGCTCAGCCTGCTCTCTTAGAAGGCCTAGACCCACCTTCTCAGGAGCGATGCCACCCACAGTGAGTTGAACCCTCCTACATCAATCATTCATTCATCAACAAAAGGCCCTATGGACTTATCTGATGGAGGCAATTCCTCAGTTGAGGTCCCCTCTCCCCAGGAGACTCTAGTTTGTGCCAAGTTGACACAAGCTAACCAGTACACGTTCCCTCCTAAGGGACACATTCCCTCCTGACACTGCAATGACTTTGCAGCCTCCCACCAACCTGATTGCAGCACATGCTAATCCCCTGGAAAACAGTCTGCACTTCCCACTGTTGTGTGAAGGCAAGAATGTCCCCTGTATGTCTCTGCACCCTACGCGGGCCTGAGACAGGCTCATGGGGTCGCTAGGCCTGCTGTAAGCTGTTCTTTCACCATCGAAAGAGTAAGGCAAAACAGCCAATCCAGTCAGTTCAGCAGCCTGTTGAAAAGCTCTTGTGTTGGTCTGTGGCCTCTGCCCTGTTTGGCTCATTAACATCTCCCCTACCCACAGTTGTGTATAATACCGTCTATTTTAGCAGTAATTTCAGCAGCTCTGTGTTATCAACATAGCACTACATCTGGTTTTGGTTGTTTATTGTTTTTCCTTACAGGGTTGTTTCCCCTCAACTCCCCGTCATTCTCTCTTCTGCTACTATTCTTTAGTCTTCCTTTTTTTTTTTTTTTTTTTTTGAGACAGGGTTTCTCTGTGTAGCTTTGGTGCCTGTCCTGGATCTTGCTCTGTAGACCAGGTTGGCCTCGAACTCACAGAGATACGCTTGGCTCTGCCTCCCGAGTGCTGGGATTAAAGGCGTGTGCCACCACCGCCCGGCCGCTAGTCTTCCTTTTAAAAAGACACTACTAACCTGAAACAAACGGGCAGAATGACACTGTGTAACATCAGGAAGAATTGGGAAAACCTGGACTAAGCCAGAGATACTGTGTGGTGGTATTGTGTTCCCCAAAATATTGTGTACCTTAATAAACTTATCTGGGGTCAGAGAACAGAAAAGCCACAAGATACTTAGGCTAGAAAATGTTAGCACACACCTTTAATTCTAGCATTCCAGAGACAGAAATCCCTCTGGATTTCTGTGAGTTCAAGGCCGCATTGGAAACAGCCAGGCATGGTGACACACGCCTTTAATCCCAGAAACCAGTTTTTAATCCCAGGGAGTGGTGGTAGAAAGCAGAAAGGTTTATAAGGCGTGAGGACCAGAAACTAGAAGCATTTGGCTGGTTAAGCATTTGGCTGGTTAAGCTTTCAGGCTTCTAGCAGCACAGTTCAGTTGAGACCCATTCTGGATGAGGACTCAGAGGCCTCCAGTCTGAGGAAACAAGACCAACTGAAGATCCGGCGAGGTGAGATAGCTGTGGGTTGTTCTGATTTTCCGACCTTCCAGCATTCACCCCAATAACTGGCCTCAGGTTTGATTTTATTAATAAGAACTTTTAAGATTCATGCTACAATACTGTTTTCTGTCATCTGTGACCTCATTCCTGTGTACAGGGCAGGGTAGAGATGAACACAGGTGCTGTGGGATGTTCTGTATGGCAAATGTGTTGCTGATTGGTCAATAAATAAAACACTGTTTGGCCATTGGCTAGGCAGGAAGTATAGGCGGGACAAGGAGGAGAATAAAGCTGGGAAGTGGAAGGCTGAGTCAGAGAGACACTGCCAGTCGCCACGATGACAAACAGCATGTGAAGATGCCAGTAAGCCACGAGCCATATGGCAAGGTATAGATTAATGGAAATGGATTAATTTAAGCTGTAAGAACAGTTAGCAAGAAGCCTGCCACGGCCATACAGTTTGTAACCAATATAAGTCTCTGTGTTTACTTGGTCAGGTCTGAGCGGCTGTAGGACTGGCAGGTGAGAGAGATTTGTCCTGACTGTGGGCCAGGCAAGAAAACTCTAGCTACACACAGGCCACTTAGAATCCCTCATACCTTGCACACTGAATCTCCATAAATGTTACTTACCATGACTGAGGAATTTTCTTTGGGTGTGAAGTCTCCCCCCACCCCATCATTTGAAGAGGAAGCATATGTCTGATAATGTTATTAGGCGTATGGCAAAGTGCCATACTGATGTACTCTAGTGTGCTTTTGATATAAACTTATGTTCTCACCCACCTTCCAATTGTGCCCCTGAGGGTGACAGAGCAGTAATGTATAAAAGAGATGGTCTGCACACTCCAGAGGCAACCTAGGTGAGTTTGTTTGAGGAGTGGGCATTTGGCCCGAGTCTTGAAGAGTTGTGAGTGGCAAGAGCAAAGGTGTCAGCTGGTGCTGGAATAAAGGCTTCTGGGAAAGTAATGGCTATTTAGCTGGAATCTACAGCAGAGACAATGTTATCAAGGAAACGTCCTTTCCTTGGTGAATGGTTAATTCTTGTGGAGCCACTTGGCACTAACTTGGGGAGTTCTTACCCTTTTCCTGCTACAACATGGGCCACTTGTATTTTCTATCATATGAAAGAGTCCTAATGCACTGTTCATTCTTAAGCATCCTCATAAAGACATGTATTCGTGTTTCATTTAAAAGAAAATGAAAAGGAAAAATGGCCTGAGATGTCTTGTGTGAAGGCTGCCTTTGCACTAAGACACATAAATCTGGATTTATGGAGAGCGCCATATCAACTCAGTACTCTTGGCTGCCCTCATACCAGGAGGCTCCTGAGCTCCTAAAGGCCTTTCACAGCTACAGCTTTCCATAGAACCTGGAATAATGATTTCTCAGCATCCTTTCCCTCCCTACCCCAAAGACTAAGAACCTGCCAAGGCCCAAGTCCATCCCCAAATATATATATTTCCTTCAGTGGCATGAGACTGGTATTAACCAGTCAAGGAGACCCCCCCCAGGTGCATAAGCACTTTTCATTACAAGATTTGAAGCAGATAAAAGCTGATGTTGGAAATTTTTCTGAAGACCCTGCCAAATGTATTGAGGTCTTGCAGTGACTCACCCAATCCTTTGAGCTTGCTTGAGATGATATCATGTTACTCTCAAGTTGGACCCTGACTCCCCACTAAAAAGACAGCAGATTTAGAGGCTGGTGAAAGTTATGGGGAACAGATATATGAAATGAATGACAAAAGGAGTGCGGTAATAGATGATGTGTGAATACAAGAAGAAAACCAATTCCCAATTGGGAGACAAGCAGTCTCACAGGATGACCCCCCCCCCCAGACCTGGGATTGACAGTGGAGACACTTTCTGTCTTGTGTCTTAAAGGGATCCAGAAAACTCTAAGCCCTGAAATTGTTTTCAATCTTCTCAGGTAACTCAGGGATCAGAGGAGAAATTTAAGGCCTGAGAGAGGCTTTAGTTAAATATACAGACATAGTTTCTGTTTCTATGGAAGGTAACATGATCCCAAGAGATCTCTTTATAACTCTGTCCACCCCAGACATCATCTAGAAGTTGCAAAAGATCCCTTAGACTTGGAACATACTCTAGACAACCTCATTAAAACTGCTATGAAAGTCATTTATAATCAAGATCAAGAAAAATTAAGGAAAGGGGTAAACAACACACACAAAAAAACCCATAATGGCTCTCATTGATATGCTATGGAAAATTAAGCCAAGACTAACCCCCAGGAAAAAGGAAAAATGACTTCTGCCCATTGTCAATGGTGACAAAAGGGCTACTTCAAATGGAAATGCCCTGAACTAAAGAAAAGGGCCCTTAAGCCATGTTCCATCTGCCAAAGAGAAGACTAGAGCTCTTGCTAGCACTAAGAGTGAAGACACCTTGGGGCTGAGGTGTTCCTCAGGGTTCAGCAAGCAATGCAAGAGTGATGAGAGTACCCAGACATCCCTTTATTTCTCACATCTTCAATCTGGAGCCTCCGCTAACCAGAACCACAGAAGGAGAAAATACTGGTTTTCCCCTATATACAAGAGCTAGGTTATCCGTTCTTCTTCCAAATTTCCGACTGTTCTCTACTCACAGTAAAAGTGGTATCAGGAATTTCCCTACCCAGAAGCTTCTATCAACCTCTAGGTTGTAAATAGGACCTTTTCTTCACCCATTTCTTCTATATCATGCCTGAGAGCCCAACTTATTTGCTAAATAGAAATATCCTAGCTTACACTATACATACTGCTGTTATGTATAGTGTAAACTAGGAAAACTCAGGGAAAACTCTTTGTGTGTCTCTGGTGGAAGCAGACATAAATCCAGAAGTCTAGGCAATTCAAGAAAAGATTGGTGGAGCCATTATGGCCATGCCAATACAAATTCAGCTTAAAAGACTCCACCTCTTCTCCCGTCAGAGACCCAGAAGAGAGTACGAGTTGTTGTTAGTAATCTTAAATCAAGTCCTGCTGTAACAGGCTTTCTTTTGGGCCCCCAATCAGCTCCCAAATCATGACACGAAGATTTATTATTAGTTATAAATGCTCGGCCTTAGCTTATGCTCATTTCTTGCTAGCTCTTATAACTTAATTTATACTGTTTCTCTTCATCTACATTTTGCTTCAGGGCTTTTTACTTTTCTTTCAATCTGTGTGCCCTACTCTGTGTCCATCTGGCTGGTGGCTGTCTGGCTAGCTCCAGGCATCTCCCTCTCTTTCTTCTTCATTCTCTCTTCTCTCTCTCTTAGATTCCTCCTCCTCCTTATTGTCTCTGCCCGCCTATCTCTCTGCTGCCTAGCTATTGGCCATTCAGCTTTTTATTAGACTAGTCAGGTGCCTTAGACAAGCAAAGCAACACATCTTTACATAGTTAAACAAATGCAGCATAAACAAATGTAACACATCTTTGCCTTGTTAAAGTAACATTCCACAGCATCCTGCAGTAACCCCTGTAATACTCCAACACCAGGGGTTCTTAACCTCAGTAGGAAGTAGAGACTAGTCTAGTTGGCAGCACTGTTTGGAAAGGTTATGGAACCTTTGGGAGGTGAAACCTTACTGGAGAAAGTACATAATGCGGGGGAATCTTTGTGTGTTTATAGCTTTGACCCACTTCATGTTCTTTCTCTTTTTCCTGTGTATGGTATAAATGTGATCAGCCATCTTCCTGCTCCTACCACTATGGCTCCCTGCCACCATGCCTTCTCTGCCATTATGGGGTTTATCCCTCTGAAACTGTAAACCAAACTAAACCCCTTTTCCCCCGCTTAAGTTACTTTTGATCATGACATTTTATCACAGCAACAGAAAAGTAACTAATACAGAAATTGGCACCGGGAAAGTAGGGATGTTCCTATGAAGAACCTGATCATGATGGTTTGGGGTTTTGGTTTTGATATTTTAGAAATGTGGAGTAGTTTGAAATTTTGAACTTGGAAAGACATTGAATCCTGTGAGCAGAGGTTAATAGGTCAATCTAGTAAGATCTTGGAAGACAGTAATGCTGAGAGTATTGTGGACAGTGGAAGCCTGGCTCCTGAGATTTTAGAGGGAATTAGGGCTCTATTATAAACTGGGGTAGGTGGCATTTGTATAAATATTTTGTATAAATATTTGTATAAATAATCTGCCTGTGTCCTGAGAACTTGCATGAGGCTGAATTTAAAAGCAATGGCCTACTTTGTTTGGTGAAAGAAATTTCAAGACAGCATAACACTGAGTCTTGTCACAATTAGTGCTGATTGATTGCTCTTATGCAGGTCCACAGTGAAAAAGAGCAAAAAAAAAAAAAACAAAAAATGTGTAGTACAGAGAAAAAGAGCCTTAGGAAGCTTTAGATTGCAGTCAAGTCATGTGCTGAAAAAGAGGCTGTAATTGTTAAAGAGATCCATGCCATTAAAGAAAAGTTTCCTGCTCTGCATGAGAACAATAGACTAGGTCCCCACCAGCTGAGTCTCCAGCTTGTGAAAGAGAGCCTAAGGGATTGCTTGCTTCTGTAAATCAACTGCCTAGGCAAGCTTTTCACTAGCCTCAACGTACAGAAAGTGCTGTAACTGTGATCCAAGTGGACCAAGGTCCATCTAAAACTTGCATCCAAACTTGGCAGTGACACTGATTTTGGACACAAGGGAGAGAAACATGACTAAGGGAGCCATAGAGACTTCCACAGTTTTCAGAGAGCTGCTGAAACTAGGAAACACCTGGCAGGGTTGGAGTCTGTGAAGTCTTTTTATGATGGTATGATGGTGAAATCTAGGCTGTGGTAGAGTCCCCAAGGTGGTGAAGATGCCATAGTTGTGAGGCATCTGCCAAGGAGAGCTGCATACATGAAGAGGAACCAGCTCATGAGAGAAATATATATTACAAGCAGCAAAGCTGGAGGGGTGCTGTTATGCAAGCCTTTTGAAACTGAAGTACCAGACACTACAAAAGAAACTACAGGATTTGATGTTCGGTGTTTGTCTTGCTTTTTGCCAATTTTTCCTCACTATGCTTGAATTCCTCCCTTTTCAAATAGGAATGTATATTCCATGCCACTGTATGTTGGAACTGTGTGTGTGTATGTGTGCTTGTGTGTGTATGTGTTTATACATGCATACATTATGAAATATATAGTGTACCAGGATTTTTTCTTTTAGGCCACCAACCAGCTCCCAACTCATGACAAGAGACTTCTTATTAATTATGAATGCTTGGTCTAGCTTAGGCTCATTTCTGGCTATCTCTTTTGACTTAAGTTAATCTGTTTCTTTTTAATCTACCTTTTGCCTTGGGGCTTCTTACTTTTTTGACTTTTGTATATCTCACTTTCACTGCTTCTCTATGTCTAGCTGGCTGGCGGCTGCCTGGCTTCCGACCCTACGCATGTCCCCCCTTCTTTCCTCCTTCTCTTGTTCTTCCTCCAAGCATAGATTCTCCTCCTATTTAGTCTCTCTGCCTGCCAGCCCTGCCTATCCTTTCTCTGCCCAGCTATTGGCTGTTCAGTTCTTTATTAGACCAATCAGGTGCCTTAGGCAGGCAAGAGGAAATAGATGCAGCACATCTTTACATAATTAAACATACATCCTTACACCATTAAACAAATGCAGAATAAATAAGTACAACAAAATTACATATATATATATAAAGTCTCTAAAGAGACTTTTTGCACTTTGGACTCTTGAGCAGTGTTGAGATTGTTAAAATGTATGTGCAATTCTGAAGTTGGGTTACATGCATTTTTCATCATGAGATGGCCACGAGCAGTTGGGGACTGGAGTAGACTGTAGAGGTTGTATGATGTATGTCCCCTATAGGCTCATGTACTTGAACACGTGGTCCCCCGTTAGTGGCACTGTATGGGAAAGTTGTGAGACCTCTAAGAAGGTGGAGCCTTGCTGGAGGAAATATGTCTCTGAGGGTAGGATTTGAGACTGTATAGCCTCACCCCACTTTCTGTTCTCTTTTTCTGCTTCCTGTGTGTGGATGAAAATGTTATCAGGCAGCCCCTGCTCCTGTCACTGTGCCTGTCTACTGCCATGCCTTCTCTGACATGACAGAGTATAGCCCTGGTGAACTTCATGCCAAGTAACTCCTTTCTTCCCTAACTTGCTTCTGGTCATGGTAGTTTAGCACAGCAACAGAAAAGAAACGAATGCTAATACAAGGACCTTGACCTCAGTAATGAAGTTGTAGTTCCCATCCATTCTGTAGCTGCCAGTTATTACACTAGCTGACTCAAATTCCCGAGGGAACTAAATGGTTCACAGTTCTAGACTTAAAATATAGCTTATGCCTTCTTGTGCATTTTTTACCTCTAAGGATCCCTTAGATACAGGATGTAGTTGCTCAAGTGACTTGGACAGTGCTGATCTAAGGGTTTAGAGATAGGCCCCAAGTATTTGGGCAGTCACTGACAAAAGACTTTTTTGAATTTTCTCATTCTCATGTTTTGGTCCTCTAATAGGTAGAAGACATCCTTCTCTGTTGCCCCCACAGAAGAAGCAGGGAGCAGTAAGGCCCTTTTCAACTTCCTGTCAAACATAGGCCATAAAATGTCCTTATCTAAAGCTCAGCTGTTCCAGGACATTGCAAAATACTGGAGCTCATTTGGTCACAGGGGACTAAGCCATTAAGTAAAGAAGGGATAAAGTCCACTGTCTCTTATCTGCTGTCTGAGGCTCTCAAACAACTCACAGAATTCTCAGAACTCACAGGATTCTGCTGGTTATGAATCTCTGGACATTGGGCAATAACTTACTCTGTATCAGCTAATAAAAGATACCCAGGCATAGGTAATGCATCACTTGACTTGGGAACCAGAGACACAACATTCCTTTAGTTAGTTAAAATGTGCTCCACTTGAAACTGCAGACTCGAGCCTTCCAATTAGAAAAGTAGTTGATCTTTATATGTCAGAAATGAAATGGGTGGTCTTGGGAGTTCTGACCAAGACCTGTGGCCCTGCTTAAGCAAATAATTAGATTTAGGCTGGATATGGTGGTGCATGTCTTTAATCCCAGCACTTGGGAGGCAGAAGCAGGCCTATCTCTGTTGAGTTTGAGGCCAGTCTGGTCTACAGAGTGAGTTACAGATGCAGCCAGGCATACATAGTGACACTCTGTCTCAAAAACGCATATATCTAGTGGCCAGCCTACCTTAGGGCAGTAGTAACAATAGCCCTCTTAATTCTTGAAGCTACCAAATGAACCTTGAGAAACAACCAGATTATGAAACAACATGGTTGAGCAGGCCTGTTATCCTCTAAAGGAAAGTTCTGGCTAACTAATAATTGTCTCCTAAGATATAAGCAGTCCCCTGTGTGAATTAAAAGCACTAGTGATTAAGTTATAGCTACCAATAATGCATCGGTGTCACATTAAGGAAAGAAATAAAAGCACTTCCCCTTGGAGTCATTTAACCAAGAGTGAGTCCAGATTAGAATTCTCTACTTCATGTTCTCTGTGTCTTCCATCCTCTATGTGTCTATTATGTGAGTCAGAATTCGTGCCTGCCTGAAGGTTGTCTTATGACTCTGTTCCTGTGTCTGTGTCTGTCCCTGTGTGTGACTGTGTATGTCTGTTTGTCTCTGTGTCTGTCTGTTGTATGAGCTGTGTGTATCAGTCCTGTGTGCTTCTCTGTGTGTGTCTGTCTGTGTGTTATGTGACTGTCTGTCTGTTGTATGGATGTTGTTTGTCTGTGTCTGTCTCTGTGTGTCTATCCCTAACAAAGGTCTTCACTCTGTCTTTATCGAACAGTACAGAAAGGATCACATGGGGGAAGGAACAGTGTACTTCCCAGAAAAATTTTTAACAGAGTTTTACAAGTGATTAAGTCACTGGCTCCAACTGACCCAGACAGAGTACTGCCAACATCATTTATCAAAAATTTCCACAAAGGGTGCCTCTCAACCTTTATGGCAGATTTTGGAAGATTGCTTTCCACTTCTGTATTTTCTGCTTTCAGCAAAAGATGCATTATTCTGGGTCAGGAGCATGGAAGAGTACATAATTTAAGATTGTGACTATGTATTAGCTCAGGTTGGAGAAGTTGGTTATATGGGAAAGCCAGAGAAAGTAAAGTTAATTGTTACATTGTTCTTTTAAAGGCCGGCTAAACAAACAGTACAAGCGTAGGAGAGCGGTCTTGTCTTGTAACTTTAGCTGTGAGCTCCAGCAAAAGTTGCAGTCTCTAATGTAAGAGATATTTTCATGTTACATCTGCACATATCCCCACCCCAGAGGGGCCTGCCAGTCAAGAGTTTGTTCCTCACTAAATAAAGCCACCTTCCTTCTAGAACAGGCTGGAGGCTCAGAACATAGCTGTGAGGAAATGACTCTCAGAGCTCTGGAGCCCAAGAGGAGCTTAAAGAGATGTCCTTAGAAAGCCCATATTGGACTCTCTTTTCGGAAGGAAGTTCTTTTATGGAACAGGGAACCCATGGGGCTGTATTATGTGGTAGGCACCAGCTCAATGAGACAGTTGAAAGTGCACTTTGCCCTCCAGATACCAGCTTTGAGCTGGCAGACTGGCGGTTCTCACAAGGGCATTGGAGCTAAGCAAAGCAAAGAAAGTTAACATTCATACAGATTCTAAGTGTGCTTTCCTGACCTTCCATGTCCATGGTCCTCTATGCCCATATCACTATATGGAAGGAGAGACATTATCCGACAGCCTCCAGCTCTCCTGTTAAACACTACTGGGAGGTCTATCAACTTTTGCTTACTGCTGGATAACTTTATGTCAACTTGACACAAGCTAAAGTCATCTGAGAAGAGGGAACCCCAGTTGAGAAAATGCCTCCCTAAGATCTGGCTATAGGCAAGACTGTAGGGCATTTTCTTAATTAGTGATTGATGTGGGAGGGCCCAGCCCTTTGTGGGTAGGAATTATCCCTGGACTGGTGGTCCTGGGTTCTATAAGAAAGCAGGTAGAGCAAACCATGGGGAGCAAATCAGTAAGTAGCACTCCTCCATGGTCTCTGCATCAGCTCCTGCCTTCAGATTCCTGCCCTGTTTGAGTTCCTGTCCTGACTTACTTCAGTGATGGACTATGGATGTGGAAGTATAAGCCAAATAAACACTTTCCTATCTGACTTTCTTTTGCTCATAGTGATTCATCATAGTGATAGTAACCCAAACTAAGGGTAGTAGAGGAAGGCTATGTGACTAGTTGCAGAAATGATGATTATAATTGACATGAATGTTTCTGTCATACTTTGTTAGGAATGTGTTTATACAGATATTTATGTTTTCTTTCCTCAATTTCCTTTATCACACCAATTAAGAGAATAAATATCAAGGCTTATCATATTTAAGTTTGAGATACTAAAAGATTGTCCCTTAAGGGACATTGGCACCTATTCTAAATTTATAATGCATTTACAGAGTTGTACAAGGGATAGATATATCATGTTAGGCGTAATTATGACTTAGTTAAAAATATACAATGCATTTGCAATTATACCTGGGAGAGTTATAGCATGTTTAGACATTATTATGGCCCAGTTATTGTTTTCATTTGGAAATTAAGTATGACATAAGGATGTATGATTGTGTGTCAAGTTGACAATGGGTGGACTTCATATGGCTGTTCTTGGTTGTCAACTCGAATACATCTGGAATTAACTAAAAATCCCAAAATGTAAGGCACACCTGTGAGGGAATTTTGCTTAATTTGAAGTGGGAAGATCTACTTCAAATCTGGATCTTTGAGGTAGAAAAACACAACTTTAATCAGGATCTTTTAAGCTGCGAAACTCCGCCTCTAATCTGGACCACACCTTCTGCTGGAAGCCTGTATAAGGACATGAAGGAAGGAAGCTTTTGCTCTTTGCCTGCTTGCCCTCACCTTGCTAGGAAGTCCATTCCTTCACTGGCGTTAGAGCCTACTTCTTCTGGATTCCAGTGTATACTGAAGACCCGCTGAGACGTCCGACCTCATAGACCAAACAACTACTGGATTCTTGGACTTTCTGTTCACAGCCAGTAGAGTAAGTTTTCCTTTCTTCTGAAATTGCGATGATGCCATGCAAGCAGCATCAAATGGACTAGATGAGACCTCAGAGGGGAGAGTCCGGCTGACCAGGCAGCAAAGGCCACTTCTAGAAGCCCTCTCTCTCTACTTGAAGCCAAGTGAGCACCTCTAGTTTAGAGGGAAGTATTTTATAGAGAATACATCCACAGTATTCTGGGGGAAAGAAATGGGCCCTTTCATAAGGAGAAGCCGCGGGATAGCTCCAGATAAAGAGCGCGAACATTACTCTTACCTGAGGCTAATCCATGGACAATTCTTAAAACTCTCCACCGAATCTTCCACTTGGGAACAGACTCAACTTGTCCCATGTGAGTACCTTTGGGAAGACTGGCAGATAGGTTTCACCCTTATGCCCAAGTCTCAGGACATACAGTATTTCCTGGTATACATAGACACCTTCACCAACTAAGCAGAAGTATTGGTTGAGTAATACAGAATAGAAAAGGCCTCAAATATTGTAAAGTCATTAGTGAATTAAATTATTCACAGGTTTGAACTTCACAAGAGTCTACACAATGACAGTAGTTTGTCCTTCAAGGTGACCATCATTCAGGGAGCCTCTTAGAAAGTGATTCTCAGCCTTCCTAATGCTGTGACCCTTTAATACAGTTTCTCATGTGGTGACCCCCAACCATGAAATTATTTTTGTTGCTACATTATAACTTTAATTTTGCTACTGTTATGAATCGTAATGTAAATATTTGATATGCAACTCCTGTGAAAGGGTCATTTGACCCCAAGTGTCGTGACCCACAGAGAGATGCTGTTGTTGTTGAGAGAGATGCTGTTCTAAGATTTTGTGATATAATAACATCTGCACAATGCCTGAAACCAATAGTCTGCTGGATATGTAAAACAATGAGATCCCTAAGAGATAATCTGAGAAAATTGCCTCAAGAAATCCACTTGCTATAAATGGTTTTGTTACCCATAGCACTATTATGAGTTAGAAACACTCCTCAGGCACTGGTCTTAAGCCCATCTGAAATGTTATATGGATGAGCACTTCCCATCTATGATTTTATTATTGATAGGAAGACTGCTGCTTAGATACAAGATATTGCTGCTTTCGCTCACTTTCAGCAAACACTATACTGCCTGTGTGAGACTGACTCACTGTCGTTTCATTCTTACAGATCAAGTGCTGGTCGAATCTCTCCCTTTTCTTTAGACCTCTCTAGCACCTGTGATCCTAGCAATTTTTACAGTCATCACAGTGTCTGGAAGGGAATCCTGGGTTCATCAATCTCCACACGAGCCTTGGAGGCCAGAGGGAGAGAGACCAAGGAAGGGCCCAATAAGCCAGACATGCATAGACAAATATTTCTGTGAACCCATTGGGGAATTAAAATTCCTCTTCAAAAGGAAAGAGTGATAAGTCTGTTTACTCCTCCTTCAGGGAATATGCAATATTTTTATATCCTTAATGCTAGCCAGCTTTTTATTTCTGTCTGCTTATACCCCAAATGAAAATTTGTTCCTTGTATATGCCCAGGAACATGCATGAAATAGTAAAGAAAGTATTTACTGGACCTGTGGACTTCAAACACTTCTGTACTTCCATGGTGGGCCATTGGAATCAGTTATAATAGAACATTAATCAGGCCAGACCTAGTTCCTTGACTTTAAACCATACATGCACATAATATATTTTGATCAGAAGTGGGCTAAAATAAATACAAGTAGAGTCTGCATCAATAAGATAACCAATGAACCCAGAAAAGCCAGGAGGCAGTTGCTGCTGTTGAGATCATGAAGGCAGATAAGCACTCTGATCGGCAGATAGGCTCTTAAGGTTCTACGACATACTGAGATTTCTAACTATCTTAAAGTAACTTTATCACTGTGATAGAATTGTCAACTGACACTAAGGATACAAGGCTCTGGGCATCCCTGTGAGGGATCGAGTAGATTAAGGTTGTCTATGAGAAAGCCTGTGAAGGATTTGATTACATTAACTAATGTGGGAAGGCACATTTTAATTGTGAGTGCGACCATTCAATGGGTAAGGATACTTGACTGAATAAAAACAAGAAAGCTATGTGAGTCTTAGCATTCATGCGTTCATCCCATTCTCACAGCTATTTTATTGCAGATACAATATGGCTACCTGCCTGGGGTACCTGTCTCTGACCAACCAGGCAATGATGGGCTCTAACTTTCAACTGCGAGCTGAAATAAACCTTTTACCACTTACTCTGCCTTTTATCAGAATATTTTATTAGAGTAACAGGAAAATAAACTAAGACAAACACCACTTAATATTTTTGAATTTTTTTTTCAATTCTTTTTAAATTTATTTTTGGAGGATTTCTTATATGAGTTCTGTATTTATATCACTTCCTCCTCCCTTTCCTCCTTCAAACTCCTCCCTCCTTCAAAGTCCTCCACTCACTCTCAAATTCATGGTCTCTTGTTCTATTTTATTAATTAATTAATTAATTATTATTGTTGCACACACATGTTTATATAAATATAGCCTGCTGAATCCATTTAGTGTTGCTCATATGTGTATGTATTTAGGGTTGATCTCGAGAAGACTCATTCTTCCTCTCTTAGAAGCTGCTTGTACCTCTTCATCTAGGAATGATGAGGCCTTTTGCAATCTCCCCCTTCCATGTCACCATGTCAACTATATTATAATTTTTCAGGTCTTGTTTATGCAACCATATTGTTGAGAGTTCATGGGTGAAGCTTCTCTGTCATATATAGAAGACAGTATCTTTTTTTCCTTTTTGATTTTTTTGAGACAGGGTTCCTCTGTGTGGCCTGGCTGTCCTAGAACTAGCTCTGTAGACTAGGCTGGCCTTGAACTCACAGTGATCCACCTGCCTCTGCCTCCCAAGTGTTGGGATTAAAGGTGTGTGCCACCACCGCCCAGCTTAGAAGACACTATCTTGCAGCAGATATGCTGGTCCTCTGGCTTTTACAATCCTTCCACCTCCCTCTTCTATGATATTTCCTTAGCCTTAACTGTAGAGGTAGTATCAGTTGGGGCTGTGCACATCACAGTTAGTTGGTTTTTTTTTTAACTTTTAATAAGTTGTGGTTTTCTGTAATGATCTCCATCTGTTGCAAAAAGAAGCTTCTTTGATGAGGGGTGAGAACCACACTTATCTGTGGTTCTAAGGATAAATGTTTAGAATGCAGTTAGGAATTATACTTGTTTAGGGAAGTGGCAGTGTTAGGTACTTACAGGGTCCATGACCTCACCAGCCATAGGTAGTAAGCCAGATATACAGTACCAGACACTGAGTTCCTCCCATTGAGTGAACCTTATGTTTAATTAGAAAAGCCAATGGTTCTCTTCAAGATATAAGTACAAGTATTGCACTCTTCCAGACACCTTACCCTCCTGTTCACTGTTGTGATCCGTAGTACTTACAGCTGTGAGCTAGGACTACTTATTGCTTTTCTCCCTTGGCAGATTGCACAGCTCCTTCAGATACTATGAGAGCTAGTCCTCAGAGAGGAGGTTTCAGGTTATTTCCAGCTCAGTTCTAATTCCTGTGTCTCAGGTGTGTGGTGCCTTCAGCAACAGGATCTTACCTTCAGTGTCTGGAAGGCAACCAAGGGCAACAGCAATAGCCTATACTGTTTGGGGAGTCTCGTGGGCTCCCCTAACTAATAACTCAAAAGAAGATATCTCATTCCTGGCATTGGGAGTTTTGTTAGATATAGTCTGTGGCTTTTGTGGGAAGCTATTGTTACCCCAAGTGGTTTAACTTCATTTAAACTATATATACATATATATTTTTAAGTAAACGTAAAACAATATAATTTCCAGTAATTTTTCAAACATCCTCAGTATTATTTATCCCTCCTCCCTCCCCTCAATCTGCATTGCCATTGCTCTCCCTTCCCAGCTAAATCCCCTCCTCCAGTTTTGTTCTACTTTTGCTTTCTTATCCCCACCCCCATGATCCGTTCTTTTCCTTTCCTGGTATCTGTGGTTACACCACGTTATGTAATCACATCTAAAGGTTCAGAGATGGGAGCCTCTAATGAGAATGCAATGTTTGTCTTTCTGGGTCTGGGTTACCTCACTGATCCATCCACTTACCTGCAAAGTTCATGTTTACATTTTCTTTACAGCTGAATAGTTTTCCATAATGCATATGGACCACATTATTATTATTCACTCATCAGTTGCAGGACATTTAAGTTGTTTCTGTTTCCTAGATATTGTGAAGAGTTCAGCAGTGAACGTGACTAAGCAAGCATCTGTGGAGTAGGATGTTGAGTCCTTTGGGAATATGCTAAGGAGTGGTATAGCTGGGTCACAGTGTCTATTTACTCTTAGTGTTTTGAGAATTCTCCACACTGATTTCCAGAGCTGCCGCACCAGTCTGCAATCCCAACAGTGAATGAGGTTTCCCCTTTCCCTCCAACCTCATCAGCACTTATTGTCAATTGTTTTGTTGAGCTTACCCATTCTGACTTGGGGTAAAATGAAATCTCAAAGTTGGTTTTACTTGCATTTCCCTAATTGCTAATGATGTTGCTGAACACATTGAAATAGTTCTTCAGCCACTTTTATTTCTCCTTGTGAGAACTCTCTTCAGATCCATAGCCCACTATTTTATTGTATTGCTTGTTTTCTTGACTCTTTTTTAAGTTCTTCAGATATTCTAGATAGTAATTCTCTTTCAGATGTATAGCTAGCCAAGATAATCTCCCACTCGGTGGGCTTCCTTTTTACTATATTGATTGTTTCCTTTGCTGTTCAGAAGTGTTTTAGTTTTATTATGTCCCACTTGTCAATTGCTGGTCTTAATTCCCGGACAAATGGAATCCTATTTAGAAAATTATTTCCCTTATAGCATGCTGCCTATGTTTTCACCTCTCAGGTTTTGTGTTTCAGGTTTCCCATTGCGGTCTTTGCTCCACTTTGGAGCTGATTATATGGGCCTAATTCTGTTATTATAGATGTGCACATTCAGCTTTCCTACTACTGTTTGTCAAATTATCCCATTTTGTAGCTGATATGATATTATACATAAGAGAGTGCAAAGTTCCACCAGAAATTTTTTAGAAATGATCCAAAATTCCATCATAGTGACAGGATACAAAATCTACTTATAAAAATTAGTAGCCTTTCTATATATCAACAAAAAACAGGCTACCAAAGAGATCATGGGGACATTCAAATTCACAATACGCTCAAAAATATCTAGGAATAAACTTAACCAAGTAGCTAAAAGAGCTACAATGAAAAATTTAAATCTCTGAAGCAAGAGATAACAGAAGACACTGAAAGAATGGAAGACTTCCCATATTCATGGATTAGTAGAATGAACATTGTAAAATTGACCATTCTACCAAAAGCAGTTTACAGGTTTCAATGTCATCCCAATCAAAATCCACACAACATTCTTCACAGAAAAAAATATAATATAATATAATATAATATAATATAATATAATATAATATAACATAACATAACATAACATAATATAATATAGTATAATATAATATAGTATAATATAATATAACATAATATGGAACCACAGAAGACCCTGTAGGCAAAGCAATCCTGAGCCAAAAGAAAAATACTGGAGATATTATCATTCCAAGATAGGTTATCGATCTATAGTAATAAAGATAGCATGTTATTGGCACAAAAACAGACATGGAGATGAAATGAACAAAAAAAATAAGATCCATACATGAGTGCACCCAACTACAGCCTTCAGATATTTGACAAACATTGCCAATACGCATCATAGTAATGACAGTATTTTTAACAAATGGTGCTGGGAAAACTCAGTGTCCACATCTAGCAAGCAGAATGAAGTTTACTCTTTTTATAGATACTCAAAGATTTGGGTTGACTCTTATTTTTCAAATTATTTTTAAAAATCAACAATATTCATGGTGTTTTATACACTAAGAACCTATTTTCTTGATTAAATGAGTCTTTAGGATACCCTATAATACAAATAGGTAGTATTAAAAAAAATCTAAATAACATGCCTATTTTACCAATGAAATAAATGAATAATATTACAATGTAACTCCTACTAACGTGCTCTTTCCCTTTCTGATTGTGAAATAAGATTTGATTATGCTCATAAACCTGTAGAATCTTGATTTCTTACAACTCTGGCCTTTTATTTCTACCCCTGTCACCAATACTATTAGGTGATATAATAGGTACAGATCTGAGTCTCAGTCCATGTGCTGAACTATCCAGGTATCTTAGCTATAGTTTCTATCATTGCAATAAAACACCACCAGCAAAAGCAACTTGGGGAGGAAAAGGTTTATTTCTGTCCCCAACTCTCTGGTTATACTATCATTAGGGGAAGTCACAGCAGGAACCTGGAGGCAGGAACTGAAGCAGAAGCAGTGAAGGAATGCTGCCTACTGGCTTGCTCCTCATAGCTTACTTATCCTGCTTGCCTATACAACTCAGGACCACCTGCCCAGAAGTGGTACTACCCCCCACCATAGGCTTGGCCCACGCACATCAAATCATTAATGAAGAAAATGCCAGACAGACCTGCTTACATCTAATCTGGATGGAGCCATTTTCTCGATTAAGATTCCTCTTCCTAGATATGTCTAGGTTCTTGTCAAGTTAACAAAAACCAGCCAGCACACCAGGTTCTCGGGTCTCATGGCACAGAATTAGACCAAGGACCCATGGTTAGAAATAGTAACCAGAACAGTTATCCAGACAAGAAAAGCATTTCCAAGAATGGTGGTGGGCTAGCAAGCTGAGGGTACAACCTCGGAACCCCTGTAACACTTCTAGAAACTGTCACCCTGTGGTAATATGATATTTAGGACAACCTGAATTTGTGTTCCCAGGCCATAACCATTCACGTTTCACTTCAAAACAAACTATGTTACATTCCCTTTGAAGCATGAGCAGTGTTTTTGTGTTGAAACTAACTGTGTAATTTTGCTCTTTGGATATGCGCAGTCATCATATGGGTCCCTTCTCCCTGAAGACAAGAGAGATCCAGCTTAAATCTTTGAAAGCCCAAGGGAAACAAACAACAAAACAAAAAAAAAAAAAACCCTAGCTGAATATCATAAGTGTTACTAGAAATCTTAGGGAGTCCTATCATAGTAACCATATGATACTGAGAAAAATCAGGGTCTCTTCTTAGCATTCTTAGCCTCATTGACAAAAGCATTTAAGAATAGACTCAAAAGGAAGTTTGAGGACAAAGAAAAAAACCCAGGGTAGGCAAGCTGTAGATCTTGGCAGCTGCCTGAGGAGGGAGACAGAAAAGATAAATTAAAGGGCATGCCATTTAACTTAAGCCCACATGAAGGTCAGCCACATGGCACACAATCAGCAAGAGAAGCATTAGGGAGAGATTGGAAAAAAAGCCTGAAGTACCAGAAAACACATACTTAGGTTTTTCCTTGAATCCACATGAAGGTCAGCCACATGGCACGCAATCAGCAAGAGAAGCATTAGAGAGAGATTAAAAAAAAAAAGCCTGAAGTACCAGAAAACACATACTTAGGTTTGTCCTTGAATCCAAAACAAAAAGACAGGCAGGAGGAAAAGTAAAGGTTCTGAGTGCTAGACAGTGAGAATTCTGGAAAGAAAGAGTACATTATATCATTTAAAGGGACAGTTATTCTGCACATCTCTTTAGCATGGATTAAGGTAAACTTGCTTTCCTGAGGAAAGATACCTTGGCCAGGTGATTGGCCTGCCTAGCTGGATTAACTCTTAATGGAGGAGACAATGGCATGTCTCCACCTTAAGGTAGATTCCATTGTTTTGGCTAGGAAATAACAGTTTTCTCTTTCTGGGCCTTTAATGCTACTCTAACAGAAAGACCCATATGATGTACCATTGAATCATACTTCATTGAAGTTTCAATTCAAAATATGATGATAATGCCAGTCCTTCTAGAAGGAGACACTTTTAACATTTCTTCTCATCTCTCAGCTTGACTTATACATGGATGAAGTATCCTGAGTATATATTAAAGAAAGATAAAGTTAAGTAAATATGAAGATACTAACACTTAGTATTGTGAATTTGCTTTCAAACTTTTCTGTGGTACCTTTGATTTTTCTCAATAATATAATAATATAATGATATATGCATGCTTGAATGTCATCTTAAGTGAAATAATTCACTACCACCACCACCACCACCTCTTTGTGTGAAATGGGTCATCACTATATTGCCCTGACTAGCATAGAGCTTGCTATGTAGGCAAGGCTGGCCTCAACTTTGTCACAATCTTCCTGTAACTGTCCTGACAGAGATAAGATATTTAAAGATATTTTGAAATTATGTGTATGTGTAAGAACTGTAATGTGCATCTGAGTACACGTGCTTGATGACGCCAGAGGCATCAGAACTTCCTAGACATGGAGTTACAGGTTGTTGTGAGCTTCCTGATGAGTACTGGAGAGGAGCATGTGCCCTTAACCACTGAGTTATCTCTCCAGCCCAGAGATAGCATTATTTTAAAAGGACTCTTGTGATTCCACAACCAGTCTCTCCACCAAAACAGATCTTCCATATCCTTCATCCTTCTCCAGGGTGTAATCAGGTGAGTCCTTCTGGTTCTCCCCTCAA
This sequence comes from Peromyscus californicus insignis, assembly GCF_007827085.1. NCBI lineage: Eukaryota > Metazoa > Chordata > Mammalia > Rodentia > Cricetidae > Peromyscus > Peromyscus californicus. Next base: position 14,304,985 of record NW_026294391.1, read on the forward strand.
AACAACCTCCCCAGCCCCCAGGATCTAGCTCAGGTCCTATATCCAGTGTCCTAGTCTACTCTGACACCCCCTACTTGTGCCACAACCAACCTCTAAGCTTCTGCTAGGACCCTGCCTGCCTTTGACCCACAGGCCCCTCACATGACATGTCTAACCTCTCCACCAGGCTGGTCCTATATAATTTTCTCTAAGGGTCTAGCCAGATGAGTCCTTCTGATCCTTCCCTCTGTGCACCACATTCACTCCAAAGATCTACCCTGTAGATGAATTTCTAAACAGTCTTAGTAAATAAGAAACACAGGGCCAAATACAGATAGCTAAAGAGATCAGAGAGTCACGACTACCTTATCTTACCACCTCACTGCCATTGCTTCCCCAGAGCTTCTTCCTGCCTGACTTGTGTTTTTATTGCCTTTCTGTTCTGCCTTCTTATTGGCTGTAAACCCAACCACATAACTTCCTTGTCACTGCCTGTCTGTACAGACCTCCCGGTCTCTATGGTTGGTTCTGGGATTAAAGGCTCATCTCACCACGCTTGGCTGTGTCCTTGACCACACAGAGACTGCCTGCCATTAAGGGCAAGGGCTACCACTGCCTGACTGATGTTCCTGGCTCTCTATGACCTCTGATCTCCAGGCAAACTTTATTTATTAACATACAAATAAAATCACATTTCAGCACAAATAACATATCACTACATTTCCCCTTTCTATTCTAATAAAAAAAAAAGTTAGAACTAATATAAGAAAAACTATGTACAATAACAATATACAATATATACAAGCAATAAATACCTAAACAATGTCTAGTTCATTTGCATTTGACAGACTCAGAGAAAATATTCCATTATCTATCCGATTTTGGTAAGTCCAAAATGTACCTAATTTACTTTCTATCCCAATTTATATTACTAACAGAACTATATTATAATGTCTTTCAAATGTATACACTTACACCTCTTTAGTGAGTTTCTTTTCTGAAATTCTTAACAAGGAAAACTATAACTATCTAATCTTTAACTATAGCTATAACTATAACTATCTAATCTTCAACTCCCTCAGAGACCCATGAAGGAAGTAATATTACCTAATAAAACAAGAAGTGCATGCAAGCAGCATCCAAAAAAAATGTGAGTTGACAGAAACAGCCAGCCGCCTGGACAGTCACCCAAGGTTTCTCCGCAATGTAGGTAGGCATCATCTTCAGCCTATAGACTTGGTGTATCTGACAGACTCATTTGTGAAGTAGGATGTACACAAGGCCTATAGTTTGACCTCACATTCGGTGAGAGTAGTCTATGTACCAGAAACACGTGAATTCCACCAGTGTCCTGTCAAAATTCAGGATTTTAAGTTCTGGAAATTGTTGGTGTTTTTGGAATTCAGCTGTCTATTCTTCTTGGCTTGTGGGTGGCTTCATCTCTTTTATTAAATGCCAGTCTACCATTGAGAGGTTAGACTCTGTCAGCCTAGTTACTCTTTCAAGAATAACTATTCCACTGCACATCAGAAGTCATCAGTCCACTGTCTGTTCAGCTACCTTCGAAGAAAGGGGCACTGTAACTTTTCTGGATTGTGAAGGCCACTTCAGTGATGGTGCCATATTGTCCTGGCCTCAGAGGATGCCTGTTGCTAAAGCCACAAACACACTTGTCTTGGCAAAAATCAGTAGTCCTTTGTATCGTGTCCTGTCTGTCCATTTTGTCCTGTTTGTCAGCAGTCGATTTGAGGACACTTTGTTGTCCAGTGGCTAACTTTTGCCAAAATGAAAGTTAACTCAATATGCAGTTTCTTCAATGCCCATATCTTCTCTGAAGTAGATTGGTGCTGCCAGGATCCGACATGTCTCATAAAAAAGGAAAAAAAATTCTAAGTTATTAAAACATTTTAAATGCCATATTCTGTAGATCTCTGAAGGGTTTGAAGATGACCTGTCTAAAATATATCTGCTTGACCTTGAAAACATACCTAATACAATTGTAATGCCTAGCTACTAACTTTCATTTCTTTATATCCTAATAGTTGGTAATAATAACATTCAAGGATTAACAAATTTCATTACATTGTTAAATGACTGTATAAGTACAGTATCTTGAACAAGATTAGAAATATACAGCGTTTTCTAACAAGTTCATTCTCTATAATTTGTATACAATATACAAAAATCCAATCCAATGTAAGATATTTAAAACTAGTAATTGTCTTTTAAAAGTAGATTCAATAATCTTTCTTTCTATCTATATCGTATCTGTATCTTCTCTTTACTTTTCAGAATAGATTCAATAATCTACCCCCTATTCTATCATTTCTATATATCTTTTTTAAAAACAAGAACCTTAAATCTAATCTCCTTTGCTTAGCCCTTTTCTTAACTATTAACAACAACTGTAACCAACCCTTCTAAACAATGAAAATTATCCCAGACCCAAAACCCATTGAAAGACCAAAAACCACCGGCCCCACACCACCTCTTTGGGAATGTGGGCGTTGTGTTCTTAAAATTGCTTCCTGCTGGCTGTGGGTGAAGGCATCTTTATTCTGAAAAGAAAAATTTTGGGTTAATTGTCAAATTCTAGGAAAGGTAACTATATCATTTGTTGTCCAGTCTCTGCACAATTCCAAAGTTCAGGGCTTATCTCAAGTCCTTGTTCAAGTAGTCTGTGAAACTGGATCATCTCAGCTAGCCATCTCAAAATTGCTCTGAGCAGTTTGTTGTTCAAAGCTGATCTGTAGGTGATGTTTGTCAGCTTAGTGGTATTATTATTGTCCATGTGGAATTGTTGTTGTGGGGTCCCATCATCTTTCTGGAGACTTCAAATTTGATGTTAGGCCTGGTTATGATTCCCTGCAGAAAACTGATAGAGATTTGAACACAAAAACATGTATAGGCAGCTAATTGAAGCCTTTTTTCTAGAATTAGTTAGTACTCTATATGACCATTAATATCTTAACAAAAGTTTAAAATATATATTAATCTTATAAATTTTGATATACAATTTGTACTTTAAGAAAAGTTTAAAGAATCAGAATAGAATCAAAGAATTGAGATTAGTAGCAATAGAATAGTCCCTTAATATTTTTATTTTCTCCTGTCCCATATCAGAAGATGGCTCTTTCTTCTGGTATGATACAGAGAGTTTGTATTTTCCTTTTAACAACATGTTTGGGTTTAAAGGAGAGAGCCATTCTCCAACTCCAAAGCCAGCTTTAATTTTTAATTGAACTGGGACTACAAGAAGACCATTTGTGTTAAATGTCTTTAGAGAAGAGCAGAAACAAACATTTAGGAAGACTTATGAAATTTTATAGATGATATACCAATAGGTCAATTTACTCTTTTTCTTGGGACATTTTTGTAGATGATTTGTCCCTTTTCGTCAGATGTTTCATTTGTCCAGTGTTCTTCAGATTCCTTAACCTTCATTCTCCTGAAAGACAAAAACAAAAACCTTTCCCCAAGACTAACTTTGGGGAGGTTCCCTTTTGGCAAGTTATATCTGATTAAATGAAAAGGCCTCTGTTAATGGTATAAATTAGTTTAAATTGGATGATCATTCTCGTCGACGAACTATCACCTCTTCTAATTAAGAGGTCTCTCTTGTTCACTATCCCTGTACTCTAGGACTAGGATGCACATCCTACATTCCAGCCCTGTCAGTTCCTTGTGTCTACCCGACTCCAGTTCACCTAAGCCATATCCAACCACCAGACACACAATGACTCACACATCTTCTCTTCTATGCCAACCTGTTGTGACTATCTGAGAGTCATAAGTAACAACAGAAGTTCACATGCCCAGATCTCAATATAAAAGTGTGAATAATATTAAGGATGAAGGCACTATGTCCCTTGCAAAACCTACTAGTTGGTAGAAATATTTGCCAATAAGAACTACCTAGATGAACCGCAAGACACAGAATTTACAAGAACAATCATAAACTTCATCAAAGAATGCAAGAAGCTTAAAGAAGACACAAAGAAACAACTCAATGAACTTAAAGAAAAATAAATGTCTGAGAAAAATGCTCCCTCCCCCCAAAACAAACACGAGTATAAGACTCATGGAAATGATGAAGACAATCCAACATTTGAAAGCAGAATTCAGTAAAGAGATGGAAACATTGAAGAGAACTCAGGTTGTATTGAAGATGGAACTGAAAAACTCAATAACCCAACTAGAAAGATCAAGGAAAAGCTTTACAAATAGAATGAATCAAGCAGAATATGGAATGTCAGGATTCAAAGATAAAGCCAAGGATTTTTAATTATGTATTTGTAGATATGTGCAAAGGCATGCAGGTGCCATGGATGCCAGAAGACAGTGTCAGATCTCCTGGACCTAGAGTTACAGGCAGTTGTGAGCCACCCAAGATGGGTGTTGGGAACTGAACTTGGGTCCTCTGCAAAAGCAATATACACACTTTTTTAAAAAAAAATGAATGGATATTTTATTTTTTAATGGTTTCTACTTTTATTTTACCTTTTCCTTTTACTAAAAATAGATTCTTTTCTCATACAATATAATCTGAATACAGTTTCCCCTCCCTCTACTCCTCCTAGTTCCTCCCCACCTTCTTTCCCATCCAGATCCACTCCCTTTCTGTCTCTCATTAGAAAAGAATAGACTTCTAAGAGTTAATAAAACACAACAAAATAAAATATAACAATACAAAACAAAAACAATCATATCAAAGTTGGACAAGGCAAGCCAATAGAAAAATAAAAGAGTCTTGAGAAGGCACAAGAATCAGAGAATCGGAGATCCACTCGTTCACACATTCAGGAGTTCCATAAAAGTACTAAGCTGAAAGCCATAATTTATAAGCAGAGGACCTGGTGCAGACCCGTGCTGGCCCTGTGCATGCTGCCTCAGTCTCGGTGAGCTCATATGAGCTTTGCTCACTTGATTTAGAGGGCCTTGTTCCCCTGGTGTCCTCCATCTCCTCTGGCTCTTACACTATTTCCACCTCCTCTTCTGTGGGATTCCCTGAGCTCTAAGAGGAGGGATTTGCTAGAGTCATCCAAGAGACATCCAATGTAGAGCTGTATGTTCAAAGCCACCCCACCCCCCGTGTGTGTGTGTGTGTGTGTGTGTGTGTGTGTGTGTGTGTGTGTGTGTGTGTGTGTGTGTGTGTGATGTCTGGCTGTTAGTCTCTGTATTTGTTCCCATCTGCTGCAGGAGGAAGCCTCTCTGATGATGGCTGAATAAGACACTGATATGAGTAGAGCAGAATATCATTAGGAATCATTTTATTGTTACCTTTTCTTTGACTAGTATATTTGACTTTACCCTAGGTCTATGGGCTATCTAGTCTCTGGTTCTTGGTTACCCAAGAAGGGTTCCATCTCATGGAGTGGGCCTGAAGTCAAATTAGACATCTGTTGTTACTCCCAGGTTTGTGCCACCATTGCTCTAGCATATTTTGCAGGAAGGACAGATTGTAGATCAAAGATTTTATGGTTGGGTTGGTGTTTATATTTCCCTTTGGGTAGCCTGCAGAGCACCGTCCTGTACCAAAGACATTAGAACATAGGGTGAAGGTTCTGTGTAGGCACCAGCTCAACCTCTCCATGTCCAATGAGTTGTGTGGGTGTTGTCTTTAGCAATGGGGCCTTGCTGTCAGTTTTTGGAGAGCAAGCTATTGTCTTGCCTGTGTTATTTTGGGATTTCCTTAGGACTCAGTTGGATTTAACTGTCCCAGTACTGGAAGCTTTGTTAGGTGACAAGAGATGACCAGTTGGGGTTGTCTCTCTCATTATTTGGAGACTTCACTAAGATTACCCCCATATATTATAGGAACTTTCCATGACAATAGCTTTTCATACTGCCCCCCCAAACTCCCTTCAGTTCTAACTGTATCTCCCCTCATTCCCTCCCGCAATGCCCTCTCCCTTTCCCCTTCCCATCTGATCCTCCCTTTCTTTCCTCTACCCACTCCAGTCAACCCATAAAATCTATTTCTCCTTTACTAGAAACATCCATGTGTTCTCTCCTACCAACCCTGGTCCTTTCCTCTGTGTCTAATCTCTCTGAGTTATGGATTGTAGATTGTTTATCATTATTTAATATCTAATATATAGATATAAATGAGTACCATATTTGCTCTTTGGGGTCTGGGTTATCTCACTCAGGATAATTTTTTCCAGTTCTGTCAATTTGCCTGCAAATTTCATGACGTCATTTTTTGAAGAGCTGAGTAACACTCCATTGTGTAATTGTACCACATTTTCTTTATCCATTATTCTGTTGAGGGATCTTGGTTGTTTTCAATATCTGGCTATTATGAATAGAGCAGCAATGAACATGGTTGAACAAGTGTCCCTGTGGTAGGATGAAGCATCCTTTGGTTATATACCCATGAGTGGTAATTTCTTTCTTAATTTCTGCCTTGACCCATTTTTCAGTAGAGAGTTGTTCAGGTTCCATGAGTTTGTGAGCTTTTTGTTGTTTCTGCGGTTGTTGATATCCAGATTTAATTTGTGGTGATTTGATAGAATGCAGGGAAGTATTTCAATTTTCTTGTATCTATTGAGACTTGCTTTGTGTTCAAGTATGTAATCAATTTTGGAGAAAGTTCCATGAAGTGCTAGGGAAGAAAGTATGTTCTTTTGTGTTTGGGTGAAATGTTCTGTAAATATCTGTTAGGGCTATTTGGTTTATAACATTGGTTAGTTCCAACATTTCCCTGTTTAGTTTTTATATTGAAAACCTGACCATTAGCAAGAGTGGGTATCAAAGTCTCCCACTATCAGTGTGTGAGGGTCAATATGTGATTTAAGCTGCAGTAGTGTTTCTTTTACAAACTTGGATGCTCTCATGTTTGGGACATAGATGTTAAAAATTGAAATGTCGTCTTGGTGCATTTGTCAATGATAAGTATGTAGTATCCTTCCCCATCTCTTTTGATTAATTTTGGTTTGAAGTCTATTTTGTTAGACATTAAAATGGCTACACAAAGTTGTTTCTTAGGTCCATTTGCTTGGAATATCTTTTTCTAATTCTTTACCTTGAGGTGATGTTGAGGTGTGTTTCTTAGATGCAGCAGAAGGATGGATCCTGTTTCCCCATCCATTGTTAGTCAAGAAATTGAGACTATTGTTGTTTAGAGCTATCAATTACCAATGATTATTGATTCCTGTTATTTTGTTGATGGTGGTGATGATGGGATGTGTGTGTGTGTGTGTGTGTGTGTGTGTGTGTGTGTGTGTGTGTGTGTGTGTTTTCCCCTTCCTTTGATTTTGGTGTCCTGGGATTATTTATTTATTCCCTGTGTTTTCATTGTTGTATTTAACTTCCTTAGGTTGTTTTCTTTCTAGCACAATCTGTAGGACTGGATTGGTAGATAAATATTACTTAAATTTGGTTTTATCATGGAATGTCTTATTTTCTCCATCTATGGTTATTACAAGTTTTGCTGGGTATAGTAGTCTGGGATAGCATTTGTGGTCTTCTAGAGTCTGCAGTACATCTGTCCAGCCCTGTCTGACTTTTAGTCTCCATTCAGAAGTCAGACATAATTCTAAAAGGTCTGCACTATATGTTATTTGATCTTTTTCCCTTACAGATTTTAATATTCTTTCTTTGCTCTGTATGTTTAGTGCTTTGATTATTATATGTCAAGGGTCTTTCTTTTTTGGTCCAGTGTATTTGGTGTTCTGTATGCTTCTTGTACCTTGATAGTACTATGGAGTTTTTGACCCCTGGAATTAATCCAATTATGATTAAAAGATCTATTGATTAGCTACTAGCAGGACAAAAGAAATCTCTGAACCAAATTTGATATTTCCATGAGAAGGTGGTGAGGAAAGGATTTTTAAAGGGAAAATATCACAAGAAGACCTTCAATATCGATACTGGATGAATTGGAGGGAGGAAGGTTGGAGGAGAAGGTACATTGGGGATGGGGAAAGAGAGACCACAACAGGTGTTCTGCTACAGAGCTGGGGATGAGACTGGGGGATTGGTACTGGAGGAGCAGTAGGAGAGGTGTGCAGCCATTGTCCACCTACGTGTTTCTCTGGCAGGAGGGTCCCTTGGGTTAGCAGGGGGTATCTTCTGGGTTGGGGCTGGGAAAAAGCAGTAAGTGAAGGGAGGGAGGTTAGAAAGGGAAATCTGTGGGATCACAGGAGATGGGAACAGGGCTGTAAGCAAGGCTCCTAGGTGCTCTCCTGCAGAGATGAAGATGAGACTAGGGGATTGGATCTGGGAGAACAGAGGAAGAAGAGAAGATCTGCAGGCAGTCTATCTGGTTTTCTGGCAGGCATGGTCAGTGGATTAGCAGGGGGTGCTTGCTGGAGTTGGGGCTGGGATAAAGCCATGAGTTGAGGGAGGGAGGATAGGAGGGGTTGGTCTGTGGGACCCACAAGAGATGTGGGCAGAAGGGAAGGAAGGCTGTACTAGTATTCTGTTGAGGAACTAGGGATGAGATTGGGAGCAATATACACTCTTAACACAGCTATCTTTTCAGCCCACAAACAAGTTTTTTAGATTTATTTTATGATTAATTCATGTGTTTGCACTAATGGAGGCCAGAAAGGGTATCAGATCCCCCAAAACTGGAGTTACAGGTGGTTTACAATGTCATGCTAGGAACTGAACTCAGTTCAGGTCCTCTGAAAAAGCAGAAAGTGCTCTTAATTGCTGAGCCCCAATTTCACTGTTTTAATTGGCTTCTCAAGGACAGGACATTTAACTTGGCCTCCTAGGTTATACATTGTGATCCTGTTTGGTACCATTCCTCTCTTTCCCACTCCGTGCTTGAATTATAGACATGTACCACCATGCCTGGCTCCTAAAATCTCCCTAACTAGTTTGAAGCACCAGTGTATAACCATGGTGAACCCACAGACATGCCACTATCTCGTCTATCACCCATTTGCAGGCCATCAGAGACACAAATCTGAAGATTAAGTAAGGATTAAATATTTTTCTCCAATCAGCTTACCCCCACCTAAAGTGCTAAATGCACTCTTTCAGATATCACAGGTATCAGATCCATCTTGAAAGGAGTTTTAGTATTAAGATCAATGCCTCAGAAGATGATAATAAGAACCTGAGATTTAAGAGTAGTATAGTATGTGTAAAGAATTTACTCAAGGAGACCTCCAAATTAGCAATCAAGCCTGGGTCTCCATTATGTTGAACCTTTCATTTTGAAAAAACAAACAAACAAACAAACTTCATTGCCCCCTCTTGAGAGGAAGCAGCTGGAAGAGATAAAATATAGCAGCTGACCATCCACAGTACATACAGAATGAAGACTGGACAGTAGGGCATATGACAAAACCGAGTAAGAATATGAACTATCACCATTTAGCTAATGTTTAGAAATAGTGTAAGAAATAAGAAAGCAATATAAATGGTGCTTTGCCTGAAGTAAAAAATGGCTTTGCTACTTGTTCTGTGTAAATGTAGACAGAGTAGGGAAACAAGAGGGTGTGTTACTTCTGCCTTACTCCCCCTGCTCCTTTAGTAATTGGTCATCTTCAGGTGCTATTCTAATTTCTGAAGGTAAGCATCTACGGAATGTCTCTACTCCCATAACCAGCAGGAATAGACTTGCAAAGGAGTGTGTTCTAAGAGCATGTCTGGCTTGAACATAACCTTCAAGAAAAAGGAAGACGTTTCCTGCCCTGGAAATGCTTAAAGGTCAGAAACTAGAAAGGATTATAGCTCCTCATAGCACAGATTGAACTGATATTTTCTACCCATTGTCCTATGAAGATACCTGGGAATCTTAGAAAATTAGAAGGTAGGGGCTTTTGAACAGAAATTTTCCTTAGTTTTTCTCCAGACTGATCTTAAACTAGTCTCTTAGAACAATTTCTGTCTTTCAGTTTGTTTCAGAGTAGTGTTGGTACTAGAGTTTTGAGGGGCTTCCCATCCCCATTATGCCAGTCAAATAGACATGTCATTGTAAAAAGCAGAGGCAGGAGATTCATAGTATGGCCACATTGAGAAGAGGAGCCCTCAAGCCTGTCATTGGTAGACTGACATGAGGTTGAAGTTTAAACAGAGAGCAAGAACTATGCATAGTTCAGCTGTCCTGGTCAAGGTGTGGTCCTGCCCATCACTGATCCATCGTCTCCACTCTGTCTGTACTGATAGGTTATCTGATATGTTGCCAGAATTGGGTGAAATCTCTTCTAGGAGGCAAGTTATTCCTCTGGCTGGTACCAGTGCCTCAGTCTTCTCTTTTCCCCAGCACAAAATCCCTGAGGAAATTTTAATTTGGGGGTTCACTGTTTTGATAGTCTGATAGCCAAATGAAAAGGCCTATACCTTAAATAAATATCATAAGCAGAATGGAAGTAGGAGCCAATATTATAAGACATTTAGTTAATGTTAGGTGACCATGAATTAAACCAACCAACCACATTTCTCTATACCCTCTCGCTTTTAGATACTGTGGGACAGACTGGCACAATTGACTCCCCTTTGTTTGCTGGCTTTGAGACAGGGTCTCTCTATGAAGGTCAGGCTGCTTTCAAATTCATGATCTGCCTGCTTCTGCCTCCTAAACGCTTGGATTACAGGCAATCATCACCATGTCCACTATAATTTCAATTTCCAATTTGAAGTTTTAAATTTTAGAGAATAATGCAGACTAATTCTCTGTTGTGCAAGTGTGACAAACACACACACACACACACACACACACACACACACACACACACACACACACACACACACGATACTTATGTAGTAAAGCTAAGTAGATATAGACCAGTGTCTCACATAGCAGGTGTGTTGAAGTGGCAAATAATTCATTTGAACAGTGCTGATTAAAAATAGCACAAACATAAAAAGTATTTCACTGGAAATTGTATACATGAAAACTCTGAACATTTTCCCTGAAGATACTCTGTTTAATCATCAGGTGGTTTGATCCTGACTGTCTCTGGTCACCAGGAAGAGATCTCCTCCAGATAAGCTGAGCTGATCTAATAATGCTGGTGGTGAGGTATAGACATTAAGTATTTGGTGTTAATAAAGCCCATTTTACTATCAAGTCCAAACGACTTAGAGGTATGGAACAGGTGGCCCTTAGGCTGACCCTCACCTGGAGTATATTCCCAGTTTAGTTCTTCCCGTTTGCAAAATCTACTGCTCAAGTTCTTCTCTTAGAAGCTGTACTTCTGCAGAATATCAACAAGACTATAAAGCACAACCAACATAATTGCTTTATTGAATCTTCAAGAATCTCACATCATGTACCCCAATTCTGCTCACCTCCAAGTCCCCCCATATCCTCCCCTTCCCCCTGCAGCAACCCTCCAAAGCAAAAATTTAAAAAAATCAAGCCAAATCAAAACAAAACCCCTCTTCACTCCCCCATCTTTCCCACCATTCCAACACTTCTTCATTCATCCTGGTGGCATTGGGAGCCGCAGTGTGTCACACGGTGTACCCCCTGTATAATCAGCTTTACTAGCAAATGTTCATTACAATGAGTCACTGGTCTGGTTCAAGGCCTCTGGTTTCTGGTACACCCCTATCACTGGATCCTCACCGAAATTCAGTTCAGGCATCCTGCTGCTGCCCAAGTCATGGATATCTTGAAGCTATCATTCCACAGGACCAGTCCCTTTACGAGCTCCAGCAGTTCCTAGATGGGGTAGAGGTTAGGGTGTGCCAACCCCAGACCCGGCTATGGGCCTGGTTGGTAATTAAGCTGGTCAGTCCAGGCTACCAGGGCAGCGTCTCCCCCCCCCCCCCCGGGCAAGGGACAGAGCCAACTCTCCTATGCCCATGCCGTCAAGGTCAGCTCTCCCCAGCTCATGGTGAAGTGTGGGACCATCTCTCCCGAGTGCAGGGGGCCCAGTTCTCCCATGAGGGTTGAGGCCAGCTCTCTTGCTGCAGCAGCCAGTGAGGGGCAGGACCAGCTTTCCCAGGACCAGCAAAGGGCAGGGCTGGCTCAGCATGGCCCTCTGATTTCATCAAGCATGGTTTCTATGGCCCCCTGAAGTGACACAGGCCATAGACATCAACACAGACCCCCCAAGTTACAGCAGGACCATGAACACAGACATGGCCCTGTGCAGCAGTTTGAGCCTGGATGACATCCTGGCTCTGGGTGGAAGCACAGGCCACTCAGATCAGGATGGCTCTGACGGTACAGCCCCTGACACCAGCAAGGTCACAGGTTGTAGCCCTGACCCCAGGCTTCCCTGTAACCTTTGTTGGCAACACAGTCCCCAGATGTGGTGGAACCACAAACCCAGACATTGTCCTCGATAGCAGCCAGATCAGGATGCCACCATTGCTCCAGGTGGCAGTGCAGGCCACTCAGATTGGCATGGCACCAGTGACATTGTGGTCCTTGAACACTAACATGGCTCCAGATCTCGGGCATCCGTGTGACCTTCAATAATAACAGGAACCTCGGACATCAATATAGACCCTGGCTGCAGTAGGGCCACACATCCAGGCATGGCTCTCAGCTGCAGCTCTGGGCCAGTTGTCACCATGGGATCGGGTAGCAGTGAAGGCCACTGAGATCTGCATGGCTCCAGCTGCAGCATATCCCTTGGACACCAACATGAACTCAGGTGGCTGACCTGACCTCAGGTATCCACATGGCCCTCGGTGGCAACATGGTCTATGGACTTCATTACAGACCCAGCTGCAGTAGGACCATGGACCCAGACATGGTCCTTGGCAGAAGCCCAGGTCTAGAATGTCCCCATGGCCCCAGGTGGTGGCACAGACCATCCAGTTAGGCTTTGCCCTCAGACACCATCACAGCCCCAGGTGGCCACCCAGACCCCAAGAATCCACATGGCCCTCATGGCAGCAGGAGCCATGGACATTAACACAGACCCTGACAGCAGTAGGGCTACAGACCCATACATGGCCCCCAGCTGCAGCCCTGGCCCAGATGGATAGCAGTGCATATCTTTTAGATCTGTATGGCCATGGATACAGCATGCCCCTGGGTACCAACATGGTCCCAGGTTCAGACCCTGGCTGCTATAGGCCACAGACCCAGACACGGTCCTTGCACCAGCTCGGGTCTGGACAACACCATGGCCCTGGAAAGCAGCACAGGCTACTAAGATAACTGTGGCTCTGGCAGTGGCACAGCTCTTGGACACCTACATCGCCACCAGTGTCAGCCCAGACACTGGGCATCTTTGTGACCTTTGGTGACAACATGGCCCATCATTTTCTTTGAAGTAAATTGGTGCTGACAGGAGCAGATGTGTCTCGCTGTCCAGAAAGTCTAAGTTTTTAAAACGTTTTAAATGCCATATTCTGTAGGTCTCTGAAGTGTTTGAAGGTTACCTACCTGATTGAAATATATCTATATATAACTAGAAAACTTAACTAATATAAGAGTGATTATCACAGATGACTAATTATTAATCTATATTTCTTAATTATACATTACAATTTCAAATGAGCTGTACAAACATGATACCTTAAACAAAAGTACAAATGTACATACAGTATAACAAAATTAACTTTAAATTTGTATTAATAAATTAAAATCCATAGCAATGTAAAACATTTTAAACAAGTTGTTGCTCTTTAAAAGTAGATTCAATAATCTACCCTTTTATCCTATCATATCTATAGCAAGGAAACATAAAGGAGGAAAGAATTGAAGGTAAAGCTAAAGCAAGAAAAATAGAAAATAGGCCTCACTCACCTCAAATTTCCCAGCCCAACACATCAGAGATAATACTGGAATATGGGGTGTCTTTGAAAATGAAAGAGTCTCTCTTGAGGAGCTAGAGTCCCAGAAACTTATTGGCCACCACAGCTGCCCCAATCCAGTGGCTTTCAAGTTTATTTCAAACAGAGGGTGTGTTTTAGAGAGAAATTTATTATAAATTCTTAAGTGAGAGAGAAGAGCACCTGTATTGCAGGAAGGTCCTACTAGTCCGGGGCTTTTAAAAGGACTTTGAACAGAAACTGGGGTGAGGTATGGGAACACCAGACAGTACTCTTATCTGATGAGTCATTACTTCAGCCCCTTCCATTTTTGCACTTTTTACAAAATTAATGTGTGTGGGGGGAGGGTGTGGGTGTAAGTATGTGGGTGTATATGTGTGCATTCGAGCATGGATCTCAAGACACACCTGTGGCAGTCAGAGAACAATTTGTGGGAGTCATTTCTCTCATTCCACCATGTGAGTTTTATGGATTGAATTCAGATTAACAGGCTTGGTAACAAAGTACCCTTACCCACTGGGCCATCTTGCTACCCTAGTGAAGGGATTTTTTAAAAAATTTAGGGATTTTTTTAATATGCATTATATAGAACTATTTTTGTTATCATAAAAAAGTTTGTCTTCTTACATCATTATTCTAATTTTTAATAATAAAATTGTGCTTGATGGTGGTGGCCCATGCCTTTAATCCCAACACTCGGGAGGCAGAAGCAGGTGGATCTCTATGAGTTCGAGGCCATCCTGGTCTATGGAGTGAGTTCCGGGACAGCCAGGGCTGTTACACAGAGAAACCCTGCCTCAAAAAAACTGCTGACTCCCCATGGGAGGCCTTACCCTTTTGGAGGAGGGGATTGGAGGTGGGATGGGGAGGCTTGGAGGGAGCAGGAGGAGGGATGAGGGAGGGTCTGTGGTTGATGAGGGAGGGTCTGTGGTTGGTATATAAAATCAATTAAAAAAATTTAAATAAAAAAATTTTAAATAAAAAAAGAAAAACCAATAAATAAATAAACAGTTGCATTTCTCTTTAGAATCTGCTTTGGAAGAAGGTCCTTTTCAATACTGTCCTACTTTGGTTTCTGTTACTGTGATAAAACATAGACCAGAACCAACTTGGGAAGGAAGGGGTTTATTACATCTTATACTTCCAAGTAACAGTTCACCACTGAAGGAAGTCGGGGCATGAAGTTAAGGCAGAAACCTGAAAGGAGAAAGTGAGGCAGAGATCTTGGAGTAGCATTGCTCCCAGGCTTTATTGTGGTACCTTTCTTATATAGCCCAGGCCCACCTGCCCAGGTGTGGCGCTGCCCACAGTGGGCTGTATCTCCTACATCACTTAGCAATTTTGAAAATATCCTCAAAATGTCCACAAGCCAATATTATGGAAACAGTTCTTCAACTGAGGTTCCCTCAATTCGTATGTCAACAAAGAGTAACCATCACATCATTTTACCCCTTTAATTTCTGCACTTGTGAATCCTGACTAGAGAAAACACAGTGCCACATATTATACACTGATTCAAAGCATCCACAGCCTTCTGGAGAACCCTTTCGTAGCCCTCCAGACTATTACCAACTAATTGTTGCTGTAACTGTGTCTTTAAAAGGCCATTCCACTATTCTATTAAGCCAGCTGCTTCAGGGTGGTAGAGAACCTTGTTTGACCAGTGGATTCCATGAACATAGACTCACTACACTTCTTTGGCTGTGAAGTTAGTTCCTTGGTGAGAAACAATGCTGTGTGAAATACCATGGCATTCTGTAAGTCCATGAATGGTAGTTTTGACTAAAGCATTATGAGGATTGAAGGCAAACCCACAGACAGAATAAGTATCTATTCCAACAAGAAGAAAGTGCCACTTTTTTGCCACCAAATTGCTGGATGGTAACCCCAGAGAATGACCCCTAGCGACCCACTGGAAAATTTTGCTTCCGAAGCTTTGATTCCAAAGGAGAGAGTGCTTTTGCCAGGAGACACAACAAACATTCCTGTGATGATTTGAAGGAGAATGGCCCCTATATGCTCATATATTTGAATATTTGGTTCCTGGTTGGTGGAACTGTTTGGGAAGCATTAGGAGGTGTGGCCTTGTTGGAAGAGGTGTGTCACTCACTAAGGGTAGGCTTTGCAGTTTCAAAAGTGTATGCCATTCTCAGTTAACTCTCTGTCTCCTGCTTATAGATAAGAGGCAAGCTCTCAGCAACTGCTCTAACCCCATGCTGGTCATGGGCTCACCCTCTCAAACTGTAAGCTCAAACTAAATGCTTTCTTTTATAAGTTGACATACTTGGTCTTGGTGTTTTATCACAGCAATAGAAAAGTAACTAAGATAATTTCATAGAAATGGAAGCTAAGACTCTCCTAGGCCACTTTGGGTTTCTGTGGCCCTCAAGAAGCTATGAAAGAAATAACAATTTTAGGAATGGCAGTTGATCCAGACTACCAGGGCAAATTGAACTGCATATCCACAATGGAAAGCCAGGAAATTTATGTCTGGAGTACAGGAGAGCCTTTGGGGCATATGTTTATATTATCATATTTAAATTAGGAGACACTAAATAAATAATAAATAATCATTCCTCAAGTGACTGCCAACTACTCTACAAAAATAAAATACATGCAGATATAGATGCATATATGCATGAAATAAAAATTAATGAAAAAGGGGGCCATGAATTTTTTGGTTGTGAGCCTAGCCTTTAACGGCTGAGCTATCCCTCCAGCCCGGGGGCCATGAATTTAAAGGAGAGCAAGGAAGGGTGTATATAGGAGATTTTTGAGGGAAGAAAGGGAAGGGAGAAACATTGTAATTAAACTACAATCTCAAAAGTAATAAAAAATAAAATAGCTATATATGTACATTTACAATGCATTTGCACTTATACATGTGATAGTTACATCATGTTAGGTGCAATTATGACCAGAATACTGTTTTTATTTGAAAACTAAGCATAAGGAGATATGATTGGGTGTCAGGTTGACAAGAGTAGAGTCTGATGGCTAATCTTGGTTGTTGACTGAATGTAGAATAAACTAATACAGTCTGCTGGATACGCCTGTGTGGGACTTTCTTGATCATATTACTTCAAGTGGGAAGACCTACCCTAAATGTGGGTGGCACTTTCTGGTGGCACCCCAGATAAAAGGAAATGGAAGAACAAACTGCTTTTGGCCTGCTTGCCTTCCTTCATTTCCTCTGGCAAGTTCATCAACCCTGTTGACTAGAAATTCCTTCACTGATAGTAGAACCAGCCTTTTCAGGCTTCCAATGTAGACCAAAGCTCAGTAGCTTCTAGGGATCCCCCAGGCCTTCAGCACCAGATTAGCACTGCTGAGACTCATTCAGACTCATGGACTAAGCAACTGCTGGAGTCTTGACTCATCAGACCCCATCATGTATGCCAATCTAATAAGTCCCCTCTTTTAAAAAAATATTTCTTTTGCCAGGCAGTGGTGGTGCACACCTTTAATCCCAGCGCTTGGGAGGCAGAGGCAGATCTTTGTGAGTTCGAGGCCAGCCTGGTCTACAGAGTGATATCCAGGAAAGGCACAAAGCTACACAGAGAAACCCTGTCTCAAAAAACAACAAAAAATATATTTCTTTTATGTGTATGAGTGTTTTGCCTGCATGTATGTATGTGCACAACATGCATGAAATGCTCATGGAGGCCAGAAGAGGGTTTGAATCTCCAGGAACAGGAGTTACAAAAGGTTGTGACCTGCCATGTGGGTGCTGGGAACCAAACCCAGAGCCTATGCCAAAACAGAAAATGCTCTTAACCTCTGAGCCATATCACCAACCCTATAAACTCCTTCATAATATATCTATTCATTCTATCAGTTCTGTTCCTTTAGGGAACTCCAACTAATAAAAACATGTATGAAGGCAATACAAAATTCTCTAACTAAACAGAATTTTTATTTTACAACTCCTTGAATGCTGATTTAGATAAACCAAAATTATTGCTTTATGAGATCAAACAGCTCTTAATGTTGTATTCAAAGCATTTTAATGATTTGTGCAACATATTTAATAGACTGAATAGTGGCATGTTAGTAGGTTTCAAGAAGTTTGAAGTACCTAAATTTGTAAGGAAGTATAGATTTATCAGATCTTTGAACACATAGTTAAATCCAAATAATATCTATGACAAACTAATATCATCTGTCTCTATTTGAAGTCTGTGTGTCAAATCACCTGGTTCTCTCCCTTGTAAACCTGCAGCAAGTTTTATTTCTCCCCTTCACAGCATCAGCTTCTAGAATTAACATTTGGCAGAGCCAAACCCACACCATTCCACCAGGAAGATAAACAGTCACACTTAAATTTATGGACTTTAGTTATGCCTGACCTGACAGAGATAAACTTTTCAAAGCTAGTTTGTTCTTCAGCCCCAAATTCTATCATTAACTCTTAAATGCCTGGATTTCAGCCAGGCCTGAGATAAGGACCTAGAATCATTTCTTTTTTGGAAGAGGAAAAAAGGGAAAGAAAACAATTTTTAGAAAGCACAGAATAATAGCTCCTACTTATTAATATAGTCCCAAATCATCCCCCAAACACTCTAACATGTACACATATATTTTAAATTAGAGCAGCCAGGACAAGTTCAGAATTTTAGTTAAAAAAGAACTCAAATAGTTTAAAAGATCATCCAAATTGGCAAGAGAAAAGGAGGACAAAGCCTTGGAAGAGGGGCACCAGTCAAGGAGAGCTTGTGAGAAGACAATCTTTGCTTCTCTGAATAGAGGTAGAAAGTGGCCAGTGCTGGATGATGTGTAAAGATTTTTTTTAAAAAGTCTCTGAAACTGGGATCCACTTGCTGTGAGTGTCTGATATCCCAAAAAATGTTTTTTTCTCCTGTATTAGTATGCCAAAGTTGTTACTAGAGGATTTGGGGGTGAAAGTCTGGGTTCTAACAGCCCCAACAAGAGAGGCTCATCTCCAACATACCAATTAAAGTAACAAATAATAGTGAAAACCAGAAAGGACAGTTATTCAATGTGGCCACATTGAGAATAGGGAAAAATAAAGAGGCCCATTGATTCCCCAAGTTCATCTTTGAGGTTCTATCTTGAAGCTTAGGTTTAAATACAGGACAAGAGTTATATATAATTAAGTGGTCCTTGGCTCAGGTCTGTCTTGCGAAGTGGTTCAATGAATTGCGGGGACTGTGTGGAATCTTTTCTAGGAGGCAAATCTTTTCTAGCTGGTACCAGGAATTCAGCCTTCTTTGCCTGAGCATGAGATTTCTTTGGGATCTATTGTTTCAATAACCTGATATCAAAAGTGAGGAGCACAAGTGTCTCTCTTTAGAATACTTTTTTTCTGCCGTCGTAGCATACACACACACACACACACACACACACACACACACACACACACACACACACACACACACAAAATCAGGGTATCAGAATAGAGACTTTCTTGTCCCCCTATGATGGTTAGCTCTAATTGTCCACTTGATGCAATCTGAAATCACCTAGGAAGAGAATTTCAGTGTACCATTTTCTCCATTGGATTAGCCTGTAGGCATGTCTATGGAGGATTATCTTAATTAAGGTAAATTGATATTCTGTGGGCAGCTCCATTCCCTAGGCAGGGAGCCCTGAACTGAGTGGAGAAACCAAGCTGAGCACAAGCAACCAAGTGAGCATGTATGTGTTCATTTCTCTCTGCTCTTGGGTGTGGATGTAATTTGACTAACTTTTTAAGTTCGTGCTTTGACTTTCCCACCTAAGTGGACTATAACATGGAATTGTAAATGAAAATAACCCCTTTTGTTTTCTAGGTTGCTTTTTGTCAGAATATTTTATAACAACCAAAGAATTGAAATTAGAACACACTCTATAAAGAAAATTCTAGAGATACCAATATTATTGAAAAGTTAGGGTATGCCAGCAGTTTTAAAATACATCTATGCCCCAGAGGATAGCTCAGAAAGACGATGTGCGAGACCCTGGTTTCAATCCCTAGCATCTCTCAAAGACAGAACAAAACAAAGCAAACAAACGAAAAAAACACTTGTTTTGCATAAGCATAATCTTCTCATTGTGAACCACATTTTCATGAGAAAGCCACATCCCTATAGAAGATTGTAGCTGGAGAGTTCTCTCTGGGTCCCGCCAAGCCCTGGCAGTCCCTTAGCCCACTTATAAAATAAACATACAGACGCTTATATTATTTAAATTGCTTGGCCATTAGCTCAGGCCTATCATTGTCTAGCTCTTACTCTTATATTTAGCCCATTTCTATTAATCTATACTTTGCCACGTGGCTTGTGGGTTACTGGTACCTTACATCTTCCTTGTCCTGGCAGCGGCTCCAGGCAGTCTTTCACTCTCCTTCCTGTTTCCTCAATTCTCCTCTCTGTTAGTCCCGCCTGTACTTCCTGTCTGGCTACTGGCCAATCAGTGTTTTATTTATACAGAGCGATATCCACAGCGGAAGATTCTACAGACTTACTGGCTAGTTAGAGCTTTAAGTTTATTGACAGCTGGACAGTTAGTTGCATGTGTAAAATTAAAATTATATTCAGTTATCTTAATCCTATTTATCACTAACCTTTGTATCTTGTCCTAACACATTTTGACTATGAGATAAAACTTTTGAAAAGTATTAGCTTAACAGACCACTAGCATCCACAGACCCCAAAGCTAAAACTGAGACAAGACATCATCTGAAGCCTAAAGAAGAGACCTCCGACTTCCCTGACACTCCCAGCAAGGTGTGTTGATACAGTACTTTAAAACTTACTTTTATCCATGTAAACTCTTTCACAGTTCAACAAGTCACTTGGGGCTGACTGAGTCCATTTTTCCTAGGACAATACTCAGAATAAACTATGTTTTATTCTATTTGGAGCAAGACCTGTGTTTTCTGCTGATAGTTTGGGTGATCTAAAGTGGGACCCCTATGTAGTAGCTGCTTTGACCAGAGAAGTTACCTATATCAGTACAAAGCACCAGCACAGACCCCTTTACTCCTGGCGTGTGATGGGTCCATGCTGCAGCCAGGCCCTTGCTTTGTCTTGGTTGATGGCCCATTGGCTTATTGTGGGCCGCTTGTTATATTGAAATTTCTCTTACTTTTGGAGTATTTATTGGGACTTTGGTTTGCCTGACCTTAGCATTTTTCTCCTGCCGCTCCTCCAATATCTAATTTGGCATGTTTGTTTTTCTGTCTCTTTCTGCTGTTGTTTGAAACCTTGCCCCATCTCAGTATAGAAATTCTGTCAACCCCTTTTCACAAGGACCTCAGTGATAAGAGAGACTTGTTACCTTCAACCCAACATGGAGGTATAAGCGAGAAGTTTCCAGGATGTGCAATAGCCCATTTCTGTGGCACACTTAACCCCAATTGCTCATTCAGAAAGACACACTAATGGTGACAATCCAATGTTATTAACCATGTCACATTTCTATAAGATAAAAAGGGGAGAACTGACAGAAAATGAAAGAAACCAACCTTAGAGTGAGACCCAAGGGAGATACTTCTATAAACAATGTATGAATTTGATCCAAAACACAGAACTCACCAACCAGCATAGAAAATTGCAACTTTTTGGAGAACAGGGATCTACTTAAAAATTGGGAAATAGAAATTAAAGAAGAGGACATCGTTGGAGAAAATTGTCATACTAGGAGGTTTATATGGTAATTATGGTAATATGACCTGCATCTTATTTGGAAATTTAAACTATGAAATTTAAATTTTAAAATGCCACACCTTCCTATAATTGACTGTAAGATAACCCAATCAAATTTCAATTGGGAGGAGAAACTATGGGCTGTTATTTGGTGGGAGGAGAGCCTAGTGGGGATCAATGAGGGAAAGAAGGAAAACTCCATGCCATTTGAGTTAAGCCAGCATGGAGGTCAACCAGCCACATGGCAGACAGGCAACCACATGGCAGGGAGAGGAGCTCTAGGGAAAGGATAGGGGAACCCAAAAGAACAGAGATAGCAAAGGAAATATTACATTTTCCTTAGTGGTTCAGTAAAGTGGGTGGTCTTAAGAAGCTGCATGGTTGTGGCCCTGTGAGATATTGCATTACAAGGTAGGAATTCTGTGAATTAAGAGTATGATTATTCCACCTATCTCTTAGCTTGGCTTAAGGTGAACCCACCGTTCTGAGAAGTGGTCCCTTATCTGAGTCTTTAACCATGTCCAGTGGAATGGTAGGGCACCATCAGAGGTTTCATCTTCTTGACTAGAAGGAAATAGTTTCTTTTATTGGGCATTTACTACTCCTTATGTCATAAACAAAAACAATTGGGGGATTCCTATGACTAATTGGCCATTGTCAAAATTGGACACTGAATTGTTCATTAACCACCCAGCTACTAAATAAATACTAAATCATGGCCAACCAGATGTCATCCAATTAGGTTTCGAGGTAGAGGCAGCAATTTAGGCCTTAAAGATAGCAGTAAGCCAAACCCCTGCCTTAAAGTACTCAACTGTGTTCTCTTTTTCTTCAAGAGAGGAAAGGGAATGCATTGTGAGTTCTGACTCATGGAGAAAGGCACAGGCTCTGGGATTAGCAATTCGACCCAGGAGCCTGAGGCCATTCTCCCTGAGTGCTGGCTGCTTCTGCAGCTGCTATGCTACTAAGAATGTTTGAGGGATTCGATATCAGGCCTCCTCTTCCCATTTATGCAGGGATTTAGCTAAATTTGAATCATAATCCCAAATTACTGAATAGATCATCTAACTTCTTCATGTATTTTGCTTTCATCTTCAAACGTTTTAATATGTATATTACAGCTTCCTTAATCCTGCTACTATACTTCCCTTTTAAGATAAATTAAAGGAGAATAAACATGACTGCATTTAAATGAAATATATATCCCTCCCTCTAGAAGAGATATTGTAAATACACATTGAGAATTCGTAATTCATTTAGTCTACTAATGATTCTTACTTAGGGGATAAGTAAAGACAGTTTGAGGGGATGGATATATAGTTACCTCCAATCTTGATATCATAGAGTGCTTATTTGCCAGGGTTGAAATCTCAGGTGGATGAACTCAACAGCTGTGACTAGAGCATACCATTCTGCAAGCACAAAACAGATAACGTTCACACAGTCTATGCTCTTGGAGTAGTGTGTGACAATGATGAACTGTAGAAACAAAGAATTTCTAGTTTTCTCTGGCCAGCCAATTCAAAATAGTCAACAGATCTCAGAATTGTTAGATTTTATGCATTTCCCAAATAACAGTTCATCATTAGTGTGTTAACCCATGAAGCAGGTCTCTAGTATATGGAACTGCATGTCCCACAGTAGTCTTTTCTGCTTAATATAGGGATTCTATTGTTATCCTTCTTGTGGTTTGATGCATTTCAACAAAGAAAAAAGATATCTGGCACATAAAGAGTTGTAAACTGCATTCCCAAATAATCATTGCTTGGGACATAAAGAAATCTTGTCTTCTGGAGTACATACCTAATTTAACTCATTGAGCACCAAAGAAAATAATTTTTTGGAGTAAGGAATTTGTTTGGAAACATGATGCAATGGTAGCTCACACTGTATATTCAAGGTGCTCCTTTTGTCCCTGATGCAGTTTTAGTACACTACTTAATGGGTTCCATTTAGCAAACGCTTCAGCAAATGGGTTATTTGAAACTTGCTGTTTAGTTTTCCATTGTTCTGCTTTAGTTGAATTAACAAAAGTCACTATAAAAAACAGTCTGTTCACAACATTCATACAAAGAAATGTTTTGGCCTTCTTTGACCAATGATATTCCTGAGTTTTTTTTTTTTAAATTTATCCCATTTCAGCATAATTAATGGGTGTCTATGATGATGGTTGTAGGACCATATGAACCATCTCTGTTAAGGAGAAATATTATACAGTATTATAAAGGGATTTTTGAAATGATAACTACAAATTTCAAATGATCTGTACAATGATTCTGCCATGAGCTCCTAAGAGAAGAAGAGCTGAATGAATGAGAGATGAAAGGAAATACAGGGTCTGGGGTGTGATTGGAGACACTGGGACACGGATTATTTATTGAGACTACAAGATTTCATTAGCAAAGTACCAGATAGAGTGTGGAGGAGAGGGCCAAAGGGAAAGGAAGAGGATTTGAAACCACTTGGAAGAGCAAGGAGACCGACTTTAAGGCATGTGGGGAGACGGTGGGGGAGTGTCTTGCACTGTTGGGAATTGAAGAAGGATATAGAGGATTTGGGGGAGGTAGAGGATGGGCACCTTAGGTGTATTCATTTGATAAGTTGGAGATGTGCCTCAGACCTGTGATGCCTTGAGGTCTCTAAATTCTTTGGTGCCTGTCATTATCCTAGAATCCAGATACCTAGTGACTTAGCTTGTATTGACTATATTGACATTTGATAACCTCAAATAAATGAACTTGAAACCCTTCTATCCCTCTAAAAACATTGCTATCTACTCTCATTTTAGAAGATATTCTTAAATATTTTTATGCACTACAAATGTATGCAAGGACAGAGAAGGAAGGAGGGTAAGATCTTTGAGCTTGTCTGAGATGTTTAAAATGTACTTTGGTATATTTTCTTAAATTATAAAATTGTAGATCATTATGGCTTTAGTAAAGCTACAAATGATAATTGTATTCTGTCTTTTTATTACTCATATCTTTGCTATGACTATTTGATTACTCATACCTCCCATTTTACTTGAACCAAGTCTTCGTATTTGGAGAGATTAAATTATTCACTATCCTGCAAAAGATTTCATTATCCAGTATAATTTAGATAAAGAAAAATTCCAAGTTTTGACTGGAAGAGCCCTGTTTTAAATCTGTCAAACAGTTCCCTTTGTGGGTACCTCCATTCTAGGTACAAAACCCATTAGTGTTTTCTGTTGAAGACTGTCATTTAGAAGTCATGTCTGAATGAGTGACTGATTATAGTTAGGACAATGAAAGAAACAGGACTATTTTATTGCCTGGCTTGGTGCTGTTCCCCTCTTTTGCATGAGCCACTTGCTTAATATGCTAAGGAACTTGACCCATTCTCAGATTTTGTGACCACTAATGTCATCACCACTGGCCCTGCAAGTGACCTGGCCAGCATAGCCACCCTGGGCACAGTTACCCAAGGAATCTACAGAATTTTCTAGAGCAGGCCACAACACCAGGAACCTGAGAATAGTGCACTAATCCCAAAGAGTGCTCCAGCTACTACAGCAAAACAGCCCATGGACCCCACCTATTGCTGCAATGACTTCTGGGTCAATAGCACCTCAGCCAGTCCCAGCATATGGAACAGAGTTAATTAGCTTGAGTGAATGTCATAAGGATGCAGCACTGGGGACCTTCAAAGGATGAACCTAACTGAAGAAAAGCAACATGAATTACAGTTCAGAGCAGGACTTGGAGAGAATAGAAAAACCCATTGTAGTGGAAGTCACAGGGGTGAGAAGCCTGAGACGGAACACAGAGACTCTCCAGACATAATTCAAAATTAGGCCATTCAGTTTTTATACATTGTATCTCCACACATATTTCTTCAGTCCCTGTATCTATTTGTTTTCTTTTCAAAATATCCAAGGTCAGTTTAGCCAGCCTGCTCCCACCGTTCTTGTCTTGTCATTGTTTCTCCTCTTCTCTCTACTCCTTTTCTCGTTTCTAGTCTCAGAGTACAGAGGGTAGCCTGCTTTTCAGGGTCTCTGCAGCTCATCTTTCTGAGAAGGGAGATGGGCCTGTGCTGACTGACTGAATTTCTTGCCTCCCTTTTCAGTTTCCCTTTAGCCAAAATGCCCACATCTCTCCTTTTTGCCTTACAGCTTTCCTTCTCTTACATCCCCTCCTTTCCTTCTGCACTCCCAACCTACTACTGATCGCCAGTCTCACTGTATATTTTTTATTTTGCTTTGAATTTTTCTTTCCTTTGTCTTTCTATTCACACCCTTAAAAACTAATTTACTACTATACGCCACGCTGTCAGTAACCCTTTATACCCTAAATAGTTGATATTTAAGGCATGATTGTTTTATAACTGACTGTTACCCTATTCATGTAGTATGTTCACCCCTGAATAGTGACTGTTACTTTAAATAATATTCAACTCTTAGGGAAAGACTGTGGATTGAGACTGGCACCTCAATATTACTAAAACCTAATCTCTCCTGAACATTGTAAACATGGTCAATAAAAGAAGAAAATGAGACCGACATAAGACAACAGAAATGCCATCCCCAATGATCTAAATTTAAATGTACAAGTCACAGTGGGAAAGTACAAGTAACACGGAAATCCAAGGTAACACAGCTCCTCAAAAATCCGTAAATCCTAGAGTGATGACTCACAATAAGTGACTCGATGGAAGTCCATATAAAGAATTAAAAATAATGATGATAAACATGTTCAAATAAATAAAAAAGATAAAGAATGCACTCTGGAATACATTTCAAGAGAACACAAAAAAGCACCTGAATGAAATAAAGAAATTAATGCAAGATACAAAAATATAATTAATTAAAGAGAAATATTGAAGGAAAACCAGACTGAAATCATGCTAGAAATAAGAAATTCAATAAGTCGAATAGAATTCCAGTAAGAAGTCACTCCAATTGAATAGATGACAGGGAAGACAGGATAGCGGGCCTTGAAGACAAAGTGGAAGAATTTGTACATTCAGTCAAGGACAGTGATTAAAAAGAATGTGCAAATGGTACATGCATGATTTTTGTAACACACTGAAAAGACTAAACCTAGAGTTTACAAGCACAGACGTAAAAACCTCTTTGCTTAGGGTATAGAAAAAATATTTTCTAAAGATTTATCTATTTATTTATTTACTTTATACATATGGGTGTTTTGCCTGCATGTATGTCTGCATACCAGGAAAGGGTATCAGATCTCATGGGATTATAATTATAGACACTGTGAGCCATTGTGTGGGTGCAGGAATTTGAACTCTGGACCTCTGGAAGAGCCTTAACTGCTGAGCCATCTCTCCAGCCCTGAAAATATTTTCAGTAAGAATAGAGCAGAAAGTTCTCCAAGTCCACATATAAGAGGCATAAAGAACAAGTAAACAAGGCCAGAAAAGAAAGTCCTTCTATCCTGTTACCTCTGTCATTGTTCTCCCACTTCATCCCTGTTCCAGGTCGATCATCCCGTTCCCTCATGTTCTCATCTGCCATCCCCTCCCTCCATTGCCCACCCCTCATCCTCAGTTTACTCATGGAGATCTCATCTCTTTTCCCTTCCCAGGGTGATCCATGTATCCCTCTTAGGCTTCTCCTTGTTAGCTAGCTTCTCTGGAGCTGTGGGTTGCAGTCTGGTTATCCTTCGCTTTACTTCTAGTATCCACTTATGAGTGAGTACATACCATGTTTGTCCTTCTGAGTCTGGGTTACCTCACTCAGGATCATATTTTCTATTTCCATCCATTTGCCTGCAAATTTCATGATGTCCTTGTTTTTTACTGCTGAATAGTACTCCATTGTGTATATGTACCACCTTTTCTTTATCAGTTGAGGGGCATCTAGATTGTTTCTAGGTGCTGGCTATTACGAATAATGCTGCTATGAACATAGTTGAGCATGTGTCCCTGTGGTATGATTGAGCATTCCTTGAGTATATATGCCCAAAAGTAGTATTGCTAGGTCTTGAGGAAGATTGATTCCCAATTTTCTGAGAAAGCACCATACTGATTTCCAAAGTGGCTGTGCAAATTTGCACTCCCACCAACAGTGGAGGAGTGTTCCCCTTGATCCACATCCTCTCCAACATAAACTGTCTTCAGTGTTTTTGATCTTAGCCATTCTGACAGATATAGGATGGTATCTCAGAGTCATTTTGATTTGCATTTCCCTGATGACTAAGGATGCTGAGCAATTCCATGGGGATAGGGAAAAACTGGGTGCTAGGGAAGTTCCCAGGAATCTACAAGGATGATCCCAACTTAGACTACTAGCAATAGTGGAGAGGGTGCCTCAACTGGCTTACCCCAATAATCAGATAGGTGACTACTCTAACTCTCATCATAGAACCTTCATCCAATGACTGATGGAAGCAGATGCAGAGATCCACAGCCAAACAGCAGGCCGAGCTCCAGGATTCCAGTCGAAGAGAGAGAAGAGGGATTCTGTGAGCAAGGGCATCAAGATCATGATGGGGAAACCTACAGAGACAACCAAACCAGACTAGTGGGAACTCATGAAATTTAGACCAACACCTGTGGAGCCTCCACAGGACTGGACTAGGCCCTCTGCATAAGTGAGACAGTTGTGTAGCTTGATCTGCTTAAGCCCCCACCTCCACCCCCACCCCGCCCCACAGTAGGATCAGGATCCATCCCTGGTGCGTGAGCTGGCTTTTTGGAGCCCACTACCTGTGGTGGGACACCTTGCACAGCCTTGAGGCAGGGGGAGGGGCTTGGACCTGCCTATACTGAATGTACCAGGTTCTGCTGACTCCCCATGGGAGGCCTTACCTTCTTGTAGGAGGGAATGGTGGGGTGGGTTGGGGGGAAGCTGGAGAGGCAGGAGGAGGGAAGAGGGAGATCTGTGATTGGTATGTAAAATGAATAAAAAAATTCTTAATAAAAAGAAGTCACATCAAATCACAGTTAAAACACTACATAGGCAGAAAAGACAAAGTATGTTGAAGATTACAAGATAAAAACACTAAGGAACATATAAAATATAAAGGAAGGTCTTTCAGAATAACAACTGCCTTCTCAATATAAACTTCAAAAGCCCAAAGGGCTTGGAAATATTTATTTCAAGTTCTGATATAAAACAGCTGCCAACACAGACTACTATATGATGTTTCATGGTTGATGGGGAAAGAAACATATTCAATGATAAAAGCAGGTTGAAGGAATTCATAATCAGTTAGGTAGCCCTACAGAGAATAGCAGAAAGAATTCTTCAGACTGAACATAATGATAATCTCATCCAAGAACTCCAGTGAACAATAAATTATACTAGAACTATAGTTAAACAAATGAGGGTAAGTAAAAGGCAATACATTACAAAATTACAAGGATCAAAATAAACTTTAAATAATAATTCTGAACATTAAGGTTCCCAATTCCAAAATCAAAAGACACGGATTAACAAATTGATAAGATCTTTCTGCTTGTTGCCTAAAAAAGACAACCAAACATCAAAAATATATATTATCTTAGGATGAAAGGATGGAAAAATCCATTCCAAACAAACGAAACAGGAAACAAGTGGATATCGCCATCCCAATATCTGACAAACAGACATAAAATCAAAAGTTGTCGGAAACAAGAAAAGTAGTCAGAAGAGTCTATATGGTGATATTTTATCTGTGCTGAAATGTGATTTTATTTGTATGTTAATAAATAAAAGTGCCTGGGGGTCAGAGCTAATAGCAAGCCATAGCAGAAGTCTGGCAGTGGTAGCACATGCCCTTAATCCCAACCACATGACAGGCAGATCTCTGTGTGTTCAAGGATACAGCCAGCATGGAGACACACGCCTTTAATCTCAATACCAACCATAGAGACCTGGAGGTCTGTATAGACAGGCAGTGACGAGGAGGTCATGTGATTGGGTTTACAACCAATGAGAAGGCAAAACAGAAAATCAATAAAAAGCAGACACACAGGAAGTAGGTCTCTTTTTCAGAGGAAGGATGGCAGTGGCAGGGAGTAGTAAGAAGGTGGTTTTAGTCTCAGCCTTTAGCTACTGCTCTGACCTCTTGGGCTTTTAATTTTGCATTTGGCTCTGTGTTTCTTATTTAATAAGACCGTTACATCTACAAGTCTAAAAATGTCACTTTATACTTTTGATGGGTAGAATCTATCAAGAAAACTTTATAATTCTAAATAATAGGCAGTAAATACAGGTACACACAATTTCACATAAACAAATACTACTAGATACAATACCACAGACTAACCCCAACACAGTGATAATGGATGATTTTAATACCCCACTGTCGCAGATAAACAGGACATTTTAAAAAAATAAGCTGGGTTATGGTGGCATGTGTCTTTAATCCCAGCACTCAGGAGGCAGAAGCAGGTGGATCTCTGTGAGTTTGAGGCCAGCCTGGTCTACAGAGTGAGTTCTAGAACAGCCAAAGCTATACAGAAAAAGCCTGTCTCAACAAAACAAAAACCAACCAACCAACCAACAAACCAAACAAGCAAGCAAAAATGAGCAGAGAAACATTGGAGTTAAATTATACCAGAGATTAAGCGAACCCAGCAGACATCTACAGACTATTCCATTCAAACACTCCAAAATGTACATTCTCAGTAGATGATAAAACTTTCTCCAAAACTGATCACATATTATGACACAAAGTAAGCCTCATAAATATATGAAAATTAAAATAGCTTTCTGTAGTCTACCTGACTGCTGTGAAATAAAGGAGGAAGTCAATAGCAAGAAGCACTACAGAAAAGATCCAGAACCATGAGATTAGACAACACACTATTGAGTGATGAATATATCATTGAAGGAATCAAGAAAAACATCAAAAATTCCTAGAATTAAAGAGAAAAACACAACACAACAAATCCTATGATAGAATGAAGGCCATCCTAAGAGGGAAGTTCATAGCTCTAATTGCCTACATGAAAAAAATCAAAGAGATCTCAATAAGTAACTTAACAATACATTTTAAGACTTTGGAAACATACACACCCATACACACATATGAGCGCATACATACTTACTCGAGCTAGCTCTCTCTCAAAAGCAGTAGATAGACATATTGGCAGCAGAACAGAAAATATTGAAATAGAAACAACAACGACAAAAACTACAAAGAGACAATGAAACAAAGAGTTGATTCTTTGAAAAGGTAAATAAAAAGAACAAAAGAAAATATAGAAAAAGGCAAATGAACCAAAAGAATGAGAGTTGATCATTATTAATAAAATGAAAAGGGAGAGATTACAATAGACACTAATGAAATCCAGAAAAAAATTATGAAAACATACTTTAAAAACTTATAGTCACTTAGAAAATCTCAAAGAAATGGATAAATTTCTGTGATCTGCCAAAATTAAATGAAAGATGAAATAAATAACTTATCTATAACTATTGATGAGGTAGAATCAGTAACAAACAAATCTCCCCATTAATAAAATCTCCAGGCCTGGATTTATGACATAATTCTATCAGAACTTTCATATAGAGTTAATACCACACAGTCCCACCTGACTGGAACCCTTGCCTGGTTACAGAAGAAGGACAGTTGATGATGCTCCATATCCTCCACTACTAGGAGTACTCTCTAGGGTCATCCTCAGAATGAATAGAATAATCCCCATTTAAAAAGAGGAACCCTTATTCTCAGCCTTTAAGAATATTGCTCTCTATGAAGTTTTATGATTTTTCTGCTATTAGGATATTAGTAATCACATTTTATAGTCACAGTTTTATTGATTTTGAAGAGCACAGATATTTGAATTTTATCCTAACACAACTCACAGACATTGATCCAAATAACTTCAGTTAATAGAATTTTACAAGGAATAGAATTCTGCTTTAGTTGTGATATCTGGGTTTTGTTTCTTTTTAGTGATGCTAATGTGAATATAGTATAATCTACTTTAAACACACTGTACAGTAGTCATGATCTTAATACTGTAAAATCTTAATTTAGATTCTGTCAAAGTATACTTTTAGTAGTGCAAGTTATTACAGAAAATTAAATTAAAAGCAAAACCTTCATTTAATAAAATAATTTAAAAAAGAATTAACACCAATCTCTCTGAAATGATTCTATAAAATAGATAAGGAACAAGTGCTTCTACACTCATTTAAAAAGATATTACCTGAAAACTAAAATCAAATAAAGGTAAAACAAAAAAAGATAGAAAAATCTCCCTGATAGAAACAAACCAAAAGTATCTCAAAAAATATTTCTACATCCACCATGTTAAATGAAGAAAAACTCAAAACATTCCCACTCAGATCAGGGTTTTGACAAAATCTAACAGCCATTCCTAATAAAATTCATGGAGAAACTGGGGATGACAGGGAGTTACCTCAATGTGAAACCTGACATTTACAGCAAGCTGACAACCAACATCCACTTAAACAAGAGAAACGCAAAGCATTTCCACACTAAAATCAGGAACAAGAAGGCGATGTCCCTTCTTACCTCTCCTATTAAATATAGTGCTTGAAGTCTTAGCTAGAGCAATAAGAAAAAGAAATGAAATGGATCCAAACAGGAAAGGAAGAAGTTAAAAATCCTTATGTATGGGTGATATGATGTTATATGTAAGAGATTTTAATGACTTCTCCAGAAAACTATTGATGCTGATACTTTTAGCACAGTGGCAATATCCAAAATCAACATACAAAAACCAGTGGCTTTGTTACATACCAACCACAGACACACTGAGAAAGCATCAAAACAATCCCATTGACAGTAGCCTCAAAAAATTATCTTGGAATGAACCTAAGCAAGGAAGTTAAAGTCCTCTACAATGAAAATGTTAAAACATGGAAGAAAGTAATCGAGGAAGATACTTGAAAATAGAAATTGTAAGAATTAATATTGTGAAAATGACCACCTTAACAGAAAAAATTTATAGATCCAATTCAATACCTATCAAAATTTTAATGCTGTTCTTCACAGGAGGAAAAACCATCTTAAAATTAAAATGGAGTTGCTGAAGAGATGGCTCAGTCATTACAAGCATATACTATTCTTCTAGAGGAGCCAAGTTCAGTTCCCAGCAGCTATGTGGGTGGCTCACAACTACCTATAATTCTAACTCCAGGTTATCTGACTTTCCTGGTCTCTCTGGACACCTGCCCTGACATGCACATACCCTACTACACACACATATATACATAATTAAAAATAAAATAAATACTTAAAAATTCATATTCAAGCCGGGCGGTGGTGGCGCACGCCTTTAATCCCAGCACTCGGGAGGCAGAGGCAGGCGGATCTCTGTGAGTTCGAGGCCAGCCTGGTCTACAGAGTGAGTTCCAGGAAAGGCGCAAAGCAACACAGAGAAACCCTGTCTCAAAAAAAAAATTTATATTCAAGCGTGAAAACCCCAGATAGCTATAGAATTCATGAATAATGCTAGAGGTATCAGCATACCTGATTTCAAGTTATACTGTGGAGTCATAGTAATAAAAAAACATACTACTGGCACACAAACAGACGTGTAGACAAACAGAATAGAATAGAAGACAAAGATATAAACCAAACAACTACAGCTACTTGGTTTTTGACAAAAATAAACATTGTAGAAAAGACGGTTCTTTCCATAATTAGTGCCAGAAAAACTGGTATCTACATGTAGAAGAATGAAAATACTTATTGTTCATCTACACAAAAATGAGCTCCAAATCGATCAAATAACCTCAATCTGTGGCCTGAAACTCCTGCAGAAAATGTAGAGTATGCACTTCAAGATATAGGCATAAGTAAAGACTTTCTGAATAGAACTCTGGTCATTCATGAATTAAGGCCAGCAACTGACAAATGGAGCTTCATGACGTTAAATTCAGTGCAACAAAGCAAAGGAACAAACTATGAAGAGGCACTATACACAATGACAGAAAACCTTTGCCTACTGTATATTTATAAAAGTTTAATATACAGAATGTGCAAAGATCTTAAAAATTCCATAATGAGAAGATGAACAAGCTGATTAAAAATTGGGATAAGGGACCAAGCAGAGAGTCCATAAAAGAAGAAAGGCAAATGTACAACAAATAGTTTAAAAACTGTTCAATGTGATTAGCCATCAGGGAAGTGCAAATTAAGATTCTATCTCACCCAGTCAGAATGGCTGTCCTCAAGGAAACAAGTGACAACGAACACTGGTGAGAATGTAGAGGAATGTAAAGTGGTCCAGTCACTGGGAAAATTAATGTGGTGGTTTCTCAAAAGAGTAAGATAAAAACTAAAAGTAGAACTCCCATATGATCAAGCTACGCTACACCTTGGGCATATACACAAACGACTCTGTATCCTATCACTGAGATACTTGCATACCTATGTTTATTGCTCTAATCACAATAGCAAGGAAATGGAATTGGATTTGATATCCACTAACTGATGATGGGATTTTTTTCAGTCATATAGAAAAGATAAATTTTCCAGGAAATAGATGGAACTGAAAAATATTACATTAAACAAGGCATTCCAGGGTAAGAAGGAAAAATGCTGCATGTTTTCTGTCATATGCAAATCCCAGTTGGTAATTTTGAATATGTATTTATGTGATAGTGAGTGTGCATGAGGCTGATAAACTAGAGAGATACCTAGTAGAGGGAAAGAAAGTGGCTCCCAAGTGTGGTAAAAGACAGTAGAACGTGTATATGAAAGTAAAGGGCAGAATACTTGAAGGGTTGGGGCTGAAGCAGGGAGGGGCCAAGGAGACTGTGGAGAGAAGGAGGAGATGAAAAGGATCGATCAAAACTAAGAATGCATGAAAGAAACCGGAAGGAATCCTGACAATGGGAAAGTTAACTAAATAGTAAAATTAGAAACGAAGCCGTAGTTTATTAAATACAAACCCAGTACCAAGGATGCCCTACCTCCCTATGAGTTGGTCAGAGTCTACAGAGCTCCCCAAACAATATAGGCATTTGTGGGATACATTGGTTGCCCACCAAAACTAGACAGTAAGACACTATTTTTTAAGACAATGCACACTTTGGTCACAGGGAATGGAGAAATCAAGTTGAAATTGAAATGTAAGTTTCTTCCCTAAGGGGTAGGGCATGTAGTACTGGTAGGCGCTATGTGTGCTCCTGGCAGAAAATGGCCATCAAGTGTTACCCAGCATGCTATATTACTTATCTGCTAGTCAAGAAGTGTCCACTGGTGCAATGGTGGCAAGTCATTAATGGGGGTATCCAACTTCTTTCTGGACGTATTTGAATAGGTTCTGCAGGTATGAATCCACATCTGGTACTCTAAGCCACATAAAGGCCCATGGCGGAGGATGTCAGAGACCATATTGGGGATGCTACTGATAAATGAACAAAACATGTCTATCAAATTAACTTCGAAATACTGCATTTGTACTTAATAGATTAGTGTGCTGCTGTAGTGTGGCTGGAGAAGCTTTCTTTTATTGTGGATAATGGCAACTACGGAGACATAACTGGTCAAACTGCTGGAAACGAGAGTCTTGAATGCTTGGGAGTAAATTGGACATCTGTCTCACTTACCCTAACCTCAGAGAACATGGTGGAAGAAGAGTTGGAAAGGATATAAGGAGTGACATGTCAGAGTGGAGACCTGAGGTGGAACACTGTCTTGAGAGTGTGCAGCATTTTTGATCTCACAGCAGTTGTGTTTCCTGGCACAACTGCACCGGAGTGAGCCTCTCAAAATCATGCCATGGGTGACAACTCATTCAGCATCTATTATTGCCAATTCCTAAGTACTAGTACAATTGCAAATGTACTTTATGGGATGATTATAATGCTCCATAGCCTTTAAGAAATGATTTTTTACTGAGCCTTTTCAGGCACTGTGGGCACACAGGACACAGGTTTGGTTCCAAGCTCTGTAGAATGGACACAAAGACACACTGATGATTAAAGTACTACAGAGAAACAGCAATATACTCTTTTCATCCATGTGGTCCCAGGAGAGCTTGTCTAGGAGGTAGGCAATATTATTATCTATATTTTCCTGTTGAGAAATTATTGGGAACAGTAGTTTCTGGTATAGAGCAAATACTGACTACCTGTTCCTTTAAGAAATGAATGGGAGAAGGTCTAGAGAGATAGCTCAGCGGTTAAGAGCACTGGCTGCTCTTCCAGAGGACCTGAGTCCAACTCCCAGCACCCACATGGTAGCTCTCAAGCATCTGTCATTCCAGTTCCAGGGGATTCAATGCCTTCTTCTGCATCCACAGGGGCTAAATGCAGGTGGTGCATAGACAAATCCAGGTAAAACACCCATACACATAAGAACAGCAATAATAAGTAAAAATAAAATAAGAGTAAGCCTATATTATCTTTTTAACTTTCTTTTTATTTACTCTTTGTGTCTTTCACATCATGCATCTCAATCCCATTCATTTCCCATTTTTGCTTATCTGCCCTCTGCCATTACAGTGCCTCCCCCCCATAAAATTTAAGAAAAGAAAAGAGAGGGGGGACAAATTTCATCATGGAAGCTGTAGTGTGACACAGTGAGTGACACAGTAAACATTTTGTCCATATGTCTTTACTTGGAAGTGAAAGAAAGAAATGAATGCAGGTCAGGTATGGTAACACATGCCTTTAATCCTAGCATTTAGCAGACAGAGTCGGGTGGACCCCTAAGTCTCTGAGTTCAAAGCCATCCTGGTCTACATACTGAGTTACAGAACAAACAGGGTTCCATAGAGAAACCCTGTCCAAAAAAAGAAAAGAAAGAAACTAATGCATGCAGAGCCATTGAAATGGGAAGATGGCTCCGTGGGTGAAGGCATTTACTTGCCAGCAAACCTGATAATCTAAGTCCAGTCCCCAGAAACATGGTAGAAGGAGAGAACCAACAACTACAAGTTGTCCTCTGACCTCCACAGGAATGCTGTGGTCTGGGGTCTTAAACTGAATCAAAATAAGCAAAGGAAAATGCAAGCTGAGCACCGGCAGTCACACACACACACACACACACACACACACACACACACACACACACACAGAGAGAGAGAGAGAGAGAGAGAGAGAGAGAGAGAGAGAGAGAGAATATACATACATAATAATAAATAAATGAATGAATGAAATTTAAATGGCATGTTTTCAACATCAGGGAAAAGGTGAATGGATGTAAAAAAATTTGCTTAAGCGCACAGAGCTAGCTAGTCCAGGGTCTTAAACTGAATCAAAACAAGCAAAGGGAAATGCAGGCTGAGCACCGGCATTCATCTCCCTCTGCTTCCTGACTGTGGAAATAAGGAGACCAGCCACCTTGCAGACTTCCTGCCGCCACGTCTGAGAACCACTGTAGCTGCCCCACCTTCACCACCATTAGGACTTGTCATTTCCAATTGTGAGCCAAACCTAACCTTTCCTTAAGTGGCTCCGAGTCCACTGTCAGATATTGGTCACAGCAATGAGAAAAGTAACTAATGCAGAAAACTGACATTGCAACACTTGACCTTGTGGTCCATAGGCCTTTTTAAAATTGTTTTTATGATTTCTAGGAGGGATGTGGAAGAATTTGGTGCCGCATGCTAGAGAAGCTATAGAATATTATAAGCAGAGTGGTACGTGGTTTTGGTTGGTTTTGTTTCTGTTTTCTGAGATGCAGTTGTATGTCACCCAGGCTGGCTTTGAACTTACTATAGGCCATAATTATACTGAACTTCTGATCCACCGGCCTCTTCCTCCTAAGTGCTAGGGTTTTGCAGGCATGCAGCACCATGCATGGTTTATGTGGTGCTAGGAATGAAACTCAGGACTTTATTTGTGTATGCCAGGCTGAGTTAAACCCCAGCCCCACATGCAGAGCTTAATGAAATATTCTGGTGGGAGTGTAGAAGATCAGAAGGTTAGAAAGGCTGTAGCAAAGACTGGAATCCCAAGGTTTGAGAGGGAAACAAGGAAGGACTTTATTGGAAACTGGCTGAGAGTGAGGACATTCATGCGATGTTGTGGCAAAAGTTCACACAGCTCTGCAGAGCCTCCTTGTTTATCACAGAGCCCCATTCTTTTCTGAGAAGCTAACCTGTTTTTCTTCTTTATCTTTTTCTTTCAGATACTGACCCAAAGCCCAAGCATGCTCTTCCTGACTCCCCGGGCATTCTTTCTCTGCCTTGCCTCCCCCGCTTTCTTCTACCGTGTGGTTGCTTGCTGACCTCTATTGCAAATGGCATTTTCTCTTTCTCATCCCCATCTCCCTCCTCCGGGCACCTGTGAAAATTTACAACTTGTCTGCCCTTTTGCTTTCCCTCAGATGCTAATCAAGTTGCCCTTGACCTTTCTTCTGTGTCTGTTAAAATACATTTTATTAAGCAGACTAGGAACCCAAAAAGGAAACCTCAATTTCCCCAGTAATATTAAACACAAGAACCCCTGGTATACTTGTTTCTGAACTGTTAAGATCAGTGAAATTCTCTGTGGGCTGTGATCAGGAGGCAGTTTCTCATGACAGATTGCTTTTGGCCTCTATATTTTCCTGCTGCCTGCTCCAAGGGAAGCTCTGAAATGCAAGCCCCACCTTATTCTGAGTTGTATTGGGTTCTGAGGCAGACCCTTGCCACCTCATTTCTAGGCCATAGGAGATTCTGAAAAGCTCCATTTTTTCAGAATTGCGTTTCTGCTGTTTTACCTTTGTTACAGGGGCTGTGCTTTACACGACTAGCAGCCCAACCACTAAGGCTGTAGCCTGGGGAGGGGGAATTCTGTTCCCCTAGACAGTGGCTCTGTTGCTGCTGCTAAAGGTAGTTCTAACTACATCTCTATCAGTCTAATAAAGCTCCAGATTCCAAGGCTATGGTGAAATCCCACAAGCTCTGAGACTTCGAGTAGCAACTGGCTAACTTTCTCCCTTAGCTGGCGTCCTGGAAGCCACTCCCTTCTACACTGTCCCAACTGAAAAAACCCATGCTGTGCTCCTCCCTGCTACTTCCTCTCAACCAGCTGCCAACCCCACCTGTCTGAGCCCAGGTTAAGTTTATTAATGCAAATGCAACACATCTTTACATAGTTAAGCAAATGAAGCATAAAGGAATGTAATACATCTTTGCCTAGTTAAACAAATAGTCCACAAGAAGTTCCAGGATTCAGGGAACATTGAGAGGTCTTGGCAATTCAGAAGTCTCAGCAACAGGTTTCCAAACCTTCCCACTGGGTAACACATAGAATGTCTTGTAAAATGCTTCTTTTGGGTCTGGGAGTCACACAAATATTGAGGACCAGGCCACCGAAGTTAGATGAACAGAGGCAACTTTATTCCATCACCTCGGGGTACAAGAACTTCTGACTAGTTAGGGCCATGGGCAGGTTGGGCTCTGACACTGACCCCAAACAGAAGTAGTCCCTTTTTAAAGCAAAAGCCACAAGTAGGGGGGTCAGGGATGATATAAGAAAGAATTTTTACAATTTGAGGTTAAGTCCTGGGTGACCATACATTCTAGGAATTTACAACTTGTGATAACATTTTACAACTAGTAGTACAGTTTGTGATAACAAGGCGTTGGTACAGTCTTAACAGGGGTGTTGTAAAAGCTTGTTTACACACATCTGTGGTTATCTTAACACAGCTCTTGACATAGCTGGAGTCTTTATTTTTATCCAGCTGTTCTTGTAACTGCAGAGGATAGGACAAGGGTCATGCAATGGAGGAAGCGGGGTAGGTGGCTAATGTTTTTTAGTTATTGTGGACTCCACATTTCTAGCGTTCCTTGTTTGCTGAGGTCTCCTTTTCTGGCACCTGAGAAGTGTTAAAAAGATGGACTCCAGCCTTGCAGCTCAAAAGAAGTCCTATTTCTGTGAAATCCGTGGTTCTAAGAACATTATTGAGGTGCTGTGTCCTAGGGGATTTTTATATTGTGTAGGTAGAAACAGTATTGTCAGAATGATGCCATGTTTTATTCTAAGACCTAATGGAAAGGACAGAGCTGAGGGTTAGCCAGGCTGTGAACTATAAACAGTGGAATTGTGGACAAGATGACTCCCTGTCTACTCCTCTAGACATGAAATGTTTCTAGTTCAGGCAGTGCTCACTTCTAAACACTTTCTGTTTAGTGGAAATAAGAATTTCTGCAAGTGTGAAATATGGAAAACTGATGAGACCCATGGCAAATTTCGTCCTGGATATTTTAATATTAAAGTTTTAATTTTTTTATTACAAACACAAGTTGAAGAGGCTGTGGATACAGTGTGATGGCAAAGTGCTTGCCTGGAAATATAAGCAAGTGCCCCTTATTTGAAATGCCACTGACCAGAAGCATTTCCAGTTTGGGCTTTTTTTTTCAGATTTGCTAATATTTGCATATACATAATGAGATATCTTGGTGGAGGGGCATAGGTTGAAGCACTAAGTTCATTTATATTTCATATGTTTCTTGTACACACAGCCTGAAGTTGACATTACCCATTTTGAGTATACCTATCTTTGGACTGCAGCCAGTCATAGGCGGTCAGGTGTGGATTTTGTCATTTGTGGGATTTTATGGGTGCTCAGAAAGTATGCTTTTGACTTGTGGAGCATTTTGGATTTCAGAATGTCAGATGAGGGGATGTTCCAGCTGTCTATGTATCTGTTTCTCAGTAAACATATAGCATGTCATGACCACATATAGGCTATCATGGTCAAATAAAGATTTTATAAGATAGTATTAAGTGTTGATACTGCAGACTTCCTAGACAATGAGCATTCCCTCCCCCTGAATCAAATGTCCTCTCTCCTTAGGTTTCCCTCTCTTCTTAGCGATTGCCTTGGTTTTTCTCTCTCTGTCAGTTGTCTAGCAATTCATCATTAGACTTATGATTTCCCCTAAAAGAGTAGTTCTCCTTAAATCCTCCCTGGAAGTTGTTTGTGTGGAAGCACTTCAGCTTCTGATGTGTATCCTTTCAATCAGAAACTGCATAGTCCATAAGGACATCCCCTAAGGACACAAGCCTTGGAAGTTTCCAAACAAATCTCCCTGGTCTCAAAAAATAGATAGTAGAGCTGCATTTAGGAGATGAGGATCCATCCTGGATCACGTTTACGTGTCCTCGGTATTTTACCACAGAACCTGGGCGAGTCAAGGTATTCGTTCTTAGTGTCAGTGATACCAAAGCAGAACTGTGCAGAGCCAAGCCAAAGAGACTTTTGAGGGGAGATTGCCCTGATGGCTGTCTATGCTTCCTCTTCAGTGACTGTGGCTTTTGCCTCCTCAATCTGTTCCAAAGCTATCCTGTTATTCATCATGCTCCCAATGTCTGTCTTAGACCTCAGTTCATTCAGCCTGAAGAGTAGAATGGTACTCTGTATTCTGGATTATTTCATGATTGCATAATACATACATCATCCTAGTGTCGTCTCAATAAAGACACTGAGATGAATACGTTAATAGCTTTTAAATTAAAATGTAAGAAACCTTTTAAAACATTTTATTATATTTACCTTTTTGCTTGTCTTTTGTTATACTAATTTTATATGTCTTTTGTCAAATAAATTAATTGAAATGTGATTCAAGTTTAAAGGTTATTCAATTTTACTATAACTATTGTTGCACAGCTGCATACAGCACATTGGTATCCAGAAATACTAAAACTTCTAAAGTTTCAAAAAATGACTCAGTTCTAATTAAATCCTTCCTCGCATTAGTGTTCATAATGGTCCCTACCTACAGTAAGAAAGCACACTAAAAAGGAGTTAGAACTGCCCTCTTCCTCGATATCTTACATTAATCTGTTAGATGCTATACAGAGCAAAATTCAAAATAAAATAGAGTTCTTGTCACAGAAGTCACCAGGTAAATGAGGACAGCGTAAAAACCTGCTGGTCATATCTATCACCCTTTGTCTAGCTTCTATGGCTTAATATATGTTATTACTATTCTCTAGACTATTCTAGTTATGCTTCTGTCTGAGTAATTTCTATTATTTGTTAAGTCTCCTTTGAAAGGTTATAAGGTTTCTGTTTGTTTTTTCCCCTAAGAATTAACAGATGAAAACAGATTTCCAACATGAATATTAAGTGGTTGCCAAGGTGTTTGAGTTGTTGGGGGAATCTTCTCTCAAAGGAGACTTGATGCAGGGCTGATACAACTCCAGGTGATCTTTTGACAGTGAGTAGTGGAAAGATAAGACAAGCCTTATTCCAGCTTCTGGCTTGTCTTACATTGTGATCTCTTCTGCCATTTGCTTCTGGCAGTGTGATGCTGGCCACTATGAGGTTCTCCCCTTAGGCCAAAACTGCTTATAATCCTGTTAGCTAAATAAACATACTTCCTTCACAAGCTCTCAGCTTGCCATTATTTGCTATAACAACAGACTAAGATAAAATTCAGTAAGTTGGCCCCATGATATGAATGTTCAGAACATCCTCCTTTTCTTGGGTGCCTTCCACGGCTTCCTACAGTTTCTTGTTCTTCTGCCTATTTCTCTCAAAACATCATGAGCTCCATAAGCATTGAGAAAAGGATGCTTTCTCATTTCTTTATACAGAGACTACTTCAGTTTCCTTGTGTCTATTGGTATAAGGAAAGGGAGTGCAGCAGTTTGTGGGTTTACTTCATAGGAAAATAAAATGCAATCAGAAATAATGCATCCACAAAATTTTCCTCACTGTCAAAAGTGGGTGAGCCACCATAATAAAAGATAAGAATTTACCTTACCTTCCTCGCCCTCTTCATTCCTTCTTTTTAAAATTTTATGTTCTTTTTAATTTTTTTTCTGAAACCTGTGGGACTTATTATTTAGGAATTAGATATTTGTGTAATGAATTCAAATGAACATACACACAGAAGGGCGTGCTACACCCTTAATTTAACATATAATTGCATAACTTACCCCCAACCCACACTTCTTGCTCCCAGGCCTTCTTTTTTATGTTTTTGAAATTAATTTAATTTATGTGTACGTATTCCTGTATGTATGTCTGTGTACCATGTATATGTCTAGTGCTCTAGAAATGGTGTTACAGGTGGTTATGAGTCTCCATGTGGGTGCTGGGAACTGAACCCAGGTCCTTTGGCAGATCATCAAGTGCTCTTAACTGCTGAGCCATCTCTCCAGCCCTCCCTTCTTTCTTTTCAGATGGTCTTTCTTTCGTCTTCGTTTTCTTTGGCTGTTCTCTCTATACTCTTCATGTCCTGAGCTAAAGTGATCCTCTTGTCTCAGAGTCCTTAATAAATGACGCTACAGGCAAGTACCATCATGTATGGCAGACATTTCTCCCCCCCCCTCTGTCTTTCCCTCCCTCCCTCCCTCCCTCCTCCCTCCCTCCCTCCCTCCCTCCTTCCTCCCTTCTCCCTCCCTCCTGTACTCCCTCCCTCCTTTTTCTCCCGTTCCCTCCCCCTGTGTTTTTGAGTTACTGAGACAAACCCATCAAAATGTCCTTTTCCTTATATGCTAAGCAGAATAGGAGTTTTGGTAGCCCGGAATAAAAAAAACAAAACAAAACAAATAAGTAAAACCCCAGAACCAGAAGAAGCAAAAATCCTAACTGGATATATGACCTGATGTAAATTTCTGAAAGATGGGCTATTTTAATACAAATAGAAAGTGACAAGTTGTTTTTATCTGCCTGACATTGGTCTTCCAGCTTGTAATTGGTTTCTGCCAGAGACTCTGAGAAAGTCAGCATCACCCATCCCCTTTGTATTTATCCAGTGTTATAGGACAGCATCCAATAATGTGATGTTACTGACATAATCCCATAGAAAGTGATATGTTACTGCTTGTCCCAGGTTTGATATTTAGAAGCTGTTAGTTTGGACTGTCCATCCTATAGAACAAACTAAGTCACATAGACATGTGTGAGTTCATCAGGTACGTGCACTGTGCCTCTGCTGAGAGTCGCCTCAAACCTGACCTCTGAGGACTGAATTTAGTTGCGCACAGCCCAGAGTTACACATTCTCATTACACAAAACAGTTAAGAAAAGAAACCTTTGGAGTAGATGTGGGGATATAGAGGGAAAGGTAGAAACTCCCATTTCCTTACCTATGTTCCTGTGGTAAACTGGACTTTTTCTTCAAAGAAAAAAAAAGGACATAGATGGATGGTTCCATAAAAGCACAAGGGTAGATGAAGAAATCCTATAGGTTATCAATACGTTGACAGCAAAAACAAGAGCCACAAAATAGCACAAAAACTGTTAGAACTGAAGGGAGTGACGTCAGTACTCCGCACACAGCATCTGACAGAAGGAATTTTTGACTGGATTATGAAGCAAAAGTCAATTCTATGTAATTCTTTAAGTAGGTTTCTGAGACTTAAAGTAATTAACTCATAAATATTGGATTGCAATTACGTTACTATTCAAAAATGACTTGTCACTCCCTTGAGGCGACTCTCAGCAGAGGCACAGTGCACGTACCTGATGAACTCACACATGTCTATGTGACTTAGTTTGTTCTATAGGATGGACAGTCCAAACTAACAGCTTCTAAATATCAATAACACTATGTCACTAAGGTTTATTGACATGTCAGATACATTTCATCCTAGGTCTTGCCAATAAGCTTGTGAAGTTATCTCTTTTTACCTCAAAGCAAAGGTTTTAAGAGCTGAACAAATCTTAAATGGAAACTTCACCATGAAATACAAATAGTGTGGAGAATAGGCATAGCCAACTGTGAAGAGGAGTGTGTGTGTGTATTTGTGTGTGTGTCCATGTGTCCCACTGTAGCACAGCACAGCCATCCTGATGTTGCAGCTAAAAGTAGGTGACATTTTTAGCATGCTATTAATGCATTAATTTTATTTCTATTGCATTTATTTATTTATTTTTGTGGGACAGGTACATGTGTGAAGATAGAGAACAACTTGTGGGAATCAGTTCTTTTCTTCAATCATGTGGGGCTCAGAGATCAAACTTAGGTTGTCAGGCTTGGCACAGCTTGCCTTTAGTTGCTGGGCCATCTCACAGGCCTTATGTATTTATCTTTAGTTGCTGGGCCATCTCACAGGCCTTATGTATTTATCTTTTTTTTCTGGTTTCTTTGTTGATAGTTTTTCCCATTTTGTGGTCCTAGGGTTCGGTCCTAGAATTTTTTTTTTTTTTTTTTTTTTTTTGGTTTTTCGAGACAGGGTTTCTCTGTGTAGCTTTGTGCCTTTCCTGGATCTCGCTCTGTAGACCAGGCTGGCCTCGAACTCACAGAGATCCGCCTGGCTCTGCCTCCCGAGTGCTGGGATTAAAGGCGTGCGCCACCACCGCCCAGCTCGGTCCTAGACTTTTATAAATGGTGGGCAAGCACTCTACCACTAGCCACAATAAATCCATAT
This sequence comes from Peromyscus californicus insignis, assembly GCF_007827085.1. Classification (NCBI taxonomy): domain Eukaryota; kingdom Metazoa; phylum Chordata; class Mammalia; order Rodentia; family Cricetidae; genus Peromyscus; species Peromyscus californicus. The sequence continues at coordinate 14,349,529 of NW_026294391.1, forward strand.
TACTTTCCTTTATTAAAAAATATTTCACACAGGACCTCGCTTTGCAGTCCAGATGTCCTGCTTCTATTCCTTGTGCTTTGGCGTCAAGCATAAAAAAGGTTTTTCTTAAGTCAATGACACAAAAAGACGTTTTCTTCTTTTTTTGTAAATTATTTCTCACATTTCTCTATATAGTTGTGTATTTCCTTCATTTTGAGTTCATTTTTGCATATAGTAGGTAGAAGGTATCTGACTGTTTTCTATGTGTTTATCTAGTTGCTTCTTAATGTGTTTTGAACTTATTCATATATTTTATGTGCTTGTTCATATTATCTTTGAAGTCATTGATTGATGTTTTACAAGTAAAGTTTTGAATTCTTCATCTGTCATTTTTAAAATTTTGTGTCTTTAGATTTGATAATTGAAGATGTATGATCTTTTGGAGGAGTTGTATAGCTTTGTTTTTTCATGTTTCAGTGTTACTATTTGTTGAGACAGCTATCTCTTCTGATGTTATTTTGAAGGTGTTTTTTTTTTAAGTGAGCAGTACACATTTGGGGCCTTAATACATGGATCCCCTCAGAGAGAAGAACATTAATGATACCAAACCACTAGCTTGGACTTGTCAGTCTCTGCTGTGGTTAACCTGTTTCTCATCAAAGAGTAGAGCCGCCAGCCAAGAAGCCCTTTACCATCTGTCTAAGTCTCAGATTGCCTCAGTTTGAATCCATCCCACCTCTATCCATCTCTGCCTTCCTGTGGCCATTTCCCACCCAAAGACTGTGGTTGGTTGATTATAGGATCCCTGACTTGGAGTTGTTCCTTGTTCTCAAATCTTTCAGGGTAGCTCAATCTTTGGCATAGGCTATAGGCTCCTTCTCAAGATGTCACATGGCCACAGTCTTCCAGATATGGGACATGTCAAAATATATCTGCTCTTCACTGCTGACCTGTCTCATTTGAACCCCCAAATGAATTTTTGGTTCCTGAGACCTATAGGCTCATCCTGTACACAATCCCCTCATTCCTTTTTAGCCATGCTTCTGGCTTGCCTCATGGATGAGGTTTCTGTTTTTGTTCCCTCTACCTGAGTCATGTGGCAGGAGCCTTGGGATGCTACCTCCTTTTGCTGAGTTTTCCTTCTTTCTTTTTCCATGCCAGGTGACCTATCACCCTTGCCTTGTGATTTCCACTCTTTCTCTCTGTAATAGAAACTATTCTTTGTTATCCCAACACGAACGGTGACATATGCAGTCAACTTAAAGTATGCCATTTACTCCAAAATTATTAAACATTGTATTATTAAATGTAGTCACAATATTAGGTCTCTTGGAGTTATTTCTGGCATGTAACTGAAATTCTGTCTTCTGTCCAACATTCCCTAAGCCTTGACCCAGCCCTCTGGTAACAACCTTTCTATAAAACCATTGCTTCCATGAGATCCACTGTGTTAGAGACCACGTTTAAATTAAAACAGAATGAAGCATTTGTCTTTGTAGTACCTGAATTGGCTAACTTAACACAACGTTGTCCGGTTTCTTCCTCGTTTTTCCAGTGGCAGAATCCCCTTTGATGAAACTTCCCAGGACTCTGCCATGCCTTCACATTGCAGCCCATCACCACTCTGCTAGAGTGCTCCCTCACTGGAGAAAACAGGAGCAACCATGTTGCTCAACATGCTTATGTACTATATTCTAACAAACACTTGCTTCCATTGACTTTATGTCTACAGTCTCAGAAATCATTGCTTTATATAAACTGATGACTTACCACATTTGATTAGGATTTTAACTTTTTCTTATGTTGTAGTCAGAGATAAAACCTCTAGAGTTGAAACTCCTTTTCTATGGAATATAAACCATCTGTATTTAGCAAGATTTTCCTTAAAACTCACAAGATGAAAATTGGAAGTAAGATTTATAGCAAACTGTTTTAAGAAAAATATTTCCTGCCCCTCAGAAAGACAGCCTTCAGAAAGGCAGTTTCTCTTTTTTTTTCTGGCATTGTTATGCCTGGATTTGAGTCCTGAACATTACTATAAAGATAAGAATTCTCACCACAGTGTTCCTGCAGTAGAAATACTTAAAGTCCACAAATTAGACTTCTACCCTGGACTGTGTGTATATATGTAGAAATTGTCACTCCTGGAGTGATCCTGACATGGCTTCCTTCTGAAAATGACATTTCCTCTGTACCTCCAGCATGCATTTACTCTGGTCTTGCTGCACGCCAGACATTAGCCAGTATAAAAAATATTTTATATTATGGTTTCAATTGTGCATAGATTGTACATAAGCTATTTGTTAACAGTGAGCAAGCCAATGTCCCCTGTTGTGTGGCTACCATTTAGCGAAACTGAATGACACATAACTAGCTATCTGGAAGCCACAGTACAAAACTGCATTTTCTAAAATTGTCCACAGGACTATCTTTCATGTCTCATGCTCTTATGCAAGGTGTCACCTCCTCCGCCTAGAGATGCAGTTTAATTACCCACTTGAATCTGAAAGGGCTTATGACTCAACTCCTAATCAATAGAGGATGGAGGAAGTGACTCAACCTGAGCTCTGTGTGTTGGTCGTAGAGAGTGATGTGACATCTACCTTGTTTACAAAAAATGCTCCTCAGAGCCTGAGTCATCGAGTGTGGAGCCTGACTGCTGTGCAGCCTACCAGAAGTATCATGAAACTCCAGATGTCAGTCCTCTCAATATGGCCTGCCAGGGATGTTAGTGAATGCCCCTCAGTGGAGCCACCCCTCAGACAGTCAGGCTTTTCCAACTGAGGTCACAGGAAGGATGGGGAACAGGTCATATCTGCTGTGTCCTTGCTAAATTCCTGACTTTGAAATTCCATGCTTCAAGGAAATGGTGGCTATTTTTATGTACTAAGTTTGTGGTGGTTTGTTATTCAGACAAGAATGTGAACATATGACATAAGCACCACTCTAGTCCCAAAGCCATTCTTCTACCATATAGTCAAATCATGCATCGATGGTTAAATTACCCTGATGGATTTCTTTTTTTTTTTCTTTTTTTTTTTTTTTTTTTTTTTTTGGTTTTTCGAGACAGGGTTTCTCTGTGTAGCTTTGTGCCTTTCCTGGAACTCACTTGGTAGCCCAGGCTGGCCTCGAACTCACAGAGATCCGCCTGGCTCTGCCTCCCGAGTGCTGGGATTAAAGGCGTGCGCCACCACCGCCCGGCTCCTGATGGATTTCTTTATGTTTATTTTATATATGCCTATTCTGTTAGTTACTTTTCTGTTGCTGTGATGAAATACCATGACCAAGGGCAACTTAAGGAAGAGTTCATTTTAGCTTATGGTTCCAGAGGGCTAGATGTCCACCATGGCAGAGAAGGCATGGGTGCAGGAGCAGGGAGCTGAGAGATCATACCTCTGCTGCACACATAGGAAACAGATAGAGCAAACTGGTAGTGAGACAGGAAAGGCTGTAAATGTTCAAGGTCTTCCCCAGTAGTGTAACTCCTCCAGCTGGGCTTCACATCTGGGAAGTTCCATAACCTACCAGACAGTACCACCAGCTGGGAAACCAAGTGGTCCAATACACAAGCCTCTGGGAAGGTTTCTTATTCAAACCACCACATCTATAAACAAGGTCTTTATCTCTCTCATCAATGTGAGGGCGAGCTTTTGGAGCATCAAATCCATAGAACTCAGCAACCAGATATTCTTTGAAACAGTAGTTATCAAAAGGCATTTAATTTGCCCTGAATAAAATAACTATCTTTGCAAATACTCTAATACCAAATTTATCCAACAACCAAGCTTTCACGCAGACAAGCTAATGATCTGATTCTATCTAGAGCAGTGGTTCCCAACCTTCCTAATTCTGTGACCCTTTAATAAAATTCCTCATGTTATGGTGACCCACAACCATAAAATTATTTTCCTTGCTACTTCATAACTGTAATTTTGCTGCTGCTATGAATTATAATGTAAATATTAATGGAAATAGAGGTTTGCCAAGGACATTGTAACCCACAGGTTGAGAACCACTGATCTAGAGATTGATCTGTGGTGGTTGTTCTTTTGGTTATGAATGAGTAAATTTATTAAGAGTATAGCAAGCAAAAGTCAAAAACCAAATAGCAAATAGCAGATAGCATCATCCAATTAGGTAACACTATTAAACAGAGTTCCTAATTAAGAGTCCCAGATGGAGAAGAGTGCTTTCCCTTGAGTGAGACATCTAAGTAAAAGAGCAAATAGCAAACAGCAGTCAGACAGCAAAACATCAAGTGCTTACAACATCTAGCAGGAGTGACTGGGGAAGTCCTAATGAAATAGTCTTGCTGGAGCTCCTGGTTGTGAGGTTTCTAGAACAGAGCATTCTCTCCGCAGATTTGACAGCAACCATGGGTAATTCATCTTGGGTCCACCTCTGCCTCAGAGCTCCAGGGGAGGGCTGACTGTTGTCCATAGTGTCCCAGTGCCCGCTGTTTTTGCATGCTAATCCTGCCAGGCACCTCTGGGCTCATGTTGGTGGTATGGGGCTGATCTCTGGCAGGGTGAAATACAGGGCCCATTTCCGTGGGCCCAAAGTGCAAAGAGTAAGACGAAAGCCATGACAGAGATTGACAGGATGGGGAACAAGCTGAAGGCTGTTCAGAAGTGTACTGCCTGACCCCACTGCCGGGAAACAAGGAACAGTCATTAGGCTGAGGCAAGGGCTTCTCTGCCTCCCATTCAGGAGTCCTGCCTTGCTCTCCACTTTCCTGTGTCTCTGCTTTGTTTACTTCTGCTTTGTCATACTCTTAACTGCTCTAAAATTCTCCTTGTTAATTTACAGCGAGCACTCTTAGCCTTGAGGATATGGATTCAGTTTCCCAGGTAATAAGACATTCACTGGTGCATGGGAGTACAAAGAAAGAACACCCACCTGTTTTCACTTTCTGCCTAGATGATGATCAGAAAAAAAAAAAAAGAAAGAAACTCATTCTTACAAGCAAGCCTCTTCTCTGAACCTAGCAATTGAATAGCTAAGGACTGTTTTTTGAGCCTCTTAGCAAAAAGACCTTATTCCATGCTGTACAAGCAATAACCTCAGATACGCTCTTAGCAGGAACTTACATGTCAATCGGGTGGAATTTAGTTCCAGGACAGAGACAATGGTAGTGATAGGTTCAAACACTGGCTGGAGAAATAGTAAGCTGTGAAGAGCTGGGGAATCGAATCCGTGTTTGAAATCCTTCTGTTGCTATATTCAGACACACACAGGAATGCTTGGCTTGTGATCATAGGATCGAGAGCCCCAACCTGCCATAGCTCCTCGAGGACTTGGAATGGAAACAAATACCTGTCTCTACTCCTGACACCCTTGGAGGTGTCTCTCTGCTTAATACCATCAAAGAATAGTCTCCATTCTTGTCCAGTTCCCTTGACTACCCTACCCTTCACGATGCAGGAAATTTGATCCCAAGAATACAAAATTTTAAAAAATGAAAAAAAAAGTCCTCTTGAAGGTTTCCCTAACATTTTTTTTAAAAAATTATTCATTTCATCTTACATGTATGAGTGTTTTGGTTGCATGCGTGTATGTGAAGCACATATGTGCCTGGTGCCCATGGAGTTTAGAGGCATGTGTCAGATGCCCTGGGACTGGAGTTACAGGTGGCTGGATGTCACCATGTGTGTGATGGGAACTGGACCCTGGTCCTCCACAAGAGCAATACTTCCCCCTCTCAGCACTCTCGCTGAGCTCTAGATCTAGGTAAGGGGAGATGTGGGTTGGACACTGACACCAAGGTCTTCCTCAGTAGCAATGACAGCAGCAGATCTTTAGGTTCTGTCTTCTGGATCCTCTGCCACCAGTGCTTCTGCCAGGTCCTTTCCTGATCATTTCTGGCCTCCAGGTGCTCCTTCCCTGCCATGTGGCTTCCAAACTCTACCAACTTGGACATACAGCAGTGTGGGCAGGTGGGCCCAGTACCACCATAACTACACAGACTATGGGAAGGTCCCCATTCACTTTCACCCATGCCTTGGAGCCATTTATGTGTTCCTTACTCTGTCCATGGCACCTTCAGTTTGCTAATCCAATGCCAACCACTGTTCATTTCCTTTGCAGATGCTGAGAAGGCTTCAGGTCTGTACGAGTATGACTGGCTGCTTATTAAATGATGTAGAGACCCTTCCAAAGGGCCTATCAAAATAGTCTATCAAAGTTGTCTATGCTCCCAAAAAGCAGTCACCCCCTATGTAAAATTATTAGTGTTTCCAAAGAACTCATACTTATCTGGGATCAGTTATGCAGAAATGCAATAACCAAAACAGTGTGGTATGGGCAAGAGCTAAAAGCTCAGGGAAGCAAGGGGGCACCTGGGTGTGCCAATTGGAAAAAGTGAATGGGAGGAGCCAGGAAAACTCCTAAATCTTTCTGCAAGATAGATTCATTTTTGGTTATGCTTTCTTTCTACCACTAATAGTTTTCATTCTAATTAAGGCCATTTTAATGTTAATGTGCTTTCTATTATTTCATAATTAATGTTCACAGGCTCATCAAATGGCTCATTGAATAAAGGAGCCTGCTGCCAAGTCTAGCAACCTGAGTTCGATGCTCAGGACCTACAAGGTGGGAAGAGAGAACTAATTTCTACAAGTAGTCCTGTGATTGTCATATGTACATAATGCCATGCAGGCGCCCATACACAGAAAATAACTAAGTAAGTAAAAATGTAATAAGGGCAAGGAGACGGCTCAGCCAGTGAAGGCATTTGCTGTGAAAACCTGACTACCTGAGTTCCAGTCCTAGAACCCACAGTGGAAGGAGAGAGCAGACTTTCACAAGTTGTCCTCCGATATCCATACACAAGCATCCACAGAAGCACCATGACCGTATAAAGTGTAGTACAACTTTTACATTAATGTTCATATGATAAGATTCTTTTTCCTATTGTTTTTTATTTTATTCTATAAAGTTGGTATGTTGCATGAAATCTAATAGGTCTTATAATAAAAAGCCCAGAGCCAGATATTGGGGTAAATGCTGAAAGATCAGAGAGACAAAGGAACAAGCCACAGCCACCTCTTACCTCTAGGACTCTTTAGCCTGAAAAGACTTCAGTTCCTGTCTCCTCATGCCTTATATACCTTGTTCCACTCAGCCATCACTTCCTTCCCAGGGCTGGGATTAAAGGCATGTGTGTTTCTCAAGCAAAGGCATGAGATCTCAAATGATGAGATTAAAGGCATGTAATTCCCAAGTACTGGGATTAAAGGTGTGTTCCACCACTGCCTGGCTCTGTTTCTCTCCTAGATTGGATCAATCTTATGTAGTCCAGAGTGGCTTTGAACTCACAGAGATCCAGATGGATCTCTGCCTCCCAAGTGCTAGGATTAAAGGTGTGTGCCACTATTGCCTGGCATCTTTGTTTAATCTAGTGGCTTGTTCTGTTCTCTGATCTTCAGGCAAATTTTATTATAGTGCACAATATATCACCACGTGAGGATACATTTTTGCTGAGCTTTCCAATATCTACCTTTTAAATTAATTATATTGCTCATATAATTATTATTTTGGTAGTGTTTAATCCCACAAACTTACTAGTATTCTTTGGTTCCTCCGTGTTAAATCCATCTCCTCTTGCTTTTCTGTCTTTCTGTGGTTTACTTGAAAACTTCTGAGTTTTCACTTTGACTATGCGTGTTTTATTTTGTAAAATATATCAGTAGTTGCTCTAGGATTTACGGTATACATAGGTGACTTATCACAGTCCACTGATGTCCACTTTTCATTACCCTTCATTGTTCAATTCTCTATTTCTCTCTTGCTCACACTGGATTTAAATGCTATTGACCAGCCTTCAACTGTGCTCTGTTGTCTCAATTCTGCTCTTGGGCCCATACTGCAATGCTTCATTAATTTCTTTTTAAATACAATCTATTTTATTGCTGAGATTTCTTATTTTGTCTGGTTATAGATTGCTTGTAATTGCTAAATGAAGCATGTTTATGAAGGTTGCTCTCAATTGTTTGTCAGATAATTGCAAAATCTGATTCATATCTCTCTTGAAACAATTTGATTGTCTCGTCTCATTTGAACTGTAATTTTCCTTCTCATTGATTTATGGCAGATATTTTAGTTAGCATGTTAGGACTTTCTCCTCCTGGTTAATGTTTTAATTTAGAAGCTACCTGCCTTGTTTAAGTGTAGCATGAAGAACCTGGCCTCCATTTTTAGAAAATATAATTTTCAGAGCTTTTTTTGTGCTATTTTGTTTGCTTGGTTTATTTTTTATTTTAAAGGAGTTGCTTACTTTATGTGTGTGAGTGTTTTATTGCATGCATGTATGTTCACCACATGTGGGCCTGTTACCCTCGGAGATCAGAAGGCAGCATCTGATCCCCTGAACCTGGAGTTACAGATGGTTGTAAGCCACCAGGTGGGTTCTGGGAACTGAACCCAGGTATTCTGCAAGAGCAACATGTGCATTTAACCACTGAACATCTCTCCAGTACTGTCTGCTTAGTTTATATGGTGGTGCTGGGGCTCCAAGTCTTCCATGCTGGTGGATGGCAAAGGTAGAAGAAACAGTTTGTTCAGGTTCCTTTTCCTGTCCAGATTTCCATTCTACACATAGTCTTTATGCCATTTTAATTTCTCTTTGCTATGAACATTTCAGAATACACATATATATGTGCATATATATGTATATATGTATATATATATATATATATATATACATGAGTATACATTTATACATGTATATGCAGGAGAGAATATGGAAAGTTAGTGGTAAGATATTCTACAGAATATTTCCTGCTGCTATTATTTTTGTATTTTCTGTAATTTCAGTGATTTGACTGTAAGAGAAACAACATAAAGATAAAAAGCCATTTACTTACTTTTATTAACTTTTAAATTTATTTTACATACCAACCACACTTTCCCCTCCTCTCTTCCCATTCCCTCCCCCACCGCTCTTCTACCCTCCCTAATCCACTCCTGTTCCATCTCCGTTCAGAAAGGGGTGGGCCTCCCATGGTAGTCAACAAAGCATGACATATCCAGTTTAAGCAGTGTCAAGCTCCTCCCCCCGCATCAAGGCTGAGCAAGGCATCTCACCACAGGGAATGGGTTCCAGAAAGCCAATTCATGCATCATGGACAGGTTCTGGTCCCACTGCTGGGGGTCCCACAAACAGACCGAGCTACACAACTGTCACCTACATGCAGAGGGTCTAGGTCGGTCCCATACAGGCTCTCTAGCTGTCATTCTAGAGTCCATGAGCTCCCACGAGCTTAGGTCAGCTGTCTCTGTGAGTTTCCCCATCATGATCTTGACCTCGGCTTGCTTATATGATCCCTTCTCCCTCTCTTTAACTGGACTCCCAGAGCTCAGCCTGGTGCTTGGCTGTGGATCTCTGCATCTGCTTCCATCAGTTATTGGATGAAGGCTCTATGATGACAGTTAGGGTATTCATCAATATGATTACAGGAGAAGGCCAGTTCAGGCATCCTCTCCACTATTGCTAGGAGTCTTAGCTGGGGTCATCCTTGTGGATTCCTGGGAGTTTCCCTGGCACCAGGTGATAAAAAGCCATTTATACCTCATCTTAAAGAATGTGTATTATCGCTGGGCGGTGGTGGCGCACGCCTTTAATCTCAGCACTCGGGAGGCAGAGCCAGGCGGATCTCTGTGAGTTCGAGGCCAGCCTGGGCTACCAAGTGAGTTCCAGGAAAGGCGCAAAGCTACACAGAGAAACCCTGTCTCGAAAAACCAAAAAAAAAAAAAAAAAAAAAAAAAAAAGAATGTGTATTATCAACATAGATTTTGACTGTTAAAGATGACCTTGATTCTAGGGATGAAGTAGCATTTGTCAGGTTTGCCCACCTGAAGCTCATTCTTTGTCAATTTAAATACTATTTTCCTGTGTTATGAGACTTGAGGGAGGGAGTCATAACTTGTGCCCTATGTCAGGTCCAGCCAGCTGTGCTCCATAAGCTAATTAAAAGAGCCAAAGTAAAAGTGGAAAACAGATTGATTTCAGGTCCCACATTGGGAAGAGTGACAAAGAGATGTAGCAAGCCCCTCAGGTCCATCTTCCGGGTCTAGATCTAGAAAATGAGAGGGAAGTAGAGGGCCAAGGATGTGCATATGCATCAGTCTGGGGCCTTCCCACCACTGGCCCGTCATTGTCTGAACTTCTGTCGCATCCTGTAAAGTCATCTAAGAGCTTTTAAAACTGTTCAACCTCTTTCTGGGAGACCAGTTCCCCATCACGCTGGGGCCTTTTCCTTCTCCCAGCGTGAGATTCCCGGGGAAACGCCCATTTTCATCCATGGTTTCAACAGTCTGTCAGGCAAAGGTCTCTTTAGAATGGCTTCATTGCTGCTGGGCCTGTTACACTTGGAATGAAGTCTTTAAGAAATGGACCACACATAACTGCTGTGAAAGATAGTTACACATTCTTTCCTCAAGAGAAGGGATGTGCAAAAGTTTTTGTTAAACTTTAAGTTGGGGGGGGGGGGGGCATGCACGTGCCATGGCACACATGTGGAAATCAGAGGACACATTTGCAGAAGTGGGTTCTTTCTTTCCACCCTATGTCCAGAGCAGGCTCTCTCTTATTGTTTCTGTTGACAGGCTGGGTACTCCAGGCTAGCTGACCCATGACCTTCCTGACTATTGTGTCTCTGCTTCCCTTCTTATGGCAGGAGAAGTGGGATTGCAGATGTTTGTGGCCCCATTTTGCTTTTCACACGGATTTAGGGGGTCAGACTCAGGTCACTAAGCTTTTGTGGCAGTCACTTTTACCTGCTGAGCCACCTCTCTGCCCCAAATTCTTTGAAACTGTTTTGCATCCAAGATGGATCACTGCTTCTCTATTTGTCTATGGTTTCATTCAACTATATAAAGCATGGTGAGGCCACTTTCAGTACTTACTCATTTTAGGTTAAAATCTAATCCTTTAGACACTTCCCCTTCCGCTTCATACAAGACAGACAGCCTTTCACACAGCTCGATTCCTTTAACAACAAAATGGTGGTCATGACAATCAAGCACTGTCCAGTGGATGTGTTTTTCTCACTTGGTACAGCCTTCGCGAGTCCATCTGACTAGAAAGAACAAGGAATCGAACATATATACTAGCCCATATACACACATTGTTACAATTTGAATAAAAGCTAACACGAGTATCTCTAACAAGCTTCAGATGTATTCAAGCCCATCTTTTTGGTACGATTCTATTATGATTTAGAGAAGTTTTGCCTCTGTCATTTCATTATTCTTCACACCAGTGGTGAAAATTCTATTACTCCCCGGATCTACCATCCATTTATCCGCCCCCCCCCCCCCCCGTGTGTGTGTGTGTGTGTGTGTGTATAAAGGTGTCAATTTACTAACCTGCCTCCACGGTGGCAACGAATTGTTTCAGTAGAATACAACAGCTTTTTGTATTTAGCATTATTGGGTCTGATGTTTAGATTCATGTTCCTCATCCCATTTAGTAAAAACTCTCTCTCTCTCTCTCTCCCTCTCTCTCTCTCTCTCTCTCTCTCTCTCTCTCTCTCTTTCTCTGTCTTTCTCTCTCTCTCTCTGTGTATATGTGTGTGTGTGTGTGTGTGTGTGTGTGTGTGTGTGTGTGTGTGTGATCAGTTTATTCTGAAACACTATGCTTTCTGTTCTCATATTAGATGTCCTTAATAACATCTTAACACTTCCGTTTGAAGTGTCTTTTGCATGGTTTCTGTGATTGCTGAATGAAAATGGCCCCCATAGGCCACGTGTTTGAGTCCTTGACTCTCAGTTTGTAGAGCTGTTTGGAAAGTGTTAGGAGGTACAGCCTAATTGGAGGATGTTTGTCACTGGGGGGCTTTGAGGTTTCAAAAGGCTGGCACCATTTTCTCTCTCTCTGCCTCCTACTTCTAGGTCAAGATGTGAGCTTTCAGCAGTTCCTTCCACCATGCCTTTGCTCCACCATCATGGACTCTACTCCCTGAAACCATAAGCCCAATTAAATGCTTTCTTTTATAGAGTTTTATCACAGCAATAGAACAGTGACTAAGATAGCTTCTATTTTGATATGTTTGTTGTTATGTGTCCAGTGTCCAAGGATGAGTTCCGATTATAAACAGTCCTTGTTACCTTGAGAGAAGTGAATCTTACTGTAGTTGGATATGGTATATTCTGTAAATATCAAGCACATTAAGATGACTGGTGATGCCCTTCAGATTATCGGTCACTTTTCTGGTCATCTGTAGCTAGAGTTTTCCTGCCTGGCCCACAGTCAGGGCAAATCTCTCTCACCTGCCAGTCCCACAGCCACTCAGACCCAACCAAGTAAACACAGAGACTTATATTGCTTACAAACTGTATGGCCATGGCAGGCTTCTTGCTAACTGTTCTTACAACTTAAATTAATCCATTTCTATAAATCTATACCTTGCCATGTGGCTCATGGCTTACTGGCGTCTTCACATGCTGCTTGTCATGGCGGTGGCTGGCAGTGCCTTCCTTCTGCCTTCCTGTTCTCTCAATTCTCCTCTCTGTTAGTCCCGCCTATATTTCCTGCCTGGCCACTGGACAATCAGTGATTTATTTATTGACCAATCAGCAACACACTTGACATACAGACCATCCCACAGCAGGTCATCTGCTTCCTTGATTTATTAATTAGTAGCAGAAGAATGTTGAAATCTCCCACTACCACTGTGGACATTTCCATAATGCTTTCCAGATTTTTCCTTACTTGTTTCAACACTTGTCCTTAGGGACAAACATATGAGGTCATAGCCACTTGGAGGATTGACCTCTTAGTTTCTGTGTGATGGCTTGTTTTGGTAATTGTCCTTGCTCTGGTGTTTGCTTCACTTGAAATGAACATAGCTGCTGTATCATTTGGGGGGATTAGTACCAGCAATGTAAACTTTTCTCTATCCCCTTTTGAGTCTTTGAATTTAGTGTGAATATGAACATCCTGCATAAAAATTTTATGTAGCTTTTGTAAGTCGCTCTGAATACCCATGTAAAGGAGTATCAAACAATCATCATTTAAAGAGAATTTTATATAATGGACACTATATAAATCGTATTTATTGTTGACTTTTTCTGTTCATTCCATTTACTTTTGCTATTGTTGTTTCTTTGTGCCCCTCTTATTTTAGGCTGTTTTGGCTTTAACCTCATGTGATCACTACCTACATTAATAATATTCATTATATTGCTTTTCAAACTATTTTCCTGGTTTCCCTAGACCTAAGCCCACCATCCAGCACTAAATAATATGTAGTGCTTATATCAAATGACATAGTGTTCCCAGCTACTCCCTATGTTCCTGACAGTCATTTCACTCATTTATATAACTACAATCACACATTGTTCTGCTTAGTCACATTTTGCAACACACAAATCTAACAACTATAGAACAATGTCATTTAATTCCATTTGTACCTTTACTGACTCTTGCTCTTTCTTTATGAAAAAAGTAAGTTTTTTAAAAAGATTTTTATTTATTACTGTTATCTTTATTATAATTTTAACTTTTAAATTTTACTTCTAAAATAATAGGTTTCCATAGGAAGTATATATCAAAATCAACACTTTTAACATGATTATTTTCTTTGTGATTTTAAAAACAATACTTTTGGGACATTTTTTCCTATGGATAAATTGACTTTACCTTTACTTCTCTGAGAAAGTTTTTATTTCTTTCTTAATGAAAGAATCTTAACGACTACATAGAATTTCTAGAAAGTGTGTCTTTCTCTTAATGAAAGGTTTAGATCATTCACCCTTCTGTTTTTTCACATGAGTTGCTACGAGAAATCTGCTATAATTCTGTCCCATCTTACTCTATCAGTGAAGTTACTTGAGGTTCTGGAAGACTCATTCAAGATTTCCCCATTAACTGTTGATTTCCACAGTTTGATTATGATTGAAGCTGTGATGTGTATTTATTAGTAGTGTATGTGCTCTTTTTATTTTTTCTTTCTGTCAAAAGTTTTTCGAGGCTTTGTGTGTGTGTATATGTCTCTCTCTCTCTCTCTCTCTCTCTCTCTCTCTCTCTCTCTCTCTCTCTCTCTGTGTGTGTGTGTGTGTGTGTCTGTGTGTCTGTGTCTGTGTCTGTATCTGTGTGTGTATGTTTCTAGACATGAAACATAGGGCTTCTCACATGCTACAAAGAGACCCACCACTGAACCACATCCCCACCCAGTTGGGGGAGTGTGGATGAAGTGAATACCTGAGCATGTGATAAGTGCAGAAACATTGTCCTTTTTTCAATAAGTATTTCAGTTTGGGATATTTCCCTTGACTGAAACACCATTTTTTTTTTTTTTGGTTTTTCGAGACAGGGTTTCTCTGTGTAGCTTTGCGCCTTTCCTGGAACTCACTTGGTAGCCCAGGCTGGCCTCGAACTCACAGAGATCCACCGGCCTCTGCCTCCCGAGTGCTGGGATTAAAGGCGTGCGCCACCACCGCCCGGCTGAAACACCATTTTTAATATACCAATCCTATGCATGTCCATCTAATTCTACTAATTGCCCTCTTACAGATACATGTAATTTCTTACACTGCATTTGATTTTTAGTATTTTCTTTTAACTGTTCTTGGAATTCTAAGGTATCGCCAAGCATTACCCTCTGCTCTTGCATGCTGTCTACTTTTACATGGCATCCCTTAGCATAATAATTATTATTTATTTAAATTCTTCTTTGACTGTTCTAACATCTATGTCATATCAGAAATTCATTTACTACTTGCTTCTACGCCCTATTCTCCATTTTTATTTGTTTTTTCCCTTTTGTGACAGGATCTCAGTATGTAAACCTGGTTTACTGAAACTCAGTATCTAGACCAAGGTGGCCTTGAACTCAGAGATGTATCTGCCTCCCAACTGTTGGCATTAAAGGTGTGCACTCCTGTGTCTGGCTCTATCAAGTTTTTGGTTAGTGCATAATATAATGGATATAATTATAATGTTTAAATACATATATATCAGAAAATATGTATTAGTCAGAGTTTGCTAGAGTAACAGAATTTATAGGATGAATCTTTATATATAGAAAAACGGGATTTATTAGAATGTCCTAGAGGCTGTGGTTCAGCTAGTCCAACAATGTCTGCCTATGAACAAAGGACCAAGAATCCAGTTGTTGCTCAGGCCACCAGGCTGGATGGTCACAGCTGGTCTTCAGTACACACTGGAATTCTGAAGAAGTAGGCTCTAATGCCAGTGAAGGAATGGACTTCCTAGCAAGGTGAGGGCAAGCAGAAAAAGAGTGAAAGCTTCCTTCTTCCATGACCTTATATAGGCTTCCAGGAAAAGGTATGGCCCAGATTAGAGGTGAGTTTTCTCAGTTTAAAAGATCTGGATTAAAGGGATGTCTTCCTATCTCAAAGATCTGGATGAGAAGTGGATCTTCCCACTTCAAATGATTCAATTAAGCAAAAATCTCTCACAGGTGTGTCCAGCCATTTGGGGCTTTTAGTTAATTCCTGATATAGTCAAGATGACAACCAAAATAGCCTTCACAATATCTTATTCATAATTGCTCCCAATTGTAGATGTAACCAACTATCTTATTAAATAAGAAACACAGAACCAATGCAAAGAAGAAAGCCAAGAGGTCAGAGCTAAGAGCCTTACCCGCCTGCTGCAGCTAGCCTCTTCAGCCAAGAGACCTCTCCGAAAGAGACCTACTTCCTGTATGTTTGTCTTTATATAGACTTTCTGTTCTGCCTTCTCATTGGTTGTAAAACCAACCACATGACTGCCTCATCACTGTCTGTTGGCTGTATCCTTGAACACACAGAGATCTAACTAGCTCTGCCTACCAAGTGCTGGGATTAAAGGTGTGCACCATCACTGCCCAGCTTTTGCTATGGCTCTAATAGCTCTGACCCCCGGGCAACTTTATTTATTAACATACAATTAAAATCACATTTCAGTACAAATAAAATATCACCATACCCAATATCAAACCCATTTCTCCTCTACTCTCACTTGTTCCTCCTTTTCCCTCAAATAGTCCCCCTTCTGCTTTCATCACACACATACACACACACACACACACACACACACACACACACACACACACACACAACCTATAATCAAGTGAAGTTTCCTTATAGGAGAGAAACCATGATATTTTGACTCCCCCTTCTTGATGTGTATGTGATTTATGGCAGGCATTGTTTTTTTTACTAAAAGAGGCTCTTTCCTTTGAGAAATGAGATTTGATTGGATGCTGATGTATTGTAAACATTCATGCTAATGTTATGAAGAGAAAGGCTGTGTTTGACAGGTACTGTACCAGTAAGCTGGAGGCTTATGATTCCACTAGCATCCTTGTGTCAATCTCCCTCTCCTGAGTATGTTCTTCCCAAAGAATTTGAAACAGAGAGTTCTCATTTTGGACTACTTTGGGCTACAATCAGCTATAATTTTCTTTGCATGGGGTTGGTGTGGGGAGAAGACAGGAACAACTAAGAAACACATGACTAAATCTCTGGCTGTAGGAGGGACCATAGTCCTGGGCTATGATCTTCAAAGGTGTTTCTCTGGTGATGTCACCTTCCGCTCTTGCTCTGTTTCCTTTCCCTGGCTAGAGTGTTCTCACATGATTTCCTTGAGGTGTGACTTCTCCTGGATGTTTATTCCTCAGATGAGGCAGGGCAACTAGAGGTGACTAAAGTGGGCAGAATACCCATTCTCCGCTTAGGATTAGGCTATGACAGAATGTTTACAAAATGAAGTAAATCTTCATTCAGAAGAAGGTAGTGAGGACATTTGACACCTAGGATTCCTTTCTATTGGCCAGAAAAATCAAGATGTCAGGAGGAGAGGCTGTCCCCTGTGAATGAGCAGATCTTGAGCATTAACATGACCTCACAGCCTGCAAACCACAGGGTGTCTTGAAGCCACTCATCATATTCACCACCCCAGTCTTCCTATCAGTTAGGAATGCAGAGGCCTCTGCTCAAAGATGGAAACTGTAACATGGCCCCAGACCTTAGTAAGTCTCCCAGACCTTATCACAACTGACTCTTAAGATGGAAGTGCCATTCAGGCTGTAAAACTCAGCATGTAGATAGCACCACCACCCAAAATGAAAACAAAGACCCAATCCATCAAAATGCATATAGTTCTGGGAAAGTCTCAAAATGTACTAACTTTGCTTGTTAGCTTCTACAGTTCTGCTTCTGGCTAACTGTTCTTGTTAACTGAAGTATGTCAACCCAAAACATGGTTTTGTGCTTAAAGGATTAGTGCTACACTGAGATCCCAAGCACCCAGTATAGTCACTGGACAGATAATAAAGACTTTCTGTTGGCTTAAACCCATGTTTGAGCAGTATTCTCTGGTGAATACCTCAACTGTGACATTTTGGATATCGCAGCCATTTAAGATTCCAGGATTCTAGTGTGCCTCCAACCTCTACTCACTGCTGTGTCCCAAAATAGAGCATTTTGTTGTTTGGAAGGACAGAACTGACACTTTCTTGTCTCTGAGCATATTAAAGCTGAATGAGAATTCTCATTTGTGGCCATGTTTGTGATGTACCTTAATCAGTACACCCCTGTGGGCTGCATGACTCATGCTCAGGACAGAAAGAAAACAAAAACTGAAAATACTGATCTTAGAGATTCAAGAGAGAGTATGCAAATGAACAGAAGGTGGTTCCAGGATACAGTAATTTCCATTTTCATTGAATTTGATCTCTTTAACTTGTAATATAAAGACCAGGTTTTTGAGAATTTAAATAATAGGTGAAAAACATCATAATAGTCCAGAATTTCACATCTATAATATATAGAAGTTCTAATCATAAATGTAAGATTATATAAAAGCTTCAAAATGAATGATTACTCAGTTACTAATTCTTACCCATTGATAATAATTATTTGTATTTATTAATAGGCATATATTATTTATCACATTACTTGCTTTGGGTGCTGATGTGATCATTGTCTGATGCTGAGTCTTTGGGAGAGAGATAGAAACAGAGAGAAAGGGGACTGCATTTCACTTTATCCATGAAGAAACTAAACCTAATATAAACTAAGAGACACTCTTGGTCAATGTTCTATTGCTGTGAAGAGACACCATGACCACAGCAACTCTTATAAAAGAAATCATTTACTTGGGGCTGGCTTACATTTCAGAAGTTTGGTCCATTATCATCATGGCAGGAAGCATGGCGGCATGCAGGCAGACATGGTACTGGAGAAGTAGCAGAGATTTCTACATCTGGATCTGCAGGCAACAGCAATAAAGAGAGACACAGGGCCTGGCTTGGGTTTCTGAATCCCCAAAGCCCACCCCCAGTGTCACACTTCCTCCAACAAGGCCACACCTTCCAATAGTGTCACTCCCTAAGAGCTTATGGGGGCCATTTTCAAATCACCATAGAGACTAAATTAATACCCCAAGTCTGTTTGTTATCAAAATTATTTCATATAGTCTCCACCTATCCTGGAATGGGTATTTTTGAACAGTCACAGCATTCTCAGAAAATGTTACATTTTAAGCTAGACGTAGGAAACAAATTTTCAGAGAAACAATCAGAACTGGCAAGTTTTTCAGAGGTTACAAATTTCTGAACCTTATTTCAGTGTCCTCAAAGCTTGGAAGAAAGGTGTAAATTACTCCTGTTTACTAAATAAGGTTGTCTGAGCTCTAACACTGCCATCTAGATGATAGAACACATGAACAATCAAGAAAAAAAGCAGGCACAGACTTGTGTGTGCATAAGCATGCTTTCACAAATTCATTCACATACAACAAAGTAGGCATTTGAATGTATAAGAAGTGTCTGCAATATATAAAAATCTGTATCATTGTCTATTCCATGCATGGATAGTGTTATATTATGAAAGATTTAATATTTTGATTATCCATTGTATTAGAAAGTCAAAGGGGAAGTGTCAGTACCATATTACAGAACTGCTGGAGCCTAGCACGCTTAGGAAACATACTTGTAGTCTCAGTTTTTTTTATTTACTATTTGAAGGATGGTATTGCAAAATTCTTAAAAGTCCTTTAGTTTCAGCTCTCCACAGTCCCTCTCTGAGATTCTAATGATCAAATATCTTGGAATTGGTGCACTATACTTTACAGAGAAACCAAAATATGGTCTAGAAATAAGGATGCTGAATGTAACAGAGCATCCTTTCTACATGAAAATGTAAAATGTTCCTGCCAGATGGATACATCTTGATCTGAGCACAAACAGTCTCAGATCAATTTGGCTCATTTATTTCAGGTAAGTAATGTAGGAAAAATAATTGGTTTTACACAACTTTCCATTAGCAATTTGCAATAAATGATTTGGAGTCTGAAGAGTATTTCTAGCCTGTCAACTAGTGTTTTATACGATTTTTCCACTTGGAATTTATTTCACTGAAAGAAAATGCAAAGAAAACAGTGCACAAATCTGAAAGGAAAGCAGCTTGATAATGCTTTACCATAGATACATACATTTCCAGGCTTACAAAACAAATATATTCATGTACCTACCACCTTGACCATGATTTATAATAGAATGTGACTGGCATCTCCAACTTGCATACTTCCAACTGCTTATTATCCTTGAAGTTGGCCATTTTTCTGACATAGGTCACTGTAGGCTTATGTTGCTTGTTTTTAAACGTTATAGAAAAAAATCAAGAAAAAAAATTCTCAAGCCAGGCATGGTGGCACATGCCTTTACTCTCAGCACTTGGGAGACAGAGGTAGGAGGATCTCTGTGAGTTCGAGGCCAGCCTGATCTACAGAGTGAGTTTCCAGGACATCCAGGGCTGTCTCAAAACAACAACAACAATAATAATAATGCCAAAAAAATAAAAATAAACTGTTTTGACTACTAATCTATTTAGTACCTGATTTTGAAACCTACTGATGTTTTCCCTGTGGGGATGTTTGTGTGCTTCTATAAATAGTGCAGTGTATTTATTCATTCTACCGTTAAGAGGTATTCAAATGGTTTCCAGAAGGTGACCGACAGCAATAATAATGCTGTGAATGTTTCTTTAATGTCTTTATGAGACACTTTATGTAGTTCCATTGCATATATAATTGGATTGTGTGATCACCACAATTCAATGATGATCTGTAACTGCATTGGTATGTGTAATTTCTTACCCATTGATCTGAGATAGAACCTGAACACGTGGTAAGGCAACAGAACATTGATGATATTTTTTTTTGCTATGCAGTATTTTACAGATATAATTAAAGATTAATAAATGTCACAGCATAGTGCTGTTAAAACAATTTATTACTGAGATAAGGACTTGGCACTTATCCTTGACTGAGTAGCATGAGGCTAAGGCTATATAAATGAGGGCATGGTACAAAGTCATGGCACTGCTGGAGAGCAGTTTAAGCCCTGGGTACAATGACACAGAGAACAGAGACTTTTGGGGTGCATTTGGAGAAATAAAGACCTCATGCAGATTGACAGCACTGAAGGACATGGTCTGGCCCTATGGATGTGACTCTGTAGAAAACTGAAGATGGTGGCTGCTAGACTGAGACTTTGGGGAAAATGGTAGCTGAGGTGATGACTAACGAGGTACAGGGGCCACAGCAAGCAGGTGTTGTCATGAAGTCATTGTGCAACTTGGTCATAACAAGGATGCTTCCTGGGAAGATTTGTTTGGGTATCTGGGTCTGTGCTAGATATGAATTAGACAAGTCAGCATACTAGAGTTGCCTCATGTTAGCTTGGCAGTCAGTCTTGGGCTCCACACATCTAAGGTTGCCGTGGAGGCTGAGGCTTCCCTGTAGGATAGATTGTTCCTTCACAGGCACTGGCAACATGGAGGGTGGCAGGGTCTTCACTTGGTACTAGGATAGGAGGTGACATTTTCTTTAATAGTGTAGCTACTGATAAATCGTCAATATTCTGGTAAATGATCCCCAACTCACACAGATGAAAACAACTCAATGAGTTAACAAAGAAACAAAACAAAATCAAAAGTCAACAACATCAAAGTAGGGGAGGACTTGTTCGGAAGAAGAAGAATTTCAGTGGGAGAGAGAGGAAGAGGAAAGAGGGTAATGGGCATGTATATGGAAATGACCAAAATTCAGTATGAACATTATCAAAGAACAAGAAAAAAATAATGAAAAAAAGAGTTGTCTTAGAAATCATTGTCTTAATCCTTTTGACAAAGTGGGAGGCAGTGTTTATTGACCCCAAGAAGGGGCATCAATAGTGAAAAATAATAATAGAAAACTGAGCAAAATTGTATTTGGGATGATAAATATTATCAAGAAGAAAATGGAATTTGAAATTCGATGCAGAATGATATAAAATGGAGACTTGTGGAAATTGGAATGAAATAGAGAATAAAATATGGACTTGAAGAAAATATGGGATGAAAAATGGAGTGTAATACAATGGGCAAATGAGAGGGGAAAGAGACTGAAATATCTGGGTATCTAGAGAAGCAGGTGGGCTGCCTGCACCTCTCTCTCTATTCCTCCAAGTTCAATGCCCCAGTCTCATCATCAAAACACCTGCAGCAGCCTCCCCCCCAGCCTTATCGCTCAGAGATCTTCCCATCCTAAACTCTTTTCCAGAACTCATTGCTTTTTCCTACCCCAGAAGTCCAGCAAGCACTCCCTAGGAAACCACAGGCCAGGCTGGGCAGGGAAGCAGATAAACTAATTGCACATTGCTGCCTCTCCCTGCTCCTCTAAATTAATCCCCCAGTCTCATCCCCATGTCTGTGGCCTCTCCTCACACACTACTTCATTCCCAGGTGAATAAGCAGATCCTGGTGGAACACCACATGTGAAGCCCCTCTACCACCCCAGCCCATTCCAGTTCCTAAGTCTCAGATCCCCACACTTACTAAATCCACAGAAAATTTTCTGCCAGGCAATACACAGCCACCACACTCTCCTAAGAACCAGAGAGGAAACAGAAACCAAGGAACAAAACATCCACTCAACAGGAAAGACCAGACATCAACACCTACAATTGCAACCTCCCCAACCCCAGATGCCTACATGCCAAAAATACAGTAGCAGCCAGGGCAATATGTCTCCACTAGAGCCCAGCTATCCTAACACAGCAGGCACTGAGTATTCCAACATAGCTGAAGCACAAGAAAAAGACCTTAAATGCATTGATGCATATGATAGAGGCCCTTAAAGAGTAAATGAGTAAACCCCTCATCTATGAAAGGGTCATGTTCACCCAGAGCTTGCCAGGAGCGGTAAGATACCAGGTGGTAAGTTGCCATTATGGTGAGCAAATATATGGTAGTATATGGAAGAGAAAGGCAGAATGGTTCATGTTCTGTGGAATCCGAAGAGGCAAGGGCAGTGAGGAACAGGCTGATGTGGGAGGCCTGCTTGCCACCCAGGGCCATGGTGACATCCAGTTTTGGGCTGCTACCAAGGGCCAGGTGTGAGTCTGTGGCCCTGCCACAGCCATGGTCTGTTGTTGATATTCATAGCTCCTGTTACCACTGAAGGCTGTGAGGATACCCAGGGTCTGGGCAGCCACATGTGGCTTTATTGGTGTCCGATGGCCATGCCACCATGGAGGCCATCCCAATCTGAGTGGCCTGAGCTGCCACCCAGGGCCATTGAGACATCCAGGCTTGAGCTGCAGCTGAGGGCCATGTCTGGGTCCCTGGCCCTACCATAGTCAAGGTCTGTATTGATATCTATGGTGCCTGTTAACATCGAAGGTCATGTGGATGCCCAGGGTCTAGGCCCTTGCCTGGGGCCATGTTGGTGTCTGAGGGCTACCATGCATCCGGGATGATGCCAATCTGAGTGGCCTTCTCTGCCATCTGGAGCCATGGTGACCTCTGAGCCGAGGCTGCTGCCAAAGACCATGTCTGGGTCTGTGATCTTTCCACAGCTGGGATATGTGTGGATGCCCATGGCTTGCATTGCCACCAAAGGCCACAAAAATGCCTGCCTTCTGGGCCACCAGCTATGGCCATGTTGGACACCAAGAGATGTGCTGCTGCTAAGGCCATGCCTACCTGAGTGGTTTGTGCTGACACCCATGGTAATATGCTCTGGGCCCAAGCTGCTGCTGAGGGTCATGTCTGGGACCACAGCTCTACTGCAGCCAGGGTCTGTGTTGATGTCTGTGGCTCCTATTACCACTGAAGGCAGTGCAGATGCCCAGTGTCTAGGGCAACACCTGAGGCCAATTTGGTGTCTAAGGGTCACACTGCTTCCAGAGCTAGTAGCCTGTGCTGCCACCTGGGGCCATTTTGACATCTGAGCCAGAGCTGTGGCCTGGGGCCATGTCTGGGTCTGTGGCCCCATTGCAGCTAGGGTCTCTGTTGATGTCTGTGGCTCCTGTTACCAGGCCATGCAACTCTCTGGGGTCTGGGTTGCCACCTGGAGCCATGTTTGAGTCCGGGGACTAGGCTGCTGCTGGGCCCATGCTAATCTGAAAGGACTATGTTGCTATACATGGCCATGGTGACATCCAGACTCAAGCTGCTGCTGATGGCCATGTCTGGGTCTATGGTCCTTCCATATCTGAGGTCTGTGTTGATGTCCGTTGCCCATGTTACCACAGGGACCCATGTGAACCATGTGTTGAAACATGTGTTGAAGTAAGAAGGCCTCACTGAGCTGACCCCTGGGGTAACAGAGCTGGCCCTGCCTACAATAGGAGAGCTGTTCCCTGCACTTATGAAAGCTGGCTCCACCCCTCACTATGTGTATGAGAGAGCTGGATCTGCCCCTCTTCTGAGGGGGGGTGGTCCCAGCAGCCCAGTCAGAACAACCCAACTACCACCCAGACACACTTCCAAGGCTTTGAGTTGGCACTCCCCAACATCTGCCCCATCTATGACCTGCTGGAGTGTGTGAAGGGACTGGTCCTGCAGAACCATAGCCACAGGATCTCCATGACTGGGGCAACAGCAGGATATCAGAGAGGAATGTCAGTGGGGGTCCAGTATAGATGGTGTACCAAAGTCAGAGGCCTTGAACCTGTCCAACAACTCATTACACAATGAACATTGTCAAGTAAAGCTATTTGGACAAAAGGGTGTACCGCATGATACACAGCAGCTCCAGTGCCAATAAGATGAATGAAGAGGTGAGGGAGAGACAGGAAAGACAGTGCAGCAAAGTGGGTTTTTTGTTTATTATTTTATTTTTAAATTAATATTCTTATTTGCATTTTTAATTTTTATTTTTAGCTTATTTTTATTACCTCTTTTTTTAGTTTTCCTTTGGGGGAGTGAAGGGCAGATACAGAGGGACTGGGAAATGAGTGGGATTGGGATACATGATGTGTAATTCCTAAAGAATCAATAAAAAAATTATGTTAATAAGAAAAAAGTAAAGCCTAGAAGCAGATGCTCATCACTCAAGAATAAATAAATGTCAGTTCATGTAGTTGAACATAGTTAAAACAAAAAAGAAATCTATGAAAATATAAACAGTGAATATAATATAAACAGTGAAAAAATACAATGAATAAAACTATTCAAAACCTGAAAAGTGGAAATAGAATCAATTAAGAAAACCCAAACTTAGGGAAATCTGAAAAAAAAAAAGAAACTGAAAAGGAACCACAGAGGCAAACTTCACCAACAGAATGTAAGAGATGGAAGAGAGAATCTCAGGCACTGAAGACACATTAGAAGAAATGGATATCTCAGCCAAAGAATGTTAATCTAAAAAAACTCCAGCACAAAACATCCAATAAATGTGGGGCACTAAATCTAAGACCAAATCCAAGAATAATAGGAATAGAGAAAGGAGAAGAAACACTAGTTAAAAGCTCAGAAAATATTTTGAACAAAATCATAGAAGAAAATTTCCCTAACCCAAAGAAGGAAATGCCTATAAAGGAACAGGAAGCATACAGAACACAAAATAAGTAGGACTAGTAAAGAAAGCCCCTTAGCATATAATAATCAAAGCACTAAACATATAGAACAAAGAATATTAAAAGCTGCAAGGGAAAAGACCAAGTAACATATAAATGCAGAGCTATTAGAATTACAACTGACTTTTTTAATGTTCTTATATTCTTTTTTTTTCAAATTTTCCTTATTAAGAAATTTTCTACTCACTCTACATACAACTGACTTTTCAATGGAGACTTTAAAGCCAAAGGAGTCTGGAAAGATGTGCTGCAGACTCTAAGAGACCACTGATGCCAGCCAAGAATACTGTACCCAATAAAACTTTCAATCACCATAGATGATGAGAATAAGACATCCTTTGATAAAAGCAAAGCTAAATAATATATACTTATAAATGCAGCCCTAAAGAAGATACTAGAAAGTAAATTCCAATCTAAAGAAGTTAATACATCCAAGAAAATAGAGGAAATAAATAATCTCAGACCAGCAAAGTCAAAAGGAGGGGAACACACGCACACGCACACACCATCACCACTACACCAACAAAGTAACAGAAATCAACCAACACTACTCATTGATATCTCTCAACATGGTCTCAATACCCCAATAAAAAGACACAGACTAACAGAATGAATGCAAAAATGGATCCATCCTTCTGCTGCATCCAAGAAGTGCACCTTAGCATCAAGTGTAGACATCAGCTCAGGATAAAGTTTTAGAAAAACATATTCCAAGCAAATGGACCTAAGAAGCAAGCAAGTTGGTATAGCCATTTTAATATCTGACAAATTAGATTTTAAAGCAAAACTAATCAGAAGAAATAAGGGCACTACATACTCATCAAAGGAAAAATACACCAAGAACACAATGCAACTCACATATCTCAGCCCCAAACACAAGGACAACCAAGTTTGTAAAAGAAATACAACTACAACTTAAACCGCATATTGACCATCATACACAGATAGTGGAAGACTTCAAAACTCCACTCTTACCAATAGACAGGCCCTCCAGACAAAAACTAGACAGAGAAATGGTATTTCTAACAGATGTTATAAGCCAAATGGACCTAACATATTTGCAGATCACTAACATTTCACCCAAGCACAAAAGAATATACCTTCTTCTCAGCACCTCATGGAACTTTCTCCAAAACTGACCATGTACTTGGACACAAAGCAAGTCTCAACAGATACAAGAAAATTGAAATAACACCCTGCATCCTATCTGACCACTACAGATTAAAGCTGTGTATCAACAACAGAAACAACAGAAAGCTTACAAACTCATGGAAACTGAACAACTCTTTACTGAATGAAAAAATGGATGAAGACAGAAATTAAAGACTTTCTAGAATTGAATGAAAATTTATACACAACATAGCAAATTTATGGGCCGTGACAAAGGCTGTTCTAAGAGGCCAGTTCATAGCACTAAGTGCCTACATAAAAAAATGGAAAGATCTCATATTAACAGCTTAACAGCACAGCTGAAAAATCTAGAACAAAAAGAAGAAATCTCATCCAAAAAGATTGCACAGCAAAAATAGTCAAGCTCAGGGTTAAATTCAATCAAATGGAAAAAAAAAAACAAAAACAAACAAACAAAAAACAATATAAAGAATCAATGAAACAGAGTTGATAATTTGAAAAAAAAGTGATATTGACAAACCCTTATCCAAATTAACTAAAGCCAGAGAGAGACTATCCAAATTAACAAAATTAGAAATGAAATGGGGGACATAACAACAGACACTGAAGAAATTTAAAAAAAATCATGAGGACATACTTTAGAAACCTGTACTCTACCAAATTGGAAACTCCAAAAGGAATGGATAATTTTCTTGATATATATCACTTACTAAAGTTAAATCAAGATCATATAAGCAATTTAAACAGACCTATAGCCCCTAATAAAATAGAAGCAGTCATTAAAAGTCTCCCAACTAAAAAAGGCCAGGGGAAACATTTTCGTATAGAATTTTATCAGACTTTCAAAGAAAAATTAGTGCCAATACTCCTAAATCATTCTACAAAATAGAAACAGAAAGGACATTGCTCAATTCATTTTATGAGGCCTCAGTTACCCTGATACCCAAACCACATAAAAACCCAACAAAGAAAGAGAATGCAGACCAATTTCCCTTAAGAATATAGATGCAAAAAATACTCAATAAAATACTTGCAAACCAAATCCAAGAACATATCAAAAAGATCATCCACCATGATTAAGTAGGCTTCATTTCAGAGATGCATATATAAATCAACATATGTGAATCAATAAATGTAATCCACTATATAAACAAACTGAAAGAAAAAACCACATCATCTCATTAGATGCAGAAAAGACCTTTGTAGCTATAATGCCCGCGCTACCACCACCCATTCACAATGTCCGAGTGAGGGGCTGTGGATCGAAAAACAGAGACAAAAGACAGCGGGTCACTCGCCTCAGCAGAATGCCGAATGCTGTTTTATTGAAGGAGGGAGGAAACCTTAAATACAGGCTTACAGCACAATGGAGGAACCCCGGAGGGCAGAAGTTCGCTACCCAATGTTCTACATTCTTGCATCTAAGCTGTTTACGCCAAATGCAGGATACACAAACAAAGAACCTCCAGTGAGTGTTCAGGAAGAAGGAGACCGGCAGGGAATCAGCATAGGGAGGACATCTGGTCAAGGTCGGCAAGCAGGCAACAGTTTACTCAATATGGGGAGCCAGGGCCCTACAGGTCCCCCCTTTTTACTAAAAAATGAGCTTCTGATTTAGGTTGCGTGGGACGTCAGCAGGTCACCTTACCCGTCATGGAGACACCTGCCCAGGCCACACAGGCGCTCTGCCTTAGGTTGGTGACCACCCCCCAGGCATTACCCGTCTCTGAATACTCATTATCATAGAGACTCAACCAAGTGAGCTGTAGAGTTAACTGCTGCCAAAGATCTCAAAGTGGCACTGAGCTTGCAATCTGTGCAACACAGAAAAGACCAACAGAAGTCCTAACCCACCCATAAGCCAGGAGGCTAAAGGCAATTGAGCCATTCCCTTCCTTAACGAGCCTTACTGCAAATTGGTGTCCTCGTAAGGTGGTATGCCATAGGCAAGTGGAACTTGAGTTTTATAAATTTTACAACTTTCAAAGCCAATTGAAATGTATATAACTGTTGAATTAAATTTATCATGCCCAATAGAATGAAAGATTAATTAACTGTGGTAGCTACTTTTGCTGCCAGGGTCTCCATTGTGCTAGCTGTAGTAAGCAATTATGAAATGGTAATCCCAGAAACAGTAGCAGCTGTGTCCGCCACTGCTATAACAGCAAAAATGGCAGCAGCAATGTCAAGTTCTCTTCTGGAGCATGTGGGCATCATCTGTGTCTAACTGCCACAGTCCACTGGCATGGACACAGCTCCAGGGACACGAACCACCAAGGCCCATTTTTCTTGATCCCAGCATGACTTAAGCTGGCAGCTCTGCAAAAGAACAACTGAGAACCATAAAGAAAACAAAAACAAAAAAACAAAAAAGACAGCAAACAAGGAGCAGAACTAATGGTCTCATAATGGCTACAATCAGGCTCACAAATTTTAAGGTATCTTCAAAAGAGGCTAGATGAATTTCAGGAGGCCAATAAATTTTGCACAGAGCCACTCCTGAAAAGTAGGTACTACACCAGCTTGAAGAGGGTTGCAAAAATGAAAAAGGCTTAGCTGGCATGCTACTGTTAACAAATGAAGGTCAGTGACCTTCAGAGTTATCCTTAATCTCCAAGGTGTCTGGGTGACACGTTCTCAAACATGCTTGAAAGAGCAGTTACCATATATTACCTTCTGAAGAATCCAACCACATGGCTACAGTTCCTAGGCTTACATTAATGTTTGCCAAGGCTAGCCGTATTGGGTTCTCAGTCCCCATTGGCATCAGAAGGGGAGAGTTCTTCACAAAGGCCCAATAGGTCTCTGCCATGTTGGGATTCAGCAGCAGCCACAGGGTGCACACAGCACTCAGGAACCCAAAGAGGAACCTCATTGTCCTGCGGAAAGATACAAACAGATCCCCGGGCCCACACCAACACCGGATCGGGTCTCCTCCAAGTGCCAGTAGAAAGATCCTTCCATCGCACCAGAGGATGATTTGCAACAGGAGCCCTCCAGTGCTTATCTGCAGCAGATACTCCAGCAGAATCCAGCAATAAAAAATTTAAAACAAGGGAAAGAGTAGAATGTGGAGAGGAGAGATGAGCCCCTAGCTCCCCCCTTTTTATTTTAGCAATATATGTTTTTAAGGTATGATGGCAGCGTTCTACTATAGCCTGTCCTTGATGATTATAAGGAATACCAGTCTTATTAATGATAGAAAAATCTTGGCAGAATTTTGAAAATCCCGTACTGCTGTAGGCGGGACCATTATCAGTTTTTATGCATTTTGGCACTCCCATGTAAGCAAAAGCATGAAGACAATGATTCTTTACATCTTTAACCTTTTCCCCTGAATGGGCAGAAGCAAAAATTAGAGAGGAATATGTATCAATAGACACATGGACATACTGTAATTTTCCAAAGGAAGGCACGTGTGTGACGTCCATTTGCCACACATGATTAGGTAAAGTCCTCAGGGATTAACTCCCAAATGAGGAACAGGTAAAAATTCAGCACAAATGGGACATGATTAAACTATCTGGATGGCTTGTTCCCAGGTTATGCCCGTATGATGACAAAGAGATCCAGCATTAAGATGATAATGTTGATGCAACTGAGTAGCCTTTTCAAAGGCAGAACAAACTAATGTGATAGCCATACGAGTAATGGCATCAGCCCTCTGATTACCTTCGCTTAGAGGTCCAGACAATTGAGTATGAGCTCTAATATGGCCCACATAAAGGTTATGTGAGTGGGACCATATAAGTCCTTGCAATTGCAATAAATATTCATGAATGGGAGAAATGGATGGTATGTAGGCTGCTGTCTCCAAAGGCATAACTGCATGTGCCACATATTGGCTATCAGTATAAATGTTTAGAAGCTGATCAGAAAACATCTGTAAAGCAAGCAACAGTGCCTGTACCTCTGCCATCTGGGCAGAAGTGCCCTGGACTTTCATTCTCTTCACTATGTTACCAGAAACTACCACAGCAAAACCACGTGAAGTGCCATCAGTAAATACCACAGGGGCCTGCGGAATAGGAGTCATCTGTACTATCTTGGGAAATACAACAGGATGCAATTTAAAAAATTTACACACATCATTGGAGGGGTAATGAATATCAAACTGACCCTGCATGGAGCATGTCACTATGGCCCAATCATTAACATTAGCTTGTAACCATGCTATTTGAGACTGGGTGTATGGGGTCACCACAATATCTGGTTTTCACCCAGGTGGACCGGGTTCGACTCCCGGTATGGGAATCATTTTTTAGTAAAAAGGGGGGACCTGTAAGGCCCTGGCCTTCCCATTTTGAGCAAGCTGTTGCTTGCTTGCTGACCTTGACCAGATGTCCTCCCTATGCTAATTCCCTGCCAGTTTCCACCCTCCTGAATGCTTAAGGGAAGTTCCTTGTTTGGGTATCCTGCATTTTGGGCGTTAACAGCTTAGATGCAAGATTGTAAACATCAGTAGTGAACTTCTGCCCTCTGGGGTTCTCCCATTGTGCTGTAAGCATGTATTTAAGGTTTCCTCATCTTTCAAT
The DNA here is from genome assembly GCF_007827085.1 of Peromyscus californicus insignis. Classification (NCBI taxonomy): domain Eukaryota; kingdom Metazoa; phylum Chordata; class Mammalia; order Rodentia; family Cricetidae; genus Peromyscus; species Peromyscus californicus. The sequence continues at coordinate 14,380,028 of NW_026294391.1, forward strand.
AAACCGCATTTGGCATTCTGCTGTGTCGAATGACTCACTGTTTCTTGTCTCTGTTTTTTAATCCACAGCCCCTCGCTCGGACATGGTGAACGGGTGGCAGTAGCGCGGGCATTACCACAACAAACCTTTAACAAAATCTAGCATACCTCCATGAGTCCTGGAGGGATTAGGGATTCAATGGATATGCCTAAATATAATAAAGGCAATTCACTGCAAGCATATAGCCAACATCAACTTAAATGGAGAGAAATTCAAAGCATTTCCACTAAAATCGGGAACAAGACAAGGTTGTCCACTCTCTCCATATCTATTCAATATAGTACTTGAAGTTCTAACTAGAGCAATAAGACAACTAAAGGAGATCAAGGGGATACAAATTAGAAAGGAAGAAGTCAAATTATCACTATTCACAGATGATATGATAGTATACATAAGTAACCCCAAAAGTTCTATCAGAGACTCCTACAGTGCATAAACACTTTCAGCAAAGTAGCTAAATATAAAATTAACTCACAGAAATCAGTACAAATGACAAATGATCTGAGAAAAATCAGGAAACAACACTTTTCTCAAAACCCTTAAATAATATAAAATATCTTAGGGTAACTCTAAACGAGCAAGTGAAGACTTATATGATAAAAACTTCAAGTCTTTGAAGAAAGAAACTGAAGAACATATCAGGAAATAGCACGATTTCCCATGTTCATGGATCAATAGGATTAATATAGTAAAATGATTGTTTTATCAAAAGCAATCCACATATTCATTGCAATCCCCACTGAAATTCCAACACAATACTTCACTGATCTTGAAAGGCCAATTTTCAGCTTAATATGGAAACACAAAAAAACCCAGGACAGCTAAAACAATCCTAAATAATAAAAAGAACTTCTGGATATGTCACCATCCCTGATTTTGAGTTGTACAGTAAAGCTATAGTAATAAAAACAGCTTGGGATTGACACAAAACAGACAAATTGATCAATAAATTTGAAATGAAGACCCACACATCCATGGCCATCTGACTTTTTATTAAGAGGCCAGAAATATCTAGAGGGAGAAAAGACAGCATCTTCAACAAATGGTGCTGGTCAAACTAGATGTCTTCATGTACAAAAATCCCAAAAGATCCATACAAAACTCAACTCCAAATAGATCAAAAAACCTCAACATAAAACCAGAGACACAGAACACAACACAAGAGAAAGTTGGGAATAGCCTTGAACTCAATGGCACAGAAGACTTCCGAGCAGAACACTGTTAGCACAGGCACTAAGATCAACAACTAATAAGTGGGACCTAATGAAGCAGAGAAAATTCTGTACAGCAAAGGACACTGCCAATAGGACAAAGCAGCAGACTACAGGAAAAGACTTTTCCCAACCCCACATCTGACAGAGAGTTAATAGCCCAAATATATGAAGAACTCAAGAAACAATAATATCAATAAAACAGCCCAATTAAAAACGGTACAGATCTAAACAGAGAATTCTCAATAGAGGCAACTCAAGTGGTTGAGAAACACTTTTTAAAATGTTCAGCATCCTTAGTTACCAGGGAAATGCAAATGGAAACGACTTTGAGATTTCATCTTACACCCATCAGAATGTCTAAGATCAAGAAAATGAGAAAATGACAGCTCATGCTGGTGAGGATGTGGAGCAAGAGGAACACTCCTCCATTGCTGGTGGGAGTGAAAACTTGTACAGCCGTTATGGAAATCAGATGGCAGTTCTTCAGGAAATGGGAAGCTATCTACCTCAAGACCCAGCTATATCACGCTTGGGCATATACCCAAAGAATTTTCCATCCTACCACAGAGACATTTGCTCAGCCATGTTCATTGCTGCTCCCTTCACAATAGCCAGAAATTAGAAACAACTTAGATGTTCCTCAACAGAAGAATGGATAAAGAAAATGTGGTAAATTTAAACAATAGAGTATTACTCAGCCATTGGGAAAAAAATGACATCATGAAATTTTCAGGCAAATAGATGGCACTAGAAAAATTATTCTGAGTGATGTATCATACTCTCAGAAAGATAAATATGGTAAGTATGTATTTGCTTATATGTAGATATTAGCTGTGAGGACAATGATAACCAAGCTACAATCCATAAAACTACAGTGGGTACCTATAGAGTAAAGGACTAGAGAAAACAAATAGATCCCATTAGGAAAGGGAAATAGAATAGATAGCTGGGCATGGCTGGGGTGGGATCTGGAAGGGGAGGATCAAGTTGTGAGGGGGAGATATGAAGGTGTTGTTGGGGGGGAATACAGGAAAAGCCAGCTAAAATTGAGGGGCATTTGAGGTGTAGTATGGAATCCTAATACAGTAGAAACTTCCTAAAATATGTAGTTATATGAAGGTGATCTAAATGAAATCACTAAATAATGGGGGAGACAGAGTCCCAACTGGCCATCTCTTGTCACCAAATGAAGCTCCCAGTACCAGGGTTGGTTTACATCCAATTGAGTTGTTGGCCAAGGTGGACAAACAGGAATCCCCAAACAACCCAGGGTGTTGCTAGAACTATAAATTGCTCTCTACAAACTGGCAGCAGGACACCATTGCTGAAGACAATACCCACACAACTCATTGAATATGGAGATGTTGAGCTGGTGCTTACATGGAGCCTTCACCCCTATACTCCAGCATCATTGGTACAGAAATATTCTCTGCATGCTCTCAAAAGAGAAATGTAAATATCAGGCCAGCCATAAAACCTTTATCTACAATAGTGTGCTGCCTGAAAGATATGTTAGGACAATGGTAGCACAAGGATTGGGGGAGTAACCAGCCAATTACTGATTTGACTTAAGACCTACTCCCTGAGATAGAACCCATACTCAACACTACTTTTGTGAGCAAGAACATGAAACTTTTTTACCCCTGTGACCTAGGATAAAACAATTTTTTAAATATACTGCTCTTTAAAAAAAGAAAATAAATGTAGTGATAAAATGGCTCCTAATAATATTCTGCTATACTACTTACTGATAGGTCAGTGCATGTTCAGCTATCATCAGAGAAAATTACTTCTGCAGCAGATAGGAACAAATATAGTAGCTCACGGCCAGACATTAAAAAGAGAATGTCAGACCTTGGAACACAGAGCCCTAAATGGGCTGTCTCCATCAAATCTTGTCCCTCAGAGCTCAGGCATCCCCAAGGAAGAGACAGAAAGAGTGTAAGAGCAAGAAGGAATGGAGGACACCAGGAGAGCAAGGGCTTCTAGATCAACATGAGCAAGGTTCATATGAACTCACAGAGACTAGAGCAGCATGCACAGGGCCTGCATGGGTCCGTACCAGGTCCTTTGTGTGTATATTATAGCTTCCAGTTTAGTGTTTGTATGGGATTCTTGAATGTGTGAATAAGTGGGTCTCTGATTTTTATGTCTGCTCTTGGGCTCTTTTCCTTCTGTTGGTTCTTTTTGTCCAACTATCGATGTGATAGCTTTTGTTTTATATTTATTTTGTTATATTTTTAAAAAATGAGTGAATGAAAATCTAACCATTAGGGTAAAGATTCACAACTGAACTGTTGCTTATACCTGCTGGGAGAGGGAAAATATGTTTTTTCCAATAGAGTATAACACTGAATATATCAACTACTCCAGGAAAGGCCTCATGTTCAGGAGAAATTAATCAACATATAATAGAACTCCATGGTTGTTGTTATTTGAGGGGTGTGTGTGTGTGTGTGTGTGTGTGTGTGTGTGTGTGTGATATTTTTATTTGATTATAGTTGGATGGGATTTTTTTCTTTTTTAAAGGTGTAGTTTTTTGTTGTTTGGGGAGGTTTTGTTGTTGTGTTGGGCTTTTGTTTGATTTTTGAGAAAGAAGTTAAAGTTAGATGGCTAGGAAGGGAGAGAAGATCTGAAAGGAGTTTGGGGAAGGGAAGAATATGATCAAAATATATTTAAACTTTCAAAAAATAAAAGAATAAAGACAAAACTCCTAGATCTCTAGTGTCATATGGTATTTGTCTATATAATGTATATGATATGGGAGAAGGAATAGAGCATACAATAGAATAACTACTAGAGAAAATATGAAATAATCAAAATTAAGTAGAAATGAAATGAATGAAGAGAAGGAAATAACATCAAATAAATGTAGTATAAAATATTCTCTTTAAATTTAAAGAACTATAATCAAATCAAAATGAAAATACATTTGAAATGAAATAGAATGAAAAGATAAGAATAATGATTAAAATTGGATGAAAAATTAGATTCAGCTATGGAGAATGAAATACTGATGAATTAGAAGACATGTTTCATAAATAAGAAATAAATCGGCTGTATTTCTGTTACCTACTCCATTATTTATTGTCATGTAACAATGACATTTTGTCATCTTCTGCATTTGATACAGCTGGGGTTTTCCAGTTGATGTGGGACCTTGTGGGAGCCCGTTCTCGGGTTCCTCGTGACTTTACCCAGCAGGTCCTCATAGAGGATGATTAGGACCACGGGCCTAAGTGCAGGTGTCTGGGATGGTCTGCACTTGACTGTGCTGGGGGAGGAGGTCTTTTGCGCCACCCCTTGGCGTCTCTATAAAAACCCTGGGGCAGAGACAGTCAGGGCCCGTTGGAATAGGTTCCAGGCCCTCTCGAGGCTATTCTTTATTTTCTATCTGTTTATCTCCGCGATATTCTCTGCAATAAATCCTTCTATCTAATATTTTCTGCTGCTCGCACTCAAGAAAACTCTGGGGAACTGTGGGGGTGGTTGGGTAAACGCCCCACAGAATGGCGCCATGAACAGGGACTAAAGAAAAAAAAAGGGACTAAAGAAAAAAGGGGGGACTAAAAAAAAAGGGACTAAAGACAAATGAACAGGGACTAAAGACAAAGTAATAGGGACTAAAGATAAAGGAAAATAACAGTTTTATTACAGAGTTTTTGGCGAAAGTGCTGAGTCAGCCCTGCCAGTGGATAAGGCATGCCGGTGTTATGGAAAATATATATTTTATATATATATTGAGAGGCAGGGGTTTTATCCTCGAGAGAAAAGGAAAGCGGACTGGAAGGATGTCCGATGCTGCAGCAAAATTCTTTTCTGTCAATTTTCTATCTTGTATCGCTTTCTCAATTTCTATCTGTGAAAAACAAGTATAAGACATAGGATAGTAATATATTTTAGGAAAAACTTAGAAGTGTAAGATTGTGTAGGAAAAAATAAGTAAGGCAACTAGACAGAAAAACTCTTCAATTTTCTAACTTTGGGGGCTATAAATGCAAACTGGGAAAAAAAATCTTTCTTTGGGCTTTTTGGGTAGTAAAAAAGCTCTTGTTTGAGCTTATGGGGAAGAAAAAGTTTCCTATGGAAGCTTTTGACCTGGGGACAGCTGAAATGCTAAGTCCAAGCAGCAGGAGAAAGTGTTTTCTCCCTGAGGCAAAAAATGGGGGTGTAAAAAGCCAAAAAGTTTAAAGTTGGGAAGTTTTGGGAAAAGTTGGTCTTTCTCTTGGGGAAAAAAAAACTTTTAAACTATAAAGCTTTTCTTGGAAAATTGGGAAAAAAAAATCTCTAAAAAGCCTTAATCTTTCTCAAACTAAAAGCTCTCAAACTTAAAAACTAAAGCCTTTAACTTTCTCAGGACAAAAATTAGAATCACCTGAAGATATTAGTATGGGGACCAACTGTGATTAGCTCTAAGGGAAAACAACAAACCTCTTAAGACAGCAAAACCTCTAAGTTCTGTCTTTCAAGCTTTAAAAATCCTCCCTGCAATGCAGGAGGCAGGGACAAGTTCCTAAAAACCTCTCTTCTAAGCTCTGTCTCTTCAAGCCAGTAAAAGACAGTGGGTCAGAGTACCCTGAGGGAAATGCTTGGGAGAGTGTGGGTAAAGAACTTTGGAGAGCCCAAAAGGGCAGGAAACTTTACCTGAGAAAAGCAAAAATGCCAAGCTTTTCAGTTACAGCCCAGCTGAGGCATCAAGGGTTTTGTTTCTGAGTGAGCATCTTTGAAAAGGTGCTCCTAATCGTCCTAATGCAAAGATCCCCTGAAGCAATGCAAACTGTTAGCATTGTATCCTCGCTTCTGACCAAAAACGCAGAGGCGACTGGCCAGCGTCTCTGAGTTGGAGTGCATTTCGGGGATACTAGGGTTCCTGCAGTTGCAAACTTCCTGGAGCACAGAGCTGAGGCAGGAAGGTGCAGGACCCAGGGGAATATTGCCAATGAACAAACAAAACTAAAGCCGGTGGGAACAGCAAAGTTGTCCACTTTCCTACAAGTCCCGGGTTGATAGGTCCACAGCTGCAAAAAGAAATCTGAGAAAAAAGCTTTCCTATCAGAGTAAGGACCTTTCTGGGAAAACAGTAAAGCTGAACTGTGTCTGAAGCAGTTGTGCTGCTGAGTCAGAACGCTGTCTGGGGAAAGAGCCCAAGCCAGGGCAGAACAGAACTATCCAGGAGTAAAGCTTTCTTTTCTGTCAGAGAAAGCACCTCTTTGAGAAAAGCTTTGTTTCAACTGACTCCCGTGAGATGGTGTGGCCCTAAGGGGTGATTGCCTCTGGCATAAGCTCTGTCCTTGAGCACCCAGACAAGCAAATGCAACCCACTGGGGGGACTGGGTCAGGTGAAGGCCTGACGAGGCAAAACACCTGTCCTAATGGGAGTTTAGAGATGGCAAAAACCTCCCTTGTTAGATTTTCAGTCTGTATGCAAACCACACAGACCCGAAAACAAACGGACAAAAAGCCCCTACCTTCAGTAGCAGGGAAAGCCGCCACTGTAGTGTCGGAAACTGTTTCTGGGGTAGAGGGGATAAACTGAGACCAAACTGGGAACTGTCTGGGAGAAAGACTCTGAAGAAACAGAAGGGACATAATCCTCCCCAGAAATATATGACCTGAAAAAGCTGCTAGAATTTAAGGCAGATTTGGGGAGAGAAAAAAGCCCCTACCTCCAAAAGCAGCTAGCAGAGGAACAGAGCCGCAGACAGATACCTGAAGCTCTGCATCTGGGGAAGGAAGGAACAAGCAAAATGAGAATAAAATCAGTGGGAGAAAATCTCTCTGAAAGAGCTATGGAAAAGCTGTTGTAAATGTTTTTCACTGACTGGCTAAGGCAAACACAAGCCCCAAGGAAAGTTGCTATCAGAAATGCCAGCCTCAATGCCGGCTAACGAGGCAGGTGCAGTTCTGATTTGGGGGCCAGTGTCAAATGAAGGAGAGACACCTGTTGAAGCCAGCTGAGGAGAGAATAGAAATCTCCCAGTGTCCCATAATTGAAAATGTAAAATGCTTGTTCAAATCTCCCGTTGCAAAAGCAAAAAATTTTGTTCAAACCTCCCGGGCAAGAATTTGTAAGCAAGTCTGGTAAAAGAACCAGTTGACTCTCAGACCCAAAAAGAACTATGGGAAATGACTGATATAAGGGAAATGATATAAAGGACTGATTTAAGGGACTGAAATGGGACAGATATAAGGGAAATGCATTCTGGGAAAGGTAGTTTTTCTGCTAAAGATGGCGACATTGCCCTGAAACACGTTTGTCAGCTCGAAAATACGTTCATGGTAAACTTAAAATACAGCCTTTAAAAGAATAAGGAGGAAAATCATCTAAGAGTTTAAGTGTCAGTTCCATTGGAAAAATTGAAAGGATATGGAACTAGGTGCTTCGCGGTTTGGGGCTCCATTGGTAAAATGCCTTATTTACCCTAATAGCTGTGCAAAGTTTTTAACGATAGTTGGATGACAAAAAGCAAACAAGCCACTTTAAAATCCTTAAGAAAGCAAGAAAGCAGTTTATACACTGAATGTTGTCTTAGATATGAAGAAACTTATGTGAAATTAAAAATTATTTACCTCTTGAACAAACAGCCTGCAATGAGTGATTCCTTTGCAAATCTAATTAAGGGGATAAGAAACAGGCATTCAAAATGAAATGACTGCTTTATAGATGGGAAACAAACTTCAAAAAATCTAGCTGTCTTACAAAAGAGTTGCTTCATCTGAAAGTTCCTTATAAGAAATCAATGCTAAATATTACAGCTGCTAATAACATCAGGAGTTAAAGCTAAAGAGGTGAAAATACTAAATACAGTTCGGAGCTGTGCCACTTGTGGCTTTACTGGTTCCTTTAGAAAAATACTTTATATCACCTAATAGCTGTGCAGTATTTGGCGAAGAGCTTTACAGCAGCTAAAACGGTAATTTCACGCTCAGCGTGAAGTGAAGTTTTTCGGTAGAAGGAACCAAAAGTACTGCTGTAATAGAAATGTTTGTCTGAATTGAAGCACTTAGGGGACTATTATGAATTTGGGTGAAGGGACAGCCTCTAGTTAAAAACCATCTACCGCTGACAGTGCATCTCTGCCGGTCCGGAACGGCTGAGAGAACTGGCAACTTTGGAGTGTGGCATCATCCTGGGAAGGTTATAGTCCCCTAGCAACAACTATCACAATTCTATAACAACACTCACTAAATCCCAGTGCTTTATAACAAAGCTGACTATAAACTCTAAACTTTAGAAATGATGTACGTACTTCCTGTCTAGTTAAGAGAATCTAATAGAGATAGTGATAATAATTAAGAGTAAGAAATAGCAAAAGATGAAAATAAGATATGTGAGTTTGTAAAAATTCTCTTGTTAGATCTGTTAAGAAATCTTTAGGTGTTTGCTAAGTTAAATATATGCTAATGGTAGCCCTATATAAGTTTGTAAAATAGATCTATAGAGTTCCTTTAAGAATATAAGCTTGCAAGAAATATCTAAGGTAGTCTTAAGACATGTAGTAATAAGCTTGTAAGAAGTAAAGATGCTAGTTGTAAATGTAAGTTTAAATAAGAAATTTGATAAGTATATAAGTAATAAGAAATATATTTGCTAAAGTAGTTCCATAGTTTCCTTAAGGAGTATAAATAAGTAGATGTTAATACGTTATATGTGAGTTTGTAAAATGTAAATGTTGAATGTGAGTCTAAATGCTTTGCAAGGCAAAAAATGTTATATGTGAGTTTGTGAAAAAGTGTAAATGTTAAGTGTGAGTCCTATTAATGTATATGATGAAAAAACCTGAGATCTAGAAGTTAGTGTCCTAGAAGACTGCAAAGCAGGCAGTCTGAGTGGTTTTCAAAAGTTCCAGAAGCCATTAAGAAGCTAAGAATGGCAGATGCCAGAACCAGCACAAGGCATCCGCAGCTGAGATCCGTGGAAAATCGACGCAACACAGAAAAACCTGAACTAACATCAAAAACGGTGCGGTTTAGAATACTACTGTACCTAAAAAGGTCTCTGGCTTGAGAATAAAAGTTCGGAGATGCTTGTTTGAACAAAAATTGTTAACTACAAAAAGTTTTGGTTGAAAAACGTCTCTTCATATTTGGAAGTGAAAGCCTGATACCAGAATTTATTTCTTGTTTGAACTTTTTGAACTTAAAATGAGATAAAACTACAGAAAGATTTTGGTTCTGGATTTCTTCATATTTGGAAGGCTAGTACCAGAATTTATCATTTGAATTCTAGGACTTAATGAACTGAACAATAGATTTCATTGCAATGGGACAATTTTGAGTTTACTTACGGTAATGACCCAGAAACTGTTTTCTGGGACTGGTTTTGTGTTACAAATGGAACTGTTTAAATGGAAAAGTTTGGGTCTTCTAACTAGGTTTGAGATTTTGTTGAAAAAATTATAAAGAAAAAGAGGAGTTATGAGGTTGAATTATGTTTGCAGAAATTATATTTACCCTATTGATATTAATGCACCCTGGTTTTGTGGAGTTAAGGAAATATTTAAGTTTGATGTGAATACATTGAAGTTTTCCTATGTTCTGTTAGCAAGAAAATTCAAATGATTGAGTTAAAGTTGTAAGACGGAGAAAATTGTTAACTATATTTAGCACCGTATATGCTAATTCAAATGGTTCTGTTAAGAGTTTGCTTTGTGTTGTAAGACTGAGAGAATTGTGACTATGTATAGCAATATTTATGTTAACCTGTTAATGGTAATGATGAAGCTAAGGGATTCTTTAAGTTTGTAGTCACCTTAAGAGTTTTTGGTTTAGAAAGGGCTTGAGGCAGCTAAGACTGCTGTAGTCACCTTGGACCTAATTCAAAAGAGAAATGCCATCTTTATCATCCTCTATTCCCATACTGGGAGGTGTAACAGCTATGGAGATTGCTGTAAGCCATTAATAGTTATTTTTTTATATATTAAGAAAGGGGGACCTGTGGGAGCCCGTTCTCGGGTTCCTCGTGGCTTTACCCAGCATGTCAGCATAGAGGATGATTAGGACCACGGGCCTAAGTGCAGGTGTCTGGGATGGTCTGCACTTGACTGTGCTGGGGGAGGAGGTCTTTTGCTCCACCCTCTGGCGTCTCTATAAAAACCCTGGGACAGAGACAGTCAGGGCCCGTTGGAATAGGTTCCAGGCCCTCTCGAGGCTATCCTTTATTTTCTATCTGTTTATCTCCGCAATATTCTCCGCAATAAATCCTTCTATCTAATATTTCCTGCTGCTCGCACTCAAGAAAACTCTGGGGAACTGTGGGGGTGGTTGGGTAAACGCCCCACAGGACCTCAGCTGGAAAACCTGGAATGTTGTGAATTCACAAGCAGACTTGCTAGACCTGAGCCATTGTATCTGGCTGGGTGGTTGTGTTGCTTCCTGAAATAGGGAAGCTGTGCTTATTTGAAGAGCAGAATAGAGAGACAGTGCAAATGGCAATTCTGCTCTGAATCACTGGCTACTACCCCTTGTGTACAGTTTCTACTCTTGTGCTCCATTAATTCTGTAGGTCAGCATTCATCTGTTTCATGGGGTCTTCTGGGAGGGGTCATTTCGCTTTTCTGTCTGGGATTTTTCCATACCTCATTTTGGAAATCTCTCCTTAATCATGATCTCTGACTTAGTAACACATTAAATGTTTACAGATTGTTACTGAACCTCTCTAGAAGATGAGATGGGAGTATTACTGTGAGTTCAAAGCTGTCTTAGTTAGGGTTTCTATTGCTGTGAAGAGACACCATGACCACGGCAACTCTAGTAAAGGAAAACATTTATTTAGGGATGGCTTACAGTTCAGAGGTTCAGTCCGTTATCATCATGGTGGGAAGCATGGCAGCATGCGGGACATGGTGCTAGGGAAGAAGGTGCTCCATGTTGATATGCAGGCAACAGGAAGTAAACTGTGTGTCACAAGAGTGAAACTTGAGCAAAAGAGACCTCAAAGCCTGCCCCCACAGTGACACACTTCCTCCAACAAGGCCATTTTCTTTCAAACCACCACAAATGCCTACCTGAGTTACATATGTTGAAACTGGTTTAGACTGTATAGCGAATTTGTCAGTCTATCTATCTATCTATCTATCTATCTATCTATCTATCTATCTATCTATCTATCATCTATCTATCTATCTGTCTGTCTATACATACATACAGCTATGATTTGGATGTGATGTGTCCTATACAAGTTCCTGTGTTTGAACACTTGGTCTCTGGCGTGTGTCATTGTTTTATGACATTACAGACCTTTGGGAGGTGTGGCCCAGCTAGAAGAAGTGGTTTATAGCAATACCCCACGTGCCATATCATCTGTGTTTCCACATCTATCCAGATCTAAGAAGGCAGTCTGCCATATGTTTCTGCTGCCACAAGTGAGCACCACTCTTGCAGAATTGCTTTCCTTACTGTGATGAACTGTGTCTTCAAACCATTCTCCATTAAATGGTCACGTGTTTAGTCAGACAAGTAACAAATAAGGAAAAAATGGTACCCAAAAGTGGGGCTGTGGCTGTGGCTACCTGATCATATGTTCAATAGGCTTTTAGAACTGCTTTGCAAGAGGAATTTGGAACAGTGTGGACCTATAAGCTAGTGAGATACAAGAGTACTATAAGCAGGGCTTAATAGTCCATTCTGGTAGAGAACCAGAAGATTACAATGAATATGGAAATGAAGGCTTGGCTCACACCGTTTTGGAAGGAACAGAGAACAATCAGGAATCAGATTAAAGGCCATTCATGGTATATTCAGAAGAGTAGGGTTGCATTCTGTCCATGTCTTGAAAGTTTAAGTAAGGCTGAATTAAAAAGAGAGAAATTTCATTGGGAGTGGCAATTTCCAGAGAGCACACTACTCAGGCTGTGCCATGGCTATTGCTAATGGTACTTACTCAGGATTATAATGAAAAAGAAGAGAAAGTGGACTCTTTACAGCTTTCTGCTTTTTGAGTGTAAACTTGATAGTGTGGCTAGCCAGATAAGAGAAGTGGGACAAGACGAGGTTAAAACTCAGGACCCTAGAAGAATGTCACATTTTGTAACTGCTCTGTGACACTGAGACTATTTAGGTAAAGATGTCTGTTTAGATGTAATATTTTGTAGCTATTCTGTGGCCCTGTTAATTTCATTTACATTAAATTTTAATTTTTATGTGTACTTGTGTCAGAAATAACATGTGTGTGCAGGTGCCCTCAGATGCCAGAGGAGGAAATTGGATCCCCTGGAGCTGGAGTTATACATGGTTGTGAGCCACCTGATGTGGGTGCTGGGAACAGAACTTGAGTCCTTTGGGAGAACAGCAAACATTTTTAAGCACTGAGCCATCTCTCCATCCCATCCTGACCCTATCAAATTTAAAATATGGGTGTGTGCTTAAACTGTCAGTGCAGGTCCGGTGCCACTATGACGGGTAAGAATGTTTATTCATGTTTTTCACACAAGAGTGTACTGTTCCTCCTGTGGTGGTTTGAACGTAATTGGCCCACATAATCCCATAATCTCATAGGAAGTGTGGCCTTGTTGGTATAGGTTTGGCCTTGTTGGAGGAAGTGTGTCACTGTTGGGGCAGGCTTTGAGGTTTCATATACTCAGGATACTGTCCAGTGTGCCAGTCAATTTCCTGTTGCCTCTGAGTCAAGATGTAAAGACTCTTAGCTCCGGCACCACATCTGCCTGCACGCTGCCGTGCTCCCCGCCAGGATGATAATTGACTGAATCTCTGAAACTGTAAGCTGCCACCTCAATGAAATGTTTTCTTTATAAGTGTTGTCATGGTGTCTCCTCACAGCAACAGAAACCCAAACTAAGACACTTCCTTTCACATTTTCATTTTTGCTGCTTTTTGTGTACTACTAGTTGAACTCTTTCCTGCAATAATGCAAGAACTGAGAAGCCAAATTCCATCATGGTATCTTGGTGCTTTGACTCAGATGAACATTCTTCAGGAGCAAGGTGAAACAAAGTGTACTCCCTCTCTGAATGAGAACATCATTATTCTCACCCCCCTGCCCTCCCTCTTCTGGACAGCACCTTGTCTGTAAGATGTTGAAAGTCCTTTGAATTCCTTCGTGAGCACAATAGCCTTTCCATCTATCTGATTTCATCATCTTTAGGACCTTCCATTTTATTTTTCATAAGGAGGATAGAAATTCACTAAATGGTCTATGAAAGAGAGATGGTATTTCACAGATAGGGACTTGGAAAGGCCATCTGCACTAAGTCGTCTGGTATAATTACAGCACCCCAAAATCTAAGGAAAAGAAAGTTCCCCACCTGGGATACCTCATCTTAGGTAATTTTGAATAAATTCAGAGATGCCTGCTTCTCAGGGCATGTCTTCTCTTCCAGATAGGGAACCAGATGTAAGTTCCAGCAGAATACCCTTTGGAATGCATCCTGAAGAATTATAATAAATTCATCTGCAAACCCTAGTGACAAAGAGGATAATCTTTTTCTATATGACAGATTGGCTGTACTGTGAGCTAAGTAATGGGAGAAATGTCCAGAACATGACACATTCCACTGTAATACCATTTTACTGATGGGAAAAGACATGGCGTGAAGTGCTGTATGTACAAGCATTCTTTATTATTAAAAAAAAAAAGCTTAAATTGTTCTAAGTAGACTTGTGTCAGCTACTACATGTCTTAGCGCCCTCAGATGGCTGTTCCATACCAGGAACAATTAAAATAGCCAAAACAATGCCATCGTTGTCTCTTGCAACGAGTGGCAGCTGCAGAACCCTGCCACACTGTGGTTTGGGTGCTTTTTCCAATGATGGACAACCTAAGACAGATAAAAACAGGATTTAGGAAGCGCTGTGCATGACCCTGATTAGTACAGCAAGACCATACATCAGCTCTGATCTGACATGGCAAGGCTTCATGATAACAACGGGTGCAAACTTTAACAGAAACCACCAGGTATATGGTGACTGAGGCAGCCACCATTTTTCAGAATGCTTGCATGTTATAAGTGACTATAAATGCCAAGCAGGGGGAACCTTGGTGTCATTATTGCATACCCCAGCTGAAAATATAATGATGAAATAGAGTTGGAAATGGGTATCATACAGTTTGGTTGGTTGAGGGCCTTAGGCTTAATAGCATCAAAACTCAACAACACCGAGGTGTCTATCATAGATAAAGAACCAAATGAAAACCCACAGCCTTTCTTGAGAAACTAAGGTAGTCCCTAATTAAATATGCCTTTATGATCGCCAACATTTGAGGAAAAAATTAACCCTAATGATAAATTCATCACACAATTGCCCCAAGTATTGGGAGACAGTTATAAAAATAAACAATGAGATCAAGAGTTTCCATTAACAATTTCCTCTTAGTGACTATCTCAGGTCTTTTTTGTTTGTTTCTTTGTTGTTTGTTTTCATGATAGAGATAAAGAGGAAGAGCAAAAAGTTCTATGATAAAGAGGAAGAGCAAAAAGTTCTATGAAATGAAAAATATAAGAAGATTGGCAGGGCCAACTCCTGGCAGCCTAATACAGCCCATGGGCCCCATGAGATATTCAGTTGGACATTCTTCACATGCCTGTTGTTGGTGTTCAATACTTGGCCATTAGAAACAGGAGTGCTTATCCTGTAATAAATCCCCCAAAGTCATCATGCCCCACTTGTGGGAAGCCAGGTCTTTGGAGGATTTGTCCTGTGTGCCAAAAAGAGCACAAAGTTCTGCTTTTGTTATGGCTCTTGAATGAAGTGGTTCAAAGCCATAGGCAGTCCCTAACTGACAGGTTACCACATATGGGACTGAGCATGAGTGATCACCAATGTTTGCTGATAGAACTTTGTTTTTTCTCATGGGTGCAGAAACCTCCTACAGTGTATTAAAATAATGTGGAAGTGAACTTTCACTCCATTCCTTTGTTTCCTCTGGGATAGATACCTACTTTCTCACTTCTTTCATGTGAATGCTGAATGTCTTGTCTCAGGAAAAGTAGGAAAAGACCTGCTAACTGAAATGGGAGCACAGATAATTTTCTAAGCTAGTTCTGGTCTCATCTAACCTCTAGAACAAGGGGATCAGTGGGTGAATCTCAGCCTCTCATAACCTGCCAGTAATCAGTCCTCATGTCCTGAACACAGGTGTCCTTTGATGGAAAATAACTGCCATTTCTAATATAATAATAAACAAGGTATCTACATGCTTCCCTCACCAAAAAAGCAGTATTCCCTAAAGGAAGAAACTAGAGTTGATCTAAGACCACAAATTAAAAAAAAAAAATTCACTCATGGGCTTCTAGTTCCTTGTAACTTCCCAAGTAATGCCCCAATACTGGCATTCTAAAAACAAAATAGGAAATGCAGATGTGTACAGAACTTTGGGGCTATAAATGAAGCCTTGATTTCTTTTCAAGCCATTGTTCCCATCACTGAAACTCAATAACTTTCTGTCCTTGACCTCAAAGATGCTTTCTTCTGTATCCTAATGGGTTCTGAATTCCAGTCCCATTTTGTTTTTGAATGAAAAGGAAACTAGCAATTGAAGTGAATAATTTGACCTAGAGGATTCAGGAATAGTTCCCATATTTTTGGACAGTTTCTGACGTGGAGAACTTACCCCTAAAGAAAGAAAAATGTTTATAGTGTGCAGATCACCTCCTTGTGTGCCATACAATATGCTACTAAGATCTTAAATTTAATGAATAGCAAGGTATATAGATTCTCAAAAGAAGATTCATTTAGTAAAACAGGAGGCCACTTACTTAGGACTTAAATTATCCCTTTGGAGACAGTCACTCCAGAAGTAGTTTTCCTTCTTCCCTCAAATACTCAGATGCAATGAAGAATGTTCTTAGGCCTTACTAGACGTCAAAGGGTATGGATTCTGGGGTATGAAGACATTGCTGGGCCTCTAGATGAAGTCCATAAGGGACTAGAAGATACTCAGCCCCTAATTTGGGAAAGAAAATAAAATAGAGCATTTCTCCAGCCCAAATCTGTATTATTCAGCTACACAGGCCTTGGGACTTAAATAAAAGTTGTAATTTCTATATTTCTGAAAGGAAAATAATTGCTTTGTGTGTCATAATCAGACCTTGGATGTTTATCAAAGAAGTTTGACCCATTTACTTGTGGCTGGCCAAATTGCCTCGAGCCATAGCAGCAATACTATTAACAGAGAAATTTGGTGTGTGTGTGTGTGTGTGTGTGTGTGTGTGTGTGTGTGTGTGTTGTCATTTTGGGTCATCCCTTACATATATCATACAGGAATATATATACACACATATACATACATACATATATCCCTCATTAGGTCACTACTCTTGTAAATGAATGGCCCTTTCTCCCTAACTGACAGCCAACTTTTAAGATACCAGACCTTCCTATTAGAAACTCTACAGGTGTCTATTTGGAGATGTTTATCTCTGAACCCTACTACTTCTGTCCAGAGAACAGCCTGGCCTTCTCCACTCCTCTCTGCCCATGAGGGGATGCAACTGCTAGAACGTAAGGCTACAGAGGCTATGGCTATATTTATTAATGTTCTAGAGATGAGAGGCCAGGTCTGTCTTTATACCATCCTGTTTCTTTTCACTCCTTCCGATCCATCTGAATTGAGAACATGAGTGTAGAGCTCTGGCCTGGATCCAGGACATATGATCTCAGCCTAGATAACTGCTAATTACATGATTGCTGTGGATGAATATCTGAGTTTAGTGTCCTTTGCACAGTGTGTGGGGTGATGGTAGGTCTGCTAGGAATAATCTTCATGGTCTCTTTTATCTCTGATGTTTTAGGAACCTCACATCCACAGAGACAATTTCTTCCTTATTAAAGGAGATGAATTAGACCTTAATGTACTCCAGACTGTATACTATGGATGGAAAATATTGAAGTTTGTAAGTGTCAAAAAGCTCTACTTAGACAAAAGATATTTTCCACAAAGGTAACAGATTGGGTAGACCCATCATTTGGTGATTTTCTAGAGGGTACAGCCATCTCTGGTATTACCACATCATCTTTAGATTTGAATAATCCAAATTAGAGAAGAAGAAATGTGCTTCCTACATTAAAAAAAAAAAAGTGGCAGATTTCAGGCCAGACAAAAAAAGGGAGAGTTAGCTTCCTCCAGACTTATGGTCTAGAAAATTCAAAGGAATGTTCATCTGCCAGTGGACTGTGTGTGGATAATACAAACCAGAAACTCGGCATGAACTTTCTGTGCAGGAAAAAAAAAAGTTGAAAGCTGGTTAAAAGCTGGAGTCTTAAATTGAAAGCCAAAGCAAGATTGACAGATTTTTAATTAATGAGAGGCCCATACAAATGTGAAAAGACAGCTACTATAAAAATATTATCAAAGGAGCCTGAGATTCAAGCAAAAGAATCAGTTAACACAGTTTTACCAGACCTCCTAAAAGATGGCTTCAAGGAGTCATTTAATTTTTATTCACACTTCCATATATTTCCATATCAATCTCAGCTATAGTAGAACTTCAAAGAGTTTCTCTCAAGAGCCACAAACTAGAAGAAGATGCAAGTGCTCAGAGATGAGATAAGAAGATACTTCCAGTTCAAGATTTCCTCAGCCAGTTGTATTGAGATTCCCAGAGTTTACATGAAGCTCTAAGGAAGTATGTGCAGATTGGCTCATGTCCTCGTATTTACAAGCCCTGACAGTGTTGCTGGAGATAATCACCAGAGGCCACTTTTCAATTAAATAGACTATAGAAGCTACTAAGAACAGAGGGAAGATTACTATTGCTGATAAAATGTCTCTGAAGTTGCTGTGTCCAGGATGTTCTGGTGATATCAGAAGTGAAATAAACAGCCCCTACTTCTCTTCTTCAAAAGAAGAGAGCAGTTTGTTGCTAGGAAAAAAGAAATGCCATTGAAGTCAAATTCTTCACTATCAATATCTAAAAAAAAAGCCTGATTGTATGTTTAAAAATCAAGATATTCAAGCTAGAACATAGTGGGTTCCACATAGTGAGACCTTGTATCAGAAGAAATAAAGCAAAACACAATCCTAATTAATGAATACCAAATAAATGTGATTTAAAAAAAACTGTTGATTTTATGCTCAGTTGACAACTCCCTAAATGTCCAGAGTCTGGTATTACAGTTATGTGCCATTATACCCAGCTAGTTACTAATTTAAAAAACAAACAAACAAAAAGAAAAAAAATTTTTCTAACAAGGAGAAGGCTGGAGAGATTGCTTAGCATGCTGTTGCACAGGACCTGGAGTTCCATTCCCAGCACCCATATAGCAGTTCGCAACCATCCATAACTCCATTTCCAGAGGATCCAACACCTTCTTCTAATCTCTGTGGGCACTAGTTGTAAGTGTAGTTCACATGAATATATGTAGGCCACACACACACACACACACACACACACACACACACACACACACACACACTGAAATAAAGAAATTTTTTTTTAAAAAAAGGGTTTTCATCAAGGAAACTCTGAGGCTTACAGATATGTATAATGTATAGCTTGGGGGTAGAGTCCTTAGTGTTTAGCTAGCATGTATGAGAGCCTATATTTACTCTCTAGTAATATATTGTGTTCTCTACCACCACATACCCAAGAGTTATAAAAGAAGAGGAAGTTCTCTACCATAGAGAAGGCCTTGGAGCTGAGGCTAGCAAGACACTGGTACTATCAGCAGCCTGTTCAAGTCACTAAGCTGCTGTTGTAGTAAGAGATGTTCTTGAGCCCCAAGCTCGAAGTCTGCCCTGTAAAGACACAGCAGAAAGCTTCTTGGCCTGAGAAAACCAGCTTTTGAGACCTCTTTTTTTTTTCTTTTACTTTGAGAGCTGAAATCAAGGTGGTCTTCTGGTACCCCAGTGGATTTTCTTGGGAGTCTTCACTGAAAGATTACTGGCAGTCAAGGATGCAAGGAGCCCTCAACCTCTATATCCACTGAGGATCTCAGTGCAGGGGAGCCAGTGGCAGCAATGGGGATCAGGACAGCACCTTTGGGTGTGACATGTGCTTGGAGAGAGCCAAGAACACTGTCCTCAGCCTATGTGGCCACCTGTCACACACACACACACACACACACACACACACACACACACACACACCTGCCAACTGAGGCAGCAGAGCCAACTCAGGAGTCCTCTTTCTTTATAGACTAGTGTGGTGGTATTGTGTTCCCCAAAATATTGTGCACCCTAATAAACTTATCTGGGGTCAGAGAACAGAACAGCCACTAGATATAGAGGCCAGAAAATGGTGGCACACATGCCTTTAATCCTAGCATTCCAGAGGCAGAAATCCATCTGGATCTCTGTGAGTTCAAAGCCACACTGGAAACAGCCAGGCATGGCAACATGAGCCTTTAATCCCGGAAGTGATGTCAGAAAGCAGAAAGGTATTTAAGGTGTGAGGATGAGGAACTAGAACCTGGTTAAGCTTTTAGGCTTTTGAGCAGCACAGTTCAGCTGAGAGGCATCCAGTCTGAGGAAACAGGATCAGCTGAGGAATTGGCAAGGTGACGTAGCTGTGGCTTGTTCTGTCTCTCTGATCTTCCAGCATTCACCCCATTACCTGGCCCTGGGTTTGATTTTATTAATAAGACCCTTTAAGATTCATGCTACAGACTAGCCTTCTATAAGATTACCATTCACCCTTTGGCCAAAGCAGGTCACCCCTTCCTTTCTGTGTGTTTTCTGTGTCCCCAACCTCCACCTTTTAGCCACCCTCATGGACAAGGACCCAGTCCTGAGCACAGTCAGAAAATGGCAATATACATAGCAGTACACCTTGACCAGCCAACTGATTTTTATTGTTGTGAAAGTAATTTGATTTAAAAGTAAACAAATGGTTTCATGTTTTAAAATATATTCCATCTATTTGTAGCAAACATGTTTCTCTCTTTTAAGAGATTTTAGAGAAATTACATATTTCAAAAGAATACTTTTAGCAGATAGACTCACCTTGATTGACTTTTCATTTATCAGAACACAAGATACATTTCCTTGGCTAACCTGAGGAAATAGAGATAACACACATACTTAGAGGTTTTTAAAATTTATATTGTCACCAAAACTATATGCATTTCTTCTTGGAAGCAGAGCTGATGAGAGTGAATCTCTAAGTTTTGCAGATGGCCTCAGTTGTGATTGGAATACCTTTACCAGGGAATATAATACACCTATAGCTACGAGAGACATAGCACGTTCCAACAAAGCCCCAGGAGTGACTCGCTGCTAAGGAAGAGGATCACGTTTTTGACTTGCACATAAATTCCAGTGATTTCTCATTTGTTAAAGTTTTGGGAAATTTGTCAGGTAGCAATATACTTCTCTCGTAACTTCTGCCGGGCATCTTTAGCCTCTAAACTCAACCATTGCTGTGTCTTACTCTGCTGACCATCCCAGAGGGACATAAAGTTCAACCTTTTTATCCAAGACATTGGAAGACTTCCTTTGAATCATCACTTTGAAGGATTGACAATGGAAGACTTGATTGACAGGGAGCATGGAGTGAGACCTGAGATGGAGCCTAGCCTAAGGGAAGACAGCCCGCAGAGAAAGCTCAGGGTGAACCCACTCAAACTGCTTACCCTGAAACTTGCTATGTCCCTTTGAGGCAGAATAGTGAGAGTGACCTTCCTGCCATCTAGCCTTAGCCATTTTCTTTGGAAGTGGGCATGAAAGAAAACGACAATATTGCTATGGTAGTGATGAGACATGGAAACCAGCCTGCCAATCAAATTGATGCTGGAGAGCTTGGTTGCAGTTTTATCCAGTGGTATTTGAATAGAATCAATGCACATTTTCTGGCGAGTTGCAATTTGTTGATTGATCAGTTCTTGTCGTAGTAATAATGAGCAACCCAGGCTTCTGTCATGTTGAAGTAAACCAAGTCTTCAAGTATTCACCACTTTTATTATTACATTTTTAGTCTTGTGAACGTTTTAGAGAGAGGTCACTCTGTGTGAAGCATGTCTGAATGTTATGCTAAATGTCAGAAAATATTAAGGAATAAACCAGAACATGAGAAATAGATGGAATATTGTAAATTTAGTTTTAAAAAATATATAGGATACAATTATGAGTATAAATAAACTATGTGGGTCATTTATAGTTTAAAAATAACCCAATTGTATGTGCTCCCAAGCTTTCCTATTGATTGTAGGCAATCAAGTTCCTACTCAGGTAGTCATAGTTCATTACAGGGGCCTTAAAAAGCCAAGGATGAAATAAGGAGAGAGTACCAAGCTACCAACAAGGCCACAGAACAGGCAGCAAAACAGCTTGTTTCTCAATTGGCCCTCACACTGTCCATCTGCATGGAAACTCATACTCAGAAGAGTTGGATTGGCCTTCTGTTATTCTATTAAGGTATGCAGAAGACACCATCTCCACTTACTTGGACCTCTGTGATCAAAGGTCTATAAAGCTGTTAGCCGCAATTGCTGTGTAAGTAGGGAGAAATGATTAATCCTATATAAAATTTATTTTCAGAGGGAACCTCAAAGAAAGAGCAGTCCGGGTTGTACAAGCCTTTGACCTTTGTGCTTAATAATCCTCAACTAGGAAAATCCCCTATGATCACCACATAGGTGTGGGACTTATCCTATGGAGGGTTGGCAGACAGATTTCACTCAACTATGCTTGGCTCAAAAATTTAAATTCACATTAATATTTATAAAGACACTTTTGCTCAGCAGGTAGAAGCATTTACTGTTGTTTGAGTCTTAAATGGTCTTTTAATAAAACCCCAGAACCAAGTATCAGGGTGAAGCAGATCAAGCCACAGCCAACCACACCTTGCCAACTCCATGAATCCTTTGACTGAAAGCCTCTGAGTTCTCACCTGAAAGAGTCTCAGCTGAACTGCTTTAGTTTCTGTTTCCTCACGCCTTATGTACCTTTCTCCGCCCAGCCATGTCACTTCCTGGGATTAAAGGTGTGTGTGCTTCCCAGTACTGAGATTAAAGGTGTGTGCCACCACTGCCTGGCCTCTGTCTAATCTAGTGGCTGGCTCTGCCCTCTGATCCCTAGGCAAGTTTATTAGGATACACAATGTCTCACCACATTTTACAACCAGAAGAAGAGGATAGATGATCTCTAAGGCACCCCTACAGGATATTCTATCTCAAATTGGGATGCCTTTCTTTCTACAAGCTGACAACAGATCCTGCTTTTCATAAGAAGTAACTAAACAGGTTGCCAAGGCATTGGAAATTGCATACTAATTCTGCTCTTCCTGGAGGCCTCAGTTCTTGGGGGAAAGCAGACAGGATAAAGCAGATCTGTAAGTGACACTTAGGGAAATGTTGTCAGGAGGTGGAGTTCTCTGATGGATGTTACAGCAATCTCGCCAATCAGCTGGAAGCAAATCCTTTTGAGGCTCTGGGTGGCCAAACCTTTACACAGTCAGATCTCCTTTTAGATACAGAGCAAAGGCAAAGGTTAAAATACTTACCCTCACTTAGCAAGTCAGGCACCAGCAAAGGCAAACCCTCATTCTGATAATTATGCTTCTCTATGTGATCCTGGACCCTTCGTAATGATCAAATCTTGTAAATGTGGTCTTAAGGCATCTCAGTCTAACCCAGTGTGGTGGTTTGAAAGAAAATAGCCCCAAAAGGTAGTGGCATTATTAGGAGGTGTGGCCTTGTTGGAGTAGATATGTCTTGTTGGAGAAAAGTGTGTCACTGTGGGTTGGGCTTTGAGGTCTCCTATGCTCAAGCTATTCCCAGTATCTCAGTCCACTTTCTGTTGCCATCATGCTCCCCACCATGATGATAATGAACTGAACCTCTGAACTGTAAGCCATTACCACAATTAAATGTTTCCTTTATAAGACTTGCCATGGTCATACTGTCTCTTCACAGCTGTAGAAACCCTATCTAAGACACCCAGGGTGTACGGAATTATTTCAAACTAATGTGTCTACCACCACAGCTGGCAAGGTTCCAGGAATAGCTAGCTGAATTCACCATTCCAAAGTTAAACTAGGAAGCCACGATTGAAGCTAAGAGCACCTGTGAGGAAGACTGGCAGCTAGATCTACAGTAACCCCAGTAGAAGACCTCTAATATCTGTTCAAATGATAAGAAAAGTAAATTCAGTGCCCCCGAAAGAGAGAGACTACCACAGTAAATGTGAGCTGGTGTCTGATGATATTTTTTTCTGCTTATCACAGCTTTCCTCCCCTGGTTAACTACACACTTGCAGATTTCAGGAACACTGTGACTTTCCTACTCTGCTTCATCCGAAGATCTCTTATGTTTCAGGTGTTCCTCATCCCCTCCCTGGCATTCCATCTATAGACAAAATAGCATCCTTGTACAATCTAACCAACTGCTGAATATACCTACAGAATGACTCTATACTACTAGATTAACTGGCTTCCTGAGACTAACCCATGACTACAGAAGACATGGTTAATTTTTCTGGCCAGTACTTGAGAATCTTCTGTACCCTCAGCCCATATGAAATCCTAATGACAATATATACATGTGTATCCTAGATGCTAGATGTTTCTTTGTGCTTCCAGACATTCCTTTCCTTACTTATCTGCTATCTTGTAACATCTCTCAAATTTTTGTAAGGAAGCATGCTTTTTAATTTCATTCATGTATGTCTTTAGTGCCTTCTGTCTTTCCTAACGCTGTCCAAAGATAGTGTATATGCAGGTATGGAAAAGATAATTCTAGATGAGTAAGTTTGAAAACTTACTATTGGATAGTTTCATGTATTAATATAATGAATTTTAGTCAGTTTCAGCTCCTGTCCCCTTCTCTCATCCCCTCCTTCTGCTGGAACTCTTCTTTTCAACAAGTCCTTCTTCTTTTGTGTGTGACCCACACAGTACAGTTTCTTGCCTGAGCATGCCTGGGAGGTTATTTACTGGAACAAGGTCAACTTCTTCGTGGTTACAGCATTGAAGAAAATGGCACCCTTTCCCCCAATGACCAGTAATTGCCAGTACTCCTTCAGAAAGGGATGGAGCTTCGTGGACTCCTCCCACATCCATGATGAAATGTTGAGGGGCCCATCTTGTACAGATAACCACAGTTGTAGTAAGCTTGTTGAGTACATTGACAGTGGCAAGTCCAGCAGACATCTTTTTTGCTACACATGTGCCCATCCTCTGTCTGTTGCATTTTTCCCTCCCCCTTTCTGATGTTCTGTGAGCCTTTAAGGGGGTGACATAGCTCCCCTATGGCCAAGACTTCCAACATTGTTCTTTCGCTACACTTTGTGCAGTTATCAGTTTCTAGATTAACCACTACCTGTTGTAATAAGAAGCTTCTATAATGACGGCTGAGCAAAACAGTAATCTACATATACATGAGTATTCAGAAAGCAGCTTGACAAAAAGGACCATTTAGCAAAACAATAGTAGTAGGTTCACACCTAGGGCCAGTGACCTCTTCAGCTATGGGCTCTTATCCTAGTTTATAGAACCAGGCATGAGTTCTTCCCTGTGCAGTGGGCTTGAAAACCAATAAGAAAGCAGTTGTTTACCCCAAGCCATGCAACTATTACATCCAAAGGCATATCTTTCGAAGTTGATTATTATTGAAACTCACAGGCTTCACAGCTAGGTAAGATATTGATGATTGTGATGATATTTTATTTGTGCTGAAATATGGTGATATTTTATTTGTGCTTTAATAAATAAAGATTGCCTAGAGATCAGAGGGAAAAGGCCAGCCATTATAAGTAAACAAAGAAGTCAGGCAGCAGTAGCACATGCCATTAATCCCATCACTTAGCAGGCAGGATCTCTGTGTGTTCAAGGCCACACTAGGGAACAGAGCCAAGTGTGGTGACACATGCCTTTAATCCCAATACCAACGATAGAGGTCTGGAGGTCTGTACAGACAGACGAAAAGTGACAGAGATGTGTAGGAAGAGGGAGTGATGTAGGTGGACTAAGAGAGCCAATGAGAAAACAGAACAGAAAAGGCATATAAACGTGAGTATACAGGAAGGTCTCTTTGGAAGCTGTGGAGTTGGTGAGGTGAGGTTAGCTTGTGGTTTGTCTATTTCTCTGATCTTTCTCTCGGGCTTTAACCCAAATTTCTGGCTCCGTGTTTTGTATTTATTAAGACCATTTAGAAATTTGTCTACAGATAACTTCTCCCCAGCAGCATGCATAGCACATTGACACTAAGAAGTCTAGCTAGTATAGAGGCTCCTTTTAGCTCAGTTTCAGCTTGATTTATCTATTTCCTGTGACCAACGTGTGCAGTGTCTTCAACAATAGAGTATTATCATCAAGTTCTTGTAGATAGCCAAGAGCTATATATACACATGCCCCTTCTCTCTGTTCCTGCCTGCGAGGTGGAATTGCTTCCAGTCAGATCAGAGGACAACTTCTGCTGTCTACTCTGTTCTGTAATCCTGAGTGCATTTCCTCAATTTATATCTTAATAAATTCTGTTACCCATTAAATAGACTCACGTGGGTTGATCATAATACCTTTTATCCTGCTGAGCTGCCTTGCTGGCCATATTCTATAATATTCAATAATATGAAAATATGTTTGTATTTCATTCTGTAGGACAGAATCTACATATACACACTGCTAATAGTTTGTTTGCTTTGAGTTAACTTTAAGTCTAGATGCCATCTAAATAACTAATTCAAGAGGAATGCAGGACTCAGTGGCCTTGGTGTTTATAAACCCTTCCCCAGTGTTAAGAGTATCTATTGCTGTGAAGAAACACATGACCATGACAACTCTTATAAAGGAAAACATTTAATTGGGGCTGGCTTACAGTTCAGAGGTTGAATCCATTATTGTCATGGCAAGAAACATGGCAGCATGCAGGCAGACATGGTGCTGGAGAAGGAGCTGAGAGTTCTACGTCTAGATCAGCAGACAACAAGAAGAGAATTTCACACTGGACTTGGCTTGAACATTTGAGACCTCAAAGCCCACTCAGTAGTGACACACCTCCTTCAACAAAGCCACACCTACTCTGAGAAGGCCACATCTCCTAATAGTGCCACTTCCTATGGCCAAGCATTCAAACACATGAGTCTATGGGGGCCGTTCCTGTTCAAGCCATCAAACCCAGCTACACAGAGGAGACCATAAAGAGAAAAGCACAAACACCATAAATCTCAGAGATAAGACTGACCACCTGGCCAGAGGGACACAACTACATTTTCCAGTGACTGACTTCCTTTGTTTCTCTTTCCTATGTAATCTGCTGGCTAACCATGAGATGGAAGGCAGGTCTTTGGGATTCTAATCCACTGTCTTCTCAGATTGGTGGCTCTGTGAATAAAACACAGCTTAAAGATTGAATTCCTGCAGTTTGCCTATGTGACCAGCAGTATGGGTTATTGCTTACAATATGCCATGTGAAATAAGCCAGGAGCAGGAGACAAATGCTGCATGAGCTTATTCATATGCCTAATCTATAAAATGTCAAACTCAGGCCCGGTGGTGGTGGTGGCGGTGATGGAGGTGCATGCCTTTAATCCCAGCACTTGCGAGGCAGAGCTAGATGGATCTCCGTGAGTTTGAGGCCAGCCTGGTCTACAGAGTGAGTTCTAGGAAAGGTGCCAAAGCTACACAGAGCAACCCTGTCTCAAAAAAAACCAAAAGAAAAAAAATGTCAAACTCGCCATAACAGAGCTAATGGTAGTCCCCAGAGGTTTGGGGGCGGGGGGAAATCTCTGTTCAAAGATTACAGATACTCACTTAGAAGGTGACTATATACTAAAGATGTAATGTACCGCATGGTTACTATCATTTTCATAATGTATTATAGACTTGTAATTTGCTCAGAGTAGATACCAAAAATTCTCACCACCAAAATACACTGACAACTATGTGAGAAGATACGCATGTTGATTTGCTTGAATATGATCCTTTGAGTAAGAATAGAGAGGATGTGCTAACTATTGCCATAATGGTCAGGGTGGAGGCTGAGTATGCAGGCTTTATACACACTTAAAAAGAAAATAATCCTGGGATTCCACCTTGTTTTGGGACCATTTACTTATGTATCCTTTCAACCCCCAGAGTTTCTATTTTCTGTCTTCTCACTTTTGTTCTTTGGCAGTCACCCAGAAGCTTATTAATTCTGCTCATCAGAGAACCAGTTTTTAATGTTGTTGCTTTTTCTTATTATTTTGATGCTATTAATTATACTTTGGGTATTATCAGTTGTAATGAATTTTGCTTTTTATTGTCTCCCTCATTCTGCCTTCTTCAGGGTTTTTTTTCCCTTTTTTTTTTAACAGCTCTGAGGTGTAGTTTATAATTTGCCAGTTTCAAATGTGCAAGCAATGCTTTGAAATAAATATACAAAGTTGATGCTTTCCACAATAAGTGCAGTTTATGTCCATTTCTGAGCCAGTGGTTTTGCCTAGTGGTCCAGCATTTGCCTCACATGTGCAGACTCTGGGTTCCATTACAACAATGTAAAAGAACCAACCCAAACTTCTTTCCTACCCTGGAGCTCTAGATAATCATGAATCTTCTCTCAGTCTCTGCAGATTTGCCTTTTGAGGCCCGTTCACATAGATTGAGATAATACACTATGTAGGCTTTTGTATTTGACTTCTTTCATTTAAATAATGAGTCTTATCCATGTTGCCACATATATCAGTCATTAGTGTTTTTATAGTAACAATGCCATTTTGTATGGAGGCAGTTCATGTTTTTTTTATATATTCACATACTCATAGATACATAAGTATTTTCCATGTGAGGCTATTAAAAATAATGAAACAGTTATATCCAACATGCACTTACATAAATATAAAGGTTCATTATCTTGAATAATTCCCAGGAAGACAGCATATTTTAAATTTATGTTTAATCCTTTAAGAAACTGCCAAAGTACTAGATGTGCCTCCCCATGGGAGGCCTTGCCTTCTTGTGGGGAGGAGTTGGGGGGAGGCTGGGGGGTAGGAGGAGGAAGGGGGGGATCTTTGATTGGTGTGTAAAATGAATGAATAATTTTTCTTAATAAAAATGGGAAAAAAAACTGCTAAAGTATTTTTCAAGGTGCCTATATCATTCCTGCCAACAACACACAAGGGCCCTAGCTTCTCCATATCCTCAAAAATAGTTTATATTTGTCATTGATGGCAGTAATTCTAGAGGATAGAAAATGGTTTAGATTTGTTTTTCCATAATGAATAAAAATGAGCTTCTATTTATATGCTCATTGGATATTTATGCATTACCACTAATTAAATGTTTACTCAAATTTGCTAGGCAGAGTAGTCAATGTCTTTATTCCTAGTATCCAGGAAGCTAAAAATAAGAGGATGGGGAATTTTAAAGATAGCCTAGATTAAATAGTAAAACTTGTGAATGAAAATTCCCCAAAGAAGCTGTGAACTTCAATGATGTGAAAAGATCGGAGGGTAACAAAGTCCACAGCCAAATTATCTGGGATCATTTTCAGCTTGCCTTGGAGACATGTATTGTCCTCCCCTCTACCTGACCTAACACTTTGTGACCTTTAGCTAAAGCACTTGGCATGTATAAACAGACTCACTGGTTTCCAACTAATCAATAGGGCTAAGTATACTTGTAAGCATCTGAGACCTACAGCAGACTTTCCCTGTTTACTGTGACCTGCCTGTGTGATGTTTTCAGTAAAGTGTGTTGTTTATGGCTTTCTTTGTTCTGTTTCTATAAAAAATTCATGAATATGGTATTCAAGGCCAAGTCTGTGTTCCTGGACCATGGTTACTCATATTTGGCTCCAGAATAAACCATCCCTTTTATTCCTTTGGAGTGAGAGCTATTTCTCTTGTCAACAGATCCTATCTGCAGAATTCAAAAGAATCCTCAGTTTCTTTTAAAATCAGTTTATTTTTCCTATTATTTTTTGCTGTTAGAATTTTTATACATTTAGGTGTAGATGTAATTCTGAATGGTTTTATTAAATAAGAAACACAGAGCCAAATGCAGAGTTAAAAGCCCCAGAGTTCAGAAAGCAGTAGCTAAGAGCTGAGACCAAGACCACCTTCTTACCACCCGCTGCCGCTGCCCTCCTTCCCCTGAGAAAAAGATCTACTTCCTGTGTGTCTGTCTTTTTATTGACTTTCTATTCTACCTTCTCATTGGTTGTAAACCCAACCACATGACCTCTTCATCACTGCCTGTCTATACAGACCTCCAGGTCTCTATGGTTGGTATTGAGATTAAAGGCATGTTTCTCCATGCTGGTGGTATCCTTGAACACACAGAGATCTGCCTGCCATGTGATTGGGATTAAGAGCGTGTGCTACCACTGCCAGACTTCTGCTATGGCTTGCTATTAGCTCTGACCCCCATGTACTTTTATTTGTTAACATACAAATAAAATCACATTTCAGCACAAATAAAATATCACCATATTTAGGAAACAGATATTTAATAGATATATAATTTGATTCTTTTTAAACCTAATGTATGGCTTGTCTGTGTTTTCTTTGTGCTGTCTTTCAAAGTATTGAAGCATTGAGGTTGCTTAAGAAGAATTTATTATTTTTCTAATTTATAGATGCTACTTTTAGTGTTAAAGAGATATTTGTCTAACCATAAGTCATGAGAATTTGATTACATGTCATCTTATGCTTTAATATATACTATATAACTTATAATAATATTTTTAATCTTTACATCTAAAGTTACAATTTGATCAGATTAATTTTTGTGTGTTAGGTCAAGGTCTAAAGAAAAATTTTCCATGAGAATTTCAAATTTCTCACTATTTTTTGAAAAAATACCCTTTCACAGTGACTTCTTCAGTCATTTTTATTTAAAATAGTCAATTACTAATTAATGTGATTATTTTTAAATTTGCAAACCTACTTCGTGGAAATGTGTGTGTGTGCTTAAGCCAGTTTTGATGATTACAGATTTATAAATTGTTTTTAAAACTGAGAAATTGTATTAGAAATCCTCCAATATTATATCTTTGGTCTTAATCTCACTGATAAGTGAGTGGGTGGAGGAATACACCAGTAATCTCAGCACTTAGCAGGTCAAAGCGTGAGAATCAGGGAGTCAAGAACAGCTCCAGCTCTGTAGTGAACACAAGGACAGCCTGGGCTACCCTACTAATGGACAAATGAACAAGTCTGACTTGTTCAAGGTATATGATCTTTTTTGATATTGCTGTGTTTCATTCGCTAATTTAAAAAGCTGTGTGTGTGTGTGTGTGTGTGTGTGTGTGTGTGTGTGTGTGTGTGTGTGTGTGTGTAAGTGCATGTGAATGCAGATACCTGCTAGAGCTCAGAAGAGGGCATAGGATCTCTTGGAGCTAGAGTTACTGGCAGTTGTGAGCCACCAAACATGGGTGCTAAGAATCAAACTTTGGTGCTCTGCATGAGTAGCAAGTACTATTAACCACCGAGCCATCTCTCCAGACCAATATTTGCTAATATTTTATTGATTAACTCACTCTCACTAGGTGGCCTGAGCTGGACTATAATTTGCTATGTATACCATTATGGCCTTGAACTCAAAGAGATCCACCTGCCTGTCTCCCAAGTGCTGGGATTAAAGGTGTATGGCACAATGCCTGGCATTTGATCAACTTTTGAATGTTCAATAGAGGTGCTTCTGTGCTGTTTCTTTAAGATGAATTTATCTAGTATTGATTTCAAGGGAAATTTGGCTTTACATAAGGAATTGAGAAGTATATCTGTTGCGGTTTGAAAGAAAATGGCCCCCATAGGCCCATAGGGAGTGGCACTATTAGGAGATGTGGCCTTGTTGGAGTAAGTGTGGCCTTGTTGGAGGAAGTGGGTCACCGTGGAGGTGGGCTTTGAGGTCTCAGAAGCTTAAGCCTGGCCAGTGTGTCACTGTAACTCCCTGCTGCCTGCAGATCTAGATATAGAACTCTCAAGTACCTCTCCAGCAACATGTCTGCCTGCATGCCTCCATGC
This sequence comes from Peromyscus californicus insignis, assembly GCF_007827085.1. Taxonomy (NCBI): domain Eukaryota; kingdom Metazoa; phylum Chordata; class Mammalia; order Rodentia; family Cricetidae; genus Peromyscus; species Peromyscus californicus. The sequence continues at coordinate 14,411,120 of NW_026294391.1, forward strand.
TTCCCACTATGACAATAATGGACTATATCTCTGAACTATAAGCCAGCCCCAATTAAATGTTTTCTTTTATAAGAGTTGCCATGGTCATGGTGTGTCTTCACAGCAATAGAAACCCTAAGACAATCTCCTTAACTGTTCTCTAAAAAACAACATGAAAATTATTATTATTTAACTGTTATATAGAAACATCAGCCAGCTGATTTGGTTCTGTGCTTTTCTTTGAGAGAGGTTTACTATGAACCGGTATAGCATATTCTCAAATGCAGTGTTTTGTGATATCAACTGATATAATCCTGTGATTTGTTTTATTTACCCTATTGAAATGGTAGACTCAGTTGACTGAGCTTTTTTTTCATCTTCCTTCTTTTCTTATGGTGGAATACATGTAATAAAAAACTCCACTTAAAGGATATAACTCATATTTGACTTCTGAATAAGATGGTGGCTTAGAAGCTTTGTCTCTGTGAAAGACAAGACTGGGGATAAAAAAATAGACCTCCCACCACATCACTCTGAGCAGCAGGGCATCCTGCAATCCAGAACCCCAAGTAAGGACACCCATATTCAGTCCAGTTGCCCATCTGCCAGCCAACCCATCTGGTCCACTACTCTGGGACCACATGGAGTCCTACAATTGGAATTCCAGGTAGAGATGTTCAGAACCCCACTGTGGAGGCCCACAAAGGTTTCCTAGTGAGATCTGAGCTTGCTTCACCCAGCAGAGCTGCATTAGAGTATTGCTTGACCATGTGCATGGTTTCTAGGTGATTAGAAGGGTCTACACTTGGCTGAGCTAGGAGGAGGTCTTTTGCTCCACCCCTTAGCATTGTTATAAATAGTCCTTTAGGAGAGACTAGAGGGGCCAGTGGATAAGGATCCAGGCCCTCCTCAGGCTATCCTGTGTTCCTATCTGTTTCTCCCCCCTCTATTCTTCTATCTAAATCTCTTATCCCTCTTTCCTCAAGAGTACCCTGGGGTAAAATGTGGGAGCCGGTCTCCCAGCTGGCCTCCCACATCCTACCCACAGTTCAGCTTGGGGACCATGTGACATCTTGTTTCCTAACCACATCCACTGTTACTCCAGGTCTTGTCACTCAAGGAATACCTGTAGAATCTGGTGAGCCTACCACAAACTTCTAAAGATTGACAGTGAGAATCTTATAAGCCTACAAAAGGTTTGCTCCTGGGCTAAGGAATTTCACCTATGCCTAGCTGTGCATAAATCAGCACATTGTTGCCCCAATATTAACCCCCAAGCACCATTCAGCTAGTTCACAACCTGACAAATTGGACCAACAGAAAAGGTCCAAACATCTACTCATCAGAGGTAAGACTAGATAACCATGCTAAGAAACACCAAAAATGACCTAACTCCAGATGTGTAGATCCCATTACAAAAATTAAAACAACACAAATAACCCAAGTAAATATCTTTCCTCTGGAAATTAGCACCCCTATTATAATGTTTCCTGAGAAAACCAACTTAACTGATACACAAGACAATGATTCCAAGAAAGCAGTTATTCATATGTTCAAGGAACTCAATGAGGATATTAATCAATGTTTGAATAAAGACCTTGAAGACACAGACAGTTGAATGAAATAAGGAAATCAATTTAAGATATGAAAATAGAGTTTGATCAAGAGATAGAATCTCTGAAGAAAATCCAAATTGAAATAAAACTCACAATGAAAAACTCAGAAAGTCAAACATAAAGCTCAGTGGAAAGCCTCGCCAACAGACTGGATCAGGTGGAAGAGAGACTCCAGGTCTTGAAGACAAGGTAGAGGAATTGGATTACTCACACAATGAAAATATTCAGTCCCCAAAACCCAGGCACAAAACATACAGGAACCCTGGACATTATAAAAATTCCAAACCTATAAATCATAGCCATATAAGGAGAAAAAACCCAAATCAAAACTATTTGTTAGAATACTTTCAACAAAATCATAGAAGTGAATTGGTCAAATCTAAGGAATGAGATTCCTATTCATGTCTGGGAGACATATAGAACACCAAATTGACAGAACCAGGAAAGAAACCCTCGCGTCACATAATAGACAAAATATTAAATGTACAGAACAAGGAAAAGATACCAAAAGCTTAAAGAGAATGGCCAATTCTTGTATAAAGGCAGACCCATTGGAATAACACCTGACTTTTCAATGAAGATTTTGAAAGTCAAAGATGCCTGGACTGATGTTCTGTGAGATCATGAGACCACAGATGCCAGCCCATGCTACTATACCCAGAAAAAAAATGTCAGTTGCAATCACAAGATAAAGCAAATATTTCTATGGTAAACACAGATTTCAGGAATGTATGTCCACGAAGTCAGTTCTATAGAGCATATTTGAAACATAGTTCAGTCAGAAGACAAGACTTAGCACACACATGAGGGAATACATAAACAATTCCAGAAGTTAATCAAAAACAGTCTAAGAAAACAATACCACTACAACAAAATAAGCAGAATTAATACATATTGTTCAATATTTATAATTTTAATTATAATTTAATATATATTTATTATAATAATATCTTTCAATATCACTAGTATAAATTGACCGTTAAAAAGACAACAGACTAACAGATTGGATGAGAAAATAGGATCCATCTTTTGCCACATCCAAGAAACACACTTCACTATCAACAATAGATACCACCTTAGTGTAGCAGGATGGAAAAGTTATTCCAAAAAATTGAACAAAGAAACAAGCAGGCACAGTGCACTCAAACCTCAGGGAGTAGTGGATGAAGGAAAGCTGCATAGTAGTTATGTGGATATACCAATGAGTCCCCAATATCTTAGCTTTAATGGCCAAGTAAAATAGGGATCTTCTTAAAGCAGAAGGAACGTCCACAGTCTGTCTTGAAGAACCTGCCCCCGTCTAGACTCTAGAGAGCTCCCAGCTCCTAGTGATAGACATAGCCAACAATACAAGATGGGAACCACAGCTTAAGGCAGAGAGCCTCAGAAAATCTCACTGTACTTTCTGTAATGGGTATATTGAAGAGCATGAAAACAGGGGGGAACCAAACAAGGAGTGTGCAGTGGCACTAGCAGAGAGAGGAGAGATGCCAGGAAAACCCTCCATTTTTGGTACTGGGCATTCTACAGGAGCATCCATTTAAATGCTGTTCCAAAAGGTTCCTGCTATGGATGGTGAAATAGTTCAGTGCGTTAAGGACTCAAGACTAGAGGAGACTTTGGATTTCTGCCACTTCTGCCAACCACATATCCTAAGTGTAGTGTATGTCCTTGAAACAGTTCAGTCGTGGGATGCTACTTCCTCTGTGGCCACTCGCTGCTTCACATACCCAGAGGACTTTGACTGACAGGTCCAATTAATCTCTGACCACTCTTCAGGCTTCTACTGGAACCATGTGGATTCTGTAGAGACTCCCCGCCTAGGGACCTAGAGTAGATGACAAAGATCTTATGCCCACCACAGTCGTCATGAGACATCACATAGCTGCAGCTACATCCTGTGTGAATAGAGCTGAACCTGGTCCCTGTGTTTTCATCAGAGACTTAGGAAAGATGCAAAGGGCTGCAGTTGCTAGGATACACAATGGGTAAAGTTGTGCTGCCCCCTGGTGGTCACGCTGCTGAGATGCCAAATAGCGTGGAAGTGACACATTTTGAAGCATTGTCTTTTCCTTCTTTTGGTAGTGGTAGAGACCAGACCTGGGGACTTGTGCATGGTTGGCAAGCTCTGCAAGCGTCTGTACAGAAACAGTCATTTTAAATATGGATTCCTCCTTTCCCCTTGGAAATAAGAAGAACATTTTAACATTTTAAAGTTTGGTTCAGGATATCTTAAATCCTGTGTCCTTCCCTGTGGGTTAGTCTTTGGACCACAAGTCAGATGTCGTCTCTTGAAGAAGTGTTTCCAACAACAATCAACTATTCTTTCCCCTGAGCAGTCTTGGGATAGTGTGTATGCCTGCAGCATAGCCTGAACTTTCATTAAGGTGTGTGGGGAGTGGAGGAAGCCCTGAGTGAATGTATGTTTTTGACATGAGCATGGCCATATCAAGTACTCCAATTCTTTAGACCAATAGGGATGACAAAAACCGTCTTCAAAGATGTGACTTCTCAGTTGACAATCACAGCAGAGATTATCGATCTGTTTCCTCCTCCAGGATCACTGAAGCCTGAGATCCATACAGAGACCTACAGACATTGGCTAAACCTGCCTCCTTGTTCAACTCTATAATATACACCCACCTCCTGATTCAGATGTATAAAATAAATGTGTTGGGTATTCATGTTGCTGTTGCAGTTAGTACTCTCCATCAGAGCTAGCACAGGCAACTGATCTTGGTATGTGTCCATGTGTCTGACAATCTCCATTAAGTCATTTATTGGTGAAATTATTAAGGCCACTCCACATAGTTAAAAGGGAGATTTATTTAGTGGTGTAACTTACAAATGAAGGGATAGGTAGGTTGCAGGGTCTGGGAAAAACGCAGTGCAGTCCGGCAGTGTTCTCTGGAGAACTCTGTTTGGTCTACCTCCAGCGTCCAGGGTCCAGGAACCAAGAGAGGGCAGTGCATCTGGATCTCGGGTCTTCAGGGCCCTTCTTGGCCCCGCCTTGTAGGCGTGATAGTCTGCTGACATGGACTGTCTCTCCATTTACACACCCTGTTGTTCCTCCTTATTTAATTTTATTACTTTCTATTTGAAGACAACGTATATTTTATTGATTTTGGAAATAAATGTGTGTTTTGAGAGTACGTTGACTTTATTGGTTATCTTTGCTGGTGGTCATGTCAGAGGAGCAACAGGTGGCAATTGAAGTTCAAGGTGTCAGCCCACCAGGAGGAAACTCTCTGATACATGAATCTCAGTTAAGCAATGCTCTGACACTGCAGACCCCAGAATGTCTTGTGCTTCTGCTGTGCCTTTACATGTTTGCTACTGCTGTCTTTCTCTAGTATCTGGCATGGTGTGAATGGGTGTAGGGAGATCCCCATTGCCTGGAATGTAGTGTGTTCGTGTCATGGAAACATTCCACTCACTGGGCATTTTTATCTGTGGATTGTCATGAAGATGATTCCTTCCTAAGCTGTACTGCCTAATTGATAATAATAATGATAGCTTATACAGAGTCTTGATGAACAAAAACAAATACAAGTAGGTGTCACACAGGTAGTACTCATGAGTTTCTATTGAGGAGACATATAGATTATAGCTCAGGTTAATGATTAAGAAAAACAATTGAGTCCCTATAGCTCAGCTATCTTAAATTCTTTTAACCTTAATGTTGGGAGATGAGTTCACAGGTTGTGGAGTGCATAAGAGCTAAAACAAAACTTTGAAAATAACTTAAAGTTAGACTAAAATGTTTTTGTCAAATAGTTTGAGGTAAAAAAAAAACCAAGAAGATAATCTAAAGTTTTAGAAAGGCACATAGTTGAATGTGGAACTCCTTAAGGTCAGGGAACAAAAATATGGCAGCCCAATTATTACTAGCTGAGGTACTTTTCTTGCTAGGAATGGTTGAAGACCAAAGGTGATGATTAATTCCTTATATCCATTCCTGCCCTCAATCTCCTGACATAAAAAATCTATTGGTGAGTGGGTATGTACTCTAAAGATTTAAAGTAGATCTGACTGATTCTTTTCATATATAAAAGATTAGGTTTGTGATTCCACAAGATTCTCTTTCAAGATAAGCAATAAAGTAATTGGCCCTTTCATGTAACTGAAAAATGCAACCTGCCAGTAAAAGATCTGAACTGAGAAGAATACCTTGCTTGCCCATGTGGCTAATCTGTAACAAGTTGCTTGGGTATGAATGTATGTGGGTTCTTGGGATAATGTGTTTTTCACCTGTAATACTTAACATGTTTAATCATGTAATACAGAAAACATGCTATTTTTTACTGTTTAGTTTATATTAATTATAACCATTCACTTGAAAAACAGAATATGACTACATTGTAATTTTTATATGGCCTGAAAGATTTTGCTGGAGTTTATGAGCTGTAAGGGAAAGACTAGAGATAGAATTATAGAGAGTTAAAATGGGCTAGGAGGAAAACATCAAGAATGAGAGTAGGAAATCACCAGGAAACTAAAGAATAGAGAATGCAAAAGAAGAATAAAGAAAAGGTCTGAAGGAAACCAACAAGAGAGTGTGTGAGCGTCCTTTTCCCTAACGTCCCAGAATGTCTTTTTCCTTAACACCCTCAGATAGAAAACTCTAGCATGTGCCAACACCGTGGATTTGCCTTTGAGCCCTGAACTGTATGGAGGCTGGTACCCCAGGCAGCAATATATTTTCATTTAAGTATAATTATAATACATTTATTTTATTCTTTTGCATACAGTTCCTGTGACTACATGTAACAGCACAACCCCCACAATCAAGGAGGAACAGTTCTCCCACCCGTCCCTAAATTCCCCTGTAGGAAAAGTGCCCCTTTAGAGACACACACTAGCCCATCACCAGCTGCTTGCCAAGTATCCCTTGCCTTCTCTTACTCTCTGGATCCATGTCTTTCACTCTGGCTGGAATCTCCTCTCAGAACTCTAATAAAACCTACCAAAGACTTCTGAGATCTTTCTCATCCTTACTCCTGGTCCACATCCTGCTCCCAATTTCCCTTCCTTGCTTTACCTAAGATATAAAACACTTCCTTAGACAATATTCCAGCAAGTCTCCAGGCTACAAACCTTAGGATCACTTTATGCCTGCCTTCTATCTTCTGTATGGTCCTTATCTTTGGTTCATGCCTCAATACAAACACAACTCAGCTCTTGTTGTGTTGCAGTTCTTTAGGGAATGAAAGAATTCATCATGCAAGGGAGCTCCTAAGCCTGAGGTAAACAACCCAAATTAGCCTTGGGAAGTTCCTGAAACTGGCCAGATTCACTAGGCCCCTCCCTCCCAAGAGCAAACAATGAAGACTGAAGTGAATCACTCTCAGACAAGCCTACCCCAAGCCAGGAAGTCTTTGAGACTAGACCAGTTACCTGGGAGAAGCAGACATCAGCCAAGTTGCCTGGAAGAGGTTTAGACCAACCGAGTCCCTTGGAAAGGACACTTTCCAAGCTTTTGAGCTTCCTTCAGGCTGTGGAGTGTGCTCCAGATATCCCCCCTTTTGTAAGCAGTCAGTCACCTATACTGGGGTGGGCATTGTGGATGCAGATGGGTCTTTTCTGAGTCATTTCTGTTCCTGTAAGTTACCCTCCTCAGCCATATTCCTATATGTAACCTCAGTAAAACTCATTGATTCACTAAGTTGAGCTTTGATGCTGTCTGTTATTTGGCCTGTTGTGAGCTTTATATATGGGGTGAGTAGAGGTGTGAATTGGGCCTCCCAGGAAACGTCTTGGCACACACCAGCTCTCCTTTCACATGTTCAGTCACAGATACTAGTACAGTTTGAATCTGGGGCCACATCAACTCACTTTGCTTTATATATTGTTGTTTTGCTCTCTACTTTCTACAGTCTGCATTTTTGCTGGGGCACTAACCACTGTCCTAACTTCTAGAAACCCCCACTACTTCCTGCAACTCCCACTATAACAACTTATCCAGAATGTAGAGTATGTTTTTCCTCTGCTGCAACATCATCCCTGATTGCTCAGTTTCTGTCCAAAGGATGAACAGAAAGTGTTTCAATGTAGGAGGGCCTGTGATACAATCCCAGCTCTGGGATCCTAATGTGCAAAAGGCATTTCCAAAACCCCAGAACCTGAGATCCTCCTGGGGTTCTTCACTCATGTGTATACAGCACTGCTTGCAGTCTACTGTATATTTGAATGGTCTGTGCACATCTGTCATTGACATCTGGTTAGTTACATAGCAATATATCCAGATCCTAAAGGCAAATCTTCCAGAGTTCCTATATGAAGCAAGATATCCCGACTGACATCTACAGAATACATTATTATACATGAGTCACTGTTCTCCTGTCAGAAAATAATCTCTCGGTATCCATGGTGACAGCTCTGCAGTGGCCAGCATTCTGGCTACTGCTCAGAACAATAGGGATGTATGCTTTCTTTAATATCCTCTGCTTAATACTGTGTCAGGTATCAGCAATAAGCCTACCCCAGTAAGAATGGGGGAGCCACCAGAGCCAGAATGAGCTTGCGGTGTGTGTGATCTTGACCACAGTATCTGAAGTGACATCCTTCCCCCAGCTCTTGCTTTTCAGTCACAGAGGAGGCTTGTCACATGCTGCTCCCTCTAGCTGTCTGCCACAGGTAGCTTCTCTGCTTCCACTGCTCCTTGGTATTTGTGGGCATTCCTCAGGTGTCTGTCTCTCATTAGTCACCATCCCACTCTCCACACATCCCCAGCCTCAGAGGAGAGACGTGGAGGGTGAACTGAAAATCAATACCAGCCTCCTGACAGTAGCAAGCACCTTCAAACACGGGTATGCCAGAGGACACAAAAGCAATGCTTTCCCCAGAATCCTGAATGCCGGCAGCTGAGACAATTTTTGTTTCATGTAAAGGAGTATTATAGACAGAGTATTTGTGTTTTCTGAAAATTCAGATTTGATTCCCAACTCACTGATGAGATGGAATTCAAAGTAGCCCCAGGTTGTGTAGTGTAGCTCAGTTCTAATCCCCCGGTACTCCAGAGTCAAAGATAAGTGGACTTTATTAATTCAAGGCAGCCAGCCTGGACTACATAGTGAGTTCCAGGCCAGCGAGGCTTCATAGTGAAATCTTGTCTAAATAGTAAAAGGAAAGAAGGAAAGTAACAAACATGCAAATAAATAAATAGATAGTAGATACTTCAGAGGTAATTAAGACCCGATGGGATTAGAGGATGGGGAGGTTATGAATGAGATTTCTGTATGTATTTTTCGTATTATTTACATATTTGATCCTGATCCTCTATGCTTGAGTCCTTATATTCTATAGCTGCTTGATTCAGTATATTAGTAAGTCTTTTCTTTGAATTTTCTAGATCTCCTATTGGGCTTTTCAATTCCTTCTTCATTTCAGCTTGAGTTTTCATGTTTCTCCATACTTATTGGATTCTTCTCAAGTCTTGGATTGTCTTTGTCATCCCCAATGTGTTGTGTTTGTGTTTCCTTGGGCATCACTCAGGTGTTTATTCTTCTTAAGCTCTTTCTCCTTGATTTCATCAAGCTGTTTCTTTGTGTTTTCTTTGAACTCTTTGGATTATTTTATGAAGTTTATGGTTGTTCTTTCAACTTCTGTGTCTTGGAGTTCATTTACATAATTCTCATTGACCAGCATTTCTCCAGGACTGGTAGGATTTAGAGAGGAGATACTGGTTTGATCTTTCATACTGATGGTGTTTTGTGATGAGATGTGGCCAGTGGATTTCTTTTGTTCTATCTTTGTTATGGACAGAGCAGTTTAGGGAGAAAGAGAAGATATGTTGGCACCAGTCTGGTCTGACCACAACCACATGGGTGTCAGATAAGCTGTGGGATTCAGCCAGGATGACCCTACCTGTAACCCCATTCATGTCCCTTTTAATGAAGAGCCCTGACTTCAACAATCAAAGCCTTTTCCTCACCTGCAAGATTTAGCCTTGCTCAGACAACCAGGGCCATGAATTAATCTTGCCAACCCTTTTGGGGCAACTTCTGACCTCTAGGCTTCTGCAGGGTCCATATAATTGCCCCTGGGTATTCTGATCAATACCACCTGTGCTTCAGTCAAGCCCTAGGCTTCTGCCAGGAAGCCAACAGGCACCTTCTGCCCTCCCTCCACCATGCCACTTGGTACCCAGACTTCCAACATCCTCCTCCAGGATATAGCCTGATTGCATCTGTGTGGCCCCACCAACCCACACAGGACCTAGACTCCTCATGTCTCCTTCCAATGTCTAGCAAGAGTCCCACATCCTGTCCCTGCCTAATCTGTTGCCTGCACTACTGTAGTGAAGCTTTATGCTTCAACCAGGACTCAACACACCTGAAAGCACCCACAAGCCACATCTGAGTTGTATCCAACATGCTACTAAGTCCCCAGACTTCACACATCCCCCTGTAGCGTCTAGCCTTATGCCTTCTGTGTGGCGCCCATCAGTCAGGTGGTAATGAAGTCACATGCCCTCCTCAACCATGTGGAATTGGTGCCACACCCTATGCTACAGCCTAGGCTAACCAGCCCTGTCTGTACTTCCGTCAAGTGCCAGGCTTCTTCATGGATACCCTCCCTGCCATCACCTATAGGCTGACCCCTTCTGTGCCACCTCCAACATACCGTGCTGTTCCTGGACTTCCCACATCCTGCAGGGTCTAGCCTTATCCCTCCTATGTGGCCTCTATTAAAACAGGTGGTTAGCAGGCTACCACACCCTCCTCCATGGGCTAGCCTGTGTCCCACATGCCCTGCCACAGCTTAGGCTGAATGCCTTTCCCCTGACTGCTACAATTATATTCTAGAATTCTACTTGTAGATCCTACCTGCAACAACCCTCATGTCCCTTCCACATTGCCTCCACCAATCCACTAGTTACACAAACTCCCCATGCCATCCACCATGGTCTGTCATGGTTCCCACACCCCTTGCCCAGATCTAGTCTGTCAAGACCTGATTACCAGCCCTTACTGCAACCATCCACAGGTCCCTTCAGGGATACCCAACTAAGTACTCAGAATTCCCAAGGTCTCCATGGTTGAGCCTGGTTTGTGTCCTTTGACTTCCTCACCGAAGCCTTTCTTTAACCTGCCAGCTCTAGCCCTGATCCCACACCCAGTGCTCTAGCCTACTCTGGTCACCTAGCCTGTGATGGCAGCCAGGTCACAACCAAGGCGTAGGCAACAGGTCAAACTTCTTCCAGATGTCCTCCCCCAGAGGCGTCGAGTTGGGACCGCCAAAGTAAACGTCATCTTCTTCCGGATAGAAGCAGGGCTTCAGCGAGTCAAACTCCAGGTCTGAGTTCTTGCAGATCATCCCGGGCATGGTGGATGTAGTGCAGCTGAGCATCCGTTAGTCTCCGGCTGGTGACTAAACACTTCTTACTTCTCAGCTCTTTTTAAATGTAGAGGTGCTTCCGTCCCCTGGGGGTCACACAGGGTGTAGGACTCAACCAACCTGCAACACTCTCCAGGACTACCGGAGGATCCAATCCGAGGCTTTTCTGTGCTGGATCTCCGGTGGGCTTTAGGGACAGACGGGTCCTCCTGGTGGCTGCAGTTTGATTGCCCTTGTGCCTAACTAGGGCTGTCCTGGCTCCAACCCAGTTCTAAGGAGCATCTTCCCGGGAGCATCGTGTCCTGGTCCTGTGCCTTCCTCCCCCACCCTCCTTTGAATCCACCCACCAGGTCCAGACAGATGATTATCACTTCATGTGAAACTTTCAAGGACAGGGGGCACTGATGATGCCTTTCCAATCCCCAAAGAAAACAACTTTCCATTGAGATTAGTATACACAGCAAGATTACCCTCCATAATAAAAGGAGAGATATGATCTCAGAAAAGCATAAATTGTGGGAATGCAGGACCACCAGATGAGCATTAAGGAGGTGTTTATGGAAACCTCCACTCAGAAGAGGAAGAAACATAGGTACAAACATGACTGCTCCTGAAGGAAAATATCCCATTATAGGAGTACACACTCAAATGAGAAAAGGAAAGGAATCAAACATTACCAGTAGTACAGAACATAAAATGTGTAAAATGAGAGGAAGAAATGAGCTCAGAATATTTGAAACAAGAAGAATTAAATTATAGTTATTACCCACTTATTACAATGAGTATAATAATCCTAATTCTCCAATTAAAAGACACAGAGAATCTACTTGGGATAAGACACATTCCAGAAGCATGTTGTTTACAAGAAAATAATCTCTCTGCAAAGAAACAAACTGAGTGAAAATATGGAAAATGATAATCCAAGCAAATATAATCAAGCAGGAGTAGTCATAATCATAACCATCAAAATAGACTTTAAGACACAAAAAAGTCACTCTATGCTGAGCAAAAGTAGAATTCATAAAGAAGATATAACTAAGGGTTAGAAAGTAATAGGATGGTTGCCTGACATGTGCAGGGATCTGAATTTGATCTCAGCACCATAAAAAGAAGCTAGACTATAAATGTATGTGCTCCCAATGCTGATATCCCTAATTTTATAAAACCACAACTAGTCATAAGGCCTCATTAAATAATAGTAGGTTACTTCAATATCCTGATTCAAATATGTTCATTGAAAACAGCAGAGAGATCTTCAAAAACCAAACATTAGCTAAAAAATGTCAGAATATATATGAAGTAAGATGACCTAAAGAGACATCTACATAATATTCAGTTCAACAGCTGCAGAATACACTTTTGATTATCGGCATATTATTCTAACAAGCACCATGTATTAAGCCTCAGAGAAATTATTATTGAATTAAAATATAATAATTCATCACATCATATATAACATCAATGGAATTAAAATAAATCAATAGCAAAAGCGCCTGAATACTCTCTTCACAACTGTGGTTAGACAACATAGTGGTTCACGATTGGTGAGTTATTGAAGAAATCAAAGAAGAAATGATAAAATTCTTCTAATCAAATGAAAAGTCTATATTAGTAATATAGAGATATTTTAAATAAATACTTGAAAGGTATCCCAAGGACTTACAAAGACAAGGCCCAAACCAAATTCCAAATCAGTATAAGAGAAATAATAAATAGTACAGCCAAAATAAATGAAATAGAAACAAAAAGAACAGTAAAAAGATTAATTTTTAAAAGTTGGTTATTAGAAAAAGAAAAGAACCATTTTGTTAAATTTATTAGAAGAAAGGGAGAAAAAGAACAAATAAGTGAAACTAGTTTTAAAAACTAATAACAGATATCATTGAAATTCTGAGGATCATTAGGGACTATTTTGTTGAATTACATGTAAAAACATTGGGAAAAATACAAGTGGATACACATGCTATAAAAATTGAACCCAAAGCATAACTAATCAATCAGTACCAAGTAGTGATACTGAAGCTGTAGTAAGAAGTTTTTCCACACAGAAAAAAGCAAGACTAGATGGATTCCCTGCTGCTCTTTAGAGAAGGGATGATACCGATGTTCCTCAAAACGAATCTATAAAGTAGGAAGAGAAGCGTCACACCAAAGGTCATCCTATGAAGCCAATGTCTGTGTTACTAAAACTTGGAAAAAATACAACCCAAAAGTAACTTTTCCAGTACCTCTTAGGAACATAAATACATCATTTCTCAACAAAACACTTTTAAATAGAATTTCAAAGTACATTAAAAATGTCATTCACCTTGATCAAATAGGTTTCAGTTCAAGAATGTGTGAATGGTTCAATATAAGTATAGCAGGAAATGTAATACAGCTCACAAATAGAATCAAATGTAAAAAATACATGATCATATCAATAGGCATATGAAAATCCTTTTGTTTAATTAAATATCCCTTCACAAAAAAGCCACAAATAAAGTATATATAGCAGGATTGCATCTCTACATAACAAGGTCATTATAAAACAAATCCATAAGCCAGCATACATACTGAACGGGGTAAAACTGAGATGTTGAAATTCACACAGAAGCAAAAAGACTCCACATAGACAAAGCAATGTAATGAAATTAAAGAGACGGCCCAGAAAAAAAATACATTTTTGGCAAACTGATTCTCAGTAACTGTAGCAAAAACATCTCTTGAAGAAAGGACATTCTTTTTAACACAGTGTGCTGGGAACACAAGTTATCTGCATGTACAGGAGAGAATCAAGGCTCCCGTGCCTCCTCTTGTACAAATTCCGTTCCAAATTAATGTGATTTTAAAAATTAAGATTCAAAATCTTAAAAGTGCATAAAAACATGAGGGAAATAATCCAAGAGAGATGCATATGTAATGATTTCCTGAATAGAGTGTCAATAGCTCATAATACAAGCAAGAGTTGATAAATAGGATTATAACATAGTAAAAATCTCTGCAAAGAAAAGGAATCAACAGAGTTAAGAGATAATTAAAGCTAATTGTCAGCTTCACAGAATCCAGAATCAACTGTAAGATGCACCTCTCTGGGCATGCCTGTGAAGCTTCTATTTTCTTTCTTTCTTTCTTTTTTAAATTAATTTAATTTTACATATCAGTCACAGATTCCCCTGTCCTCCCTCCTCCCGCCCCCACCTTCCCCCAATCCACCCCTCATTCCTACCTCCTCCAAGGCAAGGACTCCCCTGGGGATTCAGCTTAGCCTGGTCGATTCAGTTGAGGCAGGTCCAGTCCCCTCCTCCCTTCACCTAGGCTGAGCAAAGTGTCCCAGCATAGGCCCTACATTACAAAAAGCCAGCTCATGCACTAAGGACAGGTCCCAGTCCTACTGCCTGGGGGCCTCCTAAATAGTTCAAGCTAATCGACTGTCTCACTTATCCATTCTTAAAATACAGTCTTTTTAAAATGATTTATTCTTTGAGAATTTCATGCATGTATACAATGTATTTCAATCATATTTACTTCCCACTCCTCTCCTCGCCTCAAACTCTTCCTAGATCTTCCTCTACATCACTCTCCCTATTTTATGTCCTCATCTTACAATCTCCTATAACTGAAGCTCCAGAGGATCCCAAACCTCCTCTAGACATGCATGCCCATGGCTTACACACATTGACACATACACATACATACACATAAATGTGCAGTAAAAATAAATCTTTAAAACAAATCAGATTTTTCTCTTGCAAGTAGCAAATTAGAATTTGATACTATTTTAAGAGGACACAAAGTTGGGTGAGTAGGGAAGAGAGGATGGACCTGAGAGGAGTTAGAAGAGGGGTGAATATGACCAAACTACATTACATGAAATTCTTAAAAAACTAGCAAAAATACTTTCATACCGATAGTAAGAAAATAAGGTTATTTCTGTTTAAATGGAGGCTAGATGAAGAAAGAAGAAAGAATGGAAATAATAGAAGAAAGAAATGACATGAAAGATTGATAGAAAGAAAGATAAAAAGATAGAAAGAAAGAAAGAAAGAAAGAAAGAAAGAAAAAGAAAGAAAGAAAGAAAGATAGAAAGAAAGATAGATAGATAGATAGATAGATAGATAGATAGATAGATAGATAATGCAGAGGGAAATCCATTATACTATCACTTTTACTTCTAAAGTCCAGGACCTATATCACAAGTTTATGACGTGGCCATTATGTGTAGTGGAAAGGAGCAAGTGATTATATTCATTTTGTAAGACTTTTTGTTAAATTAACACCACAAAACTTATTTCTATGTTTATTACACATTTGCCTTTGATTCTAAGTAATACAAGAACTGATTTATCCTACAACTTGGGAGAAAGTTTGATAATCTCCACTGAATGGGTTAAAACAGAACGTAAAACTACAAAATACTAGTTTAAGTCTGAGTTCTAAGTATGATAAATACAACGATAAATAACGTGCTGTTTTTCTCTAATTTCCCAAGGTGAATTTCAGTACAAAAGCTTTTTTGTCATAACAGTTTATTTCAAGAAAGGAAAGGCCACTTATAACAACTATTTATTTTAAGTATAGGAAACAAATAAGTCTTAACATAAAACTCCTAATTTCCACTGAAAGTTATGAATTGAGCTGGATTAAATAATGTCAACTGCATATCTAGTGTCTTAAATCTGTATCACATGAATTCTCAAAGAATCTCTTATCTATCATCTTTCTTTTTCTTTCTCTCTTTCATTATTTCCATTCTTCTTTCATCATCTAGTCTCCATTTAAACATTATAAATAGCCTTATCTTTCTTACGATCAGTACAAAAGTATTTTTGTATTCTTTCAGAATTTCATAGTGTCTTTGAGACATCGTGTCTTCTAGTGTCTTAAATCTTAAGTCACATAAAATGCGTTCCATTTGCTCTTGTCAGAAAGAGTTAGGCCAATCTAAGGGTGACACACAGTACCACTCTACTTGACATTCATGATAACCATTTGGTATTCAGGGTGGGAAAGGTCAAATACTGCTTAGTAGCAGAAATTCAAAATTAATCAGTTCCAAGGGGACCAGAGCTAATAGAATTACTTATTCCACTTTTGGACCTATGTTGTGCAAAAAAAAAAAAAAAAAATGTAGACTTCTAGCATTCACTAAAAGTTTCAAGACAAAACTGGTATGCTGAATTTCTGGAATTCACAGAACATAAAAACATTGCATGCATTGTAATGATGCTTAAACATGGGCAAAGTATAATGGTTATCAAAACAGTTTTGTGTAGCATTCTTAAGCCTTGTAGTGTATTTTGTGAAGCCTTGTCTCTCCTTTTTGGACAGGGTCTATATAGCTCAGGCTGGTTTTGAATTCACCGCCCTCCTACTCTACCTCTCAAGTACCCGGATTACAAGTGTGTACCACTGCACCCAGAGAGACCATATCTTTTTAGTACAACTAATCTTACACACCTTCTATCTTTTCTTGAGCCAGGGTGTCATGTATCTCAGGGTGGCCTGAAATTTGTTACATAGCTAAGGATGACACTGATTTCTGATCTTTCTGTCTGCATTCCAGGTCTTAGGTTACACTTTTTTAAAACTCTGTTTAAGATAATTTTTTTATCATGGACTATAGGATGAGGATTACTAAAAGTGAATGATGCTTACTATCCTTAAGTTTTAGAATCACCTGCAAAAACCTCTATTCTGTTTAAGGTCATTTGTAAGATATTGAATAACACACCTCATTAGATTAGTCTAGTGGTCAGATGTGTCCTCATTTAACTGTTTTAGGTAATTTGTAGCCTTTACAATTTCACCTTTAATGGCAAGTTGTTAAAACTTGTTTAAATCAATTTTCTAGTATCAGACTCTTCAATGAGAAGGAACAAGAGATGAACTCTATAAAATTTAGCTCCCTCTCTTCCCAGAAAACCCAAAACCTCTCTTAAAATGCAAAGGCACTCTCCTTTTCTTAGATCACAGGTTAGCCAGCTTTTTGTGTTTGTGTTTAGAATACGGAAGTGAACATTCCAGACTTTGTGGACTATTCAGTCTCTATTGTAAATACTCAATTTTTGCCACTACAGTGGGAAGCTGCCTTAAACAGTATGTCATTAAAAATGAAGGAGGAGCTCAAAGTTGCCCCATAGGGCAGCTGGCTGAGCCTGCCTTAGAACTAATGTAGTGTTATGAGTCACCTTGAAGAAACTAGTGTCTAGTTGGATATTATTCTTTGCATGGTATATGTTCATTGAAATTTTGTACTTAAAATCAGGAAAGGAAGAGAAATAAAAGTGTCCCGAGTCCAGCATTCCCCTCACATCACTGAGCTATCTACCTTAGGCCCTGTGGTAGGAAAATCTTCACTAACACATGTGTATTTACACATACACTACCAGTGCTATACTGTCCTAATTTCAGATGAGAGCAGGCCATGATCTGCTGCTATACTGGGAAATAAACAAAGAACAAATCCTGCATTCATCAATTCAAATGTTGCATGTCTAGTGAGCAGAAACCTCAGACATGGACCCTGAAGTCAATTTTCTTTATCATTATTTAGTTTGTTCTGGTGACATCCAATTTCCTTAGCAATTATAAAAATGTTCCCAAAGTCAATAATTAAACAGGTACTCTGTCATGTTAAATAAGTGCCAGTTTCATTTACAAGCCCTTTTGAAAGGGAATACCCACTGTGGTTGTAACAGAGAATAAACACTATTAATATATTAATTATTCTTGTTATTATTGTGGTAAAAATAGCATGAAATCTACCTTTTAAGCAAATTCCAGAGAACAATGTAGAATTGATAACTATTGGCACAAAATTGTGCCAAAGACCTTCAGAACTTACTCAACCTGTATAACAGAAGCTTTGCCGTCTTCAGAAACATTTTCCATTTATCCCTCCCCTCAGACAATAGGAATCGTTTTTCTGCTCTTTGCTCTTATAAGTCAGAATACTTAAAACCATTTCTGTAAATGAAATCATGCAGCAATTTTACCAGGGTGACCGGTTTATGTTGTTTAACAAAATGTCCTCAAAATTTACCTGTTTTCTTACATGAGAAAAAGATCAAGTATAAGAAAAGGCAAATATCCAGGATGCTGGTTAGAGACCACCACCAGTGAGGACGAAATGAGCCCTCTAGGGTACATAATTGAGCCAAATTTAACCAACTGCTTAGAGTAGTTTCAAGGTATTAGTAAAAACTTACAGAAGAGACTTTTTCCCTTTTAAAACAGAAGAAGGTTGTCAAGACGTAGACACAGGGGAGGAGAGATAGCTTAGTGGGGAGAGGCCTGACAACCCGGATTCCATCCCTAGACCCCACAAGTTAGCAGGAGACTTCTATTCTGATTTCTATGTGCGCACACACATGCACATGCAGAAACATACACACATCAAATAAATGTATTTTATTTATAATAAATAAATAAATTTTAATAAATAAAATAATTTAATTAAACTTTAAAAGACATAGCTGTAGGCAACAGCTTCATGAATAATATTCTAAGAATTTAAGCAATAACAGCAGGAATTAACAAGTGATACTAGGTCCAGCAAAAAAATATCTGTACAACAAATCTACAAAATTAAAGAAAATTTTTTTCAACTCTTCATGTACCAAAGAATAAGCTTCTGCCATGATACTCTGTTCCACCACAGCCAACAAAATGACGCAGTTCGCAAAATATGAACTCAAACCTATGAAGGTTTTTCCTCCTTTGTAGTTGCTTTTTGAGGTATTAGTCCCAACAATAGTAACAGAAGCCATAGTATACAGCAAAACTCCACAAATTGTTACAGAAAAAAATCATTTGACAAAGTAAAAAATCTATTCATCACAGGTAAGATATCTTATGAATATAAATGTAAGTGATGTCCATAATATACTGGTACATCAAATATAACAATTTATTAAAAATAATTACATAACATTGTCATGTACAGTTTATGCAGGTACAAAAGGCTTCTACCATAGGTTTTGTGGGGTTTTTTTGGGGGGGGTTGTTTTGTTATTTTCGGACAGGGTTTCTCTGTGTAGCCCTGGCTGTCCTGGAACTGGCTCTGTAGACCAGGCTGGCCTCGAACTCACAGAGATCTGCCTGCCTCTGCCTGACAAGTGCTGGGATTAAAGGCATGTGCTACCACAGCCCAGCAAAGGTTTTAATTAATGAAAGTCATTACATTCCATCATCAAGAAATCATATAATCAGTATCATATATCAGTAAAATCATATATCATTAAAGAAAAAACATATTTGACAAAACCCAGCAGACATTAGTGATAGAATCTCACATTAAGCTAGCAATAAAAACTTCCTCTCCAACCTGGTAAGCATACCTAAAAGTTCATGTATTTAACACCAAACCTAATGGTCAAAAGTTCACATGAAGATTGGGAGAAAAGCAAGGATGTCTACTCTTACAGTCTTCAACATTATGCTAGCTAATGGAAGAAGATAAGTAAATGGAAAGACTGGAAAGAATAAAACTGTCTTTGTAGATGACATAATCGTGTGTATATGGGAAATCTGAAACACTACCAAAATAAAAAGTGATTACAACAAAGTTAAAAGAGAATACTATAATAAGCAAATGTCAAACATATTCTTATATACAAGCAATGAAAGATATGATTTTATGTGCATTGGTGTTTTGCCATGGGTGTCGGGTCCCCTGGGACTGGAATTATAGATAGTTGTGAGCTGCCATGTGTGTGCTTGGAATTAAACCCAGGTCCTCTGGAAGAGCAGTCAGTTCTCTTAATCTCTCCAGCCCCGAAAGATATGGTTTTAAATAGGTTATCATTTCCAAAAATAAATAACGAAAGAATTAATTTGTAAAACATGTAAAAGATCTGAGATGGGAAATTATAATATTTTGTTTAAAGTAACAAGAAGGACTAAATAAATGAAGATGTATTACGTGTTTATAGACATCGTTCCTCCAGCTTGATCTACACTTTCATGCAATCCTCAATCAAAAGCACAATGAGTTCTTTCATAGATGTTGGCAAAGTGATTTTGAAAATTACAGGAAATTTCACTAAGACTAACTTTATCTCACCCAGGAAGCCTCCTCCCTGAGGACTAGAAGGTGCTATGCAAGCTGCCCAAGGAGAAAAGCAATCAGTAGTCCTACCCAGCCTTCACGCCTACACACCACAACAAGGACCAGCATGGCAAGATATCCTAAAAGGCGCAGTAGTGACACTGGCATCGTGGGGGAACCATGCCTGGTGCTGTCACCCTAGCCAACTACCGTTGACTAATAGGACCATGGATCCTAGAGGAGAACCTACTACTGCCATTTTGCTAGGTCAGTGTAATTTGTAAGGGCACTTGAAATACTTATCATTATACACAAAGATAACTGTAGCTTTCACTCTTCATCAAAGAAGCTTCTTTTTTCAGCAGATGGAGACCATTATAGAAAGCCAGAATTGACCAAAATGCAGAGAACAAGTGACTGTGGGGGTGAGGTGCCTGTACTGGCTGGTTTTGTGTGTCAACTTGACACAAGCTAGAGTCATCAGAAGAAGGAGCCTCAGCTGAGGAGATGCTTCCTTGCGATCCAGCTGTAAGGCCTGCCTCTGCCTCCGGAGAGCTGGGATTAAAGGAGGGTGTCACCACACCTGGCACATTTTATTTTTTAACTTTTGGGGATTTTTTGTTATTTTTGAAGGCATAGTCTAACTCCATAGCACATGCTGGCCTTGAGCGCAGCATATCCAGCCAGCCTCTCAAGTACATGGCCACAGTCCTGGCCCATGTCTGTCCTTTTCATTTTTGGTTGTGATTCTATAGGTTGTATATTTGTTCTCTTATGATACAGAGGAAGTTTTCAGTGTGATTTAATTCCATTGTTTGTATTTCTTATGCCTTTCGGGACTCTGTCTAAAAAGTATCTGCTTTTTCAAATGCCCTAAAGCATCTCCATTTTATCCTAAGATTTTCGTTCTTTAGCTATATTTAAGTCATTCACTGTTTTGAATTGATTTTTGTAATTGGTGAGAGACAGTAATCTAGTTGCATTCTTCTGACTGCTGGTATCCAGTTTTCCAGCACCACTTATTAAAAATATCCTTTCTCAAGAAGCCAGAAGCCATGGATTTGAGAGCAGGAGCAGGAGTGGGCGTATGGAAGGGGTTGGAGAGAGGAAAGGGAAAAGAGAAAATGATATAATTATATTTTATTTTCAAAAAATAAAAAGAAGTATTCTCTGTTGTATATCAGTTGTGGGTTCACGTGGGTCCCTGGAAAGAAGTACAGGGAGACCTTATGGATGAAATCTTTTGCCTTTTTCAGGTGCAGCCCGCCCCGCTCCAGACTGGCTCCTCCTAGCTTAGCAAAGGGCTTTTGTATTCTCCAATTTATACCTTTAGCAAGTTAATTTCCATATCCCAAAACCTCTTACCTCATCTCCCCAAAGGGACAATGCCAAATGCAAATACTCACTTAAGGAATATTACAGTTTTCTGGATTGTTCCCCAACCAAGTTTTGCATAGGCTTTGCACCTTTAGAAAACTCTCAGACAAGATTCACATAGAAGGATCCAGAGACAAAAGGCAGCAATCACAAAAGGCAGATTAAAGCTAGGTGCTAACAGTCTGGAATGAAACCAGCTGCAGCTCGGCAGGAATTCCCCCAACACTTCTCTCTCCAATGCATGTTCTTGGGTGTCATTATCAAAAGTCAGTTATTCAGACAAGTGAAGAGTCATCTGTGACATTCAATTCTGCTCCATTGGTCCGGAATTCTGCTTTTACTCAACACCTTTTCAATTATTGCAGTTTCATGACGTATTTTAAGGACAAAAAGTATGAAAACTACAGCTTTACTTTCTTTCATGATTTCTTTGGCTATTCCAGGACATTTGCAACTCCTTGTGAAATGTAATTTTGCCTTTTCTGGTTCTCTAGAAAAAAGTCTGTCTAAGTAGCTAAAGGTGGACATGATCTCACAACCCTGCTGCTTCAGCTTCTTAAGGGCAGGGGCTGCCGATATATACTACCACAAATGAAAAATACTGTTGGTATTTTCGGAAAGATTGTATTTTATTTGTGAATTATTTTAGTAGCATAGATACTTTTATTTTATTTATTCATTTTAAATTTAATTTGGGAGAATTTCACACATGTGCATAATATCTTTTGATCTTATTCACCTCCTATTCCTCTCCTCTAACTGCCCAGAGACAGCCCTCACTTCAAACGTTATGCCTTCTTTCTTTTTTTTAATTTCTGAGTCACTGAGACCAATTAGTACCATATATGGTGTGTGGGGCCATCCACTGTAGCCAGGACAACTCCCCAGTGAGTATCCTACCCAAGAAAAACTTGCTCTATCCCTCAGCAGCTATCAACTATAAATGGCTCCTTGGCTAGAGGTGGGGCTTCATGAGCCCCTCGCCATTCCTGCTGGAATTTTGACTTTCTTGATCTTGTGCACATCTTGTTCGGGTAACTACAGCTGCTGTGAATTCGTAAGTGAAGTGTTCATGCTGTGCCCAGAAGATAGCATTTTACAGCATCCCTTACCATCCTCTGGCTCTTGAAGTCTTTCTGGTCCCTTTTTCATGATATTCCCCAAGTCTTGGATGCAGGGGAGTTGATACACATGTTCCATACGGAGCTAAACACTCACATTCCCTTTTTCTCAGCACTTAAACCAGTTGAGAGTCTCTGCATTAACCACTACCCATTGCAAAACAAAGCTCCTTTTATGAAGGTTGACAGTAATACAAGTCTATGGGTGTACACATAAATATTTCAAAAGCAGTTTGGAAACAGGACCACTTAGGAAAACAGTAACACTGGGTTTCCCCCTAGTCCCTATGGCCTCCCTGTGAGCTTTTGACCATGTTTATAATACTAGGCATGTCTTCCTTCCTGTGGAGCAGATCTCAAATCCAACCAAAGTTGTTGGTTACCCCATGATATTCATACACTACTGCACCAGTGGAAACATCTTGCCTAACAAGTCAGTATTGTAGTATGCAGGGATCAGTGCTGGGTGTGAACATTGATATTTTTTCTTCTCCAGTGGACTACACAGCACCTTCTGGCATTATGAATGTTAGTCAGCAGGGAGGAAGTTTCCAACTCAGTTCTAGATTGATTTCTCTTTTTGCTACAGCCCTAAGTGTGTTGTGTCTTCAGCAATAGTGCCTCACCATCTAGTTGTGGTGGGCAACAAAGAGCATTGACAATAACCTGTGTCGTTTTGTGTGGTTTGGGGCCCTCTCCTACCAACAACTCATAGGGAGGTATCTTATACTATACATTGACACCTGGTTTTTAAAGAAAAGTTCCCATGTATCCCAATCTGGTTTTGAACTCACTAAGTCATTAAGAATGACCTTGAACTTCTCATCCTCCTGCCTCTACCTCCCAAGATGCGATTACAGTTGTACACCACCACACCCAGTATGTGCAGCAAGGAAGGTTGAATTTAGGGCTTGGCAAGCACTCTCTACCAAGTGAGCTACATCCCTACCAGATCCATCTACATCTCTCAGTTATTATTGGGGGGATTTTTGTCCATGATGTCTTCATCACCATATCGTTTTCCTTTTGTACTTCAATAGCTATTTATCCACTGTGTTATTTCTCATGTGCTAAGGAAACAAGATTAGAGAGTACTGTACCCAATTTTAGTATAACAAAAAGGAAAGAAGGTATGGAAGACAGCATGAAGGAAAGAGTTGCCCACATCACCCTTCTTTGAAGTCTAAGCACCATATTTTTTGGAGATTCACTTCTCATTTGTGCAACAGGAAGAGAATTACATCATCTATTACCCTTGAATTCCAGCAGTAGGTCCACCATGCTGAAAGCTGGTTTGGGGTTGAGCTCCACTACTATAACCAAAAGCTAGTAGCCATGCGTTGACACACTGGAAATGTATTATCCAGGTGACAAAGAAACTAGCCCTGTTACTCCTTAGCCAAACTTGGAAAGCAGGGAAAAAACATAGCACCAGACTTCACATTGGTGCTCAGTGTCAGAACCAATGTGATTACAACCACAATGAGTGGAAAAACAGAGGACTCATATTTGTTCCAGAACACTAAGATATAGCATCTATATCTATGCTAACATCAGGCAGATTCCTGTACACTAATGGGGATGACTTGAATTTCATTATACTTCACTGTCAGCTTTGAAGTGCGCTTTGGGCAGTTTTCTCTCCTGATGCTGTAAGCTGCTTCCATTGTGAAACTTGAGTGTGACTCAGCTTGCCAGTAGCATTGCTGATGAGTTCCCACTGTGGTGAGTAGTATCACCAACTTGGCAGAATTTAGAATCACCTGTTAGATTAGCCTCTGGTCAAACTTGTAAGGGGTTATTTTGATTACATGAATGATGGGGGAAGACCTATCTTGCCTATGGCTTGGCTTTTTTCCAGCCAGAGGAGAATGGACTATATAAAATAGAGAAAGCGAGTGAAGCACTAGCAAGCACTCATTGTTCTCCATTTCTTGATTATGGATGCAGTAGGATCCGTTGCTTCAAGTTCTTCCTGCTTTGAATTCCCTGTCATGATGGACATGCTAACTTGAACTGTGAGCAAGAATAAACATGTTTCCGTGAAGTTGCTTTTGTCAGTGCATTTTACCATAAAAACAGGGAAAAAAAAAAAAACAAGACTGTTCTGCCCAGATTAGGACCCCCAAGGAGACCACCGGAGACCCAAGATGTCGAGAATGCAATAGCAAGGTTTATTTGATTCAGCGCACGTGTGAAGTTCAAGCTAGCAGGAAACCCTTGTCCACCACGCCCCACGCAGTGAAGCAGGGAGGAGAGTTCCTCTTTCTTGGGAAAGTTAGTTTTTATAGGCAAAACCCACAGAATTCCTTAGAGGGGAGGGGGCTAGTACAGGTCCATCCTCTAATGGTCCAGTTTTTCCTGGGCCTGGACTTTGTCTTATTTTAGCTTATCTATTTTCTCTGTCAGGAGTTTTACAACCCATCTCCAGGGTCTGGTCTGTTATCTCCGGAGAGGGGCATCTCGTGGTGAATCAGTCACCACCAGACATCCTGACTTTGTTCTTTTGAAAACACCTGACTTAACCCTCAACAGGAAGGGGGGAACTAACTCAGTTCTGTTTATTTTAAGATATCTCTTTCCTCAGCTCTTTTGGTTATCTGGGGGAACTGTGTCTAGGCCTTTGGTGGTGGTGGTGGGGGGGTGTCTTTCAAAGACATAATTGGCAACAAGAGTGGGGTCATTACTGTATTAAATTGGATCATGTGGTTCTTCAGCCATTAGAAATGGTTTTCAGGAGGAAGATTTGGGGTGTTTGGATTAGAAAAGCTTTTGAATCCTGTCAATACAGCTAAGTGGACTACTCTGGTGAGAGACTGGAAGACAAGAGCATCAAGAGAAATGAAGCTCATAGAGGCCCAGTTTAGGTAGTTTCTATCAAAACTTGTCTGGAGGCCTTTCATGTGACATTCTAGCATATAATCCACCTGTATTCTGAGCGTGCCATGAGAATTTCAGTGACATCACATTTGTAGATGGTGGACTGATTTTTTTTTTCAGGGGAATTCTCAAGACAGGAGAGCATTCAAGCTGGTGCTGAGAAAGCAGCTCTAACTATTAAAGAAATCAGCATCACTGACAGACAAGAAACCTCTTGTGTTATGCTATAACTATAGGAAAGATGTCCTGAAGGCAAAACCCCACCCCTCAGAGGTTCCATTTGGTGAAGACAGAGATTAATTTAAAGGAAAAAGCCTAAGCTGGAGCGTTTCTCCTGCTCCTTAAAAGCAACTGCCCAGGAAAGTTTCTCCATGTCAGTCCACAGCTGCTGATGTAGCTGTGGCCCAAGGGGGCAGGCTAGACTTCAAGCTGGCAGCAGAACTTGGCAGGATGACATGACAACCAGGTCCACATGACACTGGTTTTGGAGGCTTGAAGGATACACGATTGAGGGGTGTCATAGAACATTGCTCCATAGTTTGAAAGACTGCCAAGCCAAGCCATGTGTAGCATGGTTGGACTCTGTAGGAAGGTCTTGAGAAGCCACTGTGTGAAACTGTGAGGGTAAAACCTGAGCTGCAGTGGAGACCCAGCATGTTGGAGATACCGGGATAGCCTCTCCTGAGGAGAGCAGCAGGAATGGAATGTAGGCAGCCTAGAAGAGTATGTATGTATGTTGAAAGCAGCCAAGGTGGAGGCATGTAGCCACTTAAGCCTTTTGGAGCCCCAGTTGATTTCATCATGAGTCCCAGCCTCAGGATATATAGATACAGGATTCATTGTTTTCCATGCTGGATTTTGGTCTGACTATTCTTTGATAACTACGATTCTTTTCTTTTGGAATTAGAATATTTACTGTGCACAATTTAAGTTAGAAGCATTTAACTTAATTTTCAGTTCATAGTAGTTAGCAGATAAGAAACTTTTAAATTGTCTGATTGTTAAGCTACAGGAGGTTTTGTTGTTGGGTGGAATGCATTTTACATTATAACATGGCCACCAGGTTACGGAGACCAAAGATAGAAAGTTATGACTTAAAAGTGATGGATTTGGATACCAAGATGTCAAGGGAAAATTCTGATGGTTCCTGTTAAGTATCTATTTAATGGAATGGAGGATCACCCGGGAGCCAGGGCCTCTGGTCAAGTCTTAGGGGATTATCTTGCTTACATTACTTAATGTGGGAAGACCCACTTTGATTATTTCCCAGATGGCATACAATAAAGAAGACAAGCTGAGCATTATAAAATATTTATTACTCTTTGTTTAACTATGGAGACAATGTCACCATCAGCTTCAAGCTCTTGCTGTCTTTACTTTTCTGCCATGACGAATTCTGCCTTGAACTGTGAGACAGAATGAACCCTTCCTCTCTTATGTTGCGTTTGTCGGAGTGTTTTATTATGGCAACAGAAAAGGAAAACAAGACATTTAGTCTCCAGAAACGTGGGAGGAACAGCTGTTTCTACTCCTCTGAGCCAGATGGATCTCTACAATGGCTCAGGCCCCAGACTGAGACATGTGTACCGTCGGGACGTACACAGTTTAAGCCTGAGTCAGAATAAACTGCAACATGAGCCTTGATATGATCTTGAGACCATGTGCCTCCCAGTGGTTTTGCGATAAAGGTATGATGCAGTTCAGCACCAAATTGGGTAGACAAAAGTTAGCAATTGTAATAGTACTCCAGACTCAAGTGGAATAGCAAAAAGCAGTGCCACTTTAATGGGAAGGTAGGTTGAGGTAATGAGCTCTGACCAAAAAAACAACAAACAGACCCAGTCTGTCACATTTTCATTCTACCCAGAACTACCTGTATTTGTTAGCAGAAGTCGGGGGTCACAGGTGTACCTCAGCAGTAAGCATCCCAAGGCAGTGTGAGCATTGACCTATCACCAGTGATATGCTTCATATTAATGGGTTGTAGGCAAAGTCTGGTGGGATTGATGGTCATAGATGTGCTATAGGAATCTAGAGCTGAACTATGTATGCACTGTGATAGTGTGAAAGCTGCTCTGAATTCCACAGTTCCTGTCCAAAGGCTGGCGGATGTAGACGAGATATTTGGGACTAGCCAAACCCCAGGACAGGCTTGACTTGATCAAACAACCTTTCTAGGTTACTCCTCTTCTCCATTTTAAAGATAATTGTGGCTTTAGGACAAAAACAAGGATTAGAACACTCTACAGTGTTGGGAAAATGACAACATACCAATAGCAGAATCACAGAAAATTTGGAGTTGAGAACTATCTGTTTGGTTGGAACCTCCAGCTCACTCCTGCTTGATCCAGAACGACCCATCCCCCCCCACCACCAACTTGCCTCTCTCCAAACCGGGCAGTCTCAGAGAATCTTCCACAAAGAAAAGGTGCCAAAAAGCCCAGTTCCAAATTCTTGACAACTAACTATTGTAACTTACTCCCCTGTTGCAGCCAGCAGCCCATGTCCCTGCCTAAAGTGCTCAGCTTTTGACCATACTTGGGCACAAACCCAGCTTGTGGCGAACACATCATCACCCCTCATGTACAACCTGTATAATCTCCCTGCTTTCATTAGTAGGCACGGCTTCTCTGGCCTCCATCTCTGGACTGGGGAACCTATCAGGGAGTTGCTTTGCTCAAATAAACCTGTTGCTGTACTTTTTCAATTCTGCCTGATCTGGCTTACTGTGTCAGTGGAGAAACTTATTATTGGTGAGAGAAAACCTGTCACTGTCCAGCAGTGAAATAGTGAAATTGACTTGGAAAGAAAATAACCTGCCCAGAATTTCCAGCAAGGCAAGCACAGAACTGATGACCTAGTGGAGAGTGGGATGAATACATAATCATTCAATGCTCAAATGACATTAAATGTCAACATGTATCAAGAGTTGAAAGGTCAGGTGTTGTAATTCCAGAACTTGGGAGGCTAAGGCATTAGAACAAGTTTGAGTTCAGCCATAGCTGTACAGAAAGACCTATGTCAAACTACAAACTCGCAAAGGCATTTCAAGAAATTTGAACACGTCTTCAAAGCAAAATATTGTGCTAGACTGAGGAACAGAATAGACTCTTCATAAGAGAAGAAATTTGAATGGTTAATACTTAGGTGAAAAGTGTTCAATGTCATTAGTGGGGGTGGGGGGAGAAAATCAAAGCTGAAATGATATAGCATCTTGTTCTCATTAGAATACCTGTTATAAAAATATAACAAATTCTGGTGACTCTGTGGAGAAAAGGTAACTCACATAAAATGTTTATCTGAGAGCCTGAAGCAGGCATTTAGGAGTTGATCTTGCTGAAAAGCATCCTCTCATCCCTTAGACCCACAAGGTAACTGTTAGGTTTCAAACCTGGAACAAAGAGCTGAGGTGCCAATTTAACATATCAAAGTGGACCTGTCTGTCATGTCCTCCCAGCATCCCTCAGTCCCTACCTGTTACAGGGGATGGCTGTCATACCCCACCCTCTACCCTGAACTCTCCAGTCCAGGGGCTGGGCTGCCCTTCCCCCAGAGGCTCTTCCCTATATAATGCAGACACAGAGGTTGCTGCTGTCTTTGTGCCTTTGGGACTCAGGGCTGCTGCACCTGGTTCCCCTCTCTCCCCTCTCCTTCCCCTCCACTGCTCCACACTTAGCCCAGCTCAGTCTGGTCATGGCCACTCTGGACTCTCCCAGATGCCCATGCCTTTACCTAAGCTCTCCCTTTTATCTGCGATAAACATCAACAAAATCTTTCTCCTCCACCATACCTAGGAGCAGTCATGTCCTTTCCTTTCCATTTTATTTCTTTTTTTTTTTCACTCAGTAACTAAATGTAGAATAAAGTCCAGTACCTCTAACTCTTTTGTACCTGTCTCCTTTACTTTGGGTAACCTGTTTTCTTGTGCAAATTGCTATGTTAATGATTTAAAGGGTGTTTGTATAACCTGTTTTCCTTCGAGGCTGAAGGCCCAGAGGTACATCATCCTCAACCAAGATGTAGTCATCTTGGATTCCAAAGAGAGAACTTCAGAGGACCCCCACCCCCATGAAGGCAATTATCCAGGAGGGCAAGGCCCTAACCCAGGAATAGAAAAGATCACCCCTGAGAGCCACTTTGTCCTCTCAAGGGATTAGGACTTCTTTTGCAGCAACAGGGCTGAAACAATGATCAAGGAGAGACCACACCCACACCCGGACTGCTTCATTATGCTGCCTTTAACTAAAGCCCATTTCCAGTTCTTCTCTATTGTGGCCACACATCTCTGTGCTTTTAAGCTGCTCTTAGCGCTTTAACCTGAATATTGGAAAGAAATGGCCACGTCTAGCTTGTTGGGTCTGCTTTTCTAAAATCTTAGGTTAAAAGGGCACTTCAAGTCTTGCTATGGTTAGATCAAGTACACAGTAGAAACTAAAAGCCCCATATTCAGGTCAGAGCCTCTAAATCCTCTTTGATATTGGTAACAAATGGTAACTGGATGTTCCCTCTAGGATGACCCTGGCCACAGGGAGAAATTCATGGGGACAAACTTCTTTCTCAGTGCTCAGTTTTCTCTTTGTTTTTTAAATTGTGTTTGTTGTTTCCATCAACAGAATATTTGAGATAAACCTGGACTTGGAGTGCCCTCTACTATCTTAATTGGAAAAACACATCAGACTTTGGCGCTCTCTGGTGTTGAAATCATGGAAGAAATTACAGACAAGCAGTTTTCTTAGAATTTCTTCAAGGAGAGGAATAAAAAAAAGCTGCAGTGGAAAGACAGGCATGAGGAACTTGTCCTCCTATATCACGTGGCTCCTGACAGCAACAAGCAAGAAGAGCTGTCAGGAGAGGTGTAACAATGCTAGTGTGTGTGTGTGTGTGTGTGTGTGTGTGTGTGTGTGTGTGTGTGTGTGTGTGTGTACCAGAAACTGACAAGGCAGTTTTCAGTGTGGAAAGCTCTAATAAGCAATATTTCAATGAATGTTTTAAGGGAATTCAGTGAGCTCAAAGAACACATGGATGAATATTTCAGTATACAGAAACTTAAAGAAGGCATGAAAGCAAATAAAAATGGCAAATCTAGAACTTAAAATACATGAAGCATAACCTAAAATGTAATAGGGGATACCAATAGCAGAAACAGTTAAACAGAAGAAAGAATTAGTAACCCCCTTATTAGGGGGGTTTTATGATAATACATAGTCAAAAAACCAGGTAGGCTCGCTGGGAAACTTCTCTACTCTCTGTTCCCCCAGACCCAGTCCTCAGGGTCATCCCTAGCTGCAACAGAATACCAGCTTCAACCACCCGCTTCCCAATCCACACCTCCTGTGGATCCCAAAGCCCATCCCCCATGTCCTTCCTCCCCTCCTCCATTGCTGGGTCCCAGCCCCCAACTCAGATGGACATCACATGCTCAACTACATTCTGTGCTAGAAGCCTTAACACTCTCTCTGTTCCCCAGACATAATCCTGACGATTGTCCCTAGCTGTGCAACACAATACCAGCTGCAGCCTCCCCTCCCTGTTGTCCTTGCCTCCTGTGGATCCCACAGATCACTCCACATTCCTGGCTTCCCTTGCCCCATCCTCCAATACCAGCAAGTATTCCCTGTGAACACACCAACCTAGAAGGTCAGTAAAACAGGCAACACAGAGCCAACACACCCTCTGAAAATCCAGACAGGAAAAAGAAACGAAGCAACAAAGCATCCCCGCCCCCCAACAAAGACAAACACAGAAATCAGCACTTAGACCAATAATCATCCCAATCCCAGATGCCTAGGCATTAGCATAAGGATACAATCAATAATAGCCAGAGCAATTTGTCTCCATCAGAGCTCATCTATCCTACCACAGCAGGCTCTGAATATTCCAACATAGCTGAAACACAAGAAAAGGACCTTAAAACCAACTAAATGAAGATAAAGGTCCTTAAAGAGTAAATGAATACATCCCTTAAAGAAATCCAAGAAAAACATGCAAACAGGTGAAGGAAATGGATAAAAGTGTTCAACATCAGAAAATGGAAACAGAAGCAATAAAGAAAACACAAACTGAAGGAACTCTGGAAATGAAAACTATAGAACCTCAAGGAAGAAAACAGATTCAGGCATCACCAACAGAATAAAACAGATGGAAGAGAGAATCTCAGGCATTGAAGATACAATAGAAGAAATAGATACATCTGTCAAAGAATATGTTAAATCTAAAAAGTTTCTGACACAAAACATCCCGGAAATCTGGGACACTATGAAAAGACCAAACCTAAGGAAAATAGGAATATAGGAAGGAGAAGAAACCCAGTTCAAAGCCCCAGGAATATTTTCAACAAAATCATAGAAGAAAATTTTCCTAACATGAAGAAGAGATGCCTATAAAGGTACAAGAAGCTTACAGAACACCAAATAGATTGGACCAGGAAAGAAAGTCCCTTTACTTTACAATAATCAAACCACTAAACATACAGAACAAAGAAAGAATATTAAAAGCCACAAAGGAAACAGACCAAGTAACATATAAAGGCAGACCTACTAGAATTACACCTGACTTCTCATTGGAGACTCTAAAAGCCAAAAGGTCCTGGACAGATGTGCTTCAGGCTCTAATAGACCACAGATGCCAGCCCAGACTACTGTATCCTACAAAACTTTCAATCACCATAGATGGAAAAAACAAGATATTCCACGGCAAAGTTAAATTTAAACAATATCTACAGAAGGTGTTAGAAGGAAAACTTCATCCCTAGGAAGTAAACTGCACCCATGAAAACACAGGAAATAAATAAGCTCACACCAGCAAAACCAAAAGAAAGGCCAAACACACCACCACCACCACCACCAACAACAACAACAACAGCAAAATAAAAATAATTAACAATCATTGGTCATTGATATCTCTAAATATCAATGTTCTCAGTTCCCCAATTAAAAAAATCCACAGACCAGCAGAATGGATACAAAAACAGAAGGATCCATCCTTCTGCTACATGCCAGAAACACACTTCAACAGTAAAGATACACATTACCTCAGGGTAAAGGGCTGGAAAAAGATATTCCAAGCAAGTGGACCTAAGAAGTAAGCTGCGGTAGCCATTTCTTTATCCAGCATAACAGACTTCAAACCCAAAGTAATCAAAAGAGATGGAGAAGGACACTACACACTCCTCAAAGAAAAAAATCCACCAAGATAGCACTTCAGTTCTTAACACCCATGCTCCAAACACAAGGGCACCCACTTTTGTAAAAAGAAACATTAATACAGCTTAAATCACATATTGACCCTCACACGCTGATAGTGGGAGACTTCAATACCCAACTCTCACCAGTAGACATGTCATCCAGAAAAAACTAAACAGAGAAATACTAGAACTAACAGATGTTATAAATCAAATTGAACTAACATATATTTACAGATCAGTCCACTCAAACACAAGAGAATATACCTTTTTCTCAGCACCTAATGGAGCTTTCTCCAAAAATGGCCACATACGCTCACAAAACAAGTCTCAACAGATACGAGAAAATTGAAATAACACCCTGCATCCTATCAGACCACCACAGATTAAAGCTGGATATCAACAATAACAGAAACAACAGAAAGCTTACAAACTCATGCAAACTGAACAATAACACTAATGAATGAATAAGTGGTCAAGACAGAAATAAATAAATAAAGACTTCTGAGAATTGAATGAACATGAATGCACAACATGCCCAAACTTATGGGACACAATGAAAGTGGTGCTAAGAGGAAAGTTCATAACACTAAGTGCCTATACAAAAAAATTGGTGGAGAGATCTCATGCTAGTAACTTAATAGCACATCTGAAAGCTCATAAAAGAAAAAGAAGCAAGCACACCCAGGAGGTATCGAAGGCAAGAAACTATCAAACTCAGTGTTGAAATCAATAAAATACAAGCTAAGAGAGTAATACAAAGAATCAATGAAACAAACAGTTGATTCTTTGAGAAAATCACCAAGTAAACAAATCCTTAACAAAATTAACTAAAAAGCAGAGAGAGAAGATCCAAATTAATAAAATCAGAAATGAAAAGGGGGGCATAACAACAGACACTGAGGAAATCCAGAGAATCATAAGGACATATTTTAAAAACCTGTGCTCCACCAAATTGGAAAATCTATGAGATAGATAATTTTCTTGATAGGTATCCCATATCAAAGTTAAATCAAGGGCTGGAGAGATGGCTCAGAGGTTAAGAACACTGGCTGCTCCTCTAGAGGCCCTGAGTTCAATTCCTAGCACCCACGTGGTGGCTCACTACCATCTGTAATGAGATCTGGCTCCCTCTTCTGGCCTGCAGGGATACATGAAAAACAGAACATTGTATACATAATAAGTAAATAAATCTTTAAAAAAAAGTTAAATCAATATTAGATAAATAATTTAAACCAATCTATAACCCCTATTGAAATAGAAGCAGTCATTAGATAGCCAAACTACATAAAGACTCAGCAAAAAATGAGAATTATAGACCAATTTCCCTCATGAACATAGATGCAAAAATTCTCTA
This sequence comes from Peromyscus californicus insignis, assembly GCF_007827085.1. NCBI lineage: Eukaryota > Metazoa > Chordata > Mammalia > Rodentia > Cricetidae > Peromyscus > Peromyscus californicus. Next base: position 14,445,000 of record NW_026294391.1, read on the forward strand.
GAAAATACTTGCAAACTGAATCTAAGAATACATTGAAAAGATCATCCACCATGATGAAACATTCTTCATCCCAGGGATGCAGGGATGGTCCAACATAGGAAAATCAGTAAATGTAATCCACCTTTTGAATAAACTAAGATAAAAACAACAACAAAAATATGATCATCGAAATATATGCCAAAAAAGTCTTTAGCAAAAATCTAACCCCGCTTCCTGATAAAAGTCTTGACGATATTAGGAATACAAGGGACATACTTAAACATAATAAAGACAATTTACTGCAAGCCGATAGCCAATATCAAACTAATTGGAGAGAATTTCAAAGAGATACCATGAAAACCAGGAACAAGACAAGAGTGTCCATTGTCTCCATATCTATGTAATATAGTACTTAATGTTTTAGAGCAATAAGACAACTAAAGGAGTCAAGAGGGTGCAAATTGGAAAGAAAGAAGTCAAAATTTCTTTATTTGCAGATGATGTGATACTATACATAAATGACCTTAAAAATTCCACTAGGGAACTCCTACAGCTGATAAACATTTTCAGAAAAGTGGTTGGATACAAGATTAACTCAAAAAAATCAATAGCCCTCCTACATACAAGTAAAAAACAGACTGAGAAAGAAATCAAGAGCACCCTTCACAATATCCTCAAATTATATAAAATGTCTTAGAGTACCTCTACTCAAGCAAATGAAAGAATTGTATGATAAAAACTTCAAGTCTTTGAAGAAAGAAATTGAAGAAGAGATCAGAAAATGGAAGATCTCCCATGCTCATGGGTCAATAGGATTAATATAGTAAAAACGGCCATCTTTCCAAAAGCAATCTGCAGATTCAATACAATCCCCATCAAAATTTCAACACAATTCTTTATGACCATGTTATGTCAGTTCTCAACTTCATATGGAAAAAAAGCCCAGGATAGCTAAAACAATCCTGTACAATAAAAGAACTGCTGGAGGTATCATCATCCCTGATTTCAAGTTGTACTACAGAGCTCTAGGAACAACAATGACAAAAAACACATGGTATTGGCATAAAAACCAGACACGTTGGTCAATGGAATTGAATCAAAGGCCCAGACATAAATCCACATACTTATGGACATCTGATTCTTCATAAAGAAGCCAGAAAAACACAATGGAAAAAAGAAAGAATCTTCAAAAATGGTGCTGATCTAACTGGATGTCTGTATGTAGAAGAATACAATTAGTTCCATACTTATCGCTTTGCACAGATCTCAAGTCCAAGTGGATCAGAGATCTCAACAAAAAACTAGATACACTGAGCCTGATAGAAGAGAAAGTGGGGAATAGCCTTGAACTCATTGACACAGGAGACAGCTTCTATAAGGCAAAGAACACTGTCAATAGGAGAAAACGGCAGCCTACAGAATGGGAAAAGATTTTACCAACTCCATACCTGATGGAGGAGAATTATCTGTAGTATATCTTCACCAACCTCACATCTGACAGAGGGATGATTTCCAAAATATATAAAGAATTCAAGAATCTCAAAATCAAAAAAAGAAATAATCCAATTAAAAGTGGGGTACAGATCTAAACAGGGAATTCTCAACAGAGGAATCTCAAATGGATGAGAAACACTTAAAGAAATGTACAATATCCTTAGTCATCAGGGAAATGAAAATCAAATGACTCTGAGATACCGTCTTATACCTGTCAGAATGGCTAAGACCAATAACACAAGTGACAAGTCATGCTGACAAAGATGTGGAGAAAGAGGAACAAGCCTCCATTGCTGGTGAGAGTGCAAACTTACTGGTACAGCCACTATGGAAATCAATATTTCAGAAAATTAATAATTTATGTCAAGACCCAGCTATACCACTCTTAGGCATATACCCAAAGGATGCTCCATCCTACCACATGGACACTTGTTCAACCATGTTCATTGTGGCTTTATTCATAATAGTCAGAAACTGGCAACACCCTAGGTGTTCCTCAACAGATGAATGGATAAAGAAAATGTGGTACATTTACACAATGGAGTATTACTCAGCTGTTAAAAAAAGCACGACATCATGAAATTTGTAGGCAAATGAATGGAACTATAAAAATTCATCCAGAGTGAGGTAACCCAGACCCAGAAAGACAAACATGGTATGTACTCACTTGTAACTGAATATTAAATATTAAGCACGTGATAAACTACAATCCACAGACCCAGAGAGATTAGGTAAAGAGGAGGGCTCTAGAGGTGACATGGACCTCCTGGGGAAGGGGAAATATAATGGATTTTCAAGTGGCCTGGGGGCAAGTAGGGAAGAAAGTGGGAGGTATCAGGTGAGGGATGGAAGAAGAGAGTAGAGAGAGAGAGGGACTGCTGGAATTGGGAGGCATTTGGGGGCTAGTGTGGAAAACTAATACAGTGGAAAATTTCTGGAATCACTGAGGGTGACTCTTGTTAGGACCTCCAGTAATGGGGGATATGGAGCCCGAATTGTCCATCTTTTCTAGCCAGGCAAGGCTTCCAGTGGTGGCCATGGTTGCATTCGTTTGAGTTGTTGGCTGAGGGCATCCAGTGGAGATCCCCAAACAACCCAGGCTGATACTAGAAAAAGGGGTCACTCTCAGAAAGCTGACACTGGGGCCCTATTGAGAAGGACAACATCCACAGGGCTTGGTGAACATGGTGAGGATGAGCTGGTGCCTGTAGGGAGCCTTAACACCTATGTTCCTTGTCTCTTGGCACAGGAAGGTACTCTGCAGGCTACAGAAAGAGAAACCGAGATATCAACCCAGCCAATGATATTCTGCTGTACTCATAGATCAGTGCCTTGTCCAGTCATCATCAGAGAGGTTTCCTCAGGCAGCAGATAGGAGCGGGTGCAGAGACCCACAGCCAGAAATTATGAGTAGAAAGAGTCTAAATTGGACACCTCCATTGGGTCCCTCTCCTCAAAGCTCAGGGAACCCCATGGAAGATGGGGAGGAAAGCCTATAGGAGTCAGAGGGTATGGAGAACACCAGGAGAACATGGTCCACTGAATCAACTAAACAGGGCTCATAGGGTCTCAAAGAGACTGAATCAGCAGGCTTGGGGCCTGCTCGACTCTGCACCACGTCCTCTGTGTATATGTTGTGGTTGTTAGCTTGATGTTTCGGTGGGACTCTTAGCAGTGGGAGTGGGTGTGTCCTTGACTCTTTTGCCACTCTTGGGACTCTTTTCCTCCGGTTGGGTTGCCTTGTCCAGCCTCACTATGAGGGCTTTCCCTTGTCGTAATGTATCTTGTTTTTTTTGTGTGTGTTTGGTTGTTATGTCTTCGAGGCCTGTTCCTTTCTGAAGGGAAATGAAAGAGGAGTGGATATGGGGAAGAGAGGAGGTTGGGGGGTGGGAGAATTGAGAGGAGTGGAGGGAGGGGAAACGTGGTTGGGATGCACTGTATGAGAGAAGAATCAATTTTCAATAAAAATAAACAAAAGAAAACACATAGGCAAAAGTGGATACTGAATGAATAGAAAGTAAGATAGTTTAAGAGAACTTTGTAGATAATGTGGAAAAAACAAATGGATGATGTCTTGATGTCCCAGAACCACTTGAAAAGAGCAATGGTTTAGAAACTAGCTACTGAGAGAAATAATTGCAGCAATCTTCCCAAAGCAAGAGTAAGATACAAATCAGAAATGGGAAGTTCAAAGGTAACCAGTCACATTTAGCACCACCAAGTCTCCTCTAGCACATCTTAAAATGAGTGAAAGAAAGACTTTCAAGGCTGCAAGGAAATAAAGCAAATAACACATGGGGGTGTTTTGGTGCTTCTGAGAGATGATTCCTCAGGAGAACCCAAATAAGTAAGTAAGCAATAGGAAGGAACCCCACTCCCTGCAACCACCCACATGACTTTTCTGTGCCCCATGCACCACCCCACTCTGTACTCAGAATCCCCACATCTTCCTTCAGAATCTAATCTGCTTCCCCCATCTTGTGCTCCAGCCTTGTCTGATCCCTCTGCCTGCAGTGGAGGGCTCCTGCCAGACCAGCCGTATCTGCTACTCCCCACAGGGCCCTTCTACAGAGCACCTACCACCCCACTCCATATACACACTCCCCATATCATCCTCTAGGGTCTAGCCAGATAACTGTTTTCCAAAACCCTGCAGACAACCTGTTCCTTGGCCTATGCTGGACAGCTCCAACTTGTAGCAGACAACTTCTAGGCTTCCTCCAGGTTCCCCAGCCACTGCTCCTGCATGTTCTGACCCAAACCACTTGCAAAAGGCAACCTCTAGGCTTTCACCAGGACTCACCCTACCTGCCAACAGCCACAGGCACGTTCTTGCACTGCTTCTACTATATACCCAGACTTGGGACCCAGACTCCTCCGTCCTCCTCCAGTGTATAGACCAACCCCTTCAGTGTGGCCCCCATGAACCCACTCATACACAGACTCCTCATGATCTCCTCCAGGGCCCAGCAGAGAACCCTATGCTTTGCTCTAGCCAAGTCTGATGACCCATGCTTATGCTGCAAACAAGTTCTAGGCTTCAAGTAGGACCCTTCTTCTTCTTCTTCTTCTTCTTCTTCTTCTTCTTCTTCTTCTTCTTCTTCTTCTTCTTCTTCTTCCTTCCTTCCTTCCTTCCTTCCTTCCTTCCTTTCTTTCTTTCTTTCTTTCTTTTGAGCTTTTAAAATTTATTTGTGCATGCTCATCATAAATTAAGCTAACGTTAAAACAAGCAACTCTTTTACAAGGGTTTAGCAGGATTTTCGATGTCTGTGCAGATAAATGTAATTTACTGTATCCTCCCCCAAACGAAAACAGAAATAAAACAAACAAACAAAAAAACCAAAAAGCCAAAGAAACAAAACCAGTGGCTTAGGGCATGCCATAAAACCAGATTTTTGTGTTTTTCTTCAAAGCATGTGTATAAAGGCATTGTAGTAGTGGTCTCAAATCATCTGTTTCATACACAAAACCTGCCTGATGCTTCCTCCCCACCCTGCCTTCTACCCCATGATTTAGTGTGGTCTCCTAGGAGAGCTTACCATCCTATCTTGGACCTGCCACACTCATGGCTCTTGGCACGAAGGCAACAGGCCAAGTTTTTCACTGACCAGGCACAAAAGGAACTCACCAATGTGTATGACTTAAGGTGTTTCCAAAAGTCTTATTTTTACTTCTAAAAACATCTATTCAACATTTTAAAAGCTACATTTTACAAACACTGGGGCAAATATTTTTTACTAAATACATTTTTTAGGGGGGGATACAGATTACTTTTTAATTTCCCAAAAGACAGTTTTAAAGTTATTTTATTGATGTTTTGCTTCTGACTGAAGTCTGGTCTGTAGTATATAAAAGTGAATAAATACAAAATCTCTTTTATTTTGCTTATTTAAAAATCACTCTGGGATTTTTCTGGTACACTTAATTCATTCAAAGCTGACTATAGTCTCTAAATTATTTTGGCATTATACAATTATTTGGTGTAAAATGCAGACACAAAGCAGTACGTATGAATGAACTTAAAAAAAAAAAACCTCATAAAATAATGGCCACCATTGTATAGGCCACCAGTCATGTTTAAAAGGCCACTGTAGACAGGGAGGCTGAGAGTCAGGCCTTTGCCTCAGCCCCAAGCCAAAGGAGCATGGTTTGCCAGACACAAAGCATCTCATACTTTAAGGTGAGATCAATGTGAAATGGTGTTCAAATAAGCTTCAAGAAAAGAGGAAATTCTCATCAAGGGGGATTTTTGCAGCTTGGCTGGATGCCACAGAAGTCACGAGGCTGGTAGGACCCTTCTTAACTAGATTACAGGAGGGTCCCACATCCTTTATCTTTTCCCTGTCTGACCAATCTTGCCTGCCTGCCAGCCAGCTGTAGGCTGCAAATAGGACATACACACCACATCTGCAACCACCCACAAGTCCCTTCTGTGCTACTTCCACAACCCCTCTGGTACATATTCTTCCTATATCCTCCTTCAGCTTATAGCCTGATCCGTCTGTCATGGTTTCTACTACCCCACTTGGTACCCAGACTCCTCAGATCCTCCACAAGCGTGTTGCATAGCTCCCATATTCCATGCCGCAGCCTAGTCTGAACACTCAGCCTGTACAAAAGAAAATGTCTAGGCTTACCCAAGGACCCCCTACCTTCAACCACCCACAAGTCCCTTCTGCATTGCCTCCACCGCCCCACTATGTTCATAGACACCCCACTTCCTCTTCCAGGATCAAGCAGGTGACTTCCCTTGAACTTCCCATCAACCCCTTTTCTGCAATCTTCCAGATTCAGCCCAAGTCCCACAATTGGGACACTGGCCTAGTCTGGAGCCCTGCACCTGCCCAGCAGCCATCATCAAGTCTCTCCAGGGTCCCACATCTTTGCCTAGTCTGCCCAGCCCTGCTAGGGTCAGAGAAAAGTTCTAGACCTCAGCCAGGACCTGTATTGCCTGCAACCACCCACAGGACCCTTCTGGACCACCTGCACCACCCCCACTGAATTCCAAGACCCTGACATAATGCTCCAGGTTCTAGCAGGGGTCTCACATCACATGCATCTGCATAGTCTGACCACCCGTGAACGTACCACAAGCAAACTCTAGATTTCCACCAGGACCTGCCCTACCCGCAACTCTCCACAAGTCCCTTCTGCACGGCTACCATAACCTCAGTAGGTACTCAGACTTTCCATATCCTCCTATGGTCGAGTCCAGTGAGTTCCCTAGATCTCCCCATCCATCCCTTTTCTTCAGCCCACCAGATCTAACGTGGGACCCACAACCAGTGCCCTGGCCTAGTTTGGCCACCCCAGCCTGCACAGCAGCCAATATCTAGGTTTTACAGGGTCGCAAATCTTTGCAATCTCCTATTCTGAAGAGCCTAGCCTGTGCTGCAGACAAACTCTAGGTTCCAGCCAGTACCCACCCTACCTGAATCCACCACCACACTAGGTAACCAGACTTCTTCACCTGCCATCCTCTAGGGAGTCTCAAGTCTACTGAGTTCCTTTGACCTCCCCATCCACTCCTTTTCTGCAACCTGCCAGGTCTAGCCCTTGCCCCATATCCTTTGCCTGGCCCACTATGACCGGCCCAAAGCTCTAGGCTTTGACCAGGATACTCCCTACCATACAGTGGCACCTTCTGTGTGTGCTGCCACCACCATGCCACTGAGTACCCCGACTCCCCATGTTCCTCCAGGGTTTAGTATGGACCCATATTCTGTGCCCTGGCCTAGTCTGACCAGTCTTGCCATAGAGCAGCAAATGAGCTCTATGCTTCAGGTAGGACCCATCCTAACTGCAGCCACCTTCAGATCCTTCCCACGAAGCCCTCAGCTACTCATTATATACACTTTATAAGTCTTTATCCAGGATCTTTCCTGGTGAGTACCCCTGACTTACTAATCCAAGCCTTTTCAGCAACCAACCAGATCTAGCCTGGGTCTCACAATCAGGGCCTCAGCGTAGTCTGGCCAGACTCACCTGCACAGAAGCCAACACTTACACTTCTGCAGGGTCCCACACCTTTTGCACTAGCCTAGTGGGACTACTAAGGCTGTGCTGCGGAAAAGCTCTGGGCGTTAGCCAGGACTGCCCTACCTCCTGCCACCCATAGGTCCCTTCTTCACATCCTCTCCCACTGCACTTGGTACCCAGACTTACCATGTCCTCCTGCAAAGTCTATCCTTGTCAGTACCTCCCTGACCTCATGGCCTACTGATGCCAGCCATGCTTGCACAGCAGCCAACTTCACGTCTCCTCAAGTACCCACACTTTGCCTCTGCCTATTTTACCAACATCAAGTTTAGCCCTGAAAAGCTGTAAGCTTTTACCAGGATACATTCTAACCTGCAGTGACCCCACAGAAACATCCTAGGTCCTATTTTACCAACATCAAGTTTAGCCCTGAAAAGCTGTAAGCTTTTACCAGGATACATTCTAACCTGCAGTGACCCCACAGAAACATCCTAGGTAGCCTTTACCATGCCACTAGATAATGAGAACGGCCACATCATCTTCCAGGGTCTAACCTGATCCCTCTCTTTGGCACTCACCAGTCCACAAGAATCCAAACTCACCATATCCTCCTCAAAGTTCTAGGCTGGTGAGTTCCCTTGACCTCTCCATCCACCTCTTTTCTTGCAAACCTCCAGTTCCAGCCCAGATCCCAAAACCAGAGCACTGGCCGAGTCTAGGGACTCCAGGCCTGCCAGCAGCCAACATCAAGACTTCTGCAGGGTCCCACATCCTTTGTGCTAGCCTTGTCTGACCACATTAGTCTTCAAACAGGATTGTCCCTGCCTTCAGCCATCCATAGGTCCCTTCTAGAACACCTGCACCATCCTATTCTGTCCTCAGACTTCCCATGTAACCTTCCAGTATCTAGCACAGGTCTGACATCCCCTGCCCCTGCATAGTCTGACCACCCCTGAGTACTTCACAACCAAACTCTAGGCTTCCAGCAGGTCCTGCCCTATCTGAAACCATGTGCAGATCCTTTCTGTGATGCCCCCATCACCCCAGTAGGAACCCAGACTTATGTCCTCCTCCATGGTCGAGCCCAGTGAATTCCATCAACATCCCCATCCATTCTTTTTCTTCAAGTCCCCAGATCTAATCAGGCCCCACAAGCAGCACCCTGGCCTAGTTTGGTCACCCTAGCCTGCACAGTAGCCAACATCTGGGCTTCTTCAAGGTATCACATCCTTTTCACTGGCTTAGTCTGAACACCAAGGCCTGTTCTTCCAACAAGCTCTAGGCTTCAGCCAGGACAACCCTACCAACAACCTCCTATAGGGCCCTTCTGAGCAACTTCCACCACCCACTTTGTACCCGGACTTCTCATGTCATCCTCCAGGGTCTGGTCTGGTCAGTACCCCTGACCTTCCCTTCATGTCTTTTCTGAAACTCACCAGATCCAAGCCCGTCTTCCACAATCAGTGCCATGCCCTAGTTTGGCCAGCCATATCTATTCAGCAGATAATTTATAGGCTTCTCCAGGGTCCCACATCTTTTGTACTAGCCTAGTCTAACCACTCCAGCCTGGGTCAGAGACAAGCTCTCATCTTTAGCCAGAACCTGCACTACCAACAATCACCTGCAGGTCCCTTCTGTGAAGCCTCTGTCACCACACTAGGCACCCAGACTTCACATGTAATCCTCTAGAGTAAAGCCTGACCTTGATCTCCTCATCCACACCTTTTCTGGAATGCACCAGATCTAGCTCCTATCCCATATCCTTTGCCCCTGCCCAGTATGACCATCCCAGATTGCTCTGCAGCCAAGCTCCAGGCTTTGATCAGCACATGCTCTACCTGCAACCATACATTGGCACCTTCTGGGCAACCTCTGCCTCACCACTTGGTACCCAATTGTTCTACAGCCTCCATCAAGGTCTAGCCTGATCCCTTCTGTGTGACAACCCCCCCCCCTACCCAATCAACCCACTCAGTACACAGTCTCCTCATGTTCTCCTCCAGGGCCCATCAGGAGACCTGGTGAGTACTCCTGGCTTACCATCCAAGCCTTTCCCCCAACGAGACAGATCTGGCCTTGTGCTCACAACCAGTGCATCTTACAACCTGGGTCTCACAGCTTAGTCTGGTCAAGCTCAAGTGCACAGGAGCCAACATCTATACTTCTTTAGGGTCCCATATCCTTTGTGCTAGCCTTGTCTGAACCTCATGGCTTTGCTGAAGACAAACTTTAGGCTTTAGCCAGGACCTGCCCAACCACACACAGGTACCTGCTAGGCAGCCTCCACAATGCCACTTGCTACCCAGACTTTCCATGTCATCCTCTAGTGTCTAGCCATGTACGTACCCTGGCCTCCTCATCCAAGTCATTTTCACAACCAACCAGCTATAGTACAGGTCTGACAATCAGGGCCATGGCCTAGTCTGGCCAACCTTGTCTTCCCAACAGCCAACTTCTAGACCTTAGCTGTGTCCACATACTTTACCTTGGCTTAGTCTGACCGCAATGCCTTGTGGCAGCCAAGCTCTAGGCTTCAGACAGGATGTCAACTACCTGCAACCACAAAGAAGCCCCTTCTGTGCTACTTCCACAAGCCACCCTGTACAGACAACTTCAACATCCTCCTCCTCCAGAGTCTAGCCTAGTCCCTAGTCCTGTCTGTGTGGCCTCTACCAATGGACTCAGTACCCAACTCATCATGTCCTCTCCAGGAACTAGCATCAGTCCCATATCTAGTGCCCCAACCAGTCTGACCAACCCACCTGCACTGAAACTACATTTTAGGATTATGGGAGGATCATAACCTGCTTACAACCAACCATAAGTCACTTCTGCACAGATCTCCCATCAGACTAGGTACCCAGACATCACAAATCCTAACGGTCCCGTGACATCCCTATCTGTCCCTTTTATGTAACCCTCCGGATCTAGCACTGGGCATACAGCCAGTGTACTGACCTAGTTTGGCCACCCCTGTTTCCCAGCAGCCTACATCAAAGCTTCAGTAGGTCCCCATCCTTTGTACCATCCTCGTCTAGCCATCTCCACTGTGCCATAGCCAAGCTAGTCTGCCGACAGGACCCAACCTACTTGCAACCATCTGCACATCCTGTCTGTGTTGCCTCCACCCCAGAAGGAACCCAGAATTCCTATGTCCTCCATGGCCAAGCCCAATGAGTTCCTTTGACTTTCCCATTCATATCTTTCCTTCAACCTGGAAGATCTAGTACAGATCCTAAAACGACTGCCCTAAAACTGGCCTAGTTTGCCCCTCACACCCTACTCACACAGCAGCCATCACTGGGCATTATCAGGGTAGCAAATCTTTTGCATCAGCCTAGTATGACCACCTGAGGCTTGTAGCTGGAGTTTTCTCTCTGCGTCCCGCCAAGCCCCAGCAGTGCGACAGCCCACTTATAAAATAAACACACAGACGCTTATATTATTTACAAACTGTATGGCCGTGGCAGGCTTCTTGCTAACTGTCCTTATATCTTAAATTAACCCATTTCTATAAATCTATACCTTGCCATGTGGCTCATGGCTTACTGGCACCTTCACATGCTGCTTGTCCTGGTGGCAGCTGGCAGTGTCTCCCTGACTCAGCCTTCCTCTTCCCAGAATTCTCCTCTCTCCTTGTCCCGCCTATACTTCCTGCCTGGCCACTGGCCAATCAGTGTTTTATTTATACAGAACGATATCCACAGCAGAGGATTCACTGCTGCCAAGCTCCAGGCTTTGGCCAGGATCCACCCTACCTGCATCCACCCACAGGTACCTTCTGGGCTGTCTGCACCATGCTACTTAGTACCTAGATTTCACACATCAGCTTCCAGGATCTAGCATAATCCCTTCTGTGTGATCATCAACTGCTCAGTACACAGACTCCTCACATTGCCTCCAAGACCTATCAAGACACCCATATCCTGTGCCTGGCCTAGTCTGACTACTTCTGCCTGCTTTTGAAAACAAGCTCTGTGTTTCACATAGGACCAGTCCTAGCTGCAAACACTCACAGTTCCCTTCTTCCCAGCCCTCACAACCCCTTTAGGTACCCAGATTTCCCATGTCCTCCTCAAGAGTCTAGTCTCATGAGTACCCTTGGCAGTCCCTTCAAAGGCCTTTTTGAGACTCACCATATTTAGCATGGGTCCCACAATTAGTGCCATGGCATAGTCTGGCCAGCCCTTCCTGCACAGCAGCCCATCTGTAGACTTCCTAAAGGTTCCATATCTTCTGCCCTCGCCTAGTCTGACTAATTCAGCTGTCACTACAGCCAAGCTCTAGACTACAACCAGGACTCACCTACCTGTGATAACCCACCAGTTCTTTCCATACTGCTTCCATCATGCTCCAGAATAACCAGATTTCCCTCCTCCTTCTGCAAGGTCGATCCTGATCCCTATTATGTGGCCCCTATCAACTGACTTGGTACCCAGATGCCCTGAATCTTTCTCCATTGTCTAACTTGTGCCCCAACCTAGTCTGACTGGTATACCCTACTTGTATTGCAGCAAAGCGGCAGGCTTCCAGCAGGACTCACCCTACCTGTAACCACTCATAGTTCCCTTCTGTGTTTCCTCCGCCATGCCCCTCAGCACCTAGACTAGCCACATGCTCTAACAGGTGTACTCTGATCCCTCTGTGTGGCCCCACCAGTACTTGGTATTCAGACTCCACAGGACCTCATTCAGAGTCTAGCCCATATTGAGATCAAGGGCCCAGGGCTAGCCTAAATACCCCTACCTGTGCTACAGCCAAGCTCTAGGCTACCTCCTGGACACCCTATCTGTGATCACCCACAGGCCCCTCCTGGGCTGTATCCACCACCCGAGTAGGAACACAGACTCCCCGTGTAATTGTCTAGGGTCTAGTATGGGACTTATATCCCATGCTCCAACTTTGATTACACCACAGCCAAGGTCAAGGCTTTCACCAAGACCTGCCTTACCTGCAGCAATCCACAGATCCCCTTCCTCAGATGGTCATTAACCACCATGTGGATTCTGAGAATAGTATTGGGTCTGCTGTAAGCACAAGTGCTCTTAACCATGTCTCCAGCCCCTGTACACATAATTGTTTAAGAAAGCTTATAAGACGTTATGTTTCTGTACAGCTATTTCAAACATCCTTAGTGTCTGTTATCCCTCACCTCACCTACTCCTCTGCTCTACCCTCCTTGTCAGACTCCCCAGTTAAATTCCCCTCTCTTTATGCCCTTTTCCTGCTTCATACAGTCTGTGTTGTGTTATGCCCCTCCCTTAAAAGCCTTATTCTACATGCCCTTCCAAAGGCTCCTTTCTAGTTTCCTGGCTTCCACAGGTACTCTAAGTCAAACACACAACCTACAGATTTGACACTACAATCCATATGAGACACAATATGTGGTATTTGTCTTTCTGGTTCTGGATTACTTCATTCAGTATATTTTTCCCAGTTGCAACCATTTATCTTAAATTTTAATAATTTCATTCTTGACAGCTGAATAAAATTCCATTGAATATTTGTGCTATTTTTTATCTTTTTGTTCATGGGGTTTTGAGTACTTATGTGGGATTTTTTCAATTTTAGGGATTATAATTTGATTACCACATTTCTCCCTTACCTTCATCCATTCAAACCCTCTCATATACCCCTCCCCATTCTCCTTCTAATTCATGGTCTTGTTTTCACTAATTGTTGTTGCATGCATATGTATCTGTATATACATATATATATTCCTAAATGTAGCCTGTTTAGTCATAAAATGCTACCTCTATGTATGTTTTCAGGGATGGCTGTTTGGCCCTAGACACCAGTTGGTGTGCTCTTCCCTGGGGAAGGGCACCTCTCCCAGTTCTCCTTAGTTGCCTGTAGTTCTTAGTGTAGAGTTGAGGCCTTATGGGCATTTCCCCATCCAGTTTGGTGTGTTTGTTGGTATTCCTGTTCACCTCACACTTGGGAGTCATATTGGGGAGACTTCATGGGTATAGCTTCTGTTGTTACTGAGAGAAACACTCTCATAGCAAAGTCCCTGATCCTCTGTTTATTACACTCTGCTCCCTCTTCTACCATTTTCCCTGAGCCTTAGATACATGAGTGTTTTGTAGATGTATCCCGTGGGACTAGATTCCATGGCTATGCATTTTGATTGGTTCGAGTTTTCTGTTTTTTGCAAAGAGAAGGTTCCTTGATGAATGGTGAAGACTACGTTTATCTGTGGGTTTAAGAATAAATGTTTATAATTGTTCTTGGAGATTATGCTGGTTTCATAAATTAGTGGTTGTATATTCACCTCCAGTAACCATAACTTCATTGGCATTGTGTAGTTAGATAGGCTTCTAGTACCAGGTACAGTATCTGCTCTTGTTCAGTGGGTCTTAAATCCAATCAGAAGGCTGTTGAATACTGCCAAGATATGTTGTGCCACTACTGCCCTCTTAGGGTTATAGTGCCATGCTGATTGTAGAGGTGGTTCATAGGCATCATAGCTGGGTATATCTGTTGGGTGCCTACATCTTTTGGGAGGATACAGGCAATCTGATAGGGAAAATGGGAAAGGGAGACGCATTTATGGAGGGTGAGGGCAGTAAATACAGATGAAAGAGGGAGATGGATAAAATAACAATAAGAATGTATGAAAATGCCACAAAGAATCATACTGTTTATCCAAAACAATAAAACCTATAATGCATGTAATTCAGTGTATAAATTTTATAAGTTTTAATGAACTTTTCTCATGTGGGATGATAGAGTCAATGACCAAGAGTCAATGACCACCTAACAAATACTTCAATGCCAGGCTTCAGAAGCCCTCTTTTAGTTGTTGGCCAGGGTTGTCCCAAAACTTATAGCCTATTGGTGTTGCCCTTGGCTACCCCCATAGGTGGAAGGTAAGTCCATATTGCTAAAGACACCATGCACTTTAGAAACAGGGCTCATGGACTCCTGAACAGGAACTGGTCTGAATGCCCCTCCCTGAGGATTAGCTTTCATGGTACCATATTTTCATTATTCATTCAGGTTGATGGGCTTCTAGGCTGCTGTTATGAATAGAGCAGCAATTAATAAGGATGAGCATGTATCCCTGTATCCTTATATACTTTTTTTCCTTTCTTGACTTTTATTTGTTCTTTCAAATTTTTGTATGATGTTTTTTGATTGTATTTGCCTGCCTCATCTGTCTGCTCCCAAATCCACCCTCACTTTCCTACCCACCCAACTTTAAATCTTCTTTGTCTTGTAACCATTTAGTCCAATTTGTGGTGCTCATATATTCATGGACATGTGGCCTTCCACTGGAGCGTGTTCAACATGCAAGGAGCCACACTCTAAAAAGACTGACTCTCCTCTCCCAGCAGCTCTCAGGTGACAATCGAATCCAAGCTGAGGGTGGGACTTCATGCCCACCTCCACTTAACTTGCTGGAATTTTTCTGAGTTGATCTTGCTCAGGTCTTGTGCATGCTGTCACAATTGTTATGAGTTCCTATGTGCAGCTTCACTGGTTTTGTTGTTGTTGCTGTTGTTGTTGTTTGTCTGTTTATTGGTGAGTCTAGGTCCCACTATGTGGCCCTGGCAGGCTTCTGATTTCAGACTCATAGAGAACAAACTGGATCTGCTTCCAGAGTGCTAGGATTAATGCTGTGAGCCACCATCTCAGTTCCTATGTAGATTTTAAAAAATATTCCTTGTAGGTACCTCATTAGCTCTGTTGGGATAGCAAGAGCTTCGAAAAATACTCCTTGTTCTTTATATGCAGTATGGTATGCGCATATTTCTAATTTGTGTTTCTATTATTCTTGATACTGGTCATTTTTGTGTTAGAATCTGGCTTCCATTAATACCCTGGACATAACACGGTCCGCGTTGCTGCTCTGTTTCTTGTCTGGCTTATCTGTATCAAACTGCTTAGGTATGAGCTCACACTTCAAACTTCTGTTTCATCTTCTTGGCTGGTTTGCAAACAACAACAACAAAATCTGTGCTACCTGGACTGTGATATGTTTCGCTTTCAAGATTCAATCTGGGAATCATGTGGCAGCTTATGATGTCACTGTTCAGGTCAAAATATCTTACTTTACTTCATGGGTCAATCTTGTGCTTAGGCAACTGATAGGGCTAAGCTATAGGAACTGGTCAGGTTGGGCAGGGACCCCAGAGCAGGGGTTCTAAAAATATCCTTTCTGGAAGCTAGAAAAGGCAGAAGAGAGCTTCAGTCAGTCCCTGTGCTTTGTTATCTCCTACAGGAGCACTCTGCCCAAAGACTGTATGTGCCTCTGTGACAGAAACTGGAGAAGGCATCTGGACACATGCAGGTTGGGGCCAAGTGGATGGATCAGCTCCGGCCCCTGCTAGAGTCTCACCCCCGTTTCTGCCATTGGTTAAAAACAAAAACGAAAGCAAGCAAACAAACAGCCCAAGCAGCCCAGCAGCCTGATGGTGTCCCAGTCCAGGGACCCCTCCTGCTGGACAGCGGTTCCTCCTTCTTTCCTTCCCATAAGCTCCCTAGAATAAAATATTTCTAAATCTTACCCTCTGCAGTTTGTGAATTTTATTCTTCAAGAGACAAAACCAGAAAGCCAGTATCCTGGGAGCACTTTTGGTGGATTTTGAGTTTTAGGCAGCCCACCTCCCTGAGCTAAGCCCACCCAAGAGCTGAGGATGGCTCTACCACTCTCCAAGATACCCTAATATTTCTGTCCATAAGTTAACATTAAACCTAAAATTCACACAGATTTCTTTTTCACAATGGGAAGACTCAATGATCAAGTTCTTCCCAAAGTCTCTCCTTTGTCTTTTCTGAGGCCCCTTATACCTCTCCTCTGTGAAGAGTAGAGTTCCTTTGGTATGTTTAATTCTTCCTAAGTCAGTGGGTGGCACTTCTCTAGCCATAAGTGTCACTGGACTTTCAGGAAAGAATACCCTCCCTCAACAAATGTACCCCATTTGACCATAGGTAGGCATGACAAAGGAGCACCTCTATCTTCTGAGTCCTTTACACTCTGTAAGGTTGGCACTTGCCCTTATCGCATTGGTGGCTATTGGGATTCGGGGAGCACCTCTGGGGGAGTTCCATGTTCTAGTGTCCTTGTTGCACTGGCGATGGTGGCTATTGGGATTTGGGGAGCACCTCTGGGGGAGTTCCATGTTCTAGTGTCCCTTAACAAAGCACTGGACAGAGACATGGAGAGCAGCAGAAGTAGGGACTCTATTAGAAAGAAAGGTTCGTTTCCAAAGCAGGAAGCAGGTAGAGCAAGGCTAACACTTAGCAGCTCAAACAGCCCCAGCTTTACAAGACTTGACTATTTTTATGTCCTATAGTGCAGGATTTTTGACTCATTTGCATAGTGTGACCTTTCTACCACTTGCTCTGGTTACATTAGTGGGGTGAGGGAACATGAGGGGGCCCCAGCCTTCCTCTCTACCCATTGATTTCTTTTGTATGCTAGTTTGTGGAAACCTTTGTGTAAGGCTTTCCAACTCCTCATTTTCTGCCCTCCTCGCCCTCATCTCCCTCCTCAGTGTCCTGTTGTTGTGTAGGAGGCTTCATTCTCAACAGGTATTTGAAAAGATAGCACTCCATCTTTGTTGATTCAGGGAGGGAGATCCTCTTAGCTCTGATGAAGTATCATTTTCAAGAGGGTTATGCTCTGTGAAGTGCCTGCACTTGTTTCAGTAACCTCTGGCACTAGTTTTAGACTGGCTCTGAATTGTGATACAGAGAACTATTGATGGGCTGAGGTTGTGACTCAATTGTAGAGTGCTTGCCTAGCATGTTCGTGGCCCTGGGTTCCATGCCAAGTGGTGTAACAGAACAAAGAACGCACAAAGTCATAGCAATCAACAGAGTATATTTATATATATATATATATAAAATATATATTTATATATAAAATAGCATATTTTAATTATATTATATTTATATATACAATATATATAAAATAGCATATTTTAATTCACATAACTTTTAGTAATTATTAGAGCTCATACGAGGAATAGGAAAGCCATCTAAATACACTTTCCCAGAAAGAGAAATGACTTATCGCCTGAATACAATGTAAACAGTGAATTTTAAAGAGGCTTGCTACCCGGTCCTTTGCTTCCCCTGAGCTTGTAACATCCCCAGACTTCTTCACCTGATATTCAGTCAGGCCTCTGGTGTTTTAAAAGGCAGTGTCAGAGGCTTGATTGAATGTGACCGTCATGGAAAATGATATGAGAAGGCTCATCTCTGGAAACTTTCAAAGTATAGGTCATATATTGGGCCTGAACACTAGAATTCTACTCTGCACATATACAAACAGGCATTTTCCACTCACTCGCTCACCAAAAGCCCTGAGAATTTAGCCTCACTGCAAAACGGTGTCTTTGAGGCAGAGTGTCTACTTACATTCTTCTTTCCAGAATCAAAGAAATTTGTCTCCTCTACTGATTTTGTCTTCAAATTTCTGATTCCAAATATGCTGTAATGAAATTGTACGTACATAAATCTGCTGTGGGATATCTTTCTGTAGGCTGTGAATATATCTTCCTCTCACTGGCTAATAAATAAGCTACTTTGGCCTGTGGCAAGGCAGCTTAGAGGCAGGTGGGAAATCCAAGCAGAGAGAGACACAGAGAGGAAGAAGAGCGGAGTCTGGGGAGCCGCCCAGGGAAGCAAGATGTAACGTAACACAGGTAAAGCCTCAGAACAAGTGGTGATACATAGATTAATAGAAATGGGATAATTTAAGATGAAAGAGCTAGCTAGCAATAATCCTCAGCAATAGACCATACAGTTTATAATTAATATAAGCCTCCGTGTGATTATTTAGTACCGAGCACCTGTAAGACACAGGAATAGTACATAGATCTACTGGGAGAGAGACTATTGCTAACTCCAGGAAGAGTAAACATCGATCATCCAGTGGAAACATGGTCCTACTTGAGGGCATTGCCCACCAACCTAGTGTGTTATTATGTACTGCTATAAGACTGACTACTCACTAGCTAAAGAAACCCGTGCACTGACAGATATATGATACACTTCTAGGCAGAAACCGTGTACTAACGCTTTCTGTTAATGGCAGATCCAAGGTTTTCTTCTGGGTTCCTCGTCCCATCAATAAAGAATGTGAAAATGAACCCAGAAGGAAGATAGAGGACAATTTCATTAGTGTTTGAGGGGGAAAAGCAAGCTAATAGAGCAGGCAAACTGTGAATCTTGGCAGCTACCCAAGAGGGTGAAGATGGTGAATGGAAGAGAGAAAGATATACCTTTTGCAATGGAAATCGGCATGTAGTCACATGACAGGATGGGACAGGGAACTTCAGAGAAAGACCAAAACAGCCCAGAGATAAACGTGCTTAGTTTTCAACCAGCATCCAAAAAAAAAACAAAACAAACAAACAAAAAACCCAATTAAACAAAAAGGAAAGTCAAGACTTTTCTGTAACACCAAAAAGCTGACAAGCTCTGCCATGAGGGAGGGCTGCTATGAGGGAAGGGCTGTTGTGAAGAAGATGCTGCCTGAGGGAGGGGCTGCCTGAGGGAGGGGCTGCTGTGAGGGCGGGGCTGCCTGAGGGAGGGGCTGCCTGAGGGAGGGGCTGCTGTGAGGGAGGGGCTGCTGTGAGGGAGGGGCTGCCTGAGGGAGGGGCTGCCTGAGGGAGGGCTGCTGTGAGGGCGGGGCTGCCTGAGGGAGGGGCTGCTGTGAGGGAGGGGCTGCCTGAGGGAGGGGCTGCTGTGAGGGAGGGGCTGCCTGAGGGAGGGGCTGCCTGAGGGAGGGCTGCTGTGAGGGCGGGGCTGCCTGAGGGAGGGGCTGCTGTGAGGGAGGGGCTGCCTGAGGGAGGGGCTGCCTGAGGAAGGGCTGCTGTGAGGGACTCAGATAGTAGTTCCAGAAGGGTGTACTGATTGCCTGTTGCCTCAGTATGTCTTCAGGTGAATCAGATTCCCTGGGGTGGGGAGGTAGGGAGGTGGACTCTTGGCAAGGTGAACCACAGACCCAATCTAGGAGACAAGAGTATGAAGTGTTCTGGGTGGCCTAGAATCACAGGTCTCCACCCAGGGTCAGAGGTACACTTTGTAGTCTATTCTTTTAACCAGGAAGAAGTACAATTTTTTCTTACTGGCCTTCAACAAAATCCAAGTACCTCCCTCATTTCATTTGGGAATTTACAAACTAAGAGGTGGTGAAGCCGGTGGGTTTACCTTCCTAGTGTTACCAGGGAAGTGGAAGATTGGCTCCACATTCAAGGGAGTGGTATCTTCAGTGCCCCAAGGGGCTTAATCCCTATCCACCCTAACCTTATTTATTGGGAAGGAGGGTAAAAAAGGAAAATAAAATTAACAACCTGTTGAGATGTAACTTGAGAGCAACCAAGTGGATTATATGTCTAATGCTAAGACACATAAATTTAAACACTTGAAAAGTATTCTTGAGTGTACCTTAATTTTCTCTAAGTGCCTGCCTGCCTGCCTTGCTTCATCCTTCCTTCGTTCCTTCTTTCTTTTTAAAGTGGTTTATTTTATTATTTCTGTGTCTGGGTGTGCACATATGTGAACCTGTGTGTCGGTTCCTGTGGAGGCCAGAATATGGCCTCTGACACTTTGGAGCTGGAGTTACAGGTGGTTGTTAGCTAATGTGAGTATTGAGAACCAACTGTGGTCCTCTGGAAGAGCAACAAGCTCTCATAACTGGTGAGCTATCGCTTTACTCCATCTCTCTCTCATTTTCATGAAATCCAATTCTGTTTCATCCTGGCTCATCCTGAAATTCTCCTGTGTGGGTTTATTTCCGGGAAAACTGGGGTTGCCTCTTTGGGGTCCTTAGTCTGATTAGTAAGAGAATTTAGAAACAAAGCAAGAAGGAAGTTCGAGGACAGTTTTAGTCGAGTTTGAGGGGAAAGAAGAACAGGAAAGCTTCACAGCTCCCGGGGGGGCTTGAGGGGTGGTTGGTGGTAAGGAGATGTAGAAGAGGAAGGGAGAAAGTCACGCCTTTTGTGTTATGGTCCAAGAATGCAGGCAAGTCCAGTGATGGAGGTTAGCAAGCAGCCTCAAGAAACACAAGCACAAGCAGGGAAGCAGGGCCTTCAGAGAGAGTCCAAGAATTCCCAGACCATCAGGGAAAGCATGCCCAAGCTTTGGTCAGTGTCTGAGGAAAAAAAAAGAGACAGAAAGAAGGGAAAGGAAATGTTCTGCATTTCCAACTAACCAAGATAAGTGGGCCGGTGTACATTGCAGATGTTCTGTAAGTAACCACATTATTTCTGGAGAGTGTGGGTACATTTTCTCAATAAGGAGATAATTATTCCTCCCCTCTCCTTAGGATATCTTTAGGTGAATCATTTTTCCTGCGGGAAGGGGTACTTCCTGGCCAGATGACTGATAGGCATAGTTGGCTTAACTCTGAAGAGAGGAGACAATAATGTGTAATGTTCTCATCTTTGGCGCATATTAGAATGCCATGTTTCCACCTTGGTCCAGAGGTATTCCATTCTTTTGACCAGAAGTGACAAAGCTTGTTTGCCTTTCTAATGTTACTAAGGAATATGTAACAGAAAAGGAAGGTGGTGTCCACAGCTGATCATGAGGCAGGGGTCCATTCTCATGGCTTCCAACGCTACCAATATATTTGGTTAAGGATCCAATTTAGATATCTCTGAAAACAAATTCCTCAAAAGCTGCAGGAAATGATAAGGCACTGACTTAACCACTTTGCATTTATTCTCTCCATGTAGACACACCATCAAATCCCATCCCTTTAACCATTGAGTTATTTCATGGTGCAGCTATAACCATGAAAATTTGAGCATCATCCACAGCAGAAACAAGAGACACAGCTCTGCTGCCACCTGTGCAGCCAGAGGACGTCATTTCAGAGACTTCTGCTCTGGTGAAGTTGGGATTCTTGACTATCTGTGGGAAAGAATTTTACGATGAGTCAGTTGAAGCAGAGTTGGATTTATTAAGACAAAATCTTGTTAGAGTTGTGGCAGAGGGAGGCAGGGAGACTGGCCCTTGAGAAAAGGAGAATATATAAGCAAGACATGGGTATATGCTCAAGAGAGAGAGAGAGAGTTCTACTTAAGTGTCTTGACAGTTTAGGTGGCTTCAAATTTCCTTCTTGGAAGGGTTTCTTGGGAACTTAAAATAAGCTCATAGGATTGTTAAGAGCTTTGGACAATACAGTCAGATAAGATAAAATCATCGGTCACACGTATCAAGGAAATTCTCCTTTTGATGGTTTACAAAAACTAAGGCATAAGGCATATATTTTCACTAAACAGGATCATAATCTTGTTTGTGAGAGTCTCAGAAAGTTCCAGGCTTAAAGCGGGACATGTAGGTCACCTATACTTCCATCTTAAGCATGGCTCATTTGCCATTTTAACCTTCTTGAAGTAAACTATTTCTGTAAACTGAGTATTGTTTCTATGTAGACAATCTATACAGGAAATTTTTTGCTTATGCTGAATTCTTCACTCTCACTTGTCGAGACTTCTGCCAGATTCTAGGATCAGGGATTCTTTTCCTCCTCAGCTTCCCTAAGTCTTCTGAGTCTTTCTACACTGCTTTACACAGGCCTGATAAACAACTGGCTGAGTGGAAAAGTCCATACAATGTATTGCTAATGACTCATGTTACTTGTCCCACCAGGAATAAAGATGCGGATCCCTAACTGCAGAGTGAAGTGTTGCTGGAGTTATAAGGGTTAGAGGATGTATTCTGGCAGCCCTAGCCAGACTATCCTCCCATGTTCACCGGGCCACTGATTCTTACTAGGATCTCATGTTAGCAGGCCTCCCGTGCTTACTAGGCCTCCAATGATGTTTACTAGGTCACCCATGCTTACTGGCCCTCCCATGCTTCCTAGGCCTCCCATGCTTCCTAGGCCTCCCATGTTAGCAGGCTTCCCATGGACTCTCTTGCTTATTAGGCCTGTCATACTTATCAAGTCTCCAGTGTTTACCAGGCCTCCCATGCTTCCTAGGTCATCCATGCTTACTGGCCCTCCCATGCTTCCTAGGCCTCCCATGCTTCCTAGGCCTCCCATGCTTCCTAGGTCTCTCACGCTTCCTAGGTCTCTCATGCTTCCTAGGATTCACATGCTTCCTAGGACTCTCATGCTTACTAGGCCTGCCATGCTCACTAGGACTCTCATGCTTACTAGGACTCTCATGCTTCCCAGGCCTCCCATGCTTCCTGGGCCTCCCATGCTTCCTGGGCCTCCCATGCTTCCTGGGCCTCCCATGCTCACTAGGACTCTCATGCTCACTAGGACTCTCATGCTTACTAGGACTCTCATGCTTCCTAGGCCTCCCATGCTTCCCATGCCTCCCATGCTTCCCATGCCTCCCATGCTTCCTAGGTCTCTCATGCTTCCTAGGTCTCTCATGCTTACTAGGACTCTCATGCTTACTAGGTCTCTCATGCTTACTAGGACTCTCGTGCTTACTAGGACTCTCATGCTTAGTAGGCCTCATTGCTTACTAGACCTCATTGCTTGCTAGGACTCATTGCTTACCAGGCCTCATTGCTTGCTAGGACTCATTGCTTACTAGGACTCTCGTGCTTACTAGGACTCTCTTGCTTACTAGGCCTCCCAGGCTCACTAAGCCTGTCATATTTATCAAGCCTGCCATGTTTACCAGGTCTCCCATGCTTACTAGGCCAATTAAAGAGCTAAAGTAATAGTGAAAAGCAGAAAGCAGAAATTTACTTAATGTGACTGTGTTGGAAACAAAGAGAGTCAATGACTCCTAACCCGGAGTCTATGTTCAGGGTTCTGGCGTGAGGGCCAGTTATGCATAGCTAAGTCTTCCATTCTAGGTACAGTCAGGTCCATTATTGACCCATCCTTTTCTTGGCTCTAATCTTTCCTGCAAGGTGCTCTGACAAGGTGCAAACCTCTTTCTGGGAGACAAGTTTCCCTCTGGCTTGTCCCAGACTGCAGCCCTTTTCTTCACCCGTTCTCTTTCTAATATTCTCATTCCTGCCAGGCAGGCCAGTTACAAAAGATTGTGCTGCCAGAGGAAGTCATTGCTGACCCCTTTTCATAGGTAGCCTGGACCTGCACATGAGTGATCTTAAACATCTGCATCTCTAGAGAAAAGAGATAGCAGAGATAATTGAGGATGAGAACACAAACTCTTGTTCTTATCTTCATTTTTAGCCCTTTCACTGGTACCTTTATTTTTCCCAGTGACACATACAAGGCTTCACAAACTCAAGACCCCAGGAAAATCTATACATGTTAAAGATTCTACAAGAGTGACTGACAGAATAGATCGATGTGATTATGTTTGAATGTTGCACACCCAGAGCCAAATTATCTCGAGTTCCCTTTATCTTAATAACCATTGATTTCCCACCTGCATCTGCCCTAACATTCATAATAGCCCCCTACCTTCTAGCCACATGAAAACTAACAATGTTGGCAGGTGGGAATTATTAACCAGAACACAGATTTTCCCACACTGCTGCAACTCACCTGTATGTGATGTTTCCACCAATGTATTTGACAATTGCCTTGATTTATTACTATCTTTTGTTGTATAAATATAAAAACGCCATTATATTGCCATGTTGAAACACGGTGTTTAGGGTAACCAGTGTGTGTGCTCCTGAGTCACAGGCACTTGTATTTGGCTCCAGAAAGAACTATTTTGTACTCCTTTGGAAGTCAGAGCTGTGGTTTTGTACCATGACCTGTGTGTTGTGCTGAATAATGTAGCTCAAATCTCTTTACTTGTAACTTACCATTCCAAGCCTCACTCAATGTATTGTAAGTGGCTTGCCAGGGACGAGAACATTCTAAGGAGGCAATGAGACTGGGAGGCAGCAGTTGGCTGGGCAGTTTAGGTAAAAAAAAAAAAAAAAAAAAAAGCTCCTAAAGGGAGCTGGAAAGATGGCTCAGCAGTTAAGAGCAAGCTGTGTAAGAGCACCCCTGGCTGCTCTTACCTCTAGAGGGTCCAGATTCAGTCCCCAGCACCCAAAAGGTGGCTCACAATCACCTGCAAGTCCAGTCCCAGAGGCTCCCCCACCCTCTTCTGGCCTCCACAGGCACCGGGCATGCATGTGGTGCACATACATACATGCAAGCAAAACACCCATACACGTAAAATAAATGCATAAACCTTTTTTTGAAGACCCCAAAGAAAATTGAGAACTTTCTTTCTTGGCTAGAACCCAAAAACAGCCTTGGGGAGACCCATAGCCTCCTTCTTGCAAGAGGCTGAAGGTGCCAGGAAGTGGACCTGTATTCCCTTTTCTCTTTTCCCTGAGGGAGTGCCCCTTTCCTGGAAACCACACTGAGAACTAACTGACACCAGAAGGACCTCAACACCTGGAAAGAAAGCTGGATTGACAGGCTCATCCCAGCCTCCCCTCCTCCACCCACTAAAGCCTAATTAACCCCAAGGCAGTGAGACCATGTTACCCACTCTCAGTGACCCCTTCTGCTTTACAGGGGCTCTGCCTTCTTTCTCCCTTAAGCTCCTGCAATAAATATTTTTTTTTTCTGAAATTAACCTTGCCTGGTCTGTGATTTTATTCTTTGAATTTGGGAGATGAGAATCTGAAAGCCTCTGGCTTGGGCTGGCTTTAGTGGCCACTGAATCTCTAGGACCCTAGCCTCTCACACTAAGCACAACAGTGAAGAGAAAGGCTCTATCGCAGCCAGAGAAGGCAGACACTCCTGTATTAGATACACTCCAGTCCCTCCCTTGGGTTATTTTGACTATTGAAACAATAGAGGCCAAGGAACCATAACTTCCCCAGGAATCTTATGCTGTGAGGCGAGAAAGCCTAAGGCCTGGGCCACCAGAAGGAAATTTTTCTCCTGGAAAAAGATTTGCAACTTGTCAGGCCACCTGCAGGAGAGTGGACACTCCAGTGATGGGTCAATAATAAGCAGGACCACACTTTGACTCCTAAGGTGTTCATAACCATAGCCCTGTATTTAAACTGCAACCTCACATCAAGACCCTGAAGGTAGACTAGGGCTTGGACAGGTCATTGGATCTCTTTGTCCATCTTTCCAGTGTGGCCACATTGAAGAAATCTCATCTATCTGCTTTTTGCCATTAGTTTGCATTGTTAAACTGGTTAGTTGCCGATGGAGGACCAAATATGGATTGTTGGGGCACTGGATGTGATCCCAAGTCTGGTAAGAGTATTCCTATGGCTCCAGAGCATGTGTACCCTTATTTGCCCTCCCTTCATCCTCACGCTGTTGGAGACTAAGGATTGAATACTGACTCTTTCGACTCTCTGGCCATCACCTGGCTGTGTGCACCCCCTTAGATTCCATGTGGCATTAGATCCATCCATAACAAAGATTCACAATTAGGTGCAATAACCATGGTGGTGGTAATAAGAACCTATGCAGAATTTAAACATATTGTACTATGTGCATAGACAGTACATAGCAGGCCTTGAAATAAAAAAAAATATCCTTGTTTCTCTAGGTGCCCCTCCTTCCCAAGGGGAAATAAGCACTTACATTTCTTATTATCTCAAAACTTTTAATTCTACAAACAATAAACAAACAAGCACCATGCTGCATTGTCCCAGACCCAATGGGAAGCAATGAGAAGAAAACAGCACTCTCAGTGAACATGGAATGAAAAAAATGGATAGTACGGTGTCATGAATTTACACGAGTGGAGAAAGCCAGGTGGCCAGGCCAGGGTATCCCACTCAAGCAGGGAAACATGCTGGGCAGATGCAGCGGGGCTGGAAGTCATTCACACTCAGGCGCGGCCTCCACATGGAGAGTTTATTATAATAGAGAGATGAAGAGAATGATAGGAAGGATGGGGACAAGGAAGAAAGAGAAGGGAGAGAAAGCAGAGGTGTGCACACCTGTGGGAATGGAGGCTGGAGGGAGGGGGGAAGTTTTCCCTTAAAGTTAGGCTTTTTATGTAAGGATGCAGGGCAGCCCCAAGGGGCGGGATTTCTAGGGGCGGGTCAGAATATTAACATAGGGTACATACCAAAGTGTGTAAGTATGAGCCAATGATATTACCTGATATTTAGGAGCTATATGAGAAATAAGAATGCCATCTAAGTAGTGCTTTTCCAGAAGGAAAAAATGCCTTGGCTGTCTTTCCTATACAATGTACACTGAGGAAAGAAATACAAAAGGCTTGTGACCTCTGCCTTTTTCCTTCCCCTAATCCTTTAACAACCATCCTTTTCATGGTATTCTAACTTCCCAAAGGAGACATCTGTGCTACACTCCCCCTAACCACCCGTTTAGCTAACAGCATTTGAGTTGCCCTGTTGCACACAGTGTTTCAGCAGGCCACATGGGGCTGGCTTGAACTTGAGTGGCAAAGAACAAGACAGAAGATTCTTGCAAACATTCTAAGAAAAGGCCACATATTGGGCCAGTGTCTTTGTTAGGGTTTCTATTGCTGTGAAGAGACACCATGACCATGGCAACTCTTATGAAGGAAAACATTTAATTGAGTGACTTATGGTTCAGAGTTTTAGTCCATCACCATCCTGGAGGGAAACGTAGTGGCACACAGATAGGCATGGCGCTAGAGATGGAGCTGACAGTCCTACAACTTGACTTGTAGGCAACAGGAAGTGGTCTGAGACACTGGCTGTGGCTTGTGCATATATGAGACCTCAGAGCCTGCCTCCACAGTGGCACACTTCCTCTAACAAAGCCATACTACTCCAACAAAGCCACACCTCCTAATAATGCCACTCCCTGTGACCTTATGGGGGACAATTACATTAAAAGCACCACCGTTTACTCCTTGGCCCCCATAAGGTTGTAACTATATCATAATGCAAAATGCATTTAGTCCAACTTTGAAAGTCCCCATAGTCTACCATAACCTCAAGAGTGCTTAAAAGTCCAAAGTTCAAAGTCTCTTCTGAGATTCATGCAATCTCTTAACTGTAATTACCTATAGAGTAAAAATCAAAAAGCAGATCACATACTTCTAACATGTAATGGTACAGGATAGGATCTACATTACCATTCTAAAACACAAGTAAGGGAGCATAGTGAGGAAATACTGGACCAAAGCAAGACCAAAAACCAGCTGGGCAAACTCCAACTTCTGCATCTTCATATTTGATGTCAAAGAGCTCTTCAGATCTCCAACTGCTTTCAGCTTTGTTGAGTGCAACACACTTCTTTCTCTTGGGCTGATTCCATTCCCTGTTAGCAGCTTTCCTCAGCAGGTATCCCATGGCTCTGGCATCTCAAATAACTGTGGGCTCTCCAGTGCAATCCGCTTCATATTCACAGCTTACACGATGGCCTCTTTAGGCCTCCGTTCGGGACCCATGACACATGCCTGTCCATATTGACTTTCTTTAGGCGCAGAGGCAAATTCCATGACCCATTTCTTCTATCATTGACTCTAAAGCCAGAACCACCTAGCCAAAGCTGCCAAGTAGTGCTACTTGCTGAGGCTGGAACATGGTCCACTTGTTTAATTATATCTTCACCAGCTTTCTGTTTTTGATGGATTCCATCACTGCCTAAATTTGGCTGTTGTGGAGGGAAACATGGTGGCATGCATACAGGCATGGTGCTGGAGATGGAGCTGAGAGTCCTATATTTGACTTGCAGGCAACAGGTAGTAGTCTGAGATACTGGATGTGATTTGAGCATCTGTGACACCTCTGAGCCTGCCTCCACAGTAACACACTTCCATCAATAAGGCCATACCTGTTCCAACAAAGCCACACCTCCTAATAGTACCACTCCCTATGAGCTTATGGGGGCCAATTACATTCAAACTATCACTGCCAGAGAACTCCAACTCCAACTTAGCAGAGGTATTTTTAGCAGGTTATTCCTGCCTCGTTGTCCCACCAAGAGCACTGACCCCTCTGAGTACATAGTGGTTTGGCTCTGTTAGGAGTTAGGCAGGAAAGGAGCTTCCTGTGTCACTTTGATTAGGACCCAGAGTGGGCAGATAAAAGACTACAAGGTTTCAAGCTTTGGTAGTAAGGGACAAGTCAGGCTGAGGGGGAAGTCATGAGATGATTGTACAGCACTGTACAGTCATGCTTGGAAAAGCTGATACACAGACCAAGTGATGCAATTGCAAATCCCTGCTATGTGCCCCTCAGTCATTCAGACAGTGATCTGAAGGTAAACTTGCCACCCTGAATACTTTAGTCTTCTGTGGACAAACTATTACAAAAATTAATACCGGAAGACCATCTGTTTCATTTTTAACACCAAAACTTCTTCAGCTTTTCTGGTAGTGTGTATGGGTTCTGCATTGAATCTGAATGGTCCCCATAAGTTTGTGTGTCTGAACACGTGGTCCCTAGCTGGTGGCACTGTTCTAGAAGGTTGAGGAACCTTTAAGAGATGGAGCTGGAAGAGGTCATGCATGCCATGCAGGCCTTCTGGTTTTGTTTACTTTCCCTGCTTTTATTGAATTTACTAATTTGTATGTGGGAAGGATGCTTGCGGACTATAGGACTGAACTCAGGTTGACAGGCTTATGGCAAACACCTTTACCTGATGTGCCATTTGGTCAGCACGGGCCTTCAGTTTTATCGCTCCACTTTCTTTCTCTTCTCTGAGTCCTGGCTGCTGACCATAGTGTCACCAACTACCTTACCCTTGTGCCACCACGCTCACCCTTTGACCTATAAACCAAAGTCCATGCTTCCTCCCACTAGATGCTTCTGGTCAGGTATCTGGTCACAAGAGTAGAAAAATAATGAATGCAGTCCACCAGGGGAAATCGCCACCAACTCCCCTGAGATATTTGAGATTTCTGGGCAGATGGAAGTGATCTCACTTGCGCTCTGAGGAAGCCCTCCAACTCCTTTCTGAATTCCTGGCCTTCTTTCCTAGTATCTGCTTCTCCAAACTCTCTTCCACCTCTTCCCTCAGACGCGGACATTTCACTTTCTGAACCCTTTCTCTGCCCCTTAATAACAAAAGCCAGCACTGACTAGAGAGTCCGCCTTACAAGTCGGCAGGAAAGGGAAACAACTCCATCTTCTTCTCTCCAAAGAAAGCAGGTGATGGTTTTGTAACAGAGAAGTGCTGGGGAGAGTGACAGAACACAGTGCGATAGGAGCGTGGAAGGGAGTGTACTGGGCGTGGAACGGCACTGTGCGGGTGGAAGGTAGGATGGTGCGGATGAGGCTTGAGGCATGAGGAGATTCAAACAAAATCAAGTATTATGAAATATCATAAGGAAACCTGTTAATCTGTAAAGTGATTTTTTAAAAGAATGCTAATCAGTTTTCTTTCTTCTTGTCTTCTTTTCCAGGTTTTTAACTTTTTTAATATCCTTGTTTTTAAACATACATTTCCTCCCCTCTCACATTCCTCAACTATTAAGTTTGCCAGTCTCTTTCTCTTCCTGTATACATATGCATGCATACAACCTGTAGAACCCATGTTCTTTGTGTGTGTGTGTGTATGTTTCAGGGCTGGCCACTTTGTATCAAGGGACTCATCTCTGCGTGAGATGATCTCTCTCAGCAGTCCTTAGTTGCCTGTGGTTCTTTGGCTAGTTCTGGGACCTCATGAGATCTCCCCCATCCTGTGTTAGTATGTCTACTGATATTGCCACTGTTCTGGTCTTGTTTATGCAGCTATTTCTAAGAGAGAAAGTCTCACAGCAGAGTTCTCGGTATTCTGGCCTGAAACTTTCCCTACTCTATCTTCTGAGGTGTTCCCTGAGGCTTAGATGGAAGACTTGTGCTGTAGATATAGCCATTGGGTCTGGGCTCCCCACAATCTATTGATCTCTGCACTGTGTCCAGTTGTGGTTTTCTGTGATCGTCTCCATTTGCTGTAGAAAGAAATAAACTAATAAAACCCTAGTGCTGGGCACAAGCAACCTCTTTTGAGTGGTTGGCCAGGTTAGTCCAAGTGACTCCCAAAACAATACAGGGTATTACTGTTGCCCTTCAATCTCTCAATCTCTCTCCCTCCCTCTGCTGTGGATATCACTCGATATAAATAAAGCACTGCTTGGCCAGTGACCAGGCAGGAAGTATAGGCGGGACAAGGAGAGAGGAGAATTGAGGAAGGAGGAAGGAAAGGGAGACCAGCTGGAGCCACCGCCAAGACAAGGAAGATGTAAAGTACCGGTAAACCACGAGCCACGTGGCAAAGTAAAGATTAATAGAAATGGGCTGAATATAAGAGTGAGAGCTAGACAATGATAGGCCTGAGCTATGGCCAAACAGTTTAAATAATGTAAGAGTCTGTGTGTTTGTTTTATAAGTGGGCTCTGGGACTGGCGGGACTTGGTGGTGGGAGCTGGAGAAAAATTCTCCAGCTACATCCCTCTCTCTCTCTCTCTCTCTGTCTCTCTCTCTGTCTCTCTCTCTCTGTCTCTCTCTCTGTCTCTCTCTCTCTGTCTCTCTGTCTCTCTGTCTCTGTCTCTCTCTGTCTCTCTCTGTCTCTCTCTGTCTCTCTCTGTCTCTCTCTGTCTCTCTCTCTCTCTCTCTGCGTTTGAAGGCAATCACTATTCCTGAAGAAAATGCACGCTTAGAACACAGGACTCCTATTTTTGAACTGGACCTAATTAAAGCCTTTTTTTCTGAGATCAAGCTACCATAGTAGTAGAAATTAGTGTGTTACCTGCCAAAGGATGGAAACTATTAATATTCCCACCTACCTGTGACACTTATGAACCACAACAATGACCAGCATAGCAAGATAGCCTTAAGGGTACAATAGAGGCATTGACATGTTGGTGGTAACCAAGAGCTTTGTAATGAGACCTAAGGCCCACTCAGCAGAAGGGAAATCATGCTTGATATTAGAAATCTACCCAACTCCTTGGGGATAGTGAGGTCATGGATCTTAAAAGAGAATCTACTATCACCACATTGCTAGACCAACATGATTCCTTAACTACATCTAAATGTTATACTTATACCCATAGATAAGTATAGCTATTATGTCTGGTATTTTGACACTTCTTAGGACATATTTTCATAACAACACATTGATTTAAATTACCTTCCCTTTTTGAAATGGTCTGAATTTCCTTGTCTTTCACAGACAGTAAAACTATTTTTTAGCAAGAAAAGATTCCTCTCCTTTGGTTCCCTGGGCATTTTGCCATGGGATCCAAACAAGGCCCCAAGGATGAGTGCTTAGCAGGGATGTGGATGGGGCTGAAAGAGGAGAAACTCCATAAATGTGTTCCAGAGAGCATACTGGTGGGTTACTCACCTGAGCGCTACCTGCTCACTAGTTTTGGTGGCACTGGCATGGTGTCAGTGCTGTTTTCAATCCTGAATTTGTGGCATGGCAGCTGTTACCCGCTGCATCTTTCCTAATGAGCTGGCTATCCATCCTTTCACCTTGACACATGGAAATTGAATCCTGTGATCCAAATGGTATTTTTGTTTGTTTGTTTCTTTTTGAGACAGGGTTTCTCTGTGTAACAGTCCTGGCTGTCCTGGATCTCGATCTGTAGACCTGGCTGGCCTCGAACTCACAGAGATCTGCCTGGCTCTGCCTCCGGAGTGCTGGGATTAAAGGCGTATGCCACCTCTGCCCGGCTCTGTGATCCAAAATTTTGAGCACTGGATATGAGAATGCAAATGAAATACTTTGCAGCATGGAAAGCTATTCATTTTGTTCCTCTTAATCATGACAATCAAGAAAATTAAATGAATAAATTAATATATTTAGTTTAAGCAAATTTTAAGAACAAAATGTTTTAAATATTGTCCTATTTACTTTGTAATTATCTTTATTGCCATAATTTTCCATTTCATAGTGACATGTTACTTTGAGTGTTAAAATCACTCAGTTTTAAGGAAAATATATCACCATGGTATAAGGAATTGAAAAATAGTTTTTTTTGTTTATTTTTGAGACAAGAGCCTTACACTGTAGCCTAGGCTGGCTGAATCTGTCTATGTGGCATGGTAGGAACTCAAACTTCCAGTAATCCCCCTGTGTCAGTGCTATGATTGCAAGTACGAGCAAACACTGACTGAATCTCGAGGAATCTGAACGTGTACGTCCTTTGTTGTGTACTGTGTTTCCTGTAGTGAGAGATGGTACTTAAGATGAGTTCAGATCCCCAGTACCTTGTCGTCCATAAGCAACATGTCATATAATACACAGAAGGCTAGTTATGATGTCTACTTTACTATTCCATGGTGGACAATAGTTTTCTTTTGTTCTAAGTGGCACAGGAAAAGATCAATTATTTCAACACATAAACACAAACATACGACGTTAATCAATGAGACAGGAGTCTGAGTATCATAACAGGAAGATGACCGCTAAGACAAATAGGATTAATTTAGATGATAGATTGAAAAGGAGTGGGAAAAGAGGGAGGGAAAACTCGGGACAGTCGTCTTGTGGGAGCAGGAGCACTGCTCGAGTATGCCCAGACCCTGAGAGTACAAGAGAAATCATGAGGTTCCTTAGTCATGAAATCATTCACTGCTGTCCATAGCCTCATCACTGAAGAAATCTGTCAAAAAAGCTATCTGTGAATTTAAACTTTAACATAAAAATGTATTGGCAGGCTTATGCTGATTCAATTATTTCCTCCTAAAAAGGTATTTGTTATTACATTCTCATTGTGCACCACGCCCTTTGAATTTAAGGAACTTCAAGCAAATGGCCCAATAGGTGCCTCTCTGAGGCTAGAGCAACGGATAAGATAGTAACAAGTTGACCTAGATTCATCACGAGGCACATCAACTCAAGGATGGAACTTCTGGAGCACTTCAAGCACAGGCTATAGGCTAAAGGTCCAATTCATCCTCTATGTGAACAAAAGTTGAATGCATGGTGGAGTAAGCATTATCCTTCACTGAAAGATCCACCATGAGATAAACATTTTTCAAGTACAACTGTGCTACTTGGACATGGAGCAGAGCCAAGCCAGGCTCCAAAGGACTTCTTGTCTACCTGGCAGACACCAGCTGCACCTAAGCCAGGGATATAAATGCAGGTATTGGAAATAGAGGGAATGAGAAGCACATGTCCCATGTCAGCTTAGAGAAGCAATTTTGAGATTTTACATAGAACTTTATAGGGACAACGCCCTGCTGGGAACTGGGAATTTTAGATGTAAACTGAATGGAAGGCACATCTTAGCAAATAGAGCATAAGTATATTGTTGTCCTGGCAAGTGGATAAATGTTTGGCCTTAATGAGGCACACATCTGTATGTGAGTACCAGTTTTATCAATTAACACTCAAAGGACCAAATAACTTTAGCCAAATTCCTCTTCTCTAGAATGTAGAGGGGGCAGGCCTTGGTAGACTAGCTCTTAGGGTAGGTTGAGAGAATATATACTCATACTCAGTGTGATTACCAGAGGAAGGTAGGTCTTTCTCCTTTGTGACTTTTGTCAAAAGGATTTTCTCTTGAGGCTTTGTGCTACATGAAGATACATTGTGCCAGATATAATAAGTCCCTGCTCTTTATAACTGTCAAATTACACACAATCAGTTAAAGACACAGGCTGCAGACCGTGTAGAGATAGATGCCTCTCTTGGTGGAAAGACCACAGAAGCTTAAGCAGCCACATATGACATGGCAGCCTGATCCCATAGTGCTTTAGATACAAGTAGCTTGCCTGTTGTACCCACAGGCCAGAGGTCCAGAGGCAAGGCAGTGGATGTATTATGATTGATTCCTCTTTGTAGTTCCAGTATTCATGAGGGCACCCAGGACTAGACAGCATATGATAAATGAATAAATGATTGAGAGCACCTGTGAGGTTTATACAACTAGCTAGAAGAGGTACAGGCCAAGTGTGGATCTAAAAGAATTCCAGTGTTGTATAACTAAAAGTGCGGAGGGCTGGATGGATTCCATCTTAGGTAAGAGTGAATCAAGGACAGAGGAAGGCAGCAGATGGCACCCAGAAACAGTGTACTCGAACCTCAGGGAGTAGTGGATGAAGGAAAGCTGCATAGTAGTTATGTAGACATACCGATGAATCCCCAATATCTTAGCTTTAATGGCCAAGTAAAATAGGGATCTTCTTAAAGCAGAAGGAATGTCCACAGTCTGTCTTGAAGAACCTGCCCCCGTCTAGACTCGAGAGAGCTCCCAGCTCCTAGTGATAGACATTGCCAACAATACAAGATGGGAGCCACAGCTTAAGCCAGAGAGCCTCAGAAAATCTCGCTGTACTTTCTGTAATGGGCATATTGAAGAGCATGAAAACAGGGGGGAACCAAACAAGGAGTGTGCAGTGGCACTAGCAGAGAGAGGAGAGATGCCAGGAAAACCCTCCATTTTTGGTACTCGGCATTCTACAGGAGCATCCATTTAAATGCTGTTTCAAAAGGTTCCTGCTATGGATGGTGAAATAGTTCAGTGCGTTATGGACTCAAGACTAGAGGAGACTTTGGATTTCTGCCACTTCTGCCAACCACATATCCTAAGTGTAGTGTATGTCCTTGAAACAGTTCAGTCGTGGGATGCTACTTCCTCTGTACCACTCGCTGCTTCACATACCCAGAGGACTTTGACTGACAGGTCCAATTAATCTCTGACCACTCTTCAGGCTTCTACTGGAACCATGTGGATTCTGGAGAGACTCCCGGCCTAGGGACCTAGAGTAGATGACAAAGATCTTATGTCCACCACAGTCGTCATGAGACATCACATAGCTGCAGCTACATCCTGTGTGAATAGAGCTGAACCAGGTCCCTGTGTTTTCATCAGAGACTTAGGAAAGATGCGAAGGGCTGCAGTCGCTAGGATACACAATGCGTAAAGTTGTGCTGCCCCCTGGTGGCCACGCTGCTGAGATGCCAAATAGCGTGGAAGTGACACATTTTGAAGCATTGTCTTTTCCTTCTTTTGGTAGTGGTAGAGACCAGACCTGGGGACTTGTGCATGGTTGGCAAGCTCTGCAAGCGTCTGTACAGAAACAGTCATTTTAAATATGGAATCCTCCTTTCCTCTTGGAAATAAGAAGAACATTTTAACATTTTAAAGTTTGGTTCAGGATATCTTAAATCCTGTGTCCTTCCCTGTGGGTTAGATGTCGTCTCTTGAAGAAGTGTTTCCAACAGCAGTCAACTCTTCTTTCACCTGGGCACCTTGGGATAGTGTGAATGCCTGCAGCATAGCCTGAACTTTCATTAAGGTGTGTGGGGAGTCGAGGAAGCCCTGAGTGAATGTATGTTTTTGACATGAGCATGGCCATATCAAGTACTCTAATTCTTTAGACCAATAGGGATGACAAAAACCGTCTTCAAAGATCTGACTTCTCAGTTGACAATCACAGCAGAGATTATCGATCTGTTTCCTCCTCCAGGATCACTGAAGCCTGAGATCCATACAGAGACCTACAGACATTGGCTAAACCTGCCTCCTTGTTCAACTGTATAATATACACCCACCTCCTGATTCAGATGTATAAAATAAAGGTGTTGGGTATTCATGTTGCTGTTGCAGTTAGTACTCTCCATCAGAGCTAGCACAGGCAACTGATCTCGGTATGTGTCCATGTGTCTGACAATCTCCATTAAGTCATTGCCCCAGGTGAGTCGGCCTCTGGACACGACAGGATGTGGAAAAGGAGAATTTCTTAGGAGTGTGATGACTGCTTCAAAGTGTGTGGCACATCTACAGGTTGAAAGAAGGAAACTAAGAAGGCCAGGTAGCTCACCTTTACTCAGAGCACTCATGTCTTTGCTTGGGCCACTAAAATCAATTCATAGGAAGGGTGTCTTATGTGCAAAAACATTGCTTTACATTGATCTGGAAAGTCTAACTCTAGGATCAGAGTAAAGTATGGCTGTGTTCCTTTGAAAGTTCTCTTTGACTTCTCTTCAGGTAACTTACTGTATCACCACATGGCAGAATGCAGAGAGGGTAGAGTGGGCTCTCTTTCTTGTGACCATTATAATGACACCAATACTATTTATGAGCCCCTCTTATGATTCCATATAATTACATTACTTCTGAAGGGTCTACTGTCTATCTATCTATCTATCTATCTATCTATCTATCTATCTATCTATCTATCTATCTACTGTGCAGAAAGGATTCCACTCTGAAAGCTTCCTGGCCAGGAACTCACTATGTAGACAAGAGTGGCTGCTTTGAATTAATGAAGTCCACTTATCTTTGACTCTGGAGTGCTGGGGGATTACAGGTGAGCTACACCACACAATTTGTGGCTACTTTGAATGCTATCTCATCAGTGAGCTGGGAATCAACTCTGGATTTTGAGAAAACACAAATGCTCTTTAATACTCCATTACATGAAACAAAAACTGTCTCAGCTGCTGGCATTCTGGATTCTGGGGAAAGCATTGCTCTTGTATCCTCTGGCATACCCGTGGATGAAGGTGTTTGCTGCTGTCAGGAGCCTGGTATTGATTTTCAGTTCACACTCCATGCCTCTCCTCTGAGCCTGGGGATGTGTGGAGGGTGGGATGGTGACTATTGAGAGACAGACACCTGAGGAATGCCCACAAATACCAAGGAGCAGTGGAAGCAGAGAAGCTACCTGTGGCACACAGCTAGAGGGAGCAGCATGTGACAAGCCTCCTCTGTGACTGAAAAGCAAGAGCTGGGGGAAGGATGTCTCTTCAGATACTGTGGTCAAGATCACACAAACCCCAAGCTCATTCTGGTTCTGGTGGTCCTCCATTCTTACTGGGGTAGGCTTCTTGATGATACCTGACACAGTATTAAGCAGAGGATATTAAGGAAAGCATACATCCCTATTGTTCTGAGCAGTAGCCAGAATGCTGGCCACTGCAGAGCTGTCACCATGGATACTGAGAGATTATTTTCTGACAGGAGAACAGTGACTCATGTATAATAGTGAATTCTGTAGATGTCAGTGATGAGGATATCTTGCTTCATGTAGGAATTCTGGCAGACTTGCCTTTAGGATTTGGATATATTGCTATCTAAGTAATGAGATGTCAATGACAGATATGCACAGACCAGTCAAATATACAGTAGACTGCCAGCAGTGCTGTATAGACATGAGTGAAGAACCCCAGGAGGATCTCTGTTTCTGGGGAATTGGAAATGCCTTTTGCACATTAGGATTCCAGAGCTGGAATTGTATCAAAGGCCCTCCTTTAGTGAAATGCTTTCTGTTCATCCTTTGGACAGGAGCTGAGCAATCAGGGACAATTTTGCAGCAGAGGCAAAACATACTCCTCTTTCTGGATACGCTTTTCTAGTGGGACTTGCACGAAGAAGTGGAGGTTTCTGGAAATGAGGACACTAGTTAGGGCCACAGCAAAAGTGCAGACCATAGACAGTAAAGAGCAAAACACCAATAGATAAAGCAAGGTGCGTTGATATTGCCCCAAATTCAAACTGTGGTAGTTAGTGTCTGTGATTGGACATGTGAAGGAAGAGGTGGTATGTGCCAAGACTTTTCCTGAGAGACATAACACAAATCCCTACTCACCCAGTATAGAAAGCCCACAATAGTCCAAAGTACAGATAGCACCAAAGTTCAACTAAGTGAACCAATGATTTATATTGGGATTACTTAAAGGCTGAGGGGTGACTTACATGAACAAAATGACTAAAATACACAGGTGCTTCCACAAAGCCCACTCCAGCATGGGCGACAGACTGCTCACAAAAGGAGGGGAACCTGGAGCACTCTGCTCAGTGGGCAGGCACATCAATTGCTTGGAAAACATCCTCTCCAAAGGACTGAGTTGGTCTAAACCACTTCTGAATACCTTGGGCAATCTAGGCTTCTTCCAGGCAGATGGTCTAGTGTCAAGAGTCTTCTTTTTGAGTTGGGCTGTCTAAGACTGACTCACAGCATTCTTTACTGTTTACTCTTTGGAGGGAGAGGTCTAGTAAATCTGGTAAGTTTCAGGGACTTCTTGAAGCTATTTTGGGTTGTTTGCTTTTAGCAAGATGGAATGTTTTCAATCTCTGAGGAAATTACAACACAAGAAGAGCTGAGTTGTGTTTGTATTGAGGCATGAATCAAAGATAAGGACCTACAGAAGAAAGAAGGGCATGCATATACTGATCCTAGGGTTTGAGGCTTGGGAGACTGGCTGGAAGATTGTCTAAGAAAGTGTTTTAGATCTTAGGTAAAACAAGGAAAGGGAAATTGGGAGCAGGATGTGGACCAGGAGTGAGGATGAGAAAGATCTCAGAAGTCTTTGGTAGGTTTTATTAGAGTTCTGAGAGGAGATTCCAGGGAGAGTGAAATACATGAATCCAGAGAGTAAGAGAAGGCAAGGGATACTTGGCAAGCAGCTGGTGATGGGCCAGTGTGTGTCTCTAAAAGGGCACTTTTTCTACAGAGGAATTTAGGGATGGGTGGGAGAACTGTTCTTTCTTGATAGTGGGGGTTGAGCTGTTACATGTACTCACAGGAACTGTTTGCAGAAAAATAAAATATATGGATGTAAAGTTATACTTTAATGAAAATATATTACTGCCTGGGCGACCAGCCTCCAGAGCTCAGGGCTTAAAGGGAAATCCATAGCATTGGCATGTACTCGACTTTTCTATCAGAGACATTAGGGAAAAGGACACTCACACACTCTCTTGATGTTTTCCTTCAGACCTTTTCTTTATTCTTCTTTTACAATCTCTATTCTTTATTTTCCTAGTGATTTCCTTCTCTCATTCTTGATGTTTTCCTTCTAGTTCATTCCAACTCTATATAACTCTATCTCTAGTCTTTCCCTTACATCTTATATACTCCAGCAAAATTTTCAGGCCATATAAAAATTACTATGTGGTTACATTCTGTTTATCAAGTAAATGATTACAATGAATACATCGCAAACAGTAAAAATATCATATTTTCCTTATTCCTTACACTATTAAACATTTTATATATTACAGGTGAAAAAAAATTATCCCAAGAACCCACATACATTCATATCCAAACAGCTTGTTATAGATTAGCCATGTGGGCAATGTATTCTTCTCTGTTCAGATCTTTTACTGGTAGGTTGAATTTTGCAGTTACATGAAAGGGCCAATTACTTTATTACTTATCTTGAAAGACAATCTTATAAGGACTCTTAAAGGAATCACAAGCCTAAACTTTTATATTTGAAAAAGAATCAATTAGCTCTGCTTTAAATCTTTAGAGTACATACCCACTCATGAATAGATTTTTATGTCAGGAGATTGAGGGCAGAAATGGGTATAAGGAATTAATCATCACCTTTGGTCATCAACCAATCCTAGCAAGAAAAGAGCCTCAGCTAGTAATAATTGGGCTGTCGTGTTCTTCTTCCCTGACCTTAAAGAGTTCTACATTCAACTATGTGCCTTTCTAAAACTTTAGATTATCTTTTTGGGTTTTTCACCTCAAAGATACTTGATGAAAACCTCTTAGTCTAACTTTAAGTTATTTTCAAAGTTTTGTTTTAGCTCTTATGCACTCCACAACCTGTGAACTCATCTCCCAACATTAAGGTTAAAAGAATGTAAGATAACTGAGCTATAGGGACTCAATTGTTTTTCTTAATCATTAACCTGAGCTACAGTCTATATGGCTTCTCAATAGAAACTCATGAGTTCTACTTGTGTGACTCCTATTTGTTTTTATTCATCAAGACTCTGTATAAGCTACCATTATTATTATCAATTAGGCAGTACAGCTTAGGGAGGAATCATCTTCATCACAATCCACAGATAAAAATGCCCAGTGAGTGGAATGTTTCCATGATACAAACACACTACATTCCAGGCAGTGGGGATCTCCCCACAGTCATTCACACCATGCCAGATACTAGAGAAAGATAGCAGTAGCAAACATGTAAAGGCACAGCAGAAGCACAAGACATTCTGGGGTCTGCAGTGTCAGAGCATTGGTTAACTGAGATTCACATGTCAGAGACTTTCCTCCTGGTGGGCTGACACCTTGAACTTCAATTGCCACCTGCTGATCCTCTGACATGACCACCAGCAAAGATAGCCAATAAAGTCAACGTACTCTCAACACACACATTTATTTCCAAAATCAATAAAATATATAAGTTGTCTTTGAGTAGAAAGTAATAAAATTGAATAAGAGGGAACAATGGGGATTGCAAATGGAGAGATATTCCATGTCAGCAGAGTGGAAGACTGCAAGATTAAACTCCATTCCTCCTGAGTTGGTCCTTTTTTCAAGACAATCCAATAAAAAATCTATATTGTGTGAATGCCTGATCCTTATTTTTTAAGTAAAATTCAACTGTTCAACAAAGGTATATTCATTGAAAAAAAGCAAGAGCAAGGTGTAAAGTTGACATGCTCTGTGGCTTCAGGCACATTTGCACGTGAAACACTCAATTGGTGATGACTGTGCACCTGCAGGCCAGGGGAAACTATCTGTCCACAGTCGCAGGAAATAGGGCTCCTCCTTTGTGTCACCACGCTGAATGAGCCTGGATTTCAAAAAAAAAAAAAAAAAGGTGACATCTTTTGAAAGATGACTGAGGACTCTTTCTGTCTGTTCTCATGTACATGTTTATATTTCATTTATATGGTATATGTGCAGTCTATCACTGTGAAAAAAATGAGAACATGTGCAACGTTTATCCAATTATTTGAAATTTAAATGAAATAGACAATATTTTAGAAATATAGCTTAGATGACTCAGGAAAATACAGAACTATGAACTGACCAACAGCAATCAGAATAAATGAACAATAAGAACAATTTTCTCAAAGGATTCAATAGTACAATGAACACTATGTCTTAACCTCATCAAATCTCAAAGAAAACCAAAGAAACACAGGATAGGACAGTCATGTAGCATGTCATAAAATGACAAGGGACAGCATTCTAGACAAATAAAGAACAGTAAGAAAGGAGGCCTAACATATTGAGAGAAATAAATGATAACTGATGAAAAGAAAATTTTTCTTAGGAAAATTCAGTAATGCATAAGTCAAGGGATATGTCTGACCAAAGGTCCATCCTTAGCAAAGACATATCCAAACCGACTGTGTTGACAAAATATAATGTGGATATTATCTCTATCAATAATAAATAATAAAAGTCATAAATCTCAAGCTACCTTCAAAATAATGCTTTTTCATATCACTAAGGATATGAAAGGGAAAGGAACTTTCCTTTTTCTCTAAATAGTTAAAAAACATAACAGGACTGATATACAGCTCATTGGGAGAGCTTTGTCTGCATGCTCTAGACACTGGGTTCCAACACCAACATCACAACAAACCAACAAACAGAAAACTGCAATATCATACACAATATGAAATAGTAAGAGTTTTCCACATGAAACTGAGTCGTAGTTCCTTCTGGAGGGAATACATAAGGTAGGGTGGGACCTGGCAGAAGCCTAGTGTTTCCATGCAGATGTTGGTAGTCAGACTAGTTTAGGGCATGGGATGTGGAACCCAGACTAGAAATTGGAGGAGCTGGTGAGGTGTCTGGGTAATGAGTAGGGTGGTGGAGGCCATGCAGAAGGGATCAAGGTAGACTCTGGAGTACCATGTGACAGGTCTGGGTACTGAGTGGGATGATGGTTGGGAGGCACAAAAGGGGTCTGTGAGTGCCTGTGGGTAGGGTGGGTCCTGGTAGAAGTCTAAAGCATGGCTGTTTCACAAGCAGGGTGGTCAGACAAGGCCAGGGCAAAAGATATGGGACATGGGCTAGATCTGGCAGGCTGCAGAAGAGCTGTAGATGGGGAGGTCTGGGGTATTCACCTAGATAAACCCTGGAGGTGGACATGGGAACTCTGACAACCAAGTGTGGTGATGGAGTCAGCACAGAAGGGGCCTGAGGGTGGTTGTAGGTAAGGGGGTCCAGGCAGAAGACTAGAGCTTGGCAGCCTCAGAAAAGAGGGTGGTCAGACTAGGCTGGATCATGCAGGCTAGACCCTGGAGGAAGAGGTTGGATGACTGGATACTGAGTGGGGTGCTGAGGGCCCCATAGAAAGAATCAAGGAAGAAGCTGGAGGAGGATGTGGGAAGTCTGGGTAGAGAGTAGCATACTGGAAGGCACATAGAAGATGCCTGTGAGTGCTTTCAGGCAGATTAGGTCCTGGCAGAAGTCTAGACATGGCTGTTTCACAGGTGCGGTGGACAGATTAGGCCAGAGAACATGATTTGAGACCTGGGCTAGATCTGATGGGTTGCGGAAAAGGTCTGAATGGAGCGCTAAGGAGGACTCACCAGGCTGGACTCTGAAGGAGGTCCAGGGAAGTCTAAGTACTGAGTTGGGTGGTGGAGAAATCACAGAAGGGACCTATGGGTGGTGGCAGGAAGGGTAGATCCTGGATGAAGCCTTGAGTTTGGCTGTGACGTAGGCTATGGTGGTCAGATTAGGCTTCATATTAGGGGATATGGTACCCAAGTTAGGCCTTGAAGGAGGGCAGAAAGAGTCTGGGAACTTAGTGGGGTCGTAGGGCCGCACATAAAAAGATCAGGCTAGACCTTGGAGGTGGATGTGTGAAGACTGAGTACCTAGTGAGATGGTGGATGTAGTCCAGAAGGGATCTATGTGTGGTTGAAGGAGGGTAGGTCCTGTCTGAAACCTATTATTCATCTGCCTCACTCATGGGGATGGTCACACTACAGAGGGTCAAAACTTTGGGAATTCTGATGAGCCGAGTGTTGGCTGCTGCACTGGTGGGGCTGGACAGACTAGGTCAAGGCACTTATTTGGGAACCTGGCTAGATCAGGCAAGTTTCCATAATGGCATGGATGTGGTGTTCACCAAAGCTATACCCTGAAAGAGAACATGGGTGGCCTGGGTACATAGTGGGATAGTGAAAATAGCCCAGAAGGGAACTGTGGGTGTTGCATGTAGGGATGGTCCTGGTTAAAGTTTCCAGGTTAGCTCATGTGCATTAGCGGACACTCAAACTAGGCTGAAGCAAGGGATGCGGGACCTAGAGTAGACCCTAGACCATGCGAATCTCTGTACCAAGTGGGGTTTTAGAGTCAGAACAAAAGAGATCTGTGGGTGGTTGTATGCAGGATGATTCCTGGTAGAAGCCTACAGATTGGTTCTACACAGTCAGAGGTGGTCAGACTAGGTCAGACAAAGAATGCAGGACCCTTTGGAGACCTAGAGCTTGGTTGCTGGACAGATGCAGCTGGCCTGACTAGGCCAAGGCGCTGGTTGTGGGACCCTGACCAGATCAGGTGGGTTTCAGAAAAGGCATGGGTGGGCAGATGAGGTGTACTCTCCAGGCTAGACCCTGGAGGAGGATATGGGAAGTTTGAATACTGAATATCCTGGCAGAGTCAGCAGGGAAGCTGTCCATGGATGGTTGCAGGTAGGGTGAGACATGGTGGAAGCCTGGACCTTGGTTGTAGGTTAAAGGTAGGGGTATAGACACACTTAGTGTTGGTCAGAAAAGACAGGAACAAAGGATATGGGATCCTGGAATCCTGCAGAATCCTAGAGGTGGCTTCAGAGCAGGCAATGCTGGCCAGACTAGTCCATGCCACTGGTTTCAGGAACCATGCTAGATCTGGCAACTTGTGGAAGAGTCTTAGATGGAGAGGCCAGAGATAGTAACCAAGCTAGTCACTGGAGGACATAGGAAGTCTGGATACCAAAGTCGGTAATGAAGGAGGCACAGATAGGTCCTGTGGGTGGTGGCAGGTAGGGTGAGAGTTCTGGTGGAAGCCTAGAGCTGTAGCTCAGGTTTGGGGTGGTCAGACAAATCTGGGGCATGGGATATAATACCTATGCTCAACCCTGCAGGATGACATGGGGAATCTATGTACCTAGTTGGGTGGTGGAGGAAGCCCAGAACTGTCCTGTGGGTGGTTACAGGTAAGGTGGTCCTGGAAGAAGCCTTGAGCTTCACTGTAGCACAAGCAAGTGTGGTCTGACTAAGCTGTATAAAGGATGTGGGACCCAGGTAAGACCT
This sequence comes from Peromyscus californicus insignis, assembly GCF_007827085.1. Lineage (NCBI taxonomy): Eukaryota > Metazoa > Chordata > Mammalia > Rodentia > Cricetidae > Peromyscus > Peromyscus californicus. Next base: position 14,489,234 of record NW_026294391.1, read on the forward strand.
TAGAGGGAGATATATGTCCCTTAGTGGGATTATAGGGGTTATGCAGAAAGAATGAGGCTAGACCCTTGAAAAGGATGTGGAAATTCAGTGTTCAGGGGGCATGGAAGAGGCTGTGCAGAAGGGTCCTGTGGCTGTTTACAGGAAGGGAGCCTATCCTGTCTACAGCCCAGAGTTTGGCTGCCCCACAGGCAGGGGTTGCCACGTGAGACAGGGTCAAGGGATGTGAAACCCTGTGGAATCCTAGAGATTGGCTGCTTTACAGGCAGGGAAGGCTATAATAGGCTCAGAAACAGGTGTGGGGCTGAAGATAGATCTGGGAGGCTGGTGAAAGGGCACTGACAGTGTACCCTTGACAATGATGATGGAAGTCTTGGTACTAATGCCTTACCGAAGGTGATGCAGAAGGTACCTGCGGTTGGTTGTAGGTAGGGAAGGTCCAGGCTGAAGCCCCAAGATTGGCTGTGGTATAGGCAAGGTTTGTGAGGCTAGGCTGGGGCAGAAGATGTAGGACCAATTCAAGAAACTGGCATGTTTGTGTAAGAAAAGAAAGCACCTGTGGGTGGTTGTAGGTATGTGAAGTTCTGGTGGAAACATAGAGCTTGGCTACGGAGCAGGCAAAAGAAGTCCAACTAGACTGGATAATAGGACCTGAGGCTCATAGAGACAATGGAAGAGAATGTGTTCAGTCTGAGTATGGAGTGGGAAGTTTGGAGCCACACAGAAATGGTGAGGGTCGATAGACTCTGGAGAAGAATGTCGGGATGGCATGGTAGAGGCAGGGTAGGATGTGCCTGTGAGTGGTTACAGGTAGGTCAAGTCTGGACAAAAGCTTAGGGCTTGGCTGCAGCATAGGAAGTATTGGTCAGAGGACCCAGGGTCAAGTATGTGGACACTGCAGAAGCCTAGAGGTCAGCTTCTGCCCAGACACGAGTGGCCAGACAAGTCCAAGGTTCTGGTTGAGGGAGCAAAGCTAGATGTGTGGGGTAAGGGAAATGGCTTGGATGTTGAAGTCAGGGTACTTACTAGGCTAGAACCTGGAAGAGCACATGGGAAGTCCGGGTACAAGATCGAGTGCTGGAGGCAAATGCAAAACAGACCTGAGGGAGGTTGCAAGTAGGGCCATCCTGGCTAAAGCCTAGAGTTCATCTGAGCTGTAGACACTGGGGGTTGGACTAGGCCAGTGCAAAAGGTGAATTACTCTCTGGAAGCCTAGACATTGGCTGCCATGACAGGCTAGGTGGCCAGAGTAGGCCAGAGCACTGGGTGTGGGATCAGGGCTAGAGCTGGCAGGTTAAAGAAAGGCTTCGGTGAGGAAGTCAGGGGAGCCAGCCAGGCTCAACCATGGAGGCCTTGGGAATTTGAGTACTTAGTGGGGTATCCCAGAGGGGACCTTTGGATGGTTGCAGTAAGGGCTGGTAATAATGTCTTCACAAACTAGATCTGGTCAAGAGGTATGGGAACCATGACAGACCATGGTGGATGGCATGGGAAGTCTGTGTAACTAGTGGATTGGTGGAGGCAGTGTGGAAGGGACATGAGGGTTGTTGTAGGTAGGGTCTCTCGGAAGAATTCTAGAGTATAATTGTAGTACTGGGGGTGGAAGAGTTGTTCAGCCTAGGCTGTGGCAGGGCATGTGGGACACAGGCTAGCCCATGGAGGAGGGTGTAGTGAGCCTGCAAACCACCTGCTATGATAGAGGTCACACTGAAGGGATAAGGCTAGACCCTGCAGGATGTGGGAAGTCCAGGTACAGCACGGTATGTTGGAGGTGGCGCAGAAGGGGTCGGCCTATAGGTGATGGCAGGTAGGGCATCCATGAAGAAGCCTGGCACTTGATGGAAGTACAGACAGGGCTGGTTAGCCTAGGCTGTAGCATAGGGTGTGGCACCAATTCTATATGGTTGAGGAGGACATGGTGACTTCATTACCACCTGACTGATGGGTGCCACACAGAAGGCATAAGACTAGATCCTACAGGGGGATGTGTGAAGTCTGGGGACTTAGTAGCATGTTGGATACAGCTCAGATGTGGCTTGTGGGTGCTTTCAGGTGTGTTGAGTCCTGGTTGAAGCATAAAGCTTCCCTACAGTAGTGCAGGCAACAGATTAGGCAGGGACAGGATGTGGGACTCTTGCTAGATATTGGAGGGAGACATGAGGAGTCTGGGTTCTGTGTGGGTTGGTGGGGCCACACAGATGCGATCAGGCTATATCCTGGAGGAGGATGTTGGAAGTCTGGGTACCAAGTGGCATGGTGGAGGGAGGGCAGAAGGTGCCTGTTGGCTTCCTGGCAGAAGCCTAGGGCTTGACTAAAGCACAGGTGTTATTGATTAGAATACCCAGGGGCAATTATGTGGACCCTGCAGAAGTCTAGAGGTCAGAAGTTGCCCAGAAAAGTTTGGCAAGATTAGTTCATGGCCCTGGTTGTCTGAGCAAGGCTAAATCTTGCAGGTGAGGGAAAGGCTTGGATTATTGAAGTCAGGGCTCTTCACTACATTAGAACCTGGAAGAGGACAGGGGACTTCAGGGTACCAGGAAGGGTAGTGGAGGTCATACAAAAGGGACATGAATGGGGTTACAGGTAGGGTCAATCTGGCTGAATCCCACAGCTTATCTGACACCCATGTGGTTGTGGTCAGACCAGGCTGGTGCCAGCATATCTTCTCTTTCCCCCTAAACTGCTCTGTCCATAACAAAGATAGAACAAAAGAAATCCACAAGCCCACATCTCATCACAAAACACCACCAGTATGAAAGATCAAACCAGTATCTCCTCTCTAAATCCTACCAGTCCTGGAGAAATGCTGGTCAATGAGAATTACGTAAATGAACTCCAAGACACAGAAGTTGAAAGAACAACCATAAACTTCATAAAATAATCCAAAGAGTTCAAAGAAAACACAAAGAAACAGCTTGATGAAATCAAGGAGAAAGAGCTTAAGAAGAATAAACACCTGAGTGATGCCCAAGGAAACACAAACACAACACATTGGGGATGACAAAGACAATCCAAGACTTGAGAACAGAATCCAGTAAGTATGAAGAAACATGAAAACTCAAGCTGAAATGAAGAAGGAATTGAAAAGCCAAATAGGAGATCTAGAAAATTCAAAGAAAAGACTTACTAATATACTGAACCAAGCAGCTAAAGAATATAAGGCCTCAAACATAGAGAATCTCGATCAAATAAGCAAATTATACTAAACTACTTCAAAAATCCTATTCATATGCTCCCCACCATATAAGCCCATAGGATTTTAATTACCTCTGAAGTACATACTATTTATGTATTTATTTATTTGCTTGTTTGTTTGTTTGTTTCTTTCTTTCTGTTATTTAGAAAGGATTTCACTATGAAGCCTCACTGGCCTGGAACTCACTATGTAGACCAACCTGGTTGCCTTGAATTAATGAAGTCCACTTATCTTTGACTCTGGAGTGCTGGGGGATTAGAGGTGAACTACACCACACAACTTGCGGCTACTTGAATTCCATCTCATCAGTGAGTTGGGCATCATCTCTGGATTTTGAGAAAACACAAATACTCTTTAATACTCCATTACATGAAATAAAAACTGTGTCAGCTGCCGGCATTCAGGATTCTGGGGAAAGCATTGCTCTTGTATCCTCTGGCATACCCGTGTTTGAAGGTGTTTGCTGCTGTCAGGAGCCTGGTATTGATTTTCAGTTCACACTCCATGCCTCTCCTCTGGGGCTGGGGATGTGTGGAGGGTGGGATGGTGACTAATGAGAGACAGACACCTGAGGAATGCCCACAATACCAAGGAGCAGTGGAAGCAGAGAAGCTACCTGTGGCAGACAGTTAGAGGGAGCAGCATGTGACAAGCCTCCTCTGTGACTGAAAAGCAAGAGCTGGGGGAAGGATGTCTCTTCAGATACTGTGGTCAAGATCACACAAACCCCAAGCTCATTGTGGTTCTGGTGGCTCCCCCATTCTTACTGGGGTAGGCTTCTTGATGATATCTGACATAGTATTAATTTAGAAGCTATTAAGAAAATCATACATCCTATTGTTCTGAGCAGCAGCCAGAATGCTGGCCACTGCAGAGCTGTCACCATGGATACCGAGAGATTATTTTCTGACAGGAGAACAGTGACTCATGTATAATAGTGAATTCTTTAGATGTCAGTGAGGATATCTTCCTTCATACAGGAATTCTGGCAGATTTGCCTTTAGGATTTGGATATATTGCTATCTAAGTAATGAGATGTCAATGACAGATGTGCACAGACCAGTCAAATATACATTAGATTGCAAGCAGTGCTGTGTACACATGAGTGAGGAACCCAGGAGGATCTCAGGTTCTGGGGTTTTGGAAATGCCTTTTGCACATTAGGAACCCAGAGCTCAGATTGTATCACAGGCCCTCCTATAGTGAAATGCTTTCTGTTCATCCTTTTGACAGGAGCTGAGCAATCAGGGATAATTTTGCAGCAGTGAAAAAAGATACTCTACATTCTGGATAAGCTTTTCTAGTGGGACTTGCAGGAAGAAGTGGACGTTTCTGGAAGCGAGGACTTGGTGAGGGCCACAGCAAAAATGCAGACCACAGACAACAAAGAACAATACTCCAGTAGATAAAGCAAAGTAAGTTGATGTTGCTCCAGATTCAAACTGTAGTAGTGTCTGTGATTGGACATGTGAATGGAAAATTATTGTGTGCCAAGACTTTTCCTGAGAGACACAATTCACACCTCTACTCTCCCCATATAGAAATCTCACAACAGGCAAAGTACAGATAGCACCAAATCCACCTTAGTGAATCAATGAGTTTTACTGGGGTTACTATAGTAATATGGCTGAGGGGTAACTTACAGGAACAGAAATGACTCAAAGACACAGCTGCATCCACAAAGCCCACTCTAGGATGGGTGACTGACTGCTCACAAAAGGGGAGGGATACCTGGAGCACACTGGGCACTCTGCAGGCAGCTCAAAGGCTTGGAAAGCATCCTTTTCAAGGGAGTCAATTGGTCTAAACCTCTTCCAGGCAGCTTGGCTGATGTCTGCTTCTCCCAGGCAGCTGGTCTAGTCTCAGAGTCTTCTTGGCTTGGGGTAGGCTTGTCTGAGAGTGACTCACATCAGTCTTTATTGTTTGCTCTTGGAAGAGAGGACCCATGTGAATCTAGTCAGTTTCAGGAACGTCCTGAGGCTAATTTGGGTTATTACCCTCGGACTTTAGAAGCTTCCTTGCATGATGAAATCTTTTAATCTCTAAGAAACTGCAATACAACAAGAGCTGAGTTTTGTTTGTATTGAGGCATGAACCAAAGATAAGGACCATACAGAAGAAAGAAGGGCAGGCATATAGTGATCCTAGCGTTTGTGGCTTGGGAGACTGGCTGGAAGGCTGTCTGAGGATGTGTTTTAGATCTTAGGCAAAAGAGAGAAGGGAATTGGGAGCAGGATGTGGACCAGGAGTGAGGATGGGAAAGATCTCAGAAGTCTTTGGTAGGTTTTATTAGAGTTCTGAGAGGAGATTCCAAGGACAGTGAAAGACATGGATCCAGAGAGTAAGAGAAGGCAAGGGATACTTGGCAAGCAGCTGGTGATGGGCCAGTGTGTGTCTCTAAAGGGGCACTTTTCCTACAGGGGAATTTAGGGACGGGTGGGAGAACTGTTCCTCCTTGATTGTGGGGGTTGTGCTGTTACATGCACTCACAGGAACTGTTTGCAGAAGAATAAATTATATGGATGTAAAATTATACTTTAATGAAAATATATTGCTGCCTGGGGGACCAACCTCCAGATAGCCCAGGGCTTAAAGGGAAATCCATAGCATTGGCATGTACTAGACTTTGAGACATTAGGGAAAAGGGCGCTCACACACTCTCTTGATGTTTTCCTTCAGACCTTTTCTTTATTCTTCTTTTACAGTCTCTATTCTTTATTTTCCTGGTGATTTCCTTCTCTCATTCTTGATGTTTTCCTTCTAGTCCATTCGAACTCTATATAACTCTATCTCTAGTCTTTCCCTTACATCTTATATACTCCAGCAAAATCTTTCAGACAATACAAAATTACTATGTGGTTACATTCTGTTTTCAAGTGAATTATTACAATGAATACAAAACAAACATTAAAAATAGTATGTTTTTTGTATTACATGATTAAACATGTTATGAATTACAGGTGAAAAACACATTATCCCAAGAACCCACATACATTCATACCCAAGCAGCTTGTTATTGATTAGACATGTGGGCAAGCAAGGTATTCTTCTCAGTCATGTCTTTTATTGGCAGGTTGCATTTTGCAGTTACATGATATGGCCAAATATTTTATTCCTTATCTTGAAAGATAACCTTATAAGGACTCTTAAAGGAATCACAAGCCTAAACTTTTATGTTTGAAAAGAATCAATTAGCTCTGCTTTAAATCTTTAGGGTACATACCCACTCATGAATAGATTTTTATGTCAGGAGATTGAGGGCAGAAATGAGTATAAGGAATTAATCATCACCTTTGGTCATCAACCAATCCTAGAAAGAAAAGTGCCTCAGCTAGTTATAATTGGGCTGCCATGTTCTTGTTCCCTGACCTAAAGAGTTCTGCATTCACCTATGTGCCTTTCTAAATCTTTAGATTGTCTTCTTGGGTTTTTCACCTCAAAGATACTTGATGAAAACCTCTTAGTCTAACTTTAAGTTATTTTCAAAGTTTTGTTTCAGCTATTATGCACTCCACAACCTGTGAATGCATCCCTCAAAATTAAGATTAAGAGAATTTAAGCCAGCTAGGCTACTGCGACTCAATTTTTTTTTTAATCCTTAACCTAAGCCACAGTCTATATGGCTCCTCAATAGAAACTCATGAGTTCTACCTTTGTGACACCTACTTGTATTTATTTTTATTCATAGAAATCCTGTACAAATTATCATTATTGTTATCAATTAGGCAGTACAGCTTAGGGAGGAATCATTTTCATGACAATCCACAGATAAAAATGCCCAGTAGAAGCTGATGTTTCCAAGAGATAGACACACTACATTACAGTCAGTGGTGATCTCCTTACACCCATTCACACCATGCCAGATACCAGAGGAAGATGGCAGGCATGAGCATGTAAAGGCACAGCAAAAGCAAAAGACATTCCAGGGTCTGTGGTCTAGGGCCTTTTCTAACTGAGATTCACCCTTCAGAGAGTTTCCTCCTGGTGGTCTGACATCTTGAAACTCAATTGCCACTTGCTGCTCCTCTGACATGGCCACTGACAATAATAACCAATAGAGTCAATGGACTCTCAAAACACATATTTATTTCCAAAATCAATTAAATATATAAGTTGTCTTTGGGTAGAAAGTAATAAAATTGAATAAGAGGGAATAATGGGGAGTGCATATGGAGAGATATTCCATGTCAGCAGAGTGGAAGACTGCAGGATTAAACTCCATTTCTCCTGAGTTGGTCTCTATTTTCAACACAATCCAATAAAAAGTCTCTTTTGGTTGTGTGACAGTGGTGCACGCCTTTAATCCCAGGACTTGGGAGGCAGAGACAGGCGGATCTCTGTGAGTTCAAGGCCAGCCTGGTCTACAGAGCGAGTTGTAGGAAAGGCACCAAAACTACATGGAGAAACCCTGTCTTGAAAGAAAGAAAGAAAGAAAGAAAGAAAGAAAGAAAGAAAGAAAGAAAGAAAGAAAGAAAGAAAGAAAGAAAGAAAGAAAGAAAGAAAGAAAGAAAGAAAGAAAGAAAGAAAGTCTCTTTTGTGTGAATGCCTGGTCTACATTTTTAAATAAAATTCAACTGTTCAGCCGGGCGGTGGTGGCGCACGCCTTTAATCCCAGCACTCGGGAGGCAGAGCCAGGCAGATCTCTGTGAGTTCGAGGCCAGCCTGGTCTCCAAAGCGAGTTCCAGGAAAGGCGCAAAGCTACACAGAGAAACCCTGTCTCGAAAAACCAAAAAAAATAAAATAAAATAAAATAAAATAAAATAAAATTCAACTGTTCAAGTAAAGGACTGTTCATTGAAAAAGAGTAAGAGCAAGTGTAAAGTTGACCTGCTCTGTGGATGCAGGCACATTTGCATGTGAAACACTCAATTTGGGATGTCTGTGCCCCTGCAGGTCAGGGGAAACTGCCTGTCCACAGTTAGTCACAGGAAATAGGGCTCCTTCTTTGTGTCACCACATTGAGTGAGCCTGGATTTCAAAAGAAAAGGTTACATCTTTTGAAAAATGACTGAAGACTGTTTTTGTCTATTTTTCACGTGCATGTTTATATTTTACTCACATTTTATATGTTCAGTCTATCACTGTGATAAAAATGAGAACATATGCCACATTTATCCAATTATTTAAAATTTAAATGAAATGGCCAGTATTTTAGAAATATAGCTTAGATGACTCAGGAAAATACAGAACTATGAACTGACCAACAGCAATCAGAATAAATGAACAATAAGAATAATTTTCTCAAAGAATTCAATAGTAAAATGAACACTGTGTCTCAAAAGCTCATCAAATCTCAAAGAAAACCAAAGGAACACAGGAAAGGACAGTCATTTTCAATTTGTAGCGTGTAGTAAAATGACAATGGGCATTATTCTAGACAAATAAGAGTAACAAACCAGGCCAAACATATTCAGAGAAATAAATGATAAGTGATGAAGGGAAAGTTTTGCCAGGAAAACTCAATAATACGTAAATCAAGGGATATGTATGACCAAAGGCCTATCATTAACAAAAATGTATCACAACCCACTGTGTTAACAAAATGTAATATGGAAATTGTCCTGATCAATAAGAAATAATAAAAGTGATAAATCTCAAGTTACCCTCATAATAAAGCTTTTCATATCTCTAAGAAGAGAAAGGAACTTTCTTTTCTCCATAAATAGTTAAAAACCATGACAGGGCTGAGATGCACTTTGGTAGGAGAGCTTAGCCTGCATGCTCTAGGCACTGGGTTCCAACACCAACATCACAACAAACCATCAAACAGAAAACTGCAATATCATACACAATATGAAATAGTAAGAGCTTTCTTTGTAAAACTGAGCAATAGTTCCTTTTGACAATTCTTGTGTACATCTCAGTTCACTCAATGAGAAGAATAATTGAAGTGTATGGTCACAGAGGAAAAAATATAGTTGCCATTACTCAAACTGTGGTTACTTATTTGATTATAGTATAAGAAATATAAACTATTGATAAGTTATTAAAGTACATTTACTCATTTGGGGGCATAGCTCAGTGGTACAGTGTTTGCTGACTATGTACAGGTACTGGGTTCCAAATCCAGCATTGCAATAAAAATAAAATAGGGCAACTTCATCCAGGCCTTTTCTGTAGTCTACCATATATATCCTGGGGCGCACAACTGGTAGACCAGCCTAGTCTGGCCTTCATGCCTTCACCACAGAAGAGTTCTTGCTTGGGCCAGTATCCTGCCTACCTACTCACCAAATCATAGAACTCTCTCATATCATATCCAACATTTCCACTCAGTCCTGTCTACTCTCACACTCCCATCTTGAAACAGAAAAAAACATCCTATCTACCATCCCAATAACTTCTGTCATTCTGAATTCATTTCCCCCAAGATATTTCTACTTGTAGACCTAACACACCACTAATCTTCCCTTTACCTCATCCTGCTCCATCCATCACAAACTCCGAACTAACATAGGAGATGCACATGCCCAGATCTCATCTTAGGAATATGAACAATATAAATGACCAAGCCAGTATCTTCTCTCCAAATCCTAACAGTCTTAAAAATGCTTACTAATGAGAATTACATAGGCAAACCCCAGGACAGAGAAGTTAAAAGAAGAATTATAAGCTTTCTCAAAGAATTCAAGGAACTGAAAGAAGACACAAAGAAAGATCTCAGTCAAATCAATGAGAAAAAGCTTCTTACAAATAAATAATAAGAGAACCTAGTCAAATAATCTGGGAAAATGGAAAATCCTAAAAAAAAAAATTGGGGCACTATGAAAAAAACTTTAACTTATGAGCATAAATGAGGGGGAACAATGGCAAGACAGTGACATAACAAGCTCATTGAAAATTTCCCCAAACTAAGAATAGGTATACACACCCAAACACAATGAAAATACAGAACACCAAAGAGACAGAAGCAGAAAGAAAATCCCTACAGTATATCATAGTTAAAGCTCTAAGTACACATAAAAAGAATGTATATTAAAAGTTGTAAGTGAAACACTGCACATCACCTCTAAAGCAAAACGTATCAGAATGACAGCTGATTTCTCAACAGAAACTTTGGAAGAGCTTTGAGTAAAGCACTTTAAGTCATAAAGAGTATGACAGTCAACATACAATTATATACACAGAAATACTGTACGCCATGACTGAAGTAGAAAGAAAATTGTTTCATGATATTAACAGCCTAAGGAGTTTTGTGGTATGTCTTTACAGCAAAATAGTATTACATAGTGTATATGTACCACATTCTCATTATCCATTAGTCAGTTGAAGATATTTAGATGTTTTCCACTTCCGAGCTATTGTGAATAGAGTTGCAATGAACATGGCTGAGAAAATATCTGTGGAGTAGGATGTCAAGTCATTTGCACAGGTGTCAAAGAGTGCTGTAGCTGGATCATATAGTAGTTTCAGATTTTCAAAGTGATGCGCCAGTTTGCTGTCCTACTAACAGTGAATGATGATTCCCCCCTCATTCTCTCCAGCATTTGTTGTCAGCTCCCTTATTGGTCTTAGAAATAACTTATATATTGTATATAAGTTTATATATGTGTGTGTATGTGTATATATGCCGTGACACTTGAGCCAACAATGAAGTCTCCAAGAGCCATAGACTAACAAAAACTCCAGTATTATGCATGAAAACCCTCTTTTTGAGATGTTGGTCCAGAGTGTTCAAGAAACACTCAAAACAACGTGGCTCCTTTCTGTTGCCCTTAGTTGCCTCCTAAAGGTTGAAGGTAAGTTTCTATTACTGAAGACACCATGAACTTCAGACCCAGAACTCAGAGGACCTGAGCTGGATCTGACCTGAAAGCCTCCTTCCTTAGGTCTAGCTTTCATAATATCAGAGATGCTATGCAAGCTGACAAGGGAGGGAAGCAACCAGTAGTCCTACCCAACTGTGGCACTTATGAACCACAAAAATGACCAGCATGACAGTATACCACTAAAAGCACAATAGTAAGCTCATATCTTGACAATAACCAACAGCAGTCTAATCGACAGAAGGCCTGTTCAACAGGAAGGAAATCATACCTGGTACTGGAAATGTATCCAATTTCCAGGACTAGTGAGGTCATGTATCTTAGAGAAGAACATTCTATGACCTCTTTATTAAACCAGCCTAATTCCTAACTGCATTCTAAATACTCATCCTTATACTCACAGAGAAGTGTAGCTCTCATCCTTCATTGAAGAAGTTTTTCTCTGCAGCAGACAGAGACCTTTACAAAATACCACAACTCCTCAAAATACAAAGAACAGCTGCTACTGGGGTTCCCCAAATCAATGGATACATCTGTAATACAAGCCTTGTACATAAGGCTGGGGAACATCATGGAAGAGGAGTAGGAAGATTGTAAAAGTCAAAGTAGCAATAAGTCTGCAGTGAGATCATGTCTTCTAAAAACAACAGACATACTTCACCCATGAAACCTTTACCAATAGGAGTGCCTAAGCACAAGCTGAGCAATACACCACCTATAGACATACTAACATGAAAGGAAGAAATCTCAGGGATGCTCACTCCTAGGCAAAGAACGACAGATGGCTATGGAAAGCTGAGAGTGTGAGAAATAGTCTTCCCCAGTGAAGAGACCCTTAATCAGTTATTAAATACCGGTTGTTCGTCCCTGAAATTATATACATACAAGTAACACTAAAGTGGACTCAGCAGGTAGTTTTATATATTTATGTGTTAATACATGTAATAAGTACAACTAAATAAAATGAGGTTATGAATTAGAGAGTAGATGAGTCAGGATATACAGAAGGGATTGAAGACAGAAAAGTAAAGGGGAAAATTATATAATTGAATTTTAATTGAAATATATATTAGAGTTAATACTACATAAAAATGAAATTTTAAAAAAAGATCTGAAACTATTTGGGGAAAACAAATAAATGTAAGCTCAGACAAGGACTTCCTGAAAAGTACTCCAAGAGCTTAGGATATAATACTAAAACTTGTCAAATGGTATTGTATGAAATTTAAAAAATATTGTACAATAGTAAACAGATTCTAGAACTGAACTACAGCATGCTTGTTCAATGAAAGAAAATCTTTCATAGATTATTAGTATGTATGCAATTTGTATTATATGTACATGAAATATATATATATATATATAATTAAAAATAAAGCATTTAGACAGCCTACTCAAAATGGACTACTGCAATGAAGAAAGAGTTCTCAAAAGATGAAGTGTAAATGGCCAGCAAATAAATAAGGTCCAACATGTTTAGTCATACAGGAAATGCCTATGCAAACTATATCGTGACTTTTATCTCACCCCAGTCAGAATGATTAAAATGTAAAGCAACAATAAATGATGGAAATGATCCAGAGAAAGGGAATCCAATATATACATTTGATGGGAGTGTAAATTAGTCCACTCACTGTGAACATCAGTATAGACTTCTACCCAAAACTAAACTGGAGCTACCATGTGATCCAGATATAGGACTCCTGACTGCATACACCAAGGACACTGTGTTAGCCTAACAAAGAGATATTGCCACATCCATTTTTTTTTTTTTTTTTTGGTTTTTCGAGACAGGGTATCTCTGTGTAGCTTTGCGCCTTTCCTGGAACTCACTTGGTAGCCCAGACTGGCCTCAAACTCACAGAGATCCGCCTGGCTCTGCCTCCCGAGTGCTGGGATTAAAGGCGTGCGCCACCACCGCCCGGCACCACATCCATTTTTAAGGAATCACTAGTAACAATATCCAAGTTAAAGAATCAGCTTGGGTATCTAACACCAGGTGACAGGATGAAGAAAACATGGCATATGTACATAAGAAAGCTTTATTAATTTATAAAGATGAATGAAATTGATTCTTCCTGACCCCTACTTTCCAGCTTCTAGCCCATCTCATTCTTTTTTTTTTTTTTTTTTCTGGAGCTGAGGACCAAACCCAGGGCCTTGCACTTGCTAGGCAAGTGCTCTACCACTGAGCTAAATCCCCAACTCCCCATCTCAATTCTTTTGTAACTCCACTGACATGAAAGAACTGCTCTCTACCAGGGACCCACAGCCACTACCCTAGGCTAGGACTCACGACCTTTATCCTCCATTTCGTCTTCCATTCTGGTCTCTCTAGACTTACTCTTATTTCTGCTGCTGCTTGCCTGTAGAAGCTCCTCTGCCCAGCCCATTCCACCCCCTAGGGACTTGGCCTCTTGGTGCAGACCCAGGGTCCCACTAGTTCTTCCCCAACTGCCTCTATCACCATTCTAACTTATCTCCATTTCTTTGTGACCTTACACTCCTGGAAGAATAGTTCTCTATTTGCACATTGGCAAAGAAATCAGGAAAATGGTACTTTTCACAATATTCTCAAAAAAATATCTTGGGGCAATATTATCCAAGCAAGCGAAAGACTTATGTAATAAAACTTTTAAGACATTGAAGAAAGAAATTGAAGAAAATACCAGAAGACAGAAGTATTGCCCATGCTCATGCACTGGTAGTATTAATATAATAAAAAATGGCCATCCTAACAAAATAAATCTACTGATTCAATGCAATCTCCATCAAAATTACTATACAATTCTTCACAGATCTTGAAAGAACAATTCTCAGCTTCATATGAAAACAAAACAAAACAAATCTAAAGATAGCTAAAACAATCCTGAATTTAAAAATAGAAGAAGAAAAAAATGGCTGGAGGTTTTGCCATTCCCAACTTCAACTTCAAGTTATACTACAAAGCTATAGTAATAAAAACAGCACAGTATTTGCAAAAAACCAACAACAACAACAACAAAAAACCAAAAAACAAACAGACTTGTTGATCAATGGAATCCAGGTGAAGACCCAGAAATAAACCCAGACACCTAATTTTTGACAAAGAAGTCAAAAGTTGACACTGGAAATAAAAAGACAGTGTCTTCAACAAATGATACTGGTCACACCAGATGTCTGCATGTAGAAGAATGCAAATGAATTCATATTTATCACCCTGCACAAAACTCAGCCCCAAAGTGATCAAGGACCTCAGTATAAGGCCAGATACACTGAATTTGATAGAAGAGAAAGTGTGAAATAGCCATGAACTCATTGGCACAGAAAAAGACTTTCTGAATAGGACACACACAGACATTAAGAACAACAATTAATAAATGGGATCTCATGAAACTGAAAAAGTTTCTGTATGGCAATGGACACCGTCATGCAGACACAGGCAGTCTACAGAATGGGGAAAGATCATTATCAGTTACGTATCTGAGAGAAGGTTAGTGTCTAGAAAATATAAAGAACAACAACAAAAAAGAAAACCAAGAAAGCAAATAACCCAATTAAAAACCGGGGAGCACAAAACTGAACAGAGAGTTCTCAAAAGACGAAACACAAATGGCTGGAAAACATTTTAAAAATTCTCATCAATAGCCATCAGGGAAATGGAAATTAAAACTACTTTGAGACTTCATCTTACTCTAGTCAGACTGGCCAAGATCAATAAATCAAATGACAACACATGCTGGTGAGAATATCGGGGAGGAGGAACATTTATTCATTGCTGGTGGGAGTGCAAACTGGTACAACCAGTATGGAAATCACTGTAGAGGTTTCTCAGAAAGCTGAAAATTGATCTACCATAAGATCCAGCTATACTGCTCTTGAACATACACCGAAATGACTCTACATCCCGCTACAGAGACACTTGCTCATCCATGTTCTTTGTCATTCTATCCATAATAGCCAGAAATTGGAAACAGCTTAGATGGCCAACAAGTAATGAATGGAAAATGAAATGAAAGTGTGATGCATTTATGCAATGGAATATTATTCAGCTGTTAAGAAAACTAAAATTATGAAATTTTCAGGTAAATGGATGGAACTAGAAACAATCATTTTGAGTTAGGTAACCCAGACAGAGAAAGATACATATTGCATATTTTCTCTTCTATGTGGGTGTTAGCTTTTAAATTTAGATGTGTTTTTCAATCCAAATAACTATAGAGGTCAGGAAACTAATAAAGGACCAGAGTGGAGGAGAGGATCTTCCAAGGAAGGGAAAATATAATGTTATAAAGAGATAAAGGAAAACTAGAATGGAAGGATTAAATAAGGAGAGGGATGGGAAGGCAAGGTAAAGGATAGGATGTAGTAAGGGACAACAAAGGCTAAAGCCTTTTGAAAAGCCATGTAGAAACCTACTACTGCAGAAGCTTCCTAAATTGTATATTTTTTGTCTTTTGGGTTGTTAGTTTATTTTTTGTTTGTGTGTGTGTGTGTGTGTGTGTGTGTGTGTGTGTGTGTGTGTGTGTGTGTGTATGTGTGTGTGTATGGGAGAGAAAGAGATCAAGAAAAAGTGAACATGAATGTATGTGTGAAGAGAAGTGAGGAGGATCTGGAAGGAGTCAGAGGAGGGGAAAATATAATTGCAATACATTGTTGGAAAAAATTAATAAAAATAAGAAAGTTTTAATGAATGAAATTGTATGGTTTCTAGGAAAATGAATGAAACCTGAGATCACCATATGAAGCAAACTGAGACTCAGAAAAACCAATATTGTATTTTGTTTCATTTCTGGAATCTCTATTTTCTATAGAAACATAAAACATTTTTATATGGCATATATATAACAGAAAGCAGAAGAAAAGCAAGCAGGGGGGAGAGTAGCAGGAGGAAGAACAGGGAAACTGAAAAAAGAAAGTTTGGAAAGTGAATATGGCACTCGGGAGGCAGAGGCAGGTGGATCTCTGTGAGTTCGAGGCCAGCCTGGGCTACAGAGTGAGTTCCAGGAAAGGCACAAAGCTACACAGAGAAACCCTGTCTCGAAAAACAAAACAAAACAAAAAAATGCTTAAAAAAGGAAAGTGAATATGGTAATGGCATACCTCAAAGAAACTGTCTTTATGAAGCCTAAAAATATGTGCAATAAATAGTCATCAATTAAAAATAAAGTTTTTAGAAGCAAAAGACACCCATGAGTCCTCATTATCCAGGCTGCCTGACGCATCCACAGGCCCCCGGATGCCATGCAGCTCAGGCAAAAGAAAGACACCCAAGGGAAGCCTGAGTCCTCATAGTCTAGGGTGCTTGAAGTATCTGCAAGCCTGCCTGGAGCCTTGTGGATCAGGGGGGTGAAAGACACCCACAGGGCAGCCGGGGTCCACATGGTCCAGCCTGCCTGAAACACCCACATTCCCACCCAGTGCAACAAGGCGTCAGGCCATTGGGTGTCTTTATGATGAGCAAGTATATAGTGTTGAAATCAGAGAGAAAGAGAGGCTGTAGTAAGACGCAGGTCTGAAGAAGCAAGGGCTCTGAGGAATGGTCTGATTTTGGTGACCTGCTTGCCACCAGGTTACCACGACCAGCGTGACATCCAGGCCTGAGCTGCTGCTGGGCCTGTGACAGCCAGGGTCTATGGAGATGTCCATAAACCATGTTGCCAAGAGGGCCACGGGGATACCCAGGATGTGGGCCACCACTTGTGACCATGGTGGTGCCCATGGGCCGTACCCCCACCAGGGCCATGGTGATCTGAGTGGCCTGTGCTTCCACCCAGAGCACTTGATGACACTGGGCCTGGGTTGCTGCCAGGGGTCATGTCTTGGTCCGTGCCCCTGCAGCAGCGAGGGTCTGTGTTGATATTCAAGGCTTCAGTAATCACTGAAGGCTGTAAGGTGACTGGGTTCTGGTCAAACACCTGAGTCCGTGTTGCTCTCCCAGGGCCATGCGTCCGCTGGAGCCATGCTAATCTGAATGACCTGTGCTGCCACCTAGGGCCATGGTGACATCCAAGCCTGGGCTGTGGCAAGGGGCCATGTCTGGGTTCATGGCCCTACGGCAAACAGCGTGGGTCTGAGTCAATGTCCGTGGCTCCTGATACCATCAAAGGGTATGCTGATGCCAGGGGTCTGGGCCACCTGTGGGGGCCCTGTGGATCTGAGTGGGCTGTGCTGCCACCTGGGGCCATGGTGACATTCGAGCCTAGGCTATTGCATTGGATCATGTCTGGGTCGATGATCCTATTACAGTTGGGGCCTGTGATGTACGTGGCCTGTGGTGCCACCAAAGGTCACAGATGCCCAGGGTCTAGGCTGCATCCTGTGGCGATATTGGTATCCAAGGGTCATGCTGCAGCTGGGGCCATGGTGTCCTCTGGGCCAGTGCTGCTGGTCCATGGCCAGACATGAATGTCTGGGTCCCTGGCTCTACAGCAGCCAAGGTCTGTGCTGAAGTCTGTGGTTTCTTATACCGTGGAAGTCAATGCAGATGCCAGGGGTCTGGGCCGCCACCTGTGGCCATGTTGATGTCTGAGAGATTCACTACCACAGTGATCAGGCCAATTCAAGTGGCCTGTGCAGCCACACATGGCTGGGCCCAGGCTTCTGCTGTGAGCCGTGTCTGGGTCTGTGGCCCAACAGCAGCCAGGATCTAGTCTGATGTCCATGGTTTGTGTTGCCATATAGGAGCCATGTGTGTTGAACCAGCCCTGTCCCTCATTGGCTCCTGGATAGCTGTCCCTGGCCCTCCCTGGACACTCTAGGAGGAGAGCTGACATTGCCTCCCTCCATGGGAGAGTTGACCCCAGCACTCCTCTGGAGAGCTGGCCCCAGTGACATAGTCCTAGGAGAGATGGCTCTGTCCCCCACCTGAGGGGGTGGTCCCAATCGCTTGGACAGACCAGTTCAACTACCACCCAGACTCACATCCTGGGCCTTGGGTTGGCCCATCCTAACAGTTGCCCCATCTTTGACCTCCTGGAATTTGGAAAGAGACTGGTCCTGCAGAACTATAACCTCAGAATCTTCATGACTCAGGGCAACAAGAGAATATTCAAGAGAAAGTTTCCATGAAGGCTTGGCCCAGTGATGATGGTGTACCAGAAACCAGAGGCCTTGAACCAGACCAATGACTCACTGTAATGAACATTTTGATTGGATAAAAGGAGTATACTGCATAATGCACCCCCTCTCCCAATGTCACTAGGATGAATGAAGAGCTGTCATAAAGATGGGGAAGCCAGGTGGGGTTTTATCTTTTGGTTGTTCTGTTTTCAATTTATTTGGGGAGCATACCACAAGGGTGAGGGGCAGAATGCAGGGACTGGGAGGTGAGCAGGGTTGGAGTGCATGATATAAAATTTCCAAAGAATCAATAAAGAATTATGTTTAAAATAAAAAAATTGAAGTTTTTAAAAATTGAAGATTTAAATGAATAAAATAAAAAACCCAAATAGCACAAGTAGAGTGTGATTCTTAATACTGTCAACTTGAATCTATAATTACCTGGGAAAGGAGCTTCCTCTGGGCATGCCGTGGGGGGGGGGGGCTGTTAATTGTGTTAAGTGAGGTAGGAAGACCCACCCACCTAAGGTGGTATAGTTTCCTGTTTGGGGAATTCTAGACTGTATAAAATAGAGGAAGCAAGCTGAGAGCTAACATGGCATATATCACGTGCTGATTGTGGCTGCAAAGGTGACTAGCTACTTTGAAGTGTTTGAAGGCCAGCTATGAGTTACCTGACACAGGGAACAGTATCCTTGCATTGTGAAGCAAACCATTTCTCTCCGCAGTTGCTTTTGGAGAGGCTTTCTAGCACAGCAACAGGAACAGAAACTAAGGCACAAATTGGTAGAGAAGTGGGGCTGCTGCTGTGATAAACCTAAGTGCTTCTTTGGCCTCCCTCTGTAACTGTTCTGGGCTGAAATGTGCAAGAGTTTGGTACTTAGGACTAGAAAGCTTAAACAGGCTCAAAGGAGAGAGTTTAATGGGCAATTCTGGTAGAAGCTTGAAAGACAAGGACTCTGAGAGACATGTAGACACAAGAGGCCAACTCGTGAGGTTTCAAAAGGAACTCTAGTGTGATAATTTGGCCACAAATCTGTCTTCATTCTCTCCATATTCTGAGAGGCTGAGTGAAGCTCAATTTAAAGATAACGGGCTAGTTTGTTTTGCAGAGGAAAGTTCAAGCCGGGCAAGCATAGGCTGGAGAGATGGCTCAGTGGTTAAGAGTACTGGCTGCTCTTCTAGAGAGTCTGGATTCAGTTCCTGGCCTCCACATAGTTGCTCACAACACCTGTAACTTCAATCCCAGGGGATCCAATGCCCTTTTCTGGCCTCTATGGCCACCAAGCACACAAGTAGTGTACAGGCATACATGCAGGTAAAACATGGGGAATGGTATCCATGCATTTTGAAGCAAACCATTTCTCTCCTAAGTTTCCTTCCATTTCTCTCCATACACATAAAGAAAATACATTTCAAAGCAGGTGAGTATTAGAGTTCGGAGGAAGCAATTCAAGAGATCAGCACTACTGAAGGGAAACCTGTGCTGCACTGGGACGATAGGAAAGGTGTTCTGAGGGCAAAGCATAAGTCCTTGGAGACTCCATCCTGTGACGATCCTAACTCATTGAAAGAGAGAAAGTCTAAGCAAAAGACCTTCCTTTTATTTTTCAAAAGCAGCTGCCTACAAAAGTGCTTTCCCTAGAAGTATATAATGTCTTTTTCATTTGGTGTGCTCACAACTAAGAAACGGCAGCGTTTTCAATATTTGGAACTGGTTGTGGATGGTCACTCCACCACATTACAACTCCTCCTCCAAAGGTTCAGGGAACACTGCAGAAGAGGGGGGCAAAAAGATTCTAAGATCCAAAAGTCAGGGAGGACTGTCACAAAACAGTGTCTTTTAGACAGGCAATGGCCCTCAATTTCAACAGCCATAATTGCATACACAACACACAAGTCTGCATATGATCTACCTGGTCACTATTCAGCAGAGTTGGTGGAGAAGTTCACAAGGCTCCTATCCTGTAGATCAACTACAGACAGTTGAGAACTGCCAGGGGAGAGTAAGTCAGATTTCTTCAGTGATAAGGTCCCTGGTAGGTTGTCCATCTTACAGTGCACAGCCCTACACCCATGTGCATATGGACAATGGGTTGGACTCAGTAGATTATATATAAAAACAAATGAAGTTGGGATGGGGATGTGGAAAGACAGACCCAGAAGGTGGGAGGAGGCAGTGAGTATAAAAACAAAATATATTCATGAATGAAAGAAAAATAATGCAGATAATTCAAACAAAGGAAAGTGTTGGAACTGTATATGGAGACTTTTAAAGTTGGACTAAATGTGTTTTATGCCATAACATGGTCATGAGCCTATGAGGACAAAGGGATGGAAGGTTATGGCTGAAAAGAGATGTGTTTGGGTGTCATGTTGACAAGGGGTAGAGTTGTGATAGCTGCAGTTGTCAAGATGACAACGGAGAAAGCCCAGTACTTACAGAACATTCATCTGTTTTCATTGTAGAGGTTATGTGACCAGCTGCTTCAAACTCCTGCCATGATGGAACATACTCTTGAAACATGAGATATAATTAACTTTTTCCCTTAAGTTGCTTTCATAAGGGTATTTTTATCAAGTAACAGGAAAAGAAACTAAGGCAAAGAAAATGAACAGGATACTATGAAATAACTTATATCTTGACAGCCAGATAACTGGAACCATGAATAATTTCATTCTTTGGTTCTTACAGTTACATAAAGATATAAATACATGTATGTAAACATATATACTTCTATGCAAACACATTGCATATGTAATTCAATTGTTTATATAGCATGTGACATGATAATTATAAGATAAATATCTATTTTGTGCATATATAGTTAAAGATAATCAGCAGTAAAAGGTATCCAAATCATGTAAAAATAATCTGAAAAATCAATTCTAAAATACCAACAAATTATGATACATAATATGGAAAAACTTGACACTATTTGGTTATTTGAAAGCATGCATCAACAGTGACTAATCTCAATTATTTTTTAACCATTGATTTACATCTTATAAGCTAATATATAAGCTACGGTTCATAACAGTTTCAGCAGTGGAGAGAATTTTCTTTTATTTAGTCTCAAACTTGGTTAGGGTCAAAGCTACGTAACAAGTTCATTTAGATGTTTTTCTTTGCAAATATAGTCTCTTATTTCCATTCAAAGCTTGACCATTGATGGTAAATGGAAATCAAAATACCAGCTTCTTTTCATTTGCTTTGTTGGAAAGTGAAGGTTTTTCGAACAAATTTGTTGGAAGTGAAAGTTCTCTTCAGAAATGTATAGACATCAAGAGAAGACAAGCAGTCATTTGTGGTGGTACTAGACTCCTAAGAATTTTCATTTTGTTGTCGGTCACCTTAACTGTGTTCACAATGCAGCCTTCAAATTAAATGAGTCACTCAGTGTTTTCAAACTGCTCATATGTTCTAATAATTGACAAGATCACATGTTTTCCGTATTTGCTAATGATATAAACAGGAAGTTGCAGAATACATATAAAGGGAAGCTTAAAATTATGCCATCTAACTTCATTGCAATTTGTTCCTCATTATTTTTGAAAGTAATAGTTTTATAACCAGTTGTTCTACTGAAAGTTAGTTTCCCATCAGAGTCAAAATACACCAAAGTCATTCTGAATACTACATTCCGTATCTGTTTTAAACAGGCAGAACCATCACATGGTTGTCGGTTTTGCTTAAAGATGATATAACGATTGGTAAAGATGATATGTAAAGGAAAGCTAAATTTGCAATGTGACCACTTCCAGGAGTATTTACCATCTCTGCTGATCTTTGTACCACATCTCATGCTACATCCTTCAAGTTCTTTTTCATTGATGATTCGTGGCCCAATTTCCCTGTGTTGTTGGGAGTGGAGCAAAGTCAGCCATTGTTGTTTATAAATGGGTGACAACCATTCCAAAGGTATTAGACGATCTCGTTCAAGAAGAGTTGTGGAGGCTAGTTCGCAGATGATATGCTGAAACCTCAGTTTTTTAAACACTGGTTGAAATATTAGTCCTTCTTCACTTTCAAGAAAAGTGATGCTCTCACTACCTTCCATGTGCTTGGAAAGCCAGCTGTTGGCATTAGCTAAAAGCTGTTCCACTGAACCTTTCCAGTGAGGATTAAGATAAAGGAATATCCACTCTTTGAGTGTGGTATATATATCAATTTCCGTTTGCATCACCAGCAGGTCTGATGAAGACACAAGAAGGTACATGAGCTTTATGTCAATTTCTTTGTAAAGTCCAACACTCGGGTGTGTCATCAAATGACAAAGAAGCCATTCAAAGCACTGGGTCTTTACAGATTTCAATTGATAGGTTTCTGCTGCTGTATAGAACGAACACACGTTTTTCATGTTAATGGTTCTCATCATGGTCTCCTTACATTGCTGAACTACGTGCTCTACCTGAAGCAGGCTTGCTGCGGCCAAAACATGAGGAACTTGGAGGGGCTTGATTGGCAGGACCTCGTCCCTGTACAAGGAACCAAACACAAAGCACAAGGAGCTCACATCGATGTCCTCGTTCTTAATCTCCAGTTCAATAATATCATTGTGCGATTCTTTCCAAGAACCTTTGAGCATATTAGCAAAGTAGCCTGACCGACATAAAAATACTTTGTGTAAAGGCCATGTTTTCCCTAGAGCACGAATTTTGATATCACTGTCTTGCCCATCCAAAAATAAAGATTGGTAAGCACGCTTAGATGAGCGCTTCACTTTTTTCCTGCAGACGATGCCAAAAACTTGCTGTAGATTTACTCCCTGGTTCTGAGATCCATGGATGGTAGAGCTGGGTGCCGGTCCCGAACAGTCCCAACTTCTCTGTTTGCGCTTGCGACTGCCTGACAGGAAACTGGGACCCGCAGTGGCTTCTGGCTGCTCTGCCTCTACAGGACTGGAATCACTGCATCTCAAGACTCGGCTGCTTAAAAGCCCCATTGATGAACTCTCCTGGAACCTCTCAAAGAGACTCTTGTAGAGGCTTTTCTCTCATGGCATTGCTGTACTGTGCCGCCCGTACTGCCCAGGCTCACTGGATACCTCTGGCACATTCTCAAACGTCACAGAGAAGGCAGGCCTTTCCTTACTGTCTACTTCTGCCCTCCTAGAGCAGAGGCCCCACCCCTTGCCAACAGGCCCTTTTAAATGTCTGGAGTGTGACCTAGCTTCTTAGCTTCTTCCTCCCTCCCTCCCTTCCTCCCCTCCTTTCATCTCTCCTCCCTTCCCTTCTACCTAATTTCCTTCCTTCTTTCCTTTCTTCCTGTCTTCTTTTCTTTTCCCCATTCTCCGTCTCCTTTCCTCTGCTCCCTCCTTTCCCTCCATGGTTTCTGAATGGGTCACACTATGTTGCTTAAGCTGACCTCACTCAAAGTCAAAAACCCACTGCCTCAGTCTTTTAAGATGAATTTTTTTCTATAAGATAACGACCAAGTCAAATTCATCTTGATGAGTGTTAAAGATTGTACGTATTCCAACTCCCACCTCTGGAGTATGATAGTAGTATTGAATGTAATCCTTTACCAACAACTTTTAGCAATTTAAATGGTAAACATTGTTATTGCTTATTTTAGTAGTCATTTTTCATTACTATAAAAGACAAGTATTAATTCCATGTATGTAGTTGTGTGCATATGCCCAAAATTTCTGTGTATGCTTCACCTATTCATATATAGATTTAAAAATATTTTGTTTGCTTAAGGTTCCTTAAAAATCCAGTTATTTGATTAATGTGTATATGTATGCATGGTTTATGTTTTTGTTTTACTGGTTTACATTTGCCTATTAAGTTTCCTTGAGACTATTTACTGTAAATAAATTGCAATTCTTTAAAAAAAAAAGTCAAATATTTATTTGTTTTTATGTCTCTGAGTAGAACTTCTCTGTTGTATGATAGTTTGTTTGTGTTCTGACAAATAAAGCTTGCCTGGAGAACAGAGGGTGGAGACAGCCACTAGTTAACCATAGAGGCCAGGCAGTGCTGCTCACACCTTTAATCCCAGCACTTCGGAGGAGGAAGCAGGAAGATCAGGAGTTCAAGGCCACCCTGGGCCAGTCTAAAAGAGAAACAGAGCCAGGCAGTGGTGGCTCACACTTTTGATCTCAGCACTTGGGATGTCATGCCTTTTATCCCAGCACTTGGGAGGCTCAAGCCTTTGAACCCAACACTAGGCTGGTAGAGACAGGATCTCAGCCTCATTCATTCCAAGGATTCCTAGAGGGCTCCCCCCACCCCCATTCGGTCTGAGATTTCATAAAGGTAAGAAGTCTCTAGTGGCTGGCTACTCTGCATCTCTGATCTTTCAGTTTTCACCCTCAATATCTGAATATGGGTTTTTATTGATAAGACTAATTAAGATAGCACATCACTCCTCCCTATCTGAAATAAGATAAGTATCTTTCAATGTTTCCTTGCTGAACTTTAATAGTAATATTGAACTATTTTTCTAAATCTCAATATTAATATTTTATCCATTAGTAGATTCTCATATCTTAAAATGACAGCATCATACTTTTCATCCTTTTTACCTGTAGATTGTGTGAGTGAGGCTTTATTAGCTCGTGCAGGGCCCATCATGTCTTCACAAAGCACACCAATCTCATAATAATATGCACGGACAATGACAACTAAATTCCCAAGGTTATTTTCACAGAATAGTTTTTATCTATTCATTCACTGTCACAAACCAGCAACTAATGCACTGTTTGTCAGATGTTCATTATTTGTGGAATTAATAACTCATATTTCACCCCCCATTTTCAAATATTAATTGTGTTACTTTTTAAATTATCTTTTCCTTGTTTTGGTATTGTTTACAATTGACAACTTAAAATTGTATTGCACAGCCGGGCGGTGGTGGCGCACGCCTTTAATCCCAGCACTCGGGAGGCAGAGCCAGGCGGATCTCTGTGAGTTCGAGGCCAGCCTGGTCTCCAAAGTGAGTTCCAGGAGAGGCGCAAAGCTACACAGAGAAACCCTGTCTCGAAAAACCAAAAAAAAAAAAAAAAAAAATTGTATTGCACATACGGATTGAAATGTGATTTTTGATGCAATATGAAATGATTAAATGAAGTCAATTAACAATTATCACCTTAACATTTGTTGTGATAATATACTTAAAAATACTGTCAGTTATTTTGAAAAAAAAAACAGTATATTTTATTGGCATTTCCTTGCATAAATGCAAGGATAGTTTTATAGCCTTCTTCCCAGAAGCAGGTGAGAATAAAGGATTCATAATTTAAAAAGCATAAAGAACTTAACATTCTTTTAGTCTGTATCCATTTTCAAAACTGCTTTGAAGACATTTTCTTTCATCTGGGACATGTCGCCCTTCACAGATTTGCCTGTAACTTGCCTATCTAAACTTGTTAATTCTCTCTATATGATGGTTTTCAGAGGTAATAAGAATGTTTCATTTTCTATATTGTTTTCTCTTTGTCATCTCTGCCTCTTAGAAATCTGATTTTGGTTGCATCTATGTAGATTTTCTTAGAGTTAGAACTGCCTTTTTATTTCTACTGTTAGTTTACAGGAATAATCTGTGAGAAGACTGAAGATCCCACCACACTGAATGTTATTAGGGACTGTGATCCCTAATCAGTATCACTTTTAGCTTATAGTGGCTCCATAGGCCATTTACCATATCCAAGGGCCACCTCTTTTTTTCTTTATTTATTGATTTTTGTGTTGGGCCCTTCTTCTCATGTTCCCAGGAATGCTTAAGTTGTAAAAATATTTACTTTTGCATAAACCTGTTGTTACTTTATATAATCAGTAATATAATAATTCCACCCATGAGGAAAGTTAAGCAGAGATGGGTAGAAAAATGGGTGACATGAGGTTAACTAAAGGGTTAACTAAAGCTAAGGATACATTTTAAAAAGCCATATATAAAATTTCTACTTTATAGTCCAATTCAAAATATGTAAGTTACAAAAGAGAGATTTAGAAGGTAGATGTACTGTATGTTTACATAATGCTGCTTCTGAAAGCCAAGCAAAAACAAAAACAAAAACAAAAAATTCCAGTGCCAGATACAAGATACTCCCATGTCAAGAAGTCCCCAGAAGTCTGAAAAACAATCGAGGTTCTCAACATTTGTTTTGTTTGCCCACCATAACTAGGTGATAAGACCCTGCTGCTGAAGACAAAGCGCCTTGGTCACAAAGTGTAGAGAAATTGAGCTGGAAAGGAGCTAGAAACTTCCTGCCAGTTAGCTCTTCTAGGAGTGGACTGTACTATGCACGATGCTGGCAGAGTAAAGGCAGCAACATTCCTACCCAGACATGAAACCTATGATCTACATCACGAACCTGCCAGGCAAAATGTGACTACCTGCATAATTATTGGCATGGCTGTTAGAAGGGTAATCAATGCACCTCTGATTGGATTTGAGGCCTACTCCACAAGAGGGAATTCATACCTGGTACTCTCAATCTGATCAAAAACCATGGCTGAGGAGGTATTCAGCCCTAGGGGAGAACTTACTACTTACTGCTGCTTATGTAAACTGTCATGGTGCCAAGCTCCCTGCTAAGTATCTGTATTTATATTCATAGAGAAATGCTGCTCCAAGACTCAGAAAAGCCCTTTTTGAGATAAATAGTGGTGAATAAAAATATGTGTAACTGCTCTAAGTGCTTGATAATAAGCGATGGTTGAATGGTATTAATGTCTTATTTAGAGCTGAGCATGCATGCATCAAAACGGAAAAAAGACCAAAAAGAATGTAAAAGATGGAAGATAAGAAGAAGGGCTATTCAATGACAGAGAAATGGATTGAGATCTACATGAACAGCCTGGACATGAGTGGGGGTGGTGAAGGGCGAGGGTCGAGGGAAAGAGAACTTGGGGGAGCGGGAGATCCCAGCTGGATCAACAACAGAGAGGGAGAACAAGGAATAGGAGACCATGGTAAATGAAGACCACATGAGAATAGGAAGAAGCAAAGTGCTAGAGAGGCCCACAGAAATCCACAAAGATACCCCCACAACAGACTGCTGGCAATGGTCGAGAGACAGCCCGAACTGACCTACTCTGGTGATGGGATGGCCAAACACCCTAATTGTTGTGCTAGAAACCTCATCCAACTACTGAGGGATCTGGATGCAGGGATCCATGACTAGGCCCCGGGTGGATCTCTGGGAGTCCAATTAGAGAGAATGAGGAGGGTTTATATGAGCGAGAATTGTTGAGACCAAGGTTGGATAAAGCACAGGGACAAATAGCCAAATGAATGGAAACACATGAACTATGAACCAATGGCTGAGGGGTCCCCACTGGATCAGGCCCTCTGAATGGGTGAGACAGTTGATTGGCCTGATCTGTTTGGGAGGCATCCAGGCAGTGGGACCGGGTCCTGTGCTCATTGCATGAGTTGGCTGTTTGAAACCTGGGGCCTATGCAGGATTGCTTGGCTCGGCCTGGGAGGAGGGGACTGGAACTGCCTGGACTGAGTCTACCAGCTTGATCTCAGTCTGTGGGGAAGGCTTTGCCCTGGAGGAGATGGGAATGGGGGGGGGTTGGGGGGAAGGTGAGGGGGGCGGGAGGGGGGGAGAACAGGGGAATCCGTGGCTGATATGTAGAACTGAATTGTATTGCAAAATAAAAATAAAAAAAATACATTTTAAAAATAAAAAAAATACATTTTAAAAATAAAAAAAAAAGAAGAAGAAGGGCTATTGCTCGGTGGTGGTGGCGGCGGCAGCGGCGGCGGTGGCACATGCCTTTAATCACAGTACTCAGGAGGCAGATCTCAGTGAGTTCAAAGCCAGCCTGGGCTACAGAGTGAGTTACAGGAAAGGCTCCAAAGCTACACAGAGAAACCCTGTCTCAAAAAACCAAAAAGGGGGGAGGCTATGAAAGACTGTCTTTTCGGCACAGTACAACTAATTCAGTCATGACTTCACAGCAGTTGTGAGTATATGCAATAAGTCTACCCATGACTAAGCCTCTTAACAGTCAACCATGGGCCGGGCAAGAACTCATTCAGCCTTGCCCTCCCTTACTGAAATATTAGCTCCTGATGGGTTTTGAGGGATGGATGGTCATTATCTTCAGTTGTGAATCCATTGAGCCCTGAAGCCCCCCTTGCCTGCCCCCCACTTCAATCTCCAATGGATGGTTTCAAACCCATGGTCATACAAGAGACTCTGGTTAAACTCTGCAGTACTCAAAAAAAATGTCTGAAATAGAATTAGAGGAGGAGGGGTTTGGTAGAAGTAAGAGGGAGACTAGAAAGGATAGAGGGTTTGCAGCAATCTGAATATAATTTATATATGCACAAAATTGTCAAAGAAAATTCAATAAAACATTTTAAGAAAAGAGAAAAAAATTCCACTCATAAGTTGAACATCAACTTGGACCACAGAGCAAGATCATGTCTCTAATATTTCCCCATGGCTTTATATGTGGTACTTCCATTACTAGACAGTTCAATGTGGTTTTAAATTGGGACCTAGGGGTTTCTTCTTGAATCATCAGTGTCAGATGAAAATAAAAGATCATTTGACTAATAACATACATCACTTAATCCTATTCCCTTAGTTCATCTATATACTTTTCTTTTTGCAATCAAAATAACTCTATTTTCTTTTTCCCTTTATTTTAAAGATATTTTTCTCACATCATACAGTATTACATAATATAGCCTGATTATGGTTTCCCCTCCCTCTACTCTTCCAAGTTCCTCCCTAAGTCCCCTCCCATCTGGATCCACTCCCTTTCTGTATCTCACTGGAAAACAAACAGGCATCTAAGGGATAATAGTAAAATATAACAAAATAAACTTTAATACGATAAAACAAAAAATTGCACATTGGAGTTGGGCATGACAGACAAACAGAAGAAGAGCCCAAGAGAAGGTACGAGAAGCAGAGACCTACGGGTTTTCACACTCAGGAATCCTATAAAAACACTGAACAGGAAACCATAATATATTTGCAGAGGATCTGGTGCAGACCTATGGCCCTGTGCTGGTTGATTCAGTCTCTGTGCATTCATATGAACTTTGATCAGGTTGATTTAGAGGGCCTTGTTCCCCTGGTGTCCTCCATCCCATCTTACTATTACACTCTTTCTGCCACCTCTTGCACAAGGTTCCCTGAGACATAAGGGAGGGATTTCATGAAGATATTCCATTTAGGGAATGAGTGTTCCAAGGTCTCTCACTCTCTGCATAATGTCTGGCTGTGGGTCTCTGTATTTGTTCCCATCTAATGCAGGAGGAAGCTTGTCTGATGATGGCTAAGAAAGGCACTGATCTATGAGTATAGCAGAATTCCATGAGAAGTCATTTTATTGCTAAGTTTCTCTCTCTCCCTCTCTCTCTCTCTCTCTCTCTCTCTCTCTCTCTCTCTCTCTCTCTCTCTCTCTCTCTCTCTCCATTTTGGAACAGTAGTTAGTATTTGTTTTTATTCTAGGTCCCTGGTCATTATAACTAGAGTTCTTGGTCATCCAGCAGTGTCAAGTATGGGTCCATTTTCTGGAAGAGCCTTAAGTCAAATCAGATACTGGTTGGTCATTCCCACAAGTTTGTGTCACAATTGCCTGAGCATATCTTGCAGGCAGTACTCCATCATAGATCCAAGAGTTTGTAGCTGGCCTGGTATTTACATTTCTCTTTTGGTATCTTACAGAGTACCAAAAAAACCCCACTAGAACATAGGGATGAAGGATGTACATGGGCATCAGCTCAACTTCTCTATGTTCAATGAGTTTTGTAGGTACTATCTTCAGCAATGGGGCCTCACTGTCAGTTTGTGGAGAGCAACCTATAGTCTTGGCAACAGCCTCTGTTGTGTGGGGACTCTTATGGGACCCCTTTGACCAACAACTTGATTAGATGAAACCCAGTCTCAGCACTAGAAGCTTCATTTGGTGACAAGAGACTGCTAATTGTGGCTCCGTCTCCCCCATTGTTTGGTGATTTCATTTAAATAGCCTTCATATACTTACACACTAATTAAGAAGCTTCTACAGTTTTAGGCTTCCATACTAACCCTCAAATGGTCTTGAATTTTAACTGTTTCTCCCCCATATTCTCTCCATTGTCCTCTTCTTCCCTACGAATCCCATATTGATCCTCTGTTTCCAGCCCCTACCCCACCCATACATAACTTTCTATTTTCCTTTCCCAGTGAGATCTATCTGTACCCCCTACTCATTTACTCTATATCTAACTTCACTAGTTCCATGCATTGTAGTTTATTTATCATTGACTTAACAGCTAATATCCACATATAAGGGAATTTATACCATATTTGTCTTTCTGAGTCTAGGATGCATCACTTAGGATGATTACTTTTTTATAGTTCCATCCATTTACCTGCAATTTCCATGATGTCATTTTTTAGATGGTTGACTAATTCTCCATGGTGTAAAATACCACGTTTTATTCATCCATTCTTCTGTTGAAGGCCATCTAGGTTGTTTGCAGTTTCTGGCGATGAACATGGTGGAGCAAATGCCTCTGTGGTAGGATATAGCTTCATTTTAGTATGTGCTTAAGAGTGATATACTTGGCCGGGTAGTGGTGGCACACACCTTTAATCCCAGCACTCGGGAGGCAGAGGCAGGCGGATCTCTGAGTTCGAGGCCAGCTTGCTCTACAGAGCAAGATCCAGGAAAGGCGCAAAGCTACACAGAGAAACCCTGTCTCAAAAAACCAAAAAAAAAAAGAGTGATATACTTGGATTTGGGGGTAGATTGATTCCCATCTTCCTCAGGAACCACCATGCAGATTTCCATAGTAGCTGTATAAGTTTGCACTACCACCAGCAATGTATGAATGTTCCCCTTACTCCACATCCTCACCAATATGAACTATCACTTGTGTGGTTGTAAGATGGAATCTCAAAGTAGTTCTGATTTGCATTTCCCTGATGGCTAAGGATGTTGAGCATTTCTTTAATTGTTTCTCAGACATTAGAGTTTCTTCTATTGAGAATTCTCTATTTAGAACTATAACCAATTTTTTAATTGTGTTTGTTTTTCTTGACATCTAGTTTCTTGAGTTCTTTATATAGTTTGGATATTAGCCCTCTATCAGATGTGGAGTTGGTAAAAATATTTTCCCATTCTGTAGGCTGCCACTTTTTTTGAATATTGGTGACCTTTGTTGTGCAGAAGCTTCTCAGTTTTATGAGGTCCCATTTATTTGCTGTTGATCTTAGTGCCTGTGCTAATGGTGTTCTGCTCAGAAAGTCTACTGGGCCAATGAGTTCAAGGCTATTCCCCACTTTCCCTTCTATCAGGTTCAGTGCACTTGGTTTTATGTTGAGGTCTTTGATCCACTTGGACTTGAGTTTTGTGCAGAGTGGTAAGTATGGTCTATTGCATTCTTCAACATTCAGCCATCTAGTTTGACCAGCACCATTCGTTGAAGATGCTGTGTTTTTTCTGGTGTGTATTTTGGACTTCTTTATCAATAATCAGGTGTCCATAGGTGTAAGGGTGTAGTAGGAAAGGCTCATAGGGTCTAGGAAATTGGCTCAAACCAGTTGCCAAGGCATGCACATAACATACTTCCTTATGAGCCAACCTGAAGTCTGCCTGAGGGTCTAGCAACAGGTGCTTTCAGAGTTCCTGATTGTGCCCAGCCAATGAGGGATGACCATGCAATGCCACCAGATTGGGACACAGTTTGGGTGCTTGGATGAGGGTATATAAGCCCTTCCCCATTATTGAATAAATAAAGGAGTTTGCCTTCAACTGACTCCCGATGTCTCTGTCCTTGACACTCACCTCCTTCCCCAAGGGAGCCCTTAGGATCCAGCAACATAAGGATGTATGTTTGGGTATACAATTTGATTCCATTGTTCAATAAGCCTGTTTTGGTGTCAAAACAGTGCTGTTTTTACTACTCTAGATTCAAAAACAGTATCTATCCTTCAGCTGCATCCAAGAAATACTACGTCTGTAGTACAACTTGAAATCTGGCAGAGTAATACCTCCAGCAGTTCCTTTATTGTTCAGGATTGTTTTAGTCATCCTGGGTTTTTTTGGTATTTCCATATGAAGCTGAGAACTGCCCTTTTAAGCTCTCTGAAGAATTGTGTTGGAATTTTGATGGGGATTGCATTGAATCTGTGGATTGCTTTTGGTAGGATGGCCATCTTTACTATGTTAATCCTACTGATTCAAAAGCATGGTAGATCATTCCATCTTCTGGAATCTTCTTCAATTTCTTTCTTTAATATCTTGAAGTTTTTCTCAATACAAGTTTTTTACTTGCATGGTTAGAATTACCTCCAAAATATTTTAGGTTATTTGAAGATATTGTGAAAGTTGTTGTTTCCATGATTTCCTTCTCAGATTGTATGTCATTTGTATATAGGAGGGCTACTAATTTTTGAGTTAATTTTGAATTCAGATACCTTGTTGAAAGTGGTTGTCAGTTGTAAGAGATCCTTGGTGGAATTTTTAAGGCTATGTATATATTCTATCATATCATCTGCAAAGAAAGATACTTTGAGTTCTTCCTTACTAATTTATATCCCCTTAATCTCCTTGAGTTGTCTTATTTCTCTAAGACTTCAAATACTTTATAGAATACATATGGAGAGTAGACAAACTTGTCTTGTTCCTGATTTTAATAGAACATGCTTTGAGTTTTTCTACATTTAAGTTGGTGTTGTCTATTAGCTTGCTGTAAACTGCCTTTATTATAGTGATATGTGTCCCTTGTCCTTAATCTCTCAAGGACATTTATCATGAAGGAGTGTTGGATTTAGTCAAAGGCCTTTTCTACATCTAATGATGATATCACATGATTTGTTCTTTTAGTTTATTTATATGGTGGATTACATTTATCGATTTACATATGTTGAACCATCTCTGAGATGAAGTCTATTTCATCATGGTGGGTGATCATTTTGATGTGTTCTTGGATTAAGTTAACAAAGATTTTATTGAACATTTTGGCATCTATGTTCTTAAGAGAAATTGGCTTGGAATTCTCTTTGTTGGATCTTTATGCAGTTTGAATATCAGGACAATGAGCTGTGGCACCATAAAATGATTGGGCCATGTCCTTTTGGTTTCTCTTTTGTGGAATAATTGGAGGAGTATTGGCATTAACTCTTCTTTGAAAGTCTGGTAGAATTCTGTTTTGTTTTTTCTAGTAGAATCGCTTTTTTGGTTGGGAGACTTTGATTGACTGCTTCTGTTTCACTGGGGATTATAGGTCTGTTTAAATTGATTATCTGATATTGAGTTAACTTTGGTAAGTGGTATCTATCAAGAAAATCATCTATTTATTTTAGAGTTTCCAGTTTGGTGGAGTGCAGGTTTTAAAGTATATCATTATGAGTCTCTGGATTTCCTGAGTGTCTGTTGTTCTGTCCCCCTTTCCTTTTCTGAGTTTGTTAATTTGGACCTTCTCTCTCTGCCTTTAGTTAATTTGGTTAAGGGTTTGTCATTCTTATCGATTCTCTCAAAGAATGAACTCTATTTCATCGATTCTTGTTTCTATTCTATTGATTTCAGCCCTGAGTTTGATGGCTTTTTGTTATCTACACTTTTATCAGGATTTCTCCTTTTTGTTCTAGGGCTTTCAGGTGTGCTATGTAGTCATTAGTAAGAGATCTCCTCAGCTTTTTAAAATTTATTTTATTTATTTTTTTATGTAGACACTTAGTGCTATGTACTTGCCTTTTAGACCTTTTTATTGTGTCCCATTGTGTATATTGTATATTGTATTCATTTTCATTCAATTCTAGAAAGTCTTGTGTATATTGTGTATATTGTATTCATTTTCATTCAATTCTAGAAAGTCTTAAATTTTTTACTTATTTATGTCTTGAGCCATTTTTCATTCAGTAGAGAGTTGTTCAGTTTCCGTGGGTTTGAAGCTTTCTGTTGTTTATGTTGTTGATAATATCCAGCTTTTATCTGTGGTGGTCAGATAGAATGTAGGGGGTTATTTCAATTGTCTTGTATCTGTTGAAATTTGTTTTGTGTTTCAGTATGTGGTCCATTTTGGAAAAAGTTCTCTGAGGTACAGAGAAGAAGGTGTAAATATTTATCAAGTACAATTGGTTCATAACATCTGTAAGCTCCACCATTTCTCTGCTTAGTTTTTGCTTGGTTGACCTGTCTATTGTTATTAGGGAGGTAGTGAAGTCTCCCACTATCAGTGTATGAGGGTCGCTATGTGATTTAAGCTGTCCTGGTAGTTCTTGGATCCCTTGTGTCTGGGGCATAGATTGTTTTATCTTTGTTTTTATTTATACCTTGTGTCTTTCACATCATGCATCTTGATCCCATTCATCTCCCTGTCCCTCCATATCTGTCTTTTGTCCTTGGAACCCCGCCCCCAAAATAAAATAAAAGAAAATTTAAGAGAAAAATAGGAAAGAAAGAAAAAAGCAAAGCAAAGCAAGAAAGAAAGAAAGAAAGAAAGAAAGAAAGAAAGAAAGAAAGAAAGAAAGAAAGAAAGAAAAAGATCTCATTATGGAAGCTGTAGTGTAACACAGTGAGTTGTACTATACCCTGTTATCTATACAATCTTACTTGCAAGTGTTCATTGCAATGAGTCACTGGTCTGGTTTGAGGCCTCTGGTTTCTGTTGCACTTTTGATACTGGACCCTCACTGGGACTCCTGTTGGATATCGTGGAGGTCTGGCAGCTTTGAGTCTGAAGGACCTGCCCTTCATGTGCTTCAACAGATCATAGATGGGGTGGATGTAGTTCTGGACCTGGATAGTTGCTGGTCTTGTCAGCCTTCTAGCTCTTCTTTCCTCTCTCCCCCTTAGTCCTCATGACCAGGGTGAGCTCTCTGTTATTGCCCCAGAATTGCCCTTGCATTGCTCAGCCTATTTCACCCCTTGCAGCAATAAGCAAAGGGCAGGACCAGTTCTCCTGTTTTCATGCCCTCAGGGTCATCTCTTCTGCACCTACACCAGCAGGGCCAGCTCTACTATGTTGTGGGGCATTGATTTTAAGAATTAAAGTGTCATCTTGGTGAATCTTTCCTTCAATGAGTATGTAGTGTCTTTCCCTATCTCTTCTGATTATTTTTGGTTTGAAATCTATATCGTTTGATATTAAAATGGCCACACCAGTTTGCTTCTTAGGTTCATTTGCTTTAAATATGTTTTTCTAGCTCATTACCTTGAGGTATTATCTATATTTCATGTTGAAGTGTATTTCTTGGATGCAGCAGAAGGATGGATCCTGTTTTTGCATCCATTCTGTTAGTCTGTGTCTTTTTCTTAGGAAATTGAGATCATTAGTTTTGAGAGATATCAATGACCAATAATTGTTGATTCCTGCTATCTTGTTGTTCTTGGTGGTTGCCTTGGTGGTTGTGTGTGTGTGTGTGTGTGTGTGTGTGTGTGTGTGTGTGTGTGTGTGTGTGTGTGTGTGTGTTCCCTTATATTGATTTTGCTGGTGTGAGATTATTTACTCCCTATGCTTTCAGAGTTGTAGTTAATCTCTTTAGGTTGGAGTTTTTCTTCTAGCACCTTCTGTAGGACTGGATTTGTAGATATTACTTAAATTTTGTTTTATCATGGAATGTCTTTTTTCTCCATCTATGGTGATTGCAAGTTTTGCTGACTATATTGATCTGGGCTGACATCCGTGGTCCTTTAGAATCTGTAGTGCATCTGTGGAGACCCTTCTGGCTTTTAGAATCTCCATTGAGAAGTTACATGTAATTCTAATAGGTCTGACTTCATATATTACTTGGTATTTTTCCCTTACAGCTTTTAATATTCTCTTTTTGTTCTGTATGTTTAGTGTTTTGATTATTATGTGCTCAGGGGACTTTCCTTTTCTGATATAGTCTATTTGGTATTCTGTAAGCTTCTTGTACCTTGATATGTACCTCTTTAGGTTAGGAAATTTTTCTTCTATGATTTTGTTGAAAATATTTTCTGGACCTTTGAACTGGGATTCTTCTCCTTCCTCTATTCCTATCTATAGCAGGAATCGTAAAAGTTCTTATTAATAAAATCAAACCTGAGGCCAGTTATTGGGGTGAACACTGGAAGATCAGAGAGATAGAACAAGCCACAGCTAACCTCACCTGTCCAACTTCTCAGCTGGTCTTGTTTCCTCAGACTGGAAGCTTCTGTGTCCTCATCCCAATGGCTCTCAGCTAAACTGCTGCTCGAAAGCCTGAAGCTTAACCAGCTAAAAGCTTCTAGTTTCTGTTCCTCATGCCTTATATACCTTTCTGTTTTCTACCACCACTCCCTGGGATTAAAGGCTCACTTTCTGGGATTAAAGGCGTGTGTCACCATGCCTGGCCATTTCCAATGTGGCCTTGAACTCACGGTGATCCAGAGGGATTTCTACCTCTGGAGTGCTAGGATTAAAGGTGTGAGTGCCACTATTTTCTAGCCTTTGTATCTAGTGGCTGTTCTGTCTCTGACCACAGATAAGTTTATTAGGGTGTACAATATTTTGGGGAACACAATACCACCACAAAATTCTGTCACCTGCTTCCTCATGAGACATTTCTAATAACAGTATTTTTATACCAACCACACCTATCATTCTTAGATTTGGTCTTCTTATAGTGTCCCAGATTTCCTGGATTTGTCATACCAGGAGGTTTTTAGATTTAACATTTTTTTGACAGATATATCTATTTATTCTACTGTGACTTCAAATCAAGATTCTCTCTTTCATCTTTTGTATTCTGTTGGTGAAGCTTGCCACTGTAGTTCCTGTTCAAGTTCCTAAAGTTTTCATTTCCAGAGTTCCCTGGGTTTGTGTTTTCATTATTGCTTCTATTTCCGTTTTCAGGTCTTGAACAGTTTTACGTATTTCCTTCCACTGTTTGTTTGTGTTGCCTTGATTGCTTTAAGGAATTTATTCCTTTCTTCCTGAAGGACCTCTATCATATTCATAAAGGCTGTTTTAAGGTCTTTTTCTTGGGCTTCAGCTATCCTGGAATATTCATGGCCTGCTGTGGTAGGATTGGTGGGCTCTGGTGGAGACATATCATCCTGGCTGTAAGTGATTGTGTTTTTACACTGGGTTCTAGGCATCTAGGATTGGGATGATATTTAGGTGCTGATATCAGGCTTTGTCTTTGTTGTGTGGGTGTTTTGTTCCTTGGTTTCTGTTTCCTCTGGATTTTAGGAGAGTGTGGTAGCTATGTATTGCCTAGTAGGAAATTTTGTGTGGACTTGAAAAGTGTGGCCATTGGGGGTTCCAAGTAAAATGTGTTTTGAGGTATTGGAACCTGTGATGGCTATCTTTGGTTGTCAACTTGACTATATCTGGAATGAACTATAATCAAGAAATGAAGGGCTCACTTATGATCCGGACCTTGAGGCAAGATCTTGGAGTTAGATGGCACATGCCTTTAATCTAGACCTTGAGGATGGGGACTACACGCTTAATATGGGCCATACTTTCTCCTGGAAGCCTATATAAGGACAATGGAAGAAGGAAGGGGATGTGTTCGTGGTTCTCCAAGGAAGGGGATGTGTTCCTTCTCCTGCTTGCTCTCACCTTGTTACCACATTCATTCCTTCACTGGCATTGGAGCCTACTTCTTTGGAATTCCAGCATGTACAGGAGACCAGCTGAGACACTCAGCCTCATGGGACTGAGTAACTACTGGATTCTTGGACTTTCTATTCCCAGTTTGCCATTGTTGGACTGCAGCCTGCAAGCCATTGCAAATAATTCCCATATATGTGTATGTATGTATGTATACATATATATGTATATATACATATAGAGAGAGATAAAGAGAAAGAGACAGAGAGACAGAGATTCATTCTATAAATTCTATGAATCTCCAGAACCCTGACTAATAAAGGACCTGACACTTAGGAATGTGGATAGGCTAGGTTTCTGAGGGAGTTCACAGAAGGCAGCACAGCAGAGTGTTGTTCCACCAGAATCTGCTTATTTATTCTCCTTTGAATTAGGGCAAAGAGTGAAGAGAGGTCACCCCAGCAGGTCTGCTATAGTACCTGCTGGAGTTGAGGGCTGGGATAAAGCAAATAGTGGAGGCAGGGAGGTTAGGAGGGGAAGATCTGTGGGATCCACAGGAGATGGGGGCAGGGGCAAGGAAGGCTGTCATAGGTGATCTGCTGCAGAGCTGGGGATGAGACTGGGGAATTGGATCTGGAAGAACGGAAGGAGAGAAGATCTGCAAGTCAGCCTTCCTGGTTCCCTGGTAGGAGTAGCCTGTGGATTAGCAGGGAGTACCTGTTGGAATTGTGGACTGGGATAAAGCAATGAGGGAGTTTTGGAGGGGGAGGTCTGTGGGATCCATTAGACATGGAGTAGGTGGCAGGCTCCTGCAGGTGTTGGGATGCAGAGCTGAAGATGACTATGGACCAGGATCTCAGGGAACAGAGGGAGAGGTGAAGATCTGCAGTCAGGCTACCTGCTTCCCAGGCATGAGTGGCCTAGTTTTTTTAATATAGGCACTTCCTCATAAGATTGCTTCCCCACAGGTTTTATTTCTTTGTTGATTTTTTTCATTAACGCATTGATCATTTAATAATGAGTTGTTTAATCCCACATGCTAGTCTATTTACTGGAGTTTGGGTTTTATTTTTTGTTTCTTTTGTTTTGTTTGCTGGTTTGTTGGTCTGTTTCTGCTGTGCATTTGAAGTTCTTGCACTGTGGTCAGACTCCAACCTTTTTGAATTTGTAAAGATTTGTCTTGTGTCCCTGGATGTGTTGTATTTTAGAAAAGCTTCCATGTGATGCCGAGGAGAATGTATATTCTTTGGTGTTTGGATAGACTATTTTATAGATATCTAAAAAATCATTTTGATGTCTGATTCCATTATCTCTGATGTTTCTCTGTGTATTTTCCTCCAGATGATCTGTCTACTAGAGAACATGGATATTGAAATCATCTACTATAAATGAATTGGTGTTCATCTGTCTTTAATTCTGTACATTTTTATATAAAGTTGGGCATCCCTGAGTTTGGTGCATATAAGTTTAGGATAGTAATGGCACCCTGGCTAACTGTTCTCTTGATCAGAATGAAGTTTCCCTCATAATCTCTTCTGGTTGGTTTCATTGTGAAGTCTATTTTTTTTCACATATTAGGATGGGGTGACTTCTTACTTCCTGTTGACGCTTGATCAGATGCTTTTTATCCATTCTTTGACCCTAAAGCTATGCCAATCTTTAAAACTGAGATGTGTTTCTTGGAGACAACAGGTAGGTGCATTTTGTTTCTTGATGCACTCAGTCTGTGTCTTTGGATTGGAAAATTGAAGCCATTGATATTTAAAGCTGTTATTGAAATGTGGGTGTTAGTTGTGGGCATCATGTTGATGATTTTGGTGTTATTGTCTCTGTTCTTGGTGGTATTTTGTGTCTTAATAAATATGGATTTGCATTTCTTTCCACATTTTCTTTGCTATGCTCACTCCTCTTTTAATCCTTAATGCTTCCTCTATTTTCCTTGTTTGGTTTGTTGGATATAAATATTTTCAGCTGATTGTCTGGTGGCAGTTTTTCTTTCTCCTTCAATTATGGCATGTAGTATTGCTGTGTATATTATTGTATGTTGGCTGTCATAGTCTTTTAGGACTTAAAGCGCATTACTCAAGGCTCTTCCAAAGTTTCCTTTGAGAAATCAGGTGCCGTTCTGACAGGCTTTCCTTTAGAGATGATATGCAGTGTTTCACTTACAACTTTCAATATACATCTTTGTTATGTGTACTTAGAACTTTAACTATGAAATACTGTGGGGATTTTCATTTCTGATCCTGTCTCTTTGGTGTTCTGTGTTTTTATTATATTTAGATGAGCATACCTATTCTTAGTTTGGGGAAGTTTTCTATGAGCTTGTTGAAGATCTGGTCTATGACATTGACTTGGGAGTGTTCCTCCTCATTTATGCTCATATGTCAAAGTTTTTTTCATAATGCTGATTTTTTTTAAGATTTTCCATTTTCCAAGCTTATTTGACTAGGTTCTCTGATATATCTCTAAGCTCGTTCTCCAAGATTTCAATGAGATTTTCTTTGTGTCTTCTTCCAATTCCTTGAATTCTTTGAGAAAGCTTATGATTCTGCTTTTAACCTCCGTGTCCTGGAGTTCACCTATGTAATTCTCATTTTTAAGACTGTTAGGATTTGGAGAGAAGGTACTGGCTTCATCTTTTATGTTGTTCATATTCCTAAGATGAGATCTAGGCACGTGCAACTCTTTTTTTAGTTTTGAGTTTGTGATGAATGGAGCAAAGTGGGGGAGAGAGAAAATGAGTGAGTGTGTTAGTATACAAGTTGGAAATGGCTTGGAGAGGAGATGAATTCAGATGGACAGTGGGTACTGGGCTGGTACATAGAATGGTTTTTCTGTTCCAAGATGGGAGTGTGGGAGTAGACAAGACTGAGTGGGAATATTGGATATGATATCTGAGAGTCCTGGATATGATATCCTGATTTGGTGAGTAGGTAGGCAGGATACTGGCCCAAGCAAGAACTCTTCTGTGGTGAAGGCATGAAGGCCAGACTAGGCTGGTCTACCAGTTGTGTGCCCTAGGATATATATGGTAGACTACAGAAAAGGCCTGGATGAAGTTGCCCTATTTTATTTTCTTGAAATGTTGGAATTTGAACTCAGGACTTGTACATAGTCAGAAAACACTGTACCACTGAGCTATGCCCCCAAATGAGTAAATGTACTTTAATAACTTATCAATAGTTTATATTTCTTATACTATAATCAAATAAGTAACCACAGTATGAGTAATGGCAACTATATTTTTTCCTCTGTGACCATACACTTCAATTATTCTTCTCATTGAGTGAACTGAGATGTACACAAGAATTGTCAAAAGGAACTATTGCTCAGTTTTACAAGGAAAGCTCTTACTGTTCATTTTGTGTATGATATTGCAGTTTTCTGTTTGATGGTTTGTTGTGATGTTGGTGTTGGAACCCAGTGCCTAGAGCATGCAGGCTAAGCTCTCCTACCAAAGTGCATCTCAGCCCTGTCATGGTTTTTAACTATTTATGGAGAAAAGGAAGTTCCTTTCTCTTCTTAGAGATATGAAAAGCTTTATTATGAGGGTAACTTGAGATTTATCACTTTTATTATTTCTTATTGATTGAGACAATTTCCATATTACATTTTGTTAACACAGTGGGTTGTGATACATTTTTGTTAATGATAGGCCTTTGGTCATACATATCATTTGATTTGTGTATTATTGAGTTTTCCTAGCAAAACTTTCTCTTCATCAGTTTTTATTTCCCTGAATATGTTTGGCCTGGTTTGTTACTCTTATTTGTCTAGAATAATGCCCATTGTCATTCTAGTACATGCTACAAATTGAGAATGACTGTCCTTTCCTGTGTTCCTTTGGTTTTCTTTGAGATTTGATGAGCTTGAGATACAGTGTTCAATTTACTATTGAATCCTTTGGGAAAATTATTCTTATAGTTCATATTCTGATTGTTGTTGGTCAGTTCATAGCTCTATATTTTCCTGAGTCATCTAAGCTATATTTCTAAAATATTGGCCATTTCATTTAAATTTCAAGTAATTGGATAAATGTGGCACATGTTCTCATTTTTTTCACAGTGATAGACTGCACATATAAAATGTGAGTAAACTATGAACATGCATGAGAAAATAGACACAAACAGTCTTCAGTCATTTTTCAAAAGATGTAACCTTTTCTTTTGAAATCCAGGCTCACTCAATGTGGTGACACAAAGAAGGAGCCCTATTTCCTGTGACTAACTGTGGACAGGCAGGTTCCCCTGACCTGCAGGGGCACAGACATGCCAAATTGAGTGTTTCACATGCAAATGTGCCTGCATCCACAGAGCAGGTCAACTTTACACTTGCTCTTTTTCAAAGAATATTCCTTAGCTTGAACAGTTGAATTTTGTTTAAAAACATAGACCAGGCATTCACACAAAAGAGACTTTATATTGCATTGTCTTGAAAATAGAGACCAACTCAGGAGGAATGGAGTTTAATCCTGCAATCTTCCACTCTTCTGACATGACATATTTCTCCATTGATACACCCTCTTGTTCCTTCTTAATAATTTTATTACTTTCTACCCAAAGACAACTTATATATTTTATTGATTTTGGAAATAAATGTGTGTTTTGAGGGTACGCTGACTTTATTGGTTATTATTGTCAGTGGCCATGTCAGAGGAGCAGCAAGTGGCAATTGAGTTTCAAGATGTCAGACCATCAGGAGGAAACTCTCTGCAGGGTGAATCTTGGTTAGAAAAGGCCCTAGACCACAGACCCCGGAATGTCTTTGCTTCTGCTGTGCCTTTACATGCTCATGCCTGCCATCTTCCTCTGGTATCTGGCATGGTGTGAATGGGTGTGGGGAGATCCCCACGGACTGTAATGTAGTGTGTTTATCTCTTGGAAACATCAGCTTCTACTGGGCATTTTTATCTGTGGATTGTCATGAAGATGATTCCTCCCTAAGCTGTACTGCCTAATTGATAATAATAATGATAGCTTATACAGAGTCTTGATGAATAAAAACAAATACAAGTAGGTGTCACACAGGTAGAACTCATGAGTTACTATTGAGGAGCCATATAGACTGTGGCTCAGGTTAATGATTAAGAAAACCAGTTGAGTCCCGGTAGCCTAGCTGGCTTAAATTCACAGGTTGTGGAGTGCATAATAGCTGAAACAAAGTTTTGAAAATAACTTAAAGTTAGACTAAGAGATTTTCATCAAGTATCTTTGATGTGAAAAGTCCAAGAAGACAATCTAAAGTTTTAGAAAGGCACATAGTTGAATGCAGAACTCTTTAGGCCAGGGAACAAGAACATGGAAGCCCAAAAGTGCCCAAAAGAGGCACTTTTCTTGCTAGGATTGGTTGATGACCAAAGATGATGATTTCTACCCTCAATCTCCTGACATAAAAATCTATTCATGAGTGGGTATGTACTCTAAAGATTTAAAGCAGAGATAACTGACTCTTTTTCATATTTAAAAGTTTAGGTTTGTGATTCCTTTAAGATTCCCTATAAGATTATCTTTCAAGATAAGTAATAAAGTAATTGGCACTTTCATGTAATTGCAAAATTCAGCCTGTGAATAAAAGACCTGAACAAAGAATGATACCTTGCTGGCCCACACAGTTAATCTACAACAAGCTGATTGGGTATGAATGTATGTGGGTTATTGGGATAATGTGTTTTTCACCTGTAATCCATAACATGTTTAATCATGTAATACAAAAAACATGCTATTTTTACTGTTTCTTTTGTATTCATTGTAATCATTTACTTGATAAACTGAATGTAACCACATAGTATTTTTTATATTGCCTGAAAGATTTTGCTGGAGTATATAAGATGTAAGGGAAAGACTAGAGACAGTGTTATATAGAGTTAAAATAGGCTAGAAGGAAAACATCAAGAATGAGAGACGGAAATCAACAGGAAAATAAAGAATAGAGAATGCAAAAGAAGAATAAAGAAAAGGTCTGAAGGAAAACATCAAGAGAGTGTGTGAGTGTCTTTTTTCCTAACCTCCTCAGATAGAAAAGTCTAGTACATACCAATGCTATGGATTTCCCTTTGAGCCCTGAGCTGTCTGGAGGCTGGTCCCCCAGGCAGCAATATATTTTCATTAAAGTATAATTTTAAATCCATATAATTTATTCTTCTGCAAACAGTTCCTGTGAGTGCATGTAACAGCACAACCCCCACAATCAAGGAGGAACAGTTCTCCCACCCGTCCCTAAATTCCTCTGTAGGAAAAATGCCCCTTTAGAAACACACACTGGCCCATCACCAGCTGCTTGCCAAGTATCCCTTGCCTTCTCTTACTCTCTGGATCCATGTCTTTCACTGTCCCTGGAATCTCCTCTCAGAACTCTAATAAAACCTACCAAAGACTTCTGAGATCTTTCCCATCCTCACTCCTGGTCCACATCCTGTTCCCAATTTCCCCTTCCCTCTTTTGCCTAAGACTTAAAACACATCCTCAGACAGTCTTCCAGTCAATCTCCAAAGCCTCAAACCCTGGGATCAGTGTATGCCTGCCCTTCTTTCTTCTGTATGGTCCTTATCTTTGGTTCATGCCTCAATACAAACACAACTCAGCTCTTGTTGTGTTGCAGTTTCTTAGGGATTGAAAGAATTCATCATGAAAGGGAGCTTCTAAAGTCTGAGGTAATAATGCAAATTAGCCTAGGGAAGTTCCTGAAACTGATCAGAATTATTAGGCCCCTCTATCCCAAAAGCAAACAGTAAAGACTGATGTGAGTCACTCTGAGACAAGCCTACCCCAAGCCAAGAAGACTCTGAGACTAGACCAGCTGCCTGGGAGAAGCAGACATCAGCCAAGCTGCCTGGAAGAGGTTTAGACCAATTGACTCCCTTGAAAAGGATGCTTTCCAAGCCTTTGAGCTGCCTGCAG
Source organism: Peromyscus californicus insignis (assembly GCF_007827085.1). Taxonomy (NCBI): domain Eukaryota; kingdom Metazoa; phylum Chordata; class Mammalia; order Rodentia; family Cricetidae; genus Peromyscus; species Peromyscus californicus. Next base: position 14,533,604 of record NW_026294391.1, read on the forward strand.
AGTGCCCAGTGTGCTCCAGGTATCCCTCCCCTTTTGTGAGCAGTCAGTCACCCATCCTAGAGTGGGCTTTGTGGATGCAGCTGTGTCTTTGAGTCATTTCTGTTCCTGTAAGTTACCCCTCAGCCATATTACTATAGTAACCCCAGTAAAACTCATTGATTCACTAAGTTGGATTTGGTGCTATCTGTACTTTGCCTGTTGTGAGCTTTCTATATGGAGAGTAGAAGTGTGAATTGTGTCTCTCAGGAATAGTCTTGGGACATCCCAATTTTCCATTCACATGTCCAATCACAGATACAACTACAGTTTGAATCTGGGGCCACATCAACTCACTTTACGTTATCTATTGGTGTATTGTTCTTTATTTCTGTGGTCTGCATTTTTGCTGTGGCCCTCAGCACTGCACTCACTTCCAGAAACCCCAATTTTTTTCTGGCAAGTCCCACTAGAAAAGCTTATCCAGAATGCAAAGTATGTTTTTTCTCTGCTGCAAAATTATCTCTGATTGCTCAGCTCCTGTCCCAAGGATGAACAGAAAGCATTTCATATAGGAGGGCCTGTGGTACAATCCCAGCTCTGGGATACTAATGTGCCAAAGGCATTTACAATTCCACAGAACCTGAGATCCTCCTGGGCTTCTTTACTCCTGTATATACAACACTGCTTGCAGTCTACTGTATATTTGATTGGTCTGTGCACATCTGGGATTGACATCTGGTTAGTTAGATAGCAATATATCCAGATCCTAAAGGCAAATCTGCCAGAGTTCCTATATGAAGCAATATATGCCCACTGACATCTACAAAATTCACTATTTATATATGAGTCACTGTTCTCCTGATAGAAAATCATCTCACGGTAGCCATGGTGACAGATCTGAACTATATAGGATGTATAATTTCCTTAATACCCTCTACTTAATACTGTGTCAGGTATCATCAAGAAGCCTACCCCAGTAAGAATGGGGGAGCCACCAGAACCAGAATGAGCATGGGGTGTGTGTGATCTTGACCACAGTATCTGAAGAGACATCCTTCCCCCAGCTCTTGTTTTCAGTCACAGAGGAGGTTTGTCACATGCTGCTCCCTCTAGCTGTGTGCCACAGGTAGCTTCTCTGCTTCCACTGCTCCTTGGTATTGTGGGCATTCCTCAGGTGTCTGTCTCTCATTAGTCACCATTCCACTCTCCACACATTCCCCAGCCTCAGAGGAGAGGCATGGAGTGTGAACTGAAAATCAATACCAGGCTCCTGACAGCAGCAAACACCTTCAAACACGGGTATGGCAGAGGATACAAGAGCAATGCTTTCCCCAGAATCCTGAATACTGGCAGCTGAGACAGTTTTTGTTTCATGTAATGGAGTATTAAAGAGCATTTGTGTTTTCTGAAAATCCAGAGTTGATGCCCAACACACTGATGAGATGGCAATGGCATTCAAAGTGGCCGCAAGTTGTGTGGTGTAGCTCACCTGTAATCCCCCAGCACTCCAGAGTCAAAGATTAGTGGACCTTATTAATTCATGACAGCAAGTCTGGTCTACATAGTGAGTTCCATGCTAGTAAGGCTTCATAGTGAAATCCTTTCTAAATAGTAGAAACAAAGAAAGAAACAAGCAAATAAAATAAATATATAGTATGTAGTTCAGAGGTAATTAAGATCCTTTGGGCTTATATGGTGGGGAGCATATGAATGGGATTTTTGTAGTATTTTAGTATAATTTCTTATTTGACGAGATTCTCTATGTTTGAGGCCTTATATTCTATAGGTGCTTGATTCAGTATATTAGTAAGTCTTTTCTTTGAATTTTCTAGATCTCCTATTGGGCTTTTCAATTCCTTCTTCATTTCAGCTTGAGTTTTCATGTTTCTCCATACTTATTGGATTCTGTTCTCAAGTCTTGGATTGTCTTTGTCATCCCCAATGTGTTGTGTTTGTGTTTCCTTGGGCATCACTCAGGTGTTTATTCTTCTTAAGCTCTTTCTCCTTGATTTCATCAAGCTGTTTCTTTGTGTTTTCTTTGAACTCCTTGGATTATTTTATGAAGTTTATGGTTGTTCTTTCAACTTCTGTGTCTTGGAGTTCATTTACATAATTCTCATTGACCAGCATTTCTACAGGACTGGTAGGATTTAGAGAGGAGATGCTAGCGTGAGCTTTCATACTGGTGGTGCTTTGTGATGAGATGTAGGCTTGTGGATTTCTTTTGTTCTATCTTTGTTATGGACAGAGCAGTTTAGGGGGAAAGAGAAGATATGTTGGCACCAGCCTGGTCTGACCACAACCACATGGGTGTCAGATAAGCTGTGGGATTCAGCCAGGATGACCCTACCTGTAACCCCATTCATGTCCCTTTTGTATGACCTCCACTACCCTTCTTGGTACCCTGAAGTCCCCTGTCCTCTTCCAGGTTCTAATGTAGTGAAGAGCCCTGACTTCAATAATCCAAGCCTTTCCCTCACCTGCAAGATTTAGCCTTGCTCAGACAACCAGGGCCATGAATTAATCTTGCCAAACCTTTCTGGGCAACTTCTGACCTCTAGGCTTCTGCAGGGTCCACATAATTGCCCCTGGGTATTCTAATCAATACCACCTGTGCTTTAGTCAAGCCCTAGGCTTCTGCCAGGAAGCCAACAGGCACATTCTGCCCTCCCTCCACCATGCCACTTGGTACCCAGACTTCCAACATCCTCCTCCAGGATATAGCCTGATCGCATCTGTGTGGCCCCACCAACCCACACAGAACCCAGACTCCTCATGTCTCCCTCCAATATCTAGCAAGAGTCCCACATCCTGTCCCTGCCTAATCTGTTGCCTGCACTACTGTAGGGAAGCTTTATGCTTCAACCAGGACTCAACACACCTGAAAACACCCACAAGCCACATCTGAGCTGTATCCAACATGCTACTAAGTCCCCAGACTTCACACATCCCCCTGTAGGGTCTAGCCTTATGCCTTCTGTGTGGCACCCATCAGTCAGGTGGTAATGAAGTCACCATGTCCTCCTCAACCATGTAGAATTGATGCCACACCCTATGCTACAGCCTAGACTAACCAGCCCTGTCTGTACTTCCATCAAGTGCCAGGCTTCTTCATGGATACCCTCCCTGCCATCCACTATAGGCCGACCCCTTCTGTGCCACCTCCAACATACCGTGCTGTACCTGGACTTCCCACATCCTGCAGGGTCTAGCCTTATCCCTTCAGTGTGACCTCTATCATAGCAGGTGGTTTGCAGGCTCACCACACCCTCCTCCATGGGCTAGCCTGTGTCCCACATGCCCTGCCACAGCCTAGGCTGAACAACTCTTCCACCCCCAGTACTACAATTATACTCTAGAATTCTTCCGAGAGACCCTACCTACAACAACCCTCATGTCCCTTCCACACTGCCTCCACCAATCCACTAGTTACACAGACTTCCCATGCCATCCACCATGGTCTTTCATGGTTCCCATACCTCTTGACCAGATCTAGTTTGTGAAGACGTTATTACCAGCCCTTACTGCAACCATCCAAAGGTCCCCTCTGGGATACCCCACTAAGTACTCAAATTCCCAAGGCCTCCATGGTTGAGCCTGGCTGGCTCCCCTGACTTCCTCACCGAAGCCTTTCTTTAACCTGCCAGCTCTAGCCCTGATCCCACACCCAGTGCTCTGGCCTACTCTGGCCACCTAGCCTGTCATGGCAGCCAATGTCTAGGCTTCCAGAGAGTAATTCACCTTTTGCACTGGCCTAGTCCAACCCCCAGTGTCTGCAGCTCAGATGAACTCTAGGCTTTAGCCAGGATGGCCCTACTTGCAACCTCCCTCAGGTCTGTTTTGCATTTGCCTCCAGCACTCGATCTTGTACCCGGACTTCCCATGTGCTCTTCCAGGTTCTAGCCTAGTAAGTACCCTGACTTCAACATCCAAGCCATTTCCCTTACCCCACACATCTAGCTTTGCTCCCTCAACCAGAACCTTGGACTTGTCTGGCCACTCGTGTCTGGGCAGAAGCTGACCTCTAGGCTTCTGCAGTGTCCACATACTTGACCCTGGGTCCTCTGACCAATACTTCCTATGCTGCAGCCAAGCCCTAAGCTTTTGTCCAGACTTGACCTACCTGTAACCACTCACAGGCACATCCTACCCTGCCTCTACCATGCCATCCCGATATTCTTCTCCAGAGTCTATCGACCCTCACCATTTCTGTGTGGCTCCAAACTTCCCACTCCATACTCAGACTGAACACATTCTCCTCCATTGTCTTTATGAGCCCCAGGTCCTATTATCCAGTCTAGTTGGACTTCTTTTGCCTGCTCCGTAGCCAAGCTCTATGTTTCCACCAGAACTTCACATACCTACAACCACCCACAGGTGCTTTCTTTTCTGACACCAACATGCCAGTGTCTTGAATTGGTCCTACATCTTCTGCCCCAGCCTAGCCTCACAAACCTTGCCTATACCACAGCCAATCTTGGGGCTTCAGCCTGGACCTTCCCTACCTACAACCAACCACAGGTACCTTCTGCATCACCTTCGGTAAGCCATTAGTACCAAGACTTCCATCATCATTGTCAAGGGTACACCGTCCATGCCCTTTCACCAGCCTCCCAGATCTATCTTCAGCCCCACACCTGTTTCTGAGCCTATTATAGCCTTCCCTGCCTGTAAAGCAGCCAATCTCTAGGATTCCACAGGGTTTCACATCCCTTGACCCTGTCTCACGTGGCAACCCCTGCCTGTGGGGCAGCCAAACTCTGGGCTGTAGACAGGATAGGCTCCCTTCCTGTAAACATCCACAGGACCCTTCTGCACAGCCTCTTCCATGCCCCTGAACACTGAATTTCCACATCCTTTTCAAGGGTCTAGCCTCATTCTTTCTGCATAACCCCTATAATCCCACTAAGGGACATATATCTCCCTCTAAGGTCTTACCTGGGTCCCACATCCTTTATACAGCTTAGTCAGACCACACTTGCTTGTGCTACAGTGAAGCTCAAGGCTTCTTCCAGGACCACCTTACCTGTAACCACCCACAGGACAGTTCTGGGCTTCCTCCACCACCCAACTAGGTACATAGATTCCCCATGTCATCCTGCAGGGTTGAGCATAGGTATTATATCTCATGCCCCAGATTTGTCTGACCACCCCAACCCTGAGCTACAGCTCTAGGCTTCCACCAGAACTCTCACCCTACCTGCCACCACCCACAGGACCTATCTGTGCCTCCTTCATTACCGACTTTGGTATCCAGACTTCCTATGTCCTCCAGTGACTAGCTTGGTTACTATCTCTGGCCTCTCCATCTAAGACTCTTCCACAAGTTGCCAGATCTAGCATGGTTCCTGAAACCAGTGGCATGGACTAGTCTGGTGTTGCTAGAGTTTTCCTGCCTGGCCCACAGTCAGGACAAATCTCTCTCACCCGCCAGTCCCTAGCCGCTCAAACCCGATCAAGTAAACATAGACACTTATATTGGTTTCAAACTGTATGGCCGTGGCAGGCTTCTTGCTAACTGTTCTTACAGCTTAAATTAATCCATTTCTATTAATCTATACCTTGCCACATGGCTTGTGGCTTACCGGTACTTTACATCTTCCTTATCCTGATGGCGGCTGGCAGTGTCTCCCCTCCCAGCTTCCTGTTCTCTCAATTTTCCTCTCTGTTAGTCCCGCCTATACTTCCTGCCTGGCTACGGGCCAATCAGTGATTTATTTATTGACCAATCAGCAACACATTTGACATACAGATCATCCCACAGCAGTCTGGCCAGCATTCCCTGCTCTGAAGCCAACTCTAGGATTCTGCAGGATTCCAGGATCCCATATCCTTTGTTCCTGTCTTTTCTGACCAACACTATGTGTGTCTATACCCCTACCCTTAGCCTACAACCAAGGTCCAGGCTTCCACCATGTCTCACCCTACCTGCAACCATCCATGGACAGCTTCCCTGCTGACTCTGCCAGGATATTCAGTATTCAAACTTCCCATATCCTCCTCCAGGGTCTAGCCTGGAGAGTACACCTCACCTGCCCACCCATGCCTTTTCTGAAACCCACCTGATCTGGTCAGGGTCCCACAACCAGCGCCTTGGCCTAGTCAGGCCAGCTGCATCTGTCCAGCAACCAAGCTCTAGGTCTCCAAAGGGTCCTGCATTCTTTGCTCTGACCTAGTCTGACCACCTCTGACTGTGTAGAACCAATCTGTAGGCTTCTACCAGGAATCACCCTGCATACAACCACCCACAGATCTCTTTTGTGCTGACTCTAAAACCCCACTTGGTACAGAGATTCACATGGTCTAGGGTCTACTCTAGGTCTCGCATCCCTTGCTTCAGCTTAGTTTGAGTGCCCGCTAATGCACATGAGCTAACCTGGAAACTTTAACCAGGACCATCCCTACATGCAACACCCACAGTTCCCTTCTGGGCTATTTTCACTATCCCACTATGTACCCAGGCCACCCATATGCTCTTTCAGGGTCTAGCTTTGGTGAACACCACATCCATGCCATTATGGAAACTTGCCTGATCTAGCCAGGTTCCCAAATAAGTGCCTTGACCTAGTCTGTCCAGCCCCACCAGTGCAGCAGCCAACACTTGGCTTCATCAGAATTCCCAAAGTTTTGACCCTGTCTAGTGTGACCATCCCCATGAGTGAGGCAGATGAATAATAGGTTTCAGACAGGACTCACCCTCCTTCAACCACACATAGATCCCTTCTGGACTACATCCACCATCTCACTAGGTACTCAGTCTTCACACATCCACCTCCAAGGTCTAGCCTGATCTTTTTTGTGCGACTCTACAACCCCACTACGTACCCAGACTCTTTCTGCCCTCCTTCAAGGCCTAACTTGGGTACCATATCCCCTAATATGAAGCCTAATCTGACCACCATAGGCTACGTCACAGCCAAGCTCAAGGCTTCATCCAGGATCTACCCTTCCTGCCACCACCCATAGGTCCCTTCTGTGATTTCTCCACCACCCAACTCAGTACTTAGACTTCCCTGGACCTCCTTCAGAGTCTAGCCTGGTGAGTCCTCCTTAGTTCTCCATTCAGACCTTTTCTGCAACCCATCAGATCTAGCCCAGGTCTCAAATCATGTTCTCTGGCCTAATCTGTCCACCGCACCTGTGAAACAGCCATGTCTAGACTTCTGCCAGGACCTAATCTGCCTGAAAGCACTCACAGGTATCTTCTATGTGCCTTCCAGTATGCTACTCTCTACCCAGACTTCCCATATCCTCCTCCAGCTTCTTCCTTGATTCTTTCTATGGGGCCCTCAGCACCCCACTCAGTATCCAGTCATCCAACCTCTTCCTCCAGGGTCTAGCCTGCATGATCCAGCCTAGTCTGACCACCCTCTTTTCTGAGGCTGCCAAGCTCTAGTCTTCTGCCTGGACCCCCTTACCTACAACCACCCTCAGGCCCCTTCTGTGCTGACTCCATCACCACACTTGGTTGTCAGAGTTCCCATGTCCACCTCTAGGGTTTATCTAGGTGAATACCCCTGACCTCCCCACCTACAGCTCTTCTGCAACCTTCCAGATCTAGCCCATGTCCCATATCTTTTTCCCTGACCTGTCTGACCACCCTGCTTGTGAAACAGCCATGCTTTAGGCTTCTACCAGGACCCACCCTACCCACAAGCACTCACAGACCCCTTTTGTGCCTCCCAACCATCATCCCACTCAGTACCCAGACCTGTCACATGGTACTCCAGAGTCTACCTTGATCCCTTCCGCATGGCCTCCACCACCCTACTCATTACCCAGACACCTCACCAGCTCCTCCAATTTCTAGTCTGGGTTCCACATCCCATGCCCTAAACTAGTCTGACTACCCTCATCTGCATGGAAATACTAGGCTTCTGCCAGGTCCCACCCTACAGAAGGAACTACAGGTCAGTTTCACGTGGAAAGCTCTTACTATTTCATATTGTATATGATATTGCAGTTTTCTGTTTGTTGGTTTGTTGTGATGTTGGTGTTGGAACCCAGTGTCTAGAGCATGCAGACAAAGCTCTCCCAATGAGCTGCATCGCAGCCCTGTTATGTTTTTTAACTATTTATAGAGAAAAAAAGTTTCTTTCCCTTCTTAGTGATATGAAAAAGCATTATTTTGAAGGTAGCTTGAGATTTAGGACTTTTATTATTTATTATTGATAGAGATAATATCCTCATTATATTTTGTCAACACAGTCGGTTTAGATATGTCTTTGCTAAGGATGGACCTTTGGTCAGACATATCCCTTGACTTATGCATTACTGAATTTTCCTAAGAAAAATTTCTCTTCATCAGTTATCATTTATTTCTCTCAATATGTTTGGCCTCCTTTCTTACTGTTTTTTATTTGTCTAGAATAATGCCCATTGTCATTTTACTACATGCTACATGACTGTTCTTTCCTGTGTTCCTTTGGTTTTCTTTGAGATTTGATGATCTTGAGACATAGTGTTCATTGTACTATTGAATCCTTTGAGAAAATTGTCTTATTGTTCATTTATTCTGATTGTTGTTGGTCAGTTCATAGTTCTGAATTTTCCTGAGTCATCTAAGCTATTTTCTAAAATAAATGAAATAGCCATTTCATTTAAATTTCAAATAATTGGATAAATGTTGCACATGTTCTCATTTTTTTTTCACAGTGATAGACTGCACATATAAAATGTGAGTAGAATATAAACATGCACGAGAAAACAGACACAAGCAGACTTCAATCATCTTTCAAAAGATGCAACCTTTTCTTTTGAAATCCAAGCTTACTCAATGTGGTGACACAAAGGAGGATTCCTATTTCCTGTGACTATCTGTGGACAGGCAGTTTCCCAGTAAGCACAAACTGAGTGTTTCACATGCAAATGTGCCTGCATCCACAGAGCATGTCAACCTCACAGCGTGCTCTTGCTATTTTTCAATGACTTTCTTTGCTTGAACAGTTGAATTTTGTTTAAAAACATAGACCAGGCATTCACACAATATAGCCTTTTTATTGGATTGTCTTGAAAATAGAGACCAACTCAGGAGAAATGAAGTTTAATCCTGCAGTCTTCCACTCTATTGACATGGAATATCTCTCCATTTCCACTCCTCATTTTTTCTTCCTATTTAATTTTATTACTTTCTACTCAAAGACAATTTATATATTTTATTGATTTTGGAAATAAATATGTGTTTTGAGAGTACATTGACTTTATTGGCTATCTTTGCTGGTGGTCATGTCAGAGGATCAGCAGGTGGCAATTGAAGTTCAAGGTGTCAGCCCACCAGGAGGAAACTCTCTGATACATGAATCTCAGTTAACCAATGCTCTGACACTGCAGACCACAGAATGTCGTTTGCTTCTGTTGTGCCTTTACATTTTTGCTACTGTTATCTTTCTCTAGTATCTGGCATGGTGTGAATGGGTGTGGGGAGTGTCCCCACTGCCTGGAATATAGTGAGTTTATCTCATGGAAACATATACACTGGGCATTTTTATCTATGGATTGTCATGAAGATGATTCCTCCGTAAGCTGTACTGATAATAATAATGATAGCTTATATAGAGTTTTGATGAACAAAAACAAATACAAGTATGTGTCACACAGGTAGAACTCATGAGTTTCTATTGAGAAGCCATATAGACTGTAGCTCAGGTTAATGATTAAGAAAAACAATTGAGTCCCAGTAGCTCAACTATCTTAAATTCTTTTAGCCTTAATGTTGGGAGATGTGTTCACAGGTTTTTGGAGAGCATAATAACTGAAACGAAACTTTGAAAATAACTTAAAATTATGTTTTGGTCAAATAGCTTGAGGTGAAAAACCCAAGAAGATAGTCTATATAGCCTTAGAAAGGCACATAGTTGAATGTGGAACTCCTTAAGATCAGGGAACAAGAACATGGCAATCCCAATTATTACTAACTGAGGCACTTTTCTTGCTAGGAATGGTTGATGACCAAAGGTGATGATTAATTCCTTATACCCATTTCTGCCCTCAATCTCCTGACATAAAAATCTATTCATGAGTGCATATGTACTCTAAAGATTTAAAGCAGAGCTAACTGATTCTTTTTCATATATAAAAGTTTAGTTTTGTGATTCCTTTAAGATTCCTTATAAGATTATCTTTCAAGACAAGTAATAAAGTAATTGGTCCTTTCTTTGTAACTGCAAAATGCAGCCTGCCAGTAAAAGATCTGAACTGTGAAGAATACTTTGCTTGCTCATATGGCTAATCTATAACAAGCTGCTTGGGTATGAACGTATGTGGGTTCTTGGGATAATGTGTTTTTCACCTGTAATACCTAAAATATTTAATCATGTAAGGGGATATGGAAAACATGCTATTTTAACTGTTTGTTTTGTATTCATTATAATCATTTATTTGATAAACAGAATGTAATAGTAATTTTTATATTGCCTGAGAGATTTTGCTGGAGTGTATCAGCTGTAACGGAAAGACTAGAGATAGAGTTATATGGAGTTAAAATGGGCTAGAAGGAAAACATCAAGAATGAGAGTAGAAAATCACCACAAAAATAAAGAATAGAGAATGCAAAAGAAGTATAAAGAAAAGGTCTGAAGGAAAACATCAAGAGAGTGTGTGAGTGTCTTTTTCCCTAACCTTATCAGATAGAAAAGTCTAGTATGTGCCAACAGTGTGGATTTCCCTTTGAGCCCTGAGCTGTCTGGAGGCTGGTCCCCCAGGCAGCAATACATTTTCATTAAAGTATAATTTTAAATCCATATATTTTATTCTTCTGCAAACAGTTCCTGTGAGTGAATGTAACAGCACAACCCTCAATATCAAGAAACAACAGTTCTCCCACCCGTCCCAAATTTCTCATTCCCCAGAACCTGAGATCCTCCTGGGCTTCTTCACTCATGTCTATACAGCACTGCTTGCAGTCTACTGTATATTTGATTGGTCTGTGCACATCTGTCATTGACATCTGGTTAGTTAGATAGCAATATATCCAGATCCTAAAGGGAAATCTGCCAGAATTCCTATATGAAGCAAGATATCCCGACTGACATCTACAGAATTCACTATTATACATGAGTCACTGTTCTCTTGATAGAAAATCATCTCTCGGTATCCATGGTGACAGCTCTGCAGTGGCCAGCATTCTGGCTGCTGCTCGGAACAATAGGATATATGATTTCCTTAATACCCTCTACTTAATACTGTGTCAGGTATCATCAAGAAGCCTACCCCAGTAAGAATGGGGGACCACCAGAACCAGAATGAGCTTGGGGTGTGTGTAATCTTGACCACAGTATCTGAAGAGACATCCTTCCCCCAGCTCTTGCTTTTCAGTCACAGAGGAGGCTTGTCACATGCTGCTCCCTCTAACTGTCTGCCACAGGTAGCTTCTCTGCTTCCACTGCTCCTTGGTATTGTGGGCATTCCTCAGGTGTCTGTCTCTCATTAGTCACCATCCCACCCTCCACACATCCCCAGCCCCAGAGGAGAGGCATGGAGTGTGAACTGAAAATCAATACCAGCCTCCTGACAGCAGCAAACACCTTCATCCACGGGTATGCCAGAGGATACAAGAGCAATGCTTTCCCCAGAATCCAGAATGCCAGCAGCTGAGACAGTTTTTGTTTCATGTAATGGAGTATTGTAGAGCATTTGTGTTTTCTCAAAATTCAGAATTGATGCCCAACTCACTGATGAGATGGCATTCAAAGTAGCTGCAAATTGTGTGGTGTAGCTCACCTGTAATCCCCCAGCACTCCACAGTCACAAATAAGTGGACTTCATTAATTCAAGGCAGCCACTCTTGTCTACATAGTGAGTTCCTGGCCAGGAAGCTTTCAGAGTGGAATCCTTTCTGCACAGTAGATAGATAGATAGATAGATAGATAGATAGATAGATAGATAGATAGACAGTAGACCCTTCAGAAGTAATGTAATTATATGGAATCATAAGAGGGGCTCATAAATAGTATTGGTGTCATTATAATGGTCACAAGAAAGAGAGCCCACTCTACCCTCTCTGCATTCTGCCATGTGGTGATACAGTAAGTTACCTGAAGAGAAGTCAAAGAGAACTTTCAAAGGAACACAGCCATACTTTACTCTGATCCTAGAGTTAGACTTTCCAGATCAATGTAAAGCAATGTTTTTGCACATAAGACACCCTTCCTATGAATTGATTTTAGTGGCCCAAGCAAAGACATGAGTGCTCTGAGTAAAGGTGAGCTACCTGGCCTTCTTAGTTTCCTTCTTTCAACCTGTAGATGTGCCACACACTTTGAAGCAGTCATCACACTCCTAAGAAATTCTCCTTTTCCACATCCTGTCGTGTCCAGAGGCCGACTCACCTGGGGCAATGACTTAATGGAGATTGTCAGACACATGGACACATACCGAGATCAGTTGCCTGTGCTAGCTCTGATGGAGAGTACTAACTGCAACAGCAACATGAATACCCAACACATTTATTTTATACATCTGAATCAGGAGGTGGGTGTATATTATACAGTTGAACAAGGAGGCAGGTTTAGCCAATGTCTGTAGGTCTCTGTATGGATCTCAGGCTTCAGTGATCCTGGAGGAGGAAACAGATCGATAATCTCTGCTGTGATTGTCAACTGAGAAGTCAGATCTTTGAAGACGTTTTTTGTCATCCCTATTGGTCTAAAGAATTAGAGTACTTGATATGGCCATGCTCATGTCAAAAACATACATTCACTCAGGGCTTCCTCGACTCCCCACACACCTTAATGAAAGTTCAGGCTATGCTGCAGGCATTCACACTATCCCAAGGTGCCCAGGTGAAAGAAGAGTTGACTGCTGTTGGAAACACTTCTTCAAGAGACGACATCTGACTTGTGGTCCAAAGACTAACCCACAGGGAAGGATACAGGATTTAAGATATCCTGAATCAAACTTTAAAATGTTAAAATGTTCTTCTTATTTCCAAGAGGAAAGGAGGATTCCATATTTAAAATGACTGTTTCTGTACAGATGCTTGCAGAGCTTGCCAACCATGCACAAGTCCCCAGGTCTGGTCTCTACCACTACCAAAAGAAGGAAAAGACAATGCTTCAAAATGTGTCACTTCCACGCTATTTGGCATCTCAGCAGCGTGGCCACCAGGGGGCAGCACAACTTTACCCATTGTGTATCCTAGCAACTGCAGCCCTTTGCATCTTTCCTAAGTCTCTGATGAAAACACAGGGACCTGGTTCAGCTCTATTCACACAGGATGTAGCTGCAGCTATGTGATGTCTCATGACGACTGTGGTGGGCATAAGATCTTTGTCATCTACTCTAGGTCCCTAGGTGGGGAGTCTCTCCAGAATCCACATGGTTCCAGTAGAAGCCTGAAGAGTGGTCAGAGATTAATTGGACCTGTCAGTCAAAGTCCTCTGGGTATGTGAAGCAGCCAGTGGCCACAGAGGAAGTAGCATCCCACGACTGAACTGTTTCAAGGACATACACTACACTTAGGATATGTGGTTGGCAGAAGTGGCAGAAATCCAAAGTCTCCTCTAGTCTTGAGTCCTTAACGCACTGAACTATTTCACCATCCATAGCAGGAACCTTTTGAAACAGCATTTAAATGGATGCTCCTGTAGAATGCCGAGTATCAAAAATGGAGGGTTTTCCTGGCATCTCTCCTCTCTCTGCTAGTGCCACTGCACACTCCTTGTTTGGTTCCCCCCTGTTTTCATGCTCTTCAATATGCCCATTACAGAAAGTACAGCGAGATTTTCTGAGGCTCTCTGCCTTAAGCTGTGGCTCCCATCTTGTATTGTTGGCAATGTCTATCACTAGGAGCTGGGAGCTCTCTCGAGTCTAGACGGGGGCAGGTTCTTCAAGATAGACTGTGGACATTCCTTCTGCTTTAAGAAGATCCCTATTTTACTTGGCCATTAAAGCTAAGATATTGGGGATTCATCGGTATGTCTACATAACTACTATGCAGCTTTCCTTCATCCACTACTCCCTGAGGTTCGAGTACACTGTTTCTGGGTGCCATCTGCTGCCTTCCTCTGTCCTTGATTCACTCTTACCTAAGATGGAATCCATCCAGCCCTCCGCACTTTTAGTTATACAACACTGGAATTCTTTTAGATCCACACTTGGCCTGTACCTCTTCTAGCTAGTTGTATAAACCTCGCAGGTGCTCTCAATCATTTATTCATTTATCATATGCTGTCTAGTCCTGGGTGCCCTCATGAATACTGGAACTACAAAGAGGAATCAATCATAATACATCCACTGCCTTGCCTCTGGACCTCTGGCCTGTGGGTACAACAGGCAAGCTACTTGTGTCTAAAGCACTATGGGATCAGGCTGCCATGTCATATGTGGCTGCTTACCTTCTGTGGTCTTTCCACCAAGAGAGGCATCTATCTCTACACGGTCTGCAGCCTGTGTCTTCAACTGATTGTTTGTAATTTGACAGTTATAAAGAGCAGGGACTTACTATTTCTGGCACAATGTATCTTCAGGCAGCACAAAGCCTCAAGAGAAAATCCTTTTGACAAAAGTCACAAAGGAGAAAGACCTACCTTCCTCTGGTAATCACACTGAGTATGAGTATGTATTCTCTCAACCTACCCTAAGAGCTAGTCTACCAAGGCCTGCCCCCTCTACATTCTAGAGAAGAGGAATTTGGCTAAAGTTATTTGGTCCTTTGAGTGTTAATTGATAAAACTGGTACTCACATACAGATGTGTGCCTCATTAAGGCCAAACATTTATCCACTTGCCAGGACAACAATATACTTATGCTCTATATGCTAAGATGTGCCTTCCATTCAGTTTACATCTAAAATTCCCAGTTCCCAGCAGGGCATTGTCCCTATAAAGTTCTATGTAAAATCTCAAAATTGCTTCTCTAAGCTGACATGGGACATGTGCTTCTCATTCCCTCTATTTCCAATACCTGCATTTATATCCCTGGCTTAGGTGCAGCTGGTGTCTGCCAGGTAGACAAGAAGGCCTTTGGAGCCTGGCTTGGCTCTGCTCCATGTCCAATTAGCACAGTTGTACTTGAAAAATGTTTATCTCATGGTGGATCTTTCAGTGAAGGATAATGCTTACTCCACACCATGCATTCAACTTTTGTTCACATAGAGGATGAATTGGGCCTTTAGCCTATAGCCTGTGCTTGAAGTGCTCCAGAAGTTCCATCCTTGAGTTGATGTGCCTCGTGATGAATCTAGGTCAACTTGTTACTATCTTATCCGTTGCTCTAGCCTCAGAGAGGCACCTATTGGGCCATTTGCTTAAAGTTCCTTAAATTCAAAGGGCGTGGTGCACAATGAGAATGTAATAACAAATACCTTTTTAGGAGGAAATAATTGAATCAGCATAAGCCTGCCAATACATTTTTATGTTAAAGTTTAAATTCACAGATAGCTTTTTTGACAGATTTCTTCAGTGATGAGGCTATGGACAGCAGTGAATGATTTCATGACTAAGGAACCTCATGATTTCTCTTGTACTCTCAGGGTCTGGGCATACTCGAGCAGTGCTCCTGCCCCCACAAGACGACTGTCCCGAGTTTTCCCTCCCTCTTTTCTCACTCCTTTTCAATCTATCATCTAAATTAATCCTATTTGTCTTAGCGGTCATCTTCCTGTTATGATCCTCAGACTCCTGTCTCATTGATTAACGTCGTATGTTTGTGTTTATGTGTTGAAATAATTGATCTTTTCCTGTGCCACTTAGAACAAAAGAAAACTATTGTCCACCATGGAATAGTATAGTAGACATCATAACTGGCCTTCTGTGTATTATATGACATGTTGCTTATGGACGACAAGGTACTGGGGATCTGAACTCATCTTAAGTACCATCTCTCACTACAGGAAACACAGTACACAACAAAGGACGTACACGTTCAGATTCCTCGAGATTCAGTCAGTGTTTGCTCGTACTTGCAATCATAGCACTGACACAGGGGGATTACTGGAAGTTTGAGTTCCTACCATGCCACATAGACAGATTCAGCCAGCCTAGGCTACAGTGTAAGGCTCTTGTCTCAAAAATAAACAAAAAAAAAACTATTTTTCAATTCCTTATACCATGGTGATATATTTTCCTTAAAACTGAGTGATTTTAACACTTAAAGTAACATGTCACTATGAAATGGAAAATTATGGCAATAAAGATAATTACAAAGTAAATAGGACAATATTTAAAACATTTTGTTCTTAAAATTTGCTTAAACTAAATATATTAATTTATTCATTTAATTTTCTTGATTGTCATGATTAAGAGGAACAAAATGAATAGCTTTCCATGCTGCAAAGTATTTCATTTGCATTCTCATATCCAGTGCTCAAAATTTTGGATCACAGAGCCGGGCAGAGGTGGCATACGCCTTTAATCCCAGCACTCCGGAGGCAGAGCCAGGCAGATCTCTGTGAGTTCGAGGCCAGCCAGGTCTACAGATCGAGATCCAGGACAGCCAGGACTGTTACACAGAGAAACCCTGTCTCAAAAAGAAACAAACAAACAAAAATACCATTTGGATCACAGGATTCAATTTCCATGTGTCAAGGTGAAAGGATGGATAGCCAGCTCATTAGGAAAGATGCAGCGGGTAACAGCTGCCATGCCACAAATTCAGGGTTGAAAACAGCACTGACACCATGCCAGTGCCACCAAAACTAGTGAGCAGGTAGCGCTCAGGTGAGTAACCCACCAGTATGCTCTCTGGAACACATTTATGGCGTTTCTCCTCTTTCAGCCCCATCCACATCCCTGCTAAGCACTCATCCTTGGGGCCTTGTTTGGATCCCATGGCAAAATGCCCAGGGAACCAAAGGAGAGGAATCTTTTCTTGCTAAAAAATAGTTTTACTGTCTGTGAAAGACAAGGAAATTCAGACCATTTCAAAAAGGGAAGGTAATTTAAATCAATGTGTTGTTATGAAAATATGTCCTAAGAAGTGTCAAAATACCAGACATAATAGCTATACTTATCTATGGGTATAAGTATAACATTTAGATGTAGTTAAGGAATCATGTTGGTCTAGCAATGTGGTGATAGTAGATTCTCTTTTAAGATCCATGACCTCACTATCCCCAAGGAGTTGGGTAGATTTCTAGTATCAAGCATGATTTCCCTTCTGCTGAGTGGGCCTTAGGTCTCATTACAAAGCTCTTGGTTACCACCAACATGTCAATGCCTCTATTGTACCCTTAAGGCTATCTTGCTATGCTGGTCATTGTTGTGGTTCATAAGTGTCACAGGTAGGTGGGAATATTAATAGTTTCCATCCTTTGGCAGGTAACACACTAATTTCTACTACTATGGAATCTTGCTCTCAGAAAAAAAAGGCTTTAATTAGGTCCAGTTCAAAAATAGGAGTCCTGTGTTCTAAGCGTGCATTTTCTTCAGGAATAGTGATTGCCTTCAAACGCAGAGAGAGAGAGAGAGAGAGAGAGAGAGAGAGAGAGAGAGAGAGAGAGAGAGAGAGAGAGAGGGATGTAGCTGGAGAATTTTTCTCCAGCTCCCACCACCAAGTCCCGCCAGTCCCAGAGCCCACTTATAAAACAAACACACAGACTCTTACATTATTTAAACTGCTTGGCCATAGCTCAGGCCTATCATTGTCTAGCTCTCACTCTTATATTCAGCCCATTTTTATTAATCTATACTTTGCCACGTGGCTCATGGTTTACCGGTACTTTACATCTTTCTTGTCTTGGCGGTGGCTCCAGCTGGTCTCCCTTTCCTTCCTCCTTCCTCAATTCTCCTCTCTCCTTGTCCCGCCTATACTTCCTGCCTGGTCACTGGCCAAGCAGTGCTTTATTTATATCGAGTGATATCCACAGCAGAGGGAGGGAGAGAGATTGAGAGATTGAAGGGCAACAGTAATACCCTGTATTGTTTTGGGAGTCACTTGGACTAACCTGGCCAACCACTCAAAAGAGGTTGCTTGTGCCCAGCACTAGGGTTTTATTAGTTTATTTCTTTCTACAGCAAATGGAGACAATCACAGAAAACCACAACTGGACACAGTGCAGAGATCAATAGTTTGTGGGGAGCCCAGACCCAATGGTTATATCTACAGCACAAGTCTTCCATCTAAGTCTCAGGGAACACCTCAGAAGATAGGGTAGGGAAAGTTTCAGGCCAGAATACCGAGAACTCTGCTGTGAGACTTTCTCTCTTAGAAATAGCTGCATAAACAAGACCTGAACAGTGGCAATATCAGTAGACATACTAACACAGGATGGGGGAGATCTCATGAGGTCCCAGAACTAGCCAAAGAACCACAGGCAACTAAGGACTGCTGAGAGAGATCATCTCACGCAGAGATGAGTCCCTTGATTTCTTATCCTAGACAAAGTGGCCAGCCCTGAAACATACACACACACACACACAAAGAACATGGGTTCTACAGGTTGTATGCATGCATATGTATACAGGAAGAGAAAGAGACTGGCAAACTTAATAGTTGAGGAATGTGAGAGGGGAGGAAATGTATGTTTAAAAACAAGGATATTAAAAAAGTTAAAAACCTGGACAAGAAGACAAGAAGAAAGAAAACTGATTAGCATTCTTTTAAAAAATCACTTTACAGATTAACAGGTTTCCTTATGATATTTCATAATACTTGATTTTGTTTGAATCTCCTCATGCCTCAAGCCTCATCCGCACCATCCTACCTTCCACCCGCACAGTGCCGTTCCACGCCCAGTACACTCCCTTCCACGCTCCTATCGCACTGTGTTCTGTCACTCTCCCCAGCACTTCTCTGTTACAAAACCATCACCTGCTTTCTTTGGAGAGAAGAAGATGGAGTTGTTTCCCTTTCCTGCCGACTTGTAAGGCGGACTCTCTAGTCAGTGCTGGCTTTTGTTATTAAGGGGCAGAGAAAGGGTTCAGAAAGTGAAATGTCCGCGTCTGAGGGAAGAGGTGGAAGAGAGTTTGGAGAAGCAGATACTAGGAAAGAAGGCCAGGAATTCAGAAAGGAGTTGGAGGGCTTCCTCAGAGCGCAAGTGAGATCACTTCCATCTGCCCAGAAATCTCAAATATCTCAGGGGAGTTGGTGGCGATTTCCCCTGGTGGACTGCATTCATTATTTTTCTACTCTTGTGACCAGATACCTGACCAGAAGCATCTAGTGGGAGGAAGCATGGACTTTGGTTTATAGGTCAAAGGGTGAGCGTGGTGGCACAAGGGTAAGGTAGTTGGTGACACTATGTTCAGCAGCCAGGACTCAGAGAAGAGAAAGAAAGTGGAGCGATAAAACTGAAGGCCCGTGCTGACCAAATGGCACATCAGGTAAAGGTGTTTGCCATAAGCCTGTCAACCTGAGTTCAGTCCTATAGTCCGCAAGCATCCTTCCCACATACAAATTAGTAAATTCAATAAAAGCAGGGAAAGTAAACAAAACCAGAAGGCCTGCATGGCATGCATGACCTCTTCCAGCTCCATCTCTTAAAGGTTCCTCAACCTTCTAGAACAGTGCCACCAGCTAGGGACCACGTGTTCAGACACACAAACTTATGGGGACCATTCAGATTCAATGCAGAACCCATACACACTACCAGAAAAGCTGAAGAAGTTTTGGTGTTAAAAATGAAACAGATGGTCTTCCGGTATTAATTTTTGTAATAGTTTGTCCACAGAAGAGTAAAGTATTCAGGGTGGCAAGTTTACCTTCAGATCACTGTCTGAATGACTGAGGGGCACATAGCAGGGATTTGCAATTGCATCACTTGGTCTGTGTATCAGCTTTTCCAAGCATGACTGTACAGTGCTGTACAATCATCTCATGACTTCCCCCTCAGCCTGACTTGTCCCTTACTACCAAAGCTTGAAACCTTGTAGTCTTTTATCTGCCCACTCTGGGTCCTAATCAAAGTGACACAGGAAGCTCCTTTCCTGCCTAACTCCTAACAGAGCCAAACCACTATGTACTCAGAGGGGTCAGTGCTCTTGGTGGGACAACGAGGCAGGAATAACCTGCTAAAAATACCTCTGCTAAGTTGGAGTTGGAGTTCTCTGGCAGTGATAGTTTGAATGTAATTGGCCCCCATAAGCTCATAGGGAGTGGTACTATTAGGAGGTGTGGCTTTGTTGGAGCAGGTATGGCCTTATTGATGGAAGTGTGTTACTGTGGAGGCAGGCTCAGAGGTGTCACAGATGCTCAAATCACATCCAGTATCTCAGACTACTACCTGTTGCCTGCAAGTCAAATATAGGACTCTCAGCTCCATCTCCAGCACCATGCCTGTATGCATGCCACCATGTTTCCCTCCACAACAGCCAAATTTAGGCAGTGATGGAAACCATCAAAAACAGAAAGCTGGTGAAGATATAATTAAACAAGTGGACCATGTTCCAGCCTCAGCAAGTAGCACTACTTGGCAGCTTTGGCTAGGTGGTTCTGGCTTTAGAGTCAATGATAGAAGAAATGGGTCATGGAATTTGCCTCTGCGCCTAAAGAAAGTCAATACGGACAGGCATGTGTCATGGGTCCCTGAACGGAGGCCTAAAGAGGCCCTCGTGTAAGCTGTGAATATGAAGCGGATTGCACTGGAGAGCCCACAGTTATTTGAGATGCCAGAGCCATGGGATACCTGCTGAGGAAAGCTGCTAACAGGGAATGGAATCAGCCCAAGAGAAAGAAGTGTGTTGCACTCAACAAAGCTGAAAGCAGTTGGAGATCTGAAGAGCTCTTTGACATCAAATATGAAGATGCAGAAGTTGGAGATTGCCCAGCTGGTTTTTGGTCTTGCTTTGGTCCAGTATTTCCTCACTATGCTCCCTTACTTGTGTTTTAGAATGGTAATGTAGATCCTATCCTGTACCATTACATGTTAGAAGTATGTGATCTGCTTTTTGATTTTTACTCTATAGGTAATTACAGTTAAGAGATTGCATGAATCTCAGAAGAGACTTTGAACTTTGGACTTTTAAGCACTCTTGAGGTTATGGTAGACTATGGGGACTTTCAAAGTTGGACTAAATGCATTTTGCATTATGATATAGTTACAACCTTATGGGGGCCAAGGAGTAAACGGTGGTGCTTTTAATGTAATTGTCCCCCATAAGGTCACAGGGAGTGGCATTATTAGGAGGTGTGGCTTTGTTGGAGTAGTATGGCTTTGTTAGAGGAAGTGTGCCACTGTGGAGGCAGGCTCTGAGGTCTCATATATGCACAAGCCACAGCCAGTGTCTCAGACCACTTCCTGTTGCCTACAAGTCAAGTTGTAGGACTGTCAGCTCCATCTCTAGCGCCATGCCTATCTGTGTGCCACTACGTTTCCCTCCAGGATGGTGATGGACTAAAACTCTGAACCATAAGTCACTCAATTAAATGTTTTCCTTCATAAGAGTTGCCATGGTCATGGTGTCTCTTCACAGCAATAGAAACCCTAACAAAGACACTGGCCCAATATGTGGCCTTTTCTTAGAATGTTTGCAAGAATCTTCTGTCTTGTTCTTTGCCACTCAAGTTCAAGCCAGCCCCATGTGGCCTGCTGAAACACTGTGTGCAACAGGGCAACTCAAATGCTGTTAGCTAAACGGGTGGTTAGGGGGAGTGTAGCACAGATGTCTCCTTTGGGAAGTTAGAATACCATGAAAAGGATGGTTGTTAAAGGATTAGGGGAAGGAAAAAGGCAGAGGTCACAAGCCTTTTGTATTTCTTTCCTCAGTGTACATTGTATAGGAAAGACAGCCAAGGCATTTTTTCCTTCTGGAAAAGCACTACTTAGATGGCATTCTTATTTCTCATATAGCTCCTAAATATCAGGTAATATCATTGGCTCATACTTACACACTTTGGTATGTACCCTATGTTAATATTCTGACCCGCCCCTAGAAATCCCGCCCCTTGGGGCTGCCCTGCATCCTTACATAAAAAGCCTAACTTTAAGGGAAAACTTCCCCCCTCCCTCCAGCCTCCATTCCCACAGGTGTGCACACCTCTGCTTTCTCTCCCTTCTCTTTCTTCCTTGTCCCCATCCTTCCTATCATTCTCTTCATCTCTCTATTATAATAAACTCTCCATGTGGAGGCCGCGCCTGAGTGTGAATGACTTCCAGCCCCGCTGCATCTGCCCAGCATGTTTCCCTGCTTGAGTGGGATACCCTGGCCTGGCCACCTGGCTTTCTCCACTCGTGTAAATTCATGACACCGTACTATCCATTTTTTTCATTCCATGTTCACTGAGAGTGCTGTTTTCTTCTCATTGCTTCCCATTGGGTCTGGGACAATGCAGCATGGTGCTTGTTTGTTTATTGTTTGTAGAATTAAAAGTTTTGAGATAATAAGAAATGTAAGTGCTTATTTCCCCTTGGGAAGGAGGGGCACCTAGAGAAACAAGGATATTTTTTTTTATTTCAAGGCCTGCTATGTACTGTCTATGCACATAGTACAATATGTTTAAATTCTGCATAGGTTCTTATTACCACCACCATGGTTATTGCACCTAATTGTGAATCTTTGTTATGGATGGATCTAATGCCACATGGAATCTAAGGGGGTGCACACAGCCAGGTGATGGCCAGAGAGTCGAAAGAGTCAGTATTCAATCCTTAGTCTCCAACAGCGTGAGGATGAAGGGAGGGCAAATAAGGGTACACATGCTCTGGAGCCATAGGAATACTCTTACCAGACTTGGGATCACATCCAGTGCCCCAACAATCCATATTTGGTCCTCCATCGGCAACTAACCAGTTTAACAATGCAAACTAATGGCAAAAAGCAGATAGATGAGATTTCTTCAATGTGGCCACACTGGAAAGATGGACAAAGAGATCCAATGACCTGTCCAAGCCCTAGTCTACCTTCAGGGTCTTGATGTGAGGTTGCAGTTTAAATACAGGGCTATGGTTATGAACACCTTAGGAGTCAAAGTGTGGTCCTGCTTATTATTGACCCATCACTGGAGTGTCCACTCTCCTGCAGGTGGCCTGACAAGTTGCAAATCTTTTTCCAGGAGAAAAATTTCCTTCTGGTGGCCCAGGCCTTAGGCTTTCTCGCCTCACAGCATAAGATTCCTGGGGAAGTTATGGTTCCTTGGCCTCTATTGTTTCAATAGTCAAAATAACCCAAGGGAGGGACTGGAGTGTATCTAATACAGGAGTGTCTGCCTTCTCTGGCTGCGATAGAGCCTTTCTCTTCACTGTTGTGCTTAGTGTGAGAGGCTAGGGTCCTAGAGATTCAGTGGCCACTAAAGCCAGCCCAAGCCAGAGGCTTTCAGATTCTCATCTCCCAAATTCAAAGAATAAAATCACAGACCAGGCAAGGTTAATTTCAGAAAAAAAAAATATTTATTGCAGGAGCTTAAGGGAGAAAGAAGGCAGAGCCCCTGTAAAGCAGAAGGGGTCACTGAGAGTGGGTAACATGGTCTCACTGCCTTGGGGTTAATTAGGCTTTAGTGGGTGGAGGAGGGGAGGCTGGGATGAGCCTGTCAATCCAGCTTTCTTTCCAGGTGTTGAGGTCCTTCTGGTGTCAGTTAGTTCTCAGTGTGGTTTCCAGGAAAGGGGCACTCCCTCAGGGAAAAGAGAAAAGGGAATACAGGTCCACTTCCTGGCACCTTCAGCCTCTTGCAAGAAGGAGGCTATGGGTCTCCCCAAGGCTGTTTTTGGGTTCTAGCCAAGAAAGAAAGTTCTCAATTTTCTTTGGGGTCTTCAAAAAAAGGTTTATGCATTTATTTTACGTGTATGGGTGTTTTGCTTGCATGTATGTATGTGCACCACATGCATGCCCGGTGCCTGTGGAGGCCAGAAGAGGGTGGGGGAGCCTCTGGGACTGGACTTGCAGGTGATTGTGAGCCACCTTTTGGGTGCTGGGGACTGAATCTGGACCCTCTAGAGGTAAGAGCAGCCAGGGGTGCTCTTACACAGCTTGCTCTTAACTGCTGAGCCATCTTTCCAGCTCCCTTTAGGAGCTTTTTTTTTTTTTTTTTTTTTTACCTAAACTGCCCAGCCAACTGCTGCCTCCCAGTCTCATTGCCTCCTTAGAATGTTCTCGTCCCTGGCAAGCCACTTACAATACATTGAGTGAGGCTTGGAATGGTAAGTTACAAGTAAAGAGATTTGAGCTACATTATTCAGCACAACACACAGGTCATGGTACAAAACCACAGCTCTGACTTCCAAAGGAGTACAAAATAGTTCTTTCTGGAGCCAAATACAAGTGCCTGTGACTCAGGAGCACACACACTGGTTACCCTAAACACCGTGTTTCAACATGGCAATATAATGGCGTTTTTATATTTATACAACAAAAGATAGTAATAAATCAAGGCAATTGTCAAATACATTGGTGGAAACATCACATACAGGTGAGTTGCAGCAGTGTGGGAAAATCTGTGTTCTGGTTAATAATTCCCACCTGCCAACATTGTTAGTTTTCATGTGGCTAGAAGGTAGGGGGCTATTATGAATGTTAGGGCAGATGCAGGTGGGAAATCAATGGTTATTAAGATAAAGGGAACTCGAGATAATTTGGCTCTGGGTGTGCAACATTCAAACATAATCACATCGATCTATTCTGTCAGTCACTCTTGTAGAATCTTTAACATGTATAGATTTTCCTGGGGTCTTGAGTTTGTGAAGCCTTGTATGTGTCACTGGGAAAAATAAAGGTACCAGTGAAAGGGCTAAAAATGAAGATAAGAACAAGAGTTTGTGTTCTCATCCTCAATTATCTCTGCTATCTCTTTTCTCTAGAGATGCAGATGTTTAAGATCACTCATGTGCAGGTCCAGGCTACCTATGAAAAGGGGTCAGCAATGACTTCCTCTGGCAGCACAATCTTTTGTAACTGGCCTGCCTGGCAGGAATGAGAATATTAGAAAGAGAACGGGTGAAGAAAAGGGCTGCAGTCTGGGACAAGCCAGAGGGAAACTTGTCTCCCAGAAAGAGGTTTGCACCTTGTCAGAGCACCTTGCAGGAAAGATTAGAGCCAAGAAAAGGATGGGTCAATAATGGACCTGACTGTACCTAGAATGGAAGACTTAGCTATGCATAACTGGCCCTCACGCCAGAACCCTGAACATAGACTCCGGGTTAGGAGTCATTGACTCTCTTTGTTTCCAACACAGTCACATTAAGTAAATTTCTGCTTTCTGCTTTTCACTATTACTTTAGCTCTTTAATTGGCCTAGTAAGCATGGGAGACCTGGTAAACATGGCAGGCTTGATAAATATGACAGGCTTAGTGAGCCTGGGAGGCCTAGTAAGCAAGAGAGTCCTAGTAAGCACGAGAGTCCTAGTAAGCAATGAGTCCTAGCAAGCAATGAGGCCTGGTAAGCAATGAGTCCTAGCAAGCAATGAGGTCTAGTAAGCAATGAGGCCTACTAAGCATGAGAGTCCTAGTAAGCACGAGAGTCCTAGTAAGCATGAGAGACCTAGTAAGCATGAGAGTCCTAGTAAGCATGAGAGACCTAGGAAGCATGAGAGACCTAGGAAGCATGGGAGGCATGGGAAGCATGGGAGGCATGGGAAGCATGGGAGGCCTAGGAAGCATGAGAGTCCTAGTAAGCATGAGAGTCCTAGTGAGCATGAGAGTCCTAGTGAGCATGGGAGGCCCAGGAAGCATGGGAGGCCCAGGAAGCATGGGAGGCCCAGGAAGCATGGGAGGCCTGGGAAGCATGAGAGTCCTAGTAAGCATGAGAGTCCTAGTGAGCATGGCAGGCCTAGTAAGCATGAGAGTCCTAGGAAGCATGTGAATCCTAGGAAGCATGAGAGACCTAGGAAGCGTGAGAGACCTAGGAAGCATGGGAGGCCTAGGAAGCATGGGAGGCCTAGGAAGCATGGGAGGGCCAGTAAGCATGGATGACCTAGGAAGCATGGGAGGCCTGGTAAACACTGGAGACTTGATAAGTATGACAGGCCTAATAAGCAAGAGAGTCCATGGGAAGCCTGCTAACATGGGAGGCCTAGGAAGCATGGGAGGCCTAGGAAGCATGGGAGGGCCAGTAAGCATGGGTGACCTAGTAAACATCATTGGAGGCCTAGTAAGCACGGGAGGCCTGCTAACATGAGATCCTAGTAAGAATCAGTGGCCCGGTGAACATGGGAGGATAGTCTGGCTAGGGCTGCCAGAATACATCCTCTAACCCTTATAACTCCAGCAACACTTCACTCTGCAGTTAGGGATCCGCATCTTTATTCCTGGTGGGACAAGTAACATGAGTCATTAGCAATACATTGTATGGACTTTTCCACTCAGCCAGTTGTTTATCAGGCCTGTGTAAAGCAGTGTAGAAAGACTCAGAAGACTTAGGGAAGCTGAGGAGGAAAAGAATCCCTGATCCTAGAATCTGGCAGAAGTCTCGACAAGTGAGAGTGAAGAATTCAGCATAAGCAAAAAATTTCCTGTATAGATTGTCTACATAGAAACAATACTCAGTTTACAGAAATAGTTTACTTCAAGAAGGTTAAAATGGCAAATGAGCCATGCTTAAGATGGAAGTATAGGTGACCTACATGTCCCGCTTTAAGCCTGGAACTTTCTGAGACTCTCACAAACAAGATTATGATCCTGTTTAGTGAAAATATATGCCTTATGCCTTAGTTTTTGTAAACCATCAAAAGGAGAATTTCCTTGATACGTGTGACCGATGATTTTATCTTATCTGACTGTATTGTCCAAAGCTCTTAACAATCCTATGAGCTTATTTTAAGTTCCCAAGAAACCCTTCCAAGAAGGAAATTTGAAGCCACCTAAACTGTCAAGACACTTAAGTAGAACTCTCTCTCTCTCTCTTGAGCATATACCCATGTCTTGCTTATATATTCTCCTTTTCTCAAGGGCCAGTCTCCCTGCCTCCCTCTGCCACAACTCTAACAAGATTTTGTCTTAATAAATCCAACTCTGCTTCAACTGACTCATCGTAAAATTCTTTCCCACAGATAGTCAAGAATCCCAACTTCACCAGAGCAGAAGTCTCTGAAATGACGTCCTCTGGCTGCACAGGTGGCAGCAGAGCTGTGTCTCTTGTTTCTGCTGTGGATGATGCTCAAATTTTCATGGTTATAGCTGCACCATGAAATAACTCAATGGTTAAAGGGATGGGATTTGATGGTGTGTCTACATGGAGAGAATAAATGCAAAGTGGTTAAGTCAGTGCCTTATCATTTCCTGCAGCTTTTGAGGAATTTGTTTTCAGAGATATCTAAATTGGATCCTTAACCAAATATATTGGTAGCGTTGGAAGCCATGAGAATGGACCCCTGCCTCATGATCAGCTGTGGACACCACCTTCCTTTTCTGTTACATATTCCTTAGTAACATTAGAAAGGCAAACAAGCTTTGTCACTTCTGGTCAAAAGAATGGAATACCTCTGGACCAAGGTGGAAACATGGCATTCTAATATGCGCCAAAGATGAGAACATTACACATTATTGTCTCCTCTCTTCAGAGTTAAGCCAACTATGCCTATCAGTCATCTGGCCAGGAAGTACCCCTTCCCGCAGGAAAAATGATTCACCTAAAGATATCCTAAGGAGAGGGGAGGAATAATTATCTCCTTATTGAGAAAATGTACCCACACTCTCCAGAAATAATGTGGTTACTTACAGAACATCTGCAATGTACACCGGCCCACTTATCTTGGTTAGTTGGAAATGCAGAACATTTCCTTTCCCTTCTTTCTGTCTCTTTTTTTTTCCTCAGACACTGACCAAAGCTTGGGCATGCTTTCCCTGATGGTCTGGGAATTCTTGGACTCTCTCTGAAGGCCCTGCTTCCCTGCTTGTGCTTGTGTTTCTTGAGGCTGCTTGCTAACCTCCATCACTGGACTTGCCTGCATTCTTGGACCATAACACAAAAGGCGTGACTTTCTCCCTTCCTCTTCTACATCTCCTTACCACCAACCACCCCTCAAGCCCCCCCGGGAGCTGTGAAGCTTTCCTGTTCTTCTTTCCCCTCAAACTCGACTAAAACTGTCCTCGAACTTCCTTCTTGCTTTGTTTCTAAATTCTCTTACTAATCAGACTAAGGACCCCAAAGAGGCAACCCCAGTTTTCCCGGAAATAAACCCACACAGGAGAATTTCAGGATGAGCCAGGATGAAACAGAATTGGATTTCATGAAAATGAGAGAGAGATGGAGTAAAGCGATAGCTCACCAGTTATGAGAGCTTGTTGCTCTTCCAGAGGACCACAGTTGGTTCTCAATACTCACATTAGCTAACAACCACCTGTAACTCCAGCTCCAAAGTGTCAGAGGCCATATTCTGGCCTCCACAGGAACCGACACACAGGTTCACATATGTGCACACCCAGACACAGAAATAATAAAATAAACCACTTTAAAAAGAAAGAAGGAACGAAGGAAGGATGAAGCAAGGCAGGCAGGCAGGCACTTAGAGAAAATTAAGGTACACTCAAGAATACTTTTCAAGTGTTTAAATTTATGTGTCTTAGCATTAGACATATAATCCACTTGGTTGCTCTCAAGTTACATCTCAACAGGTTGTTAATTTTATTTTCCTTTTTTACCCTCCTTCCCAATAAATAAGGTTAGGGTGGATAGGGATTAAGCCCCTTGGGGCACTGAAGATACCACTCCCTTGAATGTGGAGCCAATCTTCCACTTCCCTGGTAACACTAGGAAGGTAAACCCACCGGCTTCACCACCTCTTAGTTTGTAAATTCCCAAATGAAATGAGGGAGGTACTTGGATTTTGTTGAAGGCCAGTAAGAAAAAATTGTACTTCTTCCTGGTTAAAAGAATAGACTACAAAGTGTACCTCTGACCCTGGGTGGAGACCTGTGATTCTAGGCCACCCAGAACACTTCATACTCTTGTCTCCTAGATTGGGTCTGTGGTTCACCTTGCCAAGAGTCCACCTCCCTACCTCCCCACCCCAGGGAATCTGATTCACCTGAAGACATACTGAGGCAACAGGCAATCAGTACACCCTTCTGGAACTACTATCTGAGTCCCTCACAGCAGCCCTTCCTCAGGCAGCCCCTCCCTCAGGCAGCCCCTCCCTCACAGCAGCCCCTCCCTCAGGCAGCCCCGCCCTCACAGCAGCCCTCCCTCAGGCAGCCCCTCCCTCAGGCAGCCCCTCCCTCACAGCAGCCCCTCCCTCAGGCAGCCCCTCCCTCACAGCAGCCCCTCCCTCAGGCAGCCCCGCCCTCACAGCAGCCCTCCCTCAGGCAGCCCCTCCCTCAGGCAGCCCCTCCCTCACAGCAGCCCCTCCCTCACAGCAGCCCCTCCCTCAGGCAGCCCCTCCCTCAGGCAGCCCCGCCCTCACAGCAGCCCCTCCCTCAGGCAGCCCCTCCCTCAGGCAGCATCTTCTTCACAACAGCCCTTCCCTCATAGCAGCCCTCCCTCATGGCAGAGCTTGTCAGCTTTTTGGTGTTACAGAAAAGTCTTGACTTTCCTTTTTGTTTAATTGGGTTTTTTGTTTGTTTGTTTTGTTTTTTTTTTGGATGCTGGTTGAAAACTAAGCACGTTTATCTCTGGGCTGTTTTGGTCTTTCTCTGAAGTTCCCTGTCCCATCCTGTCATGTGACTACATGCCGATTTCCATTGCAAAAGGTATATCTTTCTCTCTTCCATTCACCATCTTCACCCTCTTGGGTAGCTGCCAAGATTCACAGTTTGCCTGCTCTATTAGCTTGCTTTTCCCCCTCAAACACTAATGAAATTGTCCTCTATCTTCCTTCTGGGTTCATTTTCACATTCTTTATTGATGGGACGAGGAACCCAGAAGAAAACCTTGGATCTGCCATTAACAGAAAGCGTTAGTACACGGTTTCTGCCTAGAAGTGTATCATATATCTGTCAGTGCACGGGTTTCTTTAGCTAGTGAGTAGTCAGTCTTATAGCAGTACATAATAACACACTAGGTTGGTGGGCAATGCCCTCAAGTAGGACCATGTTTCCACTGGATGATCGATGTTTACTCTTCCTGGAGTTAGCAATAGTCTCTCTCCCAGTAGATCTATGTACTATTCCTGTGTCTTACAGGTGCTCGGTACTAAATAATCACACGGAGGCTTATATTAATTATAAACTGTATGGTCTATTGCTGAGGATTATTGCTAGCTAGCTCTTTCATCTTAAATTATCCCATTTCTATTAATCTATGTATCACCACTTGTTCTGAGGCTTTACCTGTGTTACGTTACATCTTGCTTCCCTGGGCGGCTCCCCAGACTCCGCTCTTCTTCCTCTCTGTGTCTCTCTCTGCTTGGATTTCCCACCTGCCTCTAAGCTGCCTTGCCACAGGCCAAAGTAGCTTATTTATTAGCCAGTGAGAGGAAGATATATTCACAGCCTACAGAAAGATATCCCACAGCAGATTTATGTACGTACAATTTCATTACAGCATATTTGGAATCAGAAATTTGAAGACAAAATCAGTAGAGGAGACAAATTTCTTTGATTCTGGAAAGAAGAATGTAAGTAGACACTCTGCCTCAAAGACACCGTTTTGCAGTGAGGCTAAATTCTCAGGGCTTTTGGTGAGCGAGTGAGTGGAAAATGCCTGTTTGTATATGTGCAGAGTAGAATTCTAGTGTTCAGGCCCAATATATGACCTATACTTTGAAAGTTTCCAGAGATGAGCCTTCTCATATCATTTTCCATGACGGTCACATTCAATCAAGCCTCTGACACTGCCTTTTAAAACACCAGAGGCCTGACTGAATATCAGGTGAAGAAGTCTGGGGATGTTACAAGCTCAGGGGAAGCAAAGGACCGGGTAGCAAGCCTCTTTAAAATTCACTGTTTACATTGTATTCAGGCGATAAGTCATTTCTCTTTCTGGGAAAGTGTATTTAGATGGCTTTCCTATTCCTCGTATGAGCTCTAATAATTACTAAAAGTTATGTGAATTAAAATATGCTATTTTATATATATTGTATATATAAATATAATATAATTAAAATATGCTATTTTATATATAAATATATATTTTATATATATATATATATAAATATACTCTGTTGATTGCTATGACTTTGTGCGTTCTTTGTTCTGTTACACCACTTGGCATGGAACCCAGGGCCACGAACATGCTAGGCAAGCACTCTACAATTGAGTCACAACCTCAGCCCATCAATAGTTCTCTGTATCACAATTCAGAGCCAGTCTAAAACTAGTGCCAGAGGTTACTGAAACAAGTGCAGGCACTTCACAGAGCATAACCCTCTTGAAAATGATACTTCATCAGAGCTAAGAGGATCTCCCTCCCTGAATCAACAAAGATGGAGTGCTATCTTTTCAAATACCTGTTGAGAATGAAGCCTCCTACACAACAACAGGACACTGAGGAGGGAGATGAGGGCGAGGAGGGCAGAAAATGAGGAGTTGGAAAGCCTTACACAAAGGTTTCCACAAACTAGCATACAAAAGAAATCAATGGGTAGAGAGGAAGGCTGGGGCCCCCTCATGTTCCCTCACCCCACTAATGTAACCAGAGCAAGTGGTAGAAAGGTCACACTATGCAAATGAGTCAAAAATCCTGCACTATAGGACATAAAAATAGTCAAGTCTTGTAAAGCTGGGGCTGTTTGAGCTGCTAAGTGTTAGCCTTGCTCTACCTGCTTCCTGCTTTGGAAACGAACCTTTCTTTCTAATAGAGTCCCTACTTCTGCTGCTCTCCATGTCTCTGTCCAGTGCTTTGTTAAGGGACACTAGAACATGGAACTCCCCCAGAGGTGCTCCCCAAATCCCAATAGCCACCATCGCCAGTGCAACAAGGACACTAGAACATGGAACTCCCCCAGAGGTGCTCCCCGAATCCCAATAGCCACCAATGCGATAAGGGCAAGTGCCAACCTTACAGAGTGTAAAGGACTCAGAAGATAGAGGTGCTCCTTTGTCATGCCTACCTATGGTCAAATGGGGTACATTTGTTGAGGGAGGGTATTCTTTCCTGAAAGTCCAGTGACACTTATGGCTAGAGAAGTGCCACCCACTGACTTAGGAAGAATTAAACATACCAAAGGAACTCTACTCTTCACAGAGGAGAGGTATAAGGGGCCTCAGAAAAGACAAAGGAGAGACTTTGGGAAGAACTTGATCATTGAGTCTTCCCATTGTGAAAAAGAAATCTGTGTGAATTTTAGGTTTAATGTTAACTTATGGACAGAAATATTAGGGTATCTTGGAGAGTGGTAGAGCCATCCTCAGCTCTTGGGTGGGCTTAGCTCAGGGAGGTGGGCTGCCTAAAACTCAAAATCCACCAAAAGTGCTCCCAGGATACTGGCTTTCTGGTTTTGTCTCTTGAAGAATAAAATTCACAAACTGCAGAGGGTAAGATTTAGAAATATTTTATTCTAGGGAGCTTATGGGAAGGAAAGAAGGAGGAACCGCTGTCCAGCAGGAGGGGTCCCTGGACTGGGACACCATCAGGCTGCTGGGCTGCTTGGGCTGTTTGTTTGCTTGCTTTCGTTTTTGTTTTTAACCAATGGCAGAAACGGGGGTGAGACTCTAGCAGGGGCCGGAGCTGATCCATCCACTTGGCCCCAACCTGCATGTGTCCAGATGCCTTCTCCAGTTTCTGTCACAGAGGCACATACAGTCTTTGGGCAGAGTGCTCCTGTAGGAGATAACAAAGCACAGGGACTGACTGAAGCTCTCTTCTGCCTTTTCTAGCTTCCAGAAAGGATATTTTTAGAACCCCTGCTCTGGGGTCCCTGCCCAACCTGACCAGTTCCTATAGCTTAGCCCTATCAGTTGCCTAAGCACAAGATTGACCCATGAAGTAAAGTAAGATATTTTGACCTGAACAGTGACATCATAAGCTGCCACATGATTCCCAGATTGAATCTTGAAAGCGAAACATATCACAGTCCAGGTAGCACAGATTTTGTTGTTGTTGTTTGCAAACCAGCCAAGAAGATGAAACAGAAGTTTGAAGTGTGAGCTCATACCTAAGCAGTTTGATACAGATAAGCCAGACAAGAAACAGAGCAGCAACGCGGACCGTGTTATGTCCAGGGTATTAATGGAAGCCAGATTCTAACACAAAAATGACCAGTATCAAGAATAATAGAAACACAAATTAGAAATATGCGCATACCATACTGCATATAAAGAACAAGGAGTATTTTTCGAAGCTCTTGCTATCCCAACAGAGCTAATGAGGTACCTACAAGGAATATTTTTTAAAATCTACATAGGAACTGAGATGGTGGCTCACAGCATTAATCCTAGCACTCTGGAAGCAGATCCAGTTTGTTCTCTATGAGTCTGAAATCAGAAGCCTGCCAGGGCCACATAGTGGGACCTAGACTCACCAATAAACAGACAAACAACAACAACAGCAACAACAACAAAACCAGTGAAGCTGCACATAGGAACTCATAACAATTGTGACAGCATGCACAAGACCTGAGCAAGATCAACTCAGAAAAATTCCAGCAAGTTAAGTGGAGGTGGGCATGAAGTCCCACCCTCAGCTTGGATTCGATTGTCACCTGAGAGCTGCTGGGAGAGGAGAGTCAGTCTTTTTAGAGTGTGGCTCCTTGCATGTTGAACACGCTCCAGTGGAAGGCCACATGTCCATGAATATATGAGCACCACAAATTGGACTAAATGGTTACAAGACAAAGAAGATTTAAAGTTGGGTGGGTAGGAAAGTGAGGGTGGATTTGGGAGCAGACAGATGAGGCAGGCAAATACAATCAAAAAACATCATACAAAAATTTGAAAGAACAAATAAAAGTCAAGAAAGGAAAAAAAGTATATAAGGATACAGGGATACATGCTCATCCTTATTAATTGCTGCTCTATTCATAACAGCAGCCTAGAAGCCCATCAACCTGAATGAATAATGAAAATATGGTACCATGAAAGCTAATCCTCAGGGAGGGGCATTCAGACCAGTTCCTGTTCAGGAGTCCATGAGCCCTGTTTCTAAAGTGCATGGTGTCTTTAGCAATATGGACTTACCTTCCACCTATGGGGGTAGCCAAGGGCAACACCAATAGGCTATAAGTTTTGGGACAACCCTGGCCAACAACTAAAAGAGGGCTTCTGAAGCCTGGCATTGAAGTATTTGTTAGGTGGTCATTGACTCTTGGTCATTGACTCTATCATCCCACATGAGAAAAGTTCATTAAAACTTATAAAATTTATACACTGAATTACATGCATTATAGGTTTTATTGTTTTGGATAAACAGTATGATTCTTTGTGGCATTTTCATACATTCTTATTGTTATTTTATCCATCTCCCTCTTTCATCTGTATTTACTGCCCTCACCCTCCATAAATGCGTCTCCCTTTCCCATTTTCCCTATCAGATTGCCTGTATCCTCCCAAAAGATGTAGGCACCCAACAGATATACCCAGCTATGATGCCTATGAACCACCTCTACAATCAGCATGGCACTATAACCCTAAGAGGGCAGTAGTGGCACAACATATCTTGGCAGTATTCAACAGCCTTCTGATTGGATTTAAGACCCACTGAACAAGAGCAGATACTGTACCTGGTACTAGAAGCCTATCTAACTACACAATGCCAATGAAGTTATGGTTACTGGAGGTGAATATACAACCACTAATTTATGAAACCAGCATAATCTCCAAGAACAATTATAAACATTTATTCTTAAACCCACAGATAAACGTAGTCTTCACCATTCATCAAGGAACCTTCTCTTTGCAAAAAACAGAAAACTCGAACCAATCAAAATGCATAGCCATGGAATCTAGTCCCAC
Source organism: Peromyscus californicus insignis (assembly GCF_007827085.1). Lineage (NCBI taxonomy): Eukaryota > Metazoa > Chordata > Mammalia > Rodentia > Cricetidae > Peromyscus > Peromyscus californicus. Next base: position 14,568,211 of record NW_026294391.1, read on the forward strand.
GGGATACATCTACAAAACACTCATGTATCTAAGGCTCAGGGAAAATGGTAGAAGAGGGAGCAGAGTGTAATAAACAGAGGATCAGGGACTTTGCTATGAGAGTGTTTCTCTCAGTAACAACAGAAGCTATACCCATGAAGTCTCCCCAATATGACTCCCAAGTGTGAGGTGAACAGGAATACCAACAAACACACCAAACTGGATGGGGAAATGCCCATAAGGCCTCAACTCTACACTAAGAACTACAGGCAACTAAGGAGAACTGGGAGAGGTGCCCTTCCCCAGGGAAGAGCACACCAACTGGTGTCTAGGGCCAAACAGCCATCCCTGAAAACATACATAGAGGTAGCATTTTATGACTAAACAGGCTACATTTAGGAATATATATATGTATATACAGATACATATGCATGCAACAACAATTAGTGAAAACAAGACCATGAATTAGAAGGAGAATGGGGAGGGGTATATGAGAGGGTTTGAATGGATGAAGGTAAGGGAGAAATGTGGTAATCAAATTATAATCCCTAAAATTGAAAAAATCCCACATAAGTACTCAAAACCCCATGAACAAAAAGATAAAAAATAGCACAAATATTCAATGGAATTTTATTCAGCTGTCAAGAATGAAATTATTAAAATTTAAGATAAATGGTTGCAACTGGGAAAAATATACTGAATGAAGTAATCCAGAACCAGAAAGACAAATACCACATATTGTGTCTCATATGGATTGTAGTGTCAAATCTGTAGGTTGTGTGTTTGACTTAGAGTACCTGTGGAAGCCAGGAAACTAGAAAGGAGCCTTTGGAAGGGCATGTAGAATAAGGCTTTTAAGGGAGGGGCATAACACAACACAGACTGTATGAAGCAGGAAAAGGGCATAAAGAGAGGGGAATTTAACTGGGGAGTCTGACAAGGAGGGTAGAGCAGAGGAGTAGGTGAGGTGAGGGATAACAGACACTAAGGATGTTTGAAATAGCTGTACAGAAACATAACGTCTTATAAGCTTTCTTAAACAATTATGTGTACAGGGGCTGGAGACATGGTTAAGAGCACTTGTGCTTACAGCAGACCCAATACTATTCTCAGAATCCACATGGTGGTTAATGACCATCTGAGGAAGGGGATCTGTGGATTGCTGCAGGTAAGGCAGGTCTTGGTGAAAGCCTTGACCTTGGCTGTGGTGTAATCAAAGTTGGAGCATGGGATATAAGTCCCATACTAGACCCTAGACAATTACACGGGGAGTCTGTGTTCCTACTCGGGTGGTGGATACAGCCCAGGAGGGGCCTGTGGGTGATCACAGATAGGGTGTCCAGGAGGTAGCCTAGAGCTTGGCTGTAGCACAGGTAGGGGTATTTAGGCTAGCCCTGGGCCCTTGATCTCAATATGGGCTAGACTCTGAATGAGGTCCTGTGGAGTCTGAATACCAAGTACTGGTGGGGCCACACAGAGGGATCAGAGTACACCTGTTAGAGCATGTGGCTAGTCTAGGTGCTGAGGGGCATGGCGGAGGAAACACAGAAGGGAACTATGAGTGGTTACAGGTAGGGTGAGTCCTGCTGGAAGCCTGCCGCTTTGCTGCAATACAAGTAGGGTATACCAGTCAGACTAGGTTGGGGCACAAGTTAGACAATGGAGAAAGATTCAGGGCATCTGGGTACCAAGTCAGTTGATAGGGGCCACATAATAGGGATCAGGATCGACCTTGCAGAAGGAGGAGGGAAATCTGGTTATTCTGGAGCATGATGGAAGCAGTATGGAAAGAACTGGTGGGTTATCACAGGTAGGTGAGTCCTGGTTGTAGTCTAGAGCTTGGCTGTAGTGACAGCTGAATTAGTCAGACTAGGCGAGGGCAGAAGATATGGAACCTTTAGGAAGTCTACAGATGGGCTGCTGTGCAGGAAGGGCTGGCCAGACTATGCCATGGCACTAATTGTGGGACCCATGCTAAATATGGTGAGTCTCAAAAAGGCCTTTGAAGGGACTGCCAAGGGTACTCATGAGACTAGACTCTTGAGGAGGACATGGGAAATCTGGGTACCTAAAGGGGTTGTGAGGGCTGGGAAGAAGGGAACTGTGAGTGTTTGCAGCTAGGACTGGTCCTATGTGAAACACAGAGCTTGTTTTCAAAAGCAGGCAGAAGTAGTCAGACTAGGCCAGGCACAGGATATGGGTGTCTTGATAGGTCTTGGAGGCAATGTGAGGAGTCTGTGTACTGAGCAGTTGATGATCACACAGAAGGGATTATGCTAGATCCTGGAAGCTGATGTGTGAAATCTAGGTACTAAGTAGCATGGTGCAGACAGCCCAGAAGGTACCTGTGGGTGGATGCAGGTAGGGTGGATCCTGGCCAAAGCCTGGAGCTTGGCAGCAGTGAATCCTCTGCTGTGGATATCGTTCTGTATAAATAAAACACTGATTGGCCAGTGGCCAGGCAGGAAGTATAGGCGGGACAAGGAGAGAGGAGAATTCTGGGAAGAGGAAGGCTGAGTCAGGGAGACACTGCCAGCTGCCACCAGGACAAGCAGCATGTGAAGGTGCCAGTAAGCCATGAGCCACATGGCAAGGTATAGATTTATAGAAATGGGTTAATTTAAGATATAAGGACAGTTAGCAAGAAGCCTGCCACGGCCATACAGTTTGTAAATAATATAAGCGTCTGTGTGTTTATTTTATAAGTGGGCTGTCGCACTGCTGGGGCTTGGCGGGACGCAGAGAGAAAACTCCAGCTACAAGCCTCAGGTGGTCATACTAGGCTGATGCAAAAGATTTGCTACCCTGATAATGCCCAGTGATGGCTGCTGTGTGAGTAGGGTGTGAGGGGCAAACTAGGCCAGTTTTAGGGCAGTCGTTTTAGGATCTGTACTAGATCTTCCAGGTTGAAGGAAAGATATGAATGGGAAAGTCAAAGGAACTCATTGGGCTTGGCCATGGAGGACATAGGAATTCTGGGTTCCTTCTGGGGTGGAGGCAACACAGACAGGATGTGCAGATGGTTGCAAGTAGGTTGGGTCCTGTCGGCAGACTAGCTTGGCTATGGCACAGTGGAGATGGCTAGACGAGGATGGTACAAAGGATGGGGACCTACTGAAGCTTTGATGTAGGCTGCTGGGAAACAGGGGTGGCCAAACTAGGTCAGTACACTGGCTGTATGCCCAGTGCTAGATCCGGAGGGTTACATAAAAGGGACAGATAGGGATGTCACGGGACCGTTAGGATTTGTGATGTCTGGGTACCTAGTCTGATGGGAGATCTGTGCAGAAGTGACTTATGGTTGGTTGTAAGCAGGTTATGATCCTCCCATAATCCTAAAATGTAGTTTCAGTGCAGGTGGGTTGGTCAGACTGGTTGGGGCACTAGATATGGGACTGATGCTAGTTCCTGGAGAGGACATGATGAGTTGGGTACTGAGTCCATTGGTAGAGGCCACACAGACAGGACTAGGGACTAGGCTAGACTCTGGAGGAGGAGGATGTTGAAGTTGTCTGTACAGGGTGGCTTGTGGAAGTAGCACAGAAGGGGCTTCTTTGTGGTTGCAGGTAGTTGACATCCTGTCTGAAGCCTAGAGCTTGGCTGCCACAAGGCATTGTGGTCAGACTAAGCCAAGGTAAAGTATGTGGACACAGCTAAGGTCTAGAAGTTGGCTGTTGGGAAGACAAGGTTGGCCAGACTAGGCCATGGCCCTGATTGTCAGACCTGTACTATAGCTGGTTGGTTGTGAAAATGACTTGGATGAGGAGGCCAGGGTACGTACATGGCTAGACACTAGAGGATGACATGGAAAGTCTGGGTAGCAAGTGGCATTGTGGAGGCTGCCTAGCAGGTACCTGTGTGTGGTTGGGCAGGTCCTGGCTAAAGCCTAAAGTTTGTCTTCAGCAAAGCCATGAGGTTCAGACAAGGCTAGCACAAAGGATATGGGACCCTAAAGAAGTATAGATGTTGGCTCCTGTGCACTTGAGCTTGACCAGACTAAGCTGTGAGACCCAGGTTGTAAGATGCACTGGTTGTGAGCACAAGGCCAGATCTGTCTCGTTGGGGGAAAGGCTTGGATGGTAAGCCAGGAGTACTCACCAGGTCTCCTGATGGGCCCTGGAGGAGAACATGAGGAGACTGTGTACTGAGTGGGTTGATTGGGTAGGGGGGGGGGTTGTCACACAGAAGGGATCAGGCTAGACCTTGATGGAGGCTGTAGAACAATTGGGTACCAAGTGGTGAGGCAGAGGTTGCCCAGAAGGTGCCAATGTATGGTTGCAGGTAGAGCATGTGCTGATCAAAGCCTGGAGCTTGGCTGCAGAGCAATCTGGGATGGTCATACTGGGCAGGGGCAAAGGATATGGGATAGGAGCTAGATCTGGTGCATTCCAGAAAAGGTGTGGATGAGGAGATCAAGGTCAGGCTTTACTCTAGAGGATTACATGTGAAGTCTGGGTGCCTAGTGTGGTGACAGAGGCTTCACAGAAGGGACCTGCAGGTGATTGTTGGTAGTGCAGGTTCTGGCTAAAGATGAGAGCTTGTCTCTGACCCAGGCTGGAGTGGTTAGACTAGGCTAGTACAAAAGATGTGGGACCCTGGAGAAGCCTATAAATTATCTGCTGAATAGATATGGCTGGCCAAACTAGGGCATGGCACTGATTGTGGAAGACGGGCTTGGATCTGGTGAGTTTCAGAAAAGACATGAAGGGAAGGTCAGGGGTACTGACCAGACCAGACCCTGGAGGATGACATGAGAAGTCCGGGTACAAAGTGGGTGGTGGAAGTTGCTCAGAAGGGCCCTATAGGAGGTTGTTGGTAGGGTTGTCCTGGCTGAAGCCTAGAGCTTGTTGGAAGAACAGGCCTTGGTGTTCAGACTAAGCCAGTGAAAAGGATGTGATACCTTGAAGAAGCCCAGATGTTGGCTACTGTGCAGGCTAGGGTGACCAAACTAGGCCAGGGTGCTGCTTGTGGGGCCTGATTAGATCTGGGGACTTGAAGAAAAAGAATGGATGGGGATGTTGATGGAATTCACTGGGCTCGACCATGGAGGAGGACATAAGTCTGGGTTCCTACTGGGGTGATGGGGGCATCACAGAAAGGATCTGCACATGGTTTCAGATAGGGCAGGACCTGCTGGAAGCCTAGAGTTTGGTTGTGAAGTACTCAGGGGTGGTCAGACTATGCAGGGGCAGGGGATGTCAGACCTGTGCTAGATACTGGAAGGTTACATGGGAAGTCTGAGGACAGAATAGGATGGTGCAGGTGTTCTAGAAGGGACCTATGGATGGCTGAAGGCAGGGACAATCCTGTTTGAAGACTAATGTGGTCAGACAAGGCTAGCACAAAGGATGTGGGACCCTGCAGAAGTCTTGATGTTGGCTGCTGGCAGGCCTGGAGTCCCTAGACTCGGCCAGTGCTCTGGTTTTGGGATCTGGGCTGGAACTGGAGGTTTGCAAGAAAAGAGGTGGATGGAGAGGTCAAGGGAACTCACCAGCCTAGAACTTTGAGGAGGATATGGTGAGTTTGGATTCTTGTGGACTGGTGAGTGCCAAAGAGAGGGATCAGGTTAGACCCTGGAAGATGATGTGGCCGTTCTCATTATCTAGTGGCATGGTAAAGGCTACCTAGGATGTTTCTGTGGGGTCACTGCAGGTTAGAATGTATCCTGGTAAAAGCTTACAGCTTTTCAGGGCTAAACTTGATGTTGGTAAAATAGGACCTAGGATGTTTCTGTGGGGTCACTGCAGGTTAGAATGTATCCTGGTAAAAGCTTACAGCTTTTCAGGGCTAAACTTGATGTTGGTAAAATAGGCAGAGGCAAAGTGTGGGTACTTGAGGAGACGTGAAGTTGGCTGCTGTGCAAGCATGGCTGGCATCAGTAGGCCATGAGGTCAGGGAGGTACTGACAAGGATAGACTTTGCAGGAGGACATGGTAAGTCTGGGTACCAAGTGCAGTGGGAGAGGATGTGAAGAAGGGACCTATGGGTGGCAGGAGGTAGGGCAGTCCTGGCTAACGCCCAGAGCTTTTCCGCAGCACAGCCTTAGTAGTCCCACTAGGCTAGTGCAAAAGGTGTGGGACCCTGCAGAAGTGTAAGTGTTGGCTTCTGTGCAGGTGAGTCTGGCCAGACTACGCTGAGGCCCTGATTGTGAGACCCAGGCTAGATCTGGTTGGTTGCTGAAAAGGCTTGGATTAGTAAGTCAGGGGTACTCACCAGGAAAGATCCTGGATAAAGACTTATAAAGTGTATATAATGAGTAGCTGAGGGCTTCGTGGGAAGGATCTGAAGGTGGCTGCAGTTAGGATGGGTCCTACCTGAAGCATAGAGCTCATTTGCTGCTCTATGGCAAGACTGGTCAGACTAGGCCAGGGCACAGAATATGGGTCCATACTAAACCCTGGAGGAACATGGGGAGTCGGGGTACTCAGTGGCATGGTGGTGGCAGCACACACAGAAGGTGCCACTGTATGGTAGGGAGTATCCTGGTCAAAGCCTAGAGCTTTGGGCCGGTCATAGTGGGCCAGGCAAAGGATATGGGGCAAGGGCTAGACCTGGCAGGTTGCAGAAAAGGAGTGGATGGGGAGGTCAAAGGAACTCAGTAGACTTGAGACTCCCTAGAGGATGGCAGGTGAAGAAGTCTGGTTACCTAGTGTGGTGGTGGATTCAGGTAGGGTGGGTACTGGCTGGAACCTAGAGTTTGTCTGCAGCACAGGCTAGGCTCTTCAGAATAGGAGATTGCAAAGATTTGCGACCCTGTAAAACCTAGATATTGGCTGCTGTGCAGGCTGGGGTGGCCAAACTAGGCCAGGGCACTGGTTGTGGGTCCCACGTTAGATCTGGTGGGCTGAAGAAAAGGGATGGATGGGGAGATCTAGGGAACTCACTGGACTCGACCATAGGAGGATATGGAAAGTCTGAGTACCTACTGAGGTTATGGTAGCCGTGCAGAAGGGACTTGTGGAGAGTTGCGGGTAGGGCAGGTCCTGGTGGAAATCTAGAGTTTGCTTGTGGTACGTTCACGGGTGGTCAGACTATGCAGATGCATGTGATGTGAGACCCCTGCTAGAACCTGGAGCATTATGTCAGGGTCTTGGAATTCAGTGGGGGTGGTGCAGGTGGTCCAGAAGGGTCCTGTGGGTGGTTGCAGGCAATACAGGTCCTGGCTGAGGTCTAGAACTTTTCTCTGACCCTAGCAGGGCTGGGCAGACTAGGCAAAGATGTGGGACCCTGGAGAGACTTGATGATGGCTGCTGGGCAGGTGCAGGGCTCCAGACTAGGCCAGTGTCCCAATTGTGGGACTTGGGCTGAATCTGGAAGATTGCAGAAAAGGGGTTGATGGGAAGTTCAAGGGAAGTCACCTGCTTGATCCTGGAAGAGGAAGTGGGGTGTCTATGAACATAGTGGGGCGGTGGAGGCAATGCAGAAGGGACTTGTGGGTGGTTGAAGGTAGGGGGTCCTTGGGTAAGCCTAGACATTTTCTTTTGTACAGGCTGAGTGTTCAGACTAGGCTGCGGCATGGAATATGGGAGCTATGCAACACGCTTGTGGAGGATCTGAGGAGTCTGGGTACCAAGTGGGGTAGTAGAAACCATGACAGACGGATCAGGCTATAAGCTGAAGGAGGATATAGGAAGAATATGTACCAGAGGGGTTGTGGAAGTAGCACAGAAGGGACTTGTGGGTGGTTGCAGATGTGGTGTGTATGTCCTATTTGCAGCCTACAGCTGGCTGGCAGGCAGGCAAGATTGGTCAGACAGGGAAAAGATAAAGGATGTGGGACCCTCCTGTAATCTAGTTAAGAAGGGTCCTACCAGCCTCGTGACTTCTGTGGCATCCAGCCAAGCTGCAAAAATCCCCCTTGATGAGAATTTCCTCTTTTCTTGAAGCTTATTTGAACACCATTTCACATTGATCTCACCTTAAAGTATGAGATGCTTTGTGTCTGGCAAACCATGCTCCTTTGGCTTGGGGCTGAGGCAAAGGCCTGACTCTCAGCCTCCCTGTCTACAGTGGCCTTTTAAACATGACTGGTGGCCTATACAATGGTGGCCATTATTTTATGAGGTTTTTTTTTTTTAAGTTCATTCATACGTACTGCTTTGTGTCTGCATTTTACACCAAATAATTGTATAATGCCAAAATAATTTAGAGACTATAGTCAGCTTTGAATGAATTAAGTGTACCAGAAAAATCCCAGAGTGATTTTTAAATAAGCAAAATAAAAGAGATTTTGTATTTATTCACTTTTATATACTACAGACCAGACTTCAGTCAGAAGCAAAACATCAATAAAATAACTTTAAAACTGTCTTTTGGGAAATTAAAAAGTAATCTGTATCCCCCCCTAAAAAATGTATTTAGTAAAAAATATTTGCCCCAGTGTTTGTAAAATGTAGCTTTTAAAATGTTGAATAGATGTTTTTAGAAGTAAAAATAAGACTTTTGGAAACACCTTAAGTCATACACATTGGTGAGTTCCTTTTGTGCCTGGTCAGTGAAAAACTTGGCCTGTTGCCTTCGTGCCAAGAGCCATGAGTGTGGCAGGTCCAAGATAGGATGGTAAGCTCTCCTAGGAGACCACACTAAATCATGGGGTAGAAGGCAGGGTGGGGAGGAAGCATCAGGCAGGTTTTGTGTATGAAACAGATGATTTGAGACCACTACTACAATGCCTTTATACACATGCTTTGAAGAAAAACACAAAAATCTGGTTTTATGGCATGCCCTAAGCCACTGGTTTTGTTTCTTTGGCTTTTTGGTTTTTTTGTTTGTTTGTTTTATTTCTGTTTTCGTTTGGGGGAGGATACAGTAAATTACATTTATCTGCACAGACATCGAAAATCCTGCTAAACCCTTGTAAAAGAGTTGCTTGTTTTAACGTTAGCTTAATTTATGATGAGCATGCACAAATAAATTTTAAAAGCTCAAAAGAAAGAAAGAAAGAAAGAAAGGAAGGAAGGAAGGAAGGAAGGAAGGAAGGAAGAAGAAGAAGAAGAAGAAGAAGAAGAAGAAGAAGAAGAAGAAGAAGAAGAAGAAGAAGAAGAAGGGTCCTACTTGAAGCCTAGAACTTGTTTGCAGCATAAGCATGGGTCATCAGACTTGGCTAGAGCAAAGCATAGGGTTCTCTGCTGGGCCCTGGAGGAGATCATGAGGAGTCTGTGTATGAGTGGGTTCATGGGGGCCACACTGAAGGGGTTGGTCTATACACTGGAGGAGGACGGAGGAGTCTGGGTCCCAAGTCTGGGTATATAGTAGAAGCAGTGCAAGAACGTGCCTGTGGCTGTTGGCAGGTAGGGTGAGTCCTGGTGAAAGCCTAGAGGTTGCCTTTTGCAAGTGGTTTGGGTCAGAACATGCAGGAGCAGTGGCTGGGGAACCTGGAGGAAGCCTAGAAGTTGTCTGCTACAAGTTGGAGCTGTCCAGCATAGGCCAAGGAACAGGTTGTCTGCAGGGTTTTGGAAAACAGTTATCTGGCTAGACCCTAGAGGATGATATGGGGAGTGTGTATATGGAGTGGGGTGGTAGGTGCTCTGTAGAAGGGCCCTGTGGGGAGTAGCAGATACGGCTGGTCTGGCAGGAGCCCTCCACTGCAGGCAGAGGGATCAGACAAGGCTGGAGCACAAGATGGGGGAAGCAGATTAGATTCTGAAGGAAGATGTGGGGATTCTGAGTACAGAGTGGGGTGGTGCATGGGGCACAGAAAAGTCATGTGGGTGGTTGCAGGGAGTGGGGTTCCTTCCTATTGCTTACTTACTTATTTGGGTTCTCCTGAGGAATCATCTCTCAGAAGCACCAAAACACCCCCATGTGTTATTTGCTTTATTTCCTTGCAGCCTTGAAAGTCTTTCTTTCACTCATTTTAAGATGTGCTAGAGGAGACTTGGTGGTGCTAAATGTGACTGGTTACCTTTGAACTTCCCATTTCTGATTTGTATCTTACTCTTGCTTTGGGAAGATTGCTGCAATTATTTCTCTCAGTAGCTAGTTTCTAAACCATTGCTCTTTTCAAGTGGTTCTGGGACATCAAGACATCATCCATTTGTTTTTTCCACATTATCTACAAAGTTCTCTTAAACTATCTTACTTTCTATTCATTCAGTATCCACTTTTGCCTATGTGTTTTCTTTTGTTTATTTTTATTGAAAATTGATTCTTCTCTCATACAGTGCATCCCAACCACGTTTCCCCTCCCTCCACTCCTCTCAATTCTCCCACCCCCCAACCTCCTCTCTTCCCCATATCCACTCCTCTTTCATTTCCCTTCAGAAAGGAACAGGCCTCGAAGACATAACAACCAAACACACACAAAAAAAACAAGATACATTACGACAAGGGAAAGCCCTCATAGTGAGGCTGGACAAGGCAACCCAACCGGAGGAAAAGAGTCCCAAGAGTGGCAAAAGAGTCAAGGACACACCCACTCCCACTGCTAAGAGTCCCACCGAAACATCAAGCTAACAACCACAACATATACACAGAGGACGTGGTGCAGAGTCGAGCAGGCCCCAAGCCTGCTGATTCAGTCTCTTTGAGACCCTATGAGCCCTGTTTAGTTGATTCAGTGGACCATGTTCTCCTGGTGTTCTCCATACCCTCTGACTCCTATAGGCTTTCCTCCCCATCTTCCATGGGGTTCCCTGAGCTTTGAGGAGAGGGACCCAATGGAGGTGTCCAATTTAGACTCTTTCTACTCATAATTTCTGGCTGTGGGTCTCTGCACCCGCTCCTATCTGCTGCCTGAGGAAACCTCTCTGATGATGACTGGACAAGGCACTGATCTATGAGTACAGCAGAATATCATTGGCTGGGTTGATATCTCGGTTTCTCTTTCTGTAGCCTGCAGAGTACCTTCCTGTGCCAAGAGACAAGGAACATAGGTGTTAAGGCTCCCTACAGGCACCAGCTCATCCTCACCATGTTCACCAAGCCCTGTGGATGTTGTCCTTCTCAATAGGGCCCCAGTGTCAGCTTTCTGAGAGTGACCCCTTTTTCTAGTATCAGCCTGGGTTGTTTGGGGATCTCCACTGGATGCCCTCAGCCAACAACTCAAACGAATGCAACCATGGCCACCACTGGAAGCCTTGCCTGGCTAGAAAAGATGGACAATTCGGGCTCCATATCCCCCATTACTGGAGGTCCTAACAAGAGTCACCCTCAGTGATTCCAGAAATTTTCCACTGTATTAGTTTTCCACACTAGCCCCCAAATGCCTCCCAATTCCAGCAGTCCCTCTCTCTCTCTACTCTCTTCTTCCATCCCTCACCTGATACCTCCCACTTTCTTCCCTACTTGCCCCCAGGCCACTTGAAAATCCATTATATTTCCCCTTCCCCAGGAGGTCCATGTCACCTCTAGAGCCCTCCTCTTTACCTAATCTCTCTGGGTCTGTGGATTGTAGTTTATCACGTGCTTAATATTTAATATTCAGTTACAAGTGAGTACATACCATGTTTGTCTTTCTGGGTCTGGGTTACCTCACTCTGGATGAATTTTTATAGTTCCATTCATTTGCCTACAAATTTCATGATGTCGTGCTTTTTTTAACAGCTGAGTAATACTCCATTGTGTAAATGTACCACATTTTCTTTATCCATTCATCTGTTGAGGAACACCTAGGGTGTTGCCAGTTTCTGACTATTATGAATAAAGCCACAATGAACATGGTTGAACAAGTGTCCATGTGGTAGGATGGAGCATCCTTTGGGTATATGCCTAAGAGTGGTATAGCTGGGTCTTGACATAAATTATTAATTTTCTGAAATATTGATTTCCATAGTGGCTGTACCAGTAAGTTTGCACTCTCACCAGCAATGGAGGCTTGTTCCTCTTTCTCCACATCTTTGTCAGCATGACTTGTCACTTGTGTTATTGGTCTTAGCCATTCTGACAGGTATAAGACGGTATCTCAGAGTCATTTGATTTTCATTTCCCTGATGACTAAGGATATTGTACATTTCTTTAAGTGTTTCTCATCCATTTGAGATTCCTCTGTTGAGAATTCCCTGTTTAGATCTGTACCCCACTTTTAATTGGATTATTTCTTTTTTTGATTTTGAGATTCTTGAATTCTTTATATATTTTGGAAATCATCCCTCTGTCAGATGTGAGGTTGGTGAAGATATACTACAGATAATTCTCCTCCATCAGGTATGGAGTTGGTAAAATCTTTTCCCATTCTGTAGGCTGCCGTTTTCTCCTATTGACAGTGTTCTTTGCCTTATAGAAGCTGTCTCCTGTGTCAATGAGTTCAAGGCTATTCCCCACTTTCTCTTCTATCAGGCTCAGTGTATCTAGTTTTTTGTTGAGATCTCTGATCCACTTGGACTTGAGATCTGTGCAAAGCGATAAGTATGGAACTAATTGTATTCTTCTACATACAGACATCCAGTTAGATCAGCACCATTTTTGAAGATTCTTTCTTTTTTCCATTGTGTTTTTCTGGCTTCTTTATGAAGAATCAGATGTCCATAAGTATGTGGATTTATGTCTGGGCCTTTGATTCAATTCCATTGACCAACGTGTCTGGTTTTTATGCCAATACCATGTGTTTTTTGTCATTGTTGTTCCTAGAGCTCTGTAGTACAACTTGAAATCAGGGATGATGATACCTCCAGCAGTTCTTTTATTGTACAGGATTGTTTTAGCTATCCTGGGCTTTTTTTCCATATGAAGTTGAGAACTGACATAACATGGTCATAAAGAATTGTGTTGAAATTTTGATGGGGATTGTATTGAATCTGCAGATTGCTTTTGGAAAGATGGCCGTTTTTACTATATTAATCCTATTGACCCATGAGCATGGGAGATCTTCCATTTTCTGATCTCTTCTTCAATTTCTTTCTTCAAAGACTTGAAGTTTTTATCATACAATTCTTTCATTTGCTTGAGTAGAGGTACTCTAAGACATTTTATATAATTTGAGGATATTGTGAAGGGTGCTCTTGATTTCTTTCTCAGTCTGTTTTTTACTTGTATGTAGGAGGGCTATTGATTTTTTTGAGTTAATCTTGTATCCAACCACTTTTCTGAAAATGTTTATCAGCTGTAGGAGTTCCCTAGTGGAATTTTTAAGGTCATTTATGTATAGTATCACATCATCTGCAAATAAAGAAATTTTGACTTCTTTCTTTCCAATTTGCACCCTCTTGACTCCTTTAGTTGTCTTATTGCTCTAAAACATTAAGTACTATATTACATAGATATGGAGACAATGGACACTCTTGTCTTGTTCCTGGTTTTCATGGTATCTCTTTGAAATTCTCTCCAATTAGTTTGATATTGGCTATCGGCTTGCAGTAAATTGTCTTTATTATGTTTAAGTATGTCCCTTGTATTCCTAATATCGTCAAGACTTTTATCAGGAAGCGGGGTTAGATTTTTGCTAAAGACTTTTTTGGCATATATTTCGATGATCATATTTTTGTTGTTGTTTTTATCTTAGTTTATTCAAAAGGTGGATTACATTTACTGATTTTCCTATGTTGGACCATCCCTGCATCCCTGGGATGAAGAATGTTTCATCATGGTGGATGATCTTTTCAATGTATTCTTAGATTCAGTTTGCAAGTATTTTCTAGAGAATTTTTGCATCTATGTTCATGAGGGAAATTGGTCTATAATTCTCATTTTTTGCTGAGTCTTTATGTAGTTTGGCTATCTAATGACTGCTTCTATTTCAATAGGGGTTATAGATTGGTTTAAATTGTTTATCTAATATTGATTTAACTTTTTTTTAAAGATTTATTTACTTATTATGTATACAATGTTCTGTTTTTCATGTATCCCTGCAGGCCAGAAGAGGGAGCCAGATCTCATTACAGATGGTAGTGAGCCACCACGTGGGTGCTGGGAATTGAACTCAGGGCCTCTAGAGGAGCAGCCAGTGTTCTTAACCTCTGAGCCATCTCTCCAGCCCTTGATTTAACTTTGATATGGGATACCTATCAAGAAAATTATCTATCTCATAGATTTTCCAATTTGGTGGAGCACAGGTTTTTAAAATATGTCCTTATGATTCTCTGGATTTCCTCAGTGTCTGTTGTTATGCCCCCCTTTTCATTTCTGATTTTATTAATTTGGATCTTCTCTCTCTGCTTTTTAGTTAATTTTGTTAAGGATTTGTTTACTTGGTGATTTTCTCAAAGAATCAACTGTTTGTTTCATTGATTCTTTGTATTACTCTCTTAGCTTGTATTTTATTGATTTCAACACTGAGTTTGATAGTTTCTTGCCTCCTGGGTGTGCTTGCTTCTTTTTCTTTTATGGCTTTCAGATGTGCTATTAAGTTACTAGCATGAGATCTCTCCACCAATTTTTTTGTATAGGCACTTAGTGTTATGAACTTTCCTCTTAGCACCACTTTCATTGTGTCCCATAAGTTTGGGCATGTTGTGCATTCATGTTCATTCAATTCTCAGAAGTCTTTATTTATTTATTTCTGTCTTGACCACTTATTCATTCATTAGTGTTATTGTTCAGTTTGCATGAGTTTGTAAGCTTTCTGTTGTTTCTGTTATTGTTGATATCCAGCTTTAATCTGTGGTGGTCTGATAGGATGCAGGGTGTTATTTCAATTTTCTCGTATCTGTTGAGACTTGTTTTGTGAGCGTATGTGGCCATTTTTGGAGAAAGCTCCATTAGGTGCTGAGAAAAAGGTATATTCTCTTGTGTTTGAGTGGACTGATCTGTAAATATATGTTAGTTCAATTTGATTTATAACATCTGTTAGTTCTAGTATTTCTCTGTTTAGTTTTTTCTGGATGACATGTCTACTGGTGAGAGTTGGGTATTGAAGTCTCCCACTATCAGCGTGTGAGGGTCAATATGTGATTTAAGCTGTATTAATGTTTCTTTTTACAAAAGTGGGTGCCCTTGTGTTTGGAGCATGGGTGTTAAGAACTGAAGTGCTATCTTGGTGGATTTTTTTCTTTGAGGAGTGTGTAGTGTCCTTCTCCATCTCTTTTGATTACTTTGGGTTTGAAGTCTGTTATGCTGGATAAAGAAATGGCTACCGCAGCTTACTTCTTAGGTCCACTTGCTTGGAATATCTTTTTCCAGCCCTTTACCCTGAGGTAATGTGTATCTTTACTGTTGAAGTGTGTTTCTGGCATGTAGCAGAAGGATGGATCCTTCTGTTTTTGTATCCATTCTGCTGGTCTGTGGATTTTTTTAATTGGGGAACTGAGAACATTGATATTTAGAGATATCAATGACCAATGATTGTTAATTATTTTTATTTTGCTGTTGTTGTTGTTGTTGGTGGTGGTGGTGGTGGTGTGTTTGGCCTTTCTTTTGGTTTTGCTGGTGTGAGCTTATTTATTTCCTGTGTTTTCATGGGTGCAGTTTACTTCCTAGGGATGAAGTTTTCCTTCTAACACCTTCTGTAGATATTGTTTAAATTTAACTTTGCCGTGGAATATCTTGTTTTTTCCATCTATGGTGATTGAAAGTTTTGTAGGATACAGTAGTCTGGGCTGGCATCTGTGGTCTATTAGAGCCTGAAGCACATCTGTCCAGGACCTTTTGGCTTTTAGAGTCTCCAATGAGAAGTCAGGTGTAATTCTAGTAGGTCTGCCTTTATATGTTACTTGGTCTGTTTCCTTTGTGGCTTTTAATATTCTTTCTTTGTTCTGTATGTTTAGTGGTTTGATTATTGTAAAGTAAAGGGACTTTCTTTCCTGGTCCAATCTATTTGGTGTTCTGTAAGCTTCTTGTACCTTTATAGGCATCTCTTCTTCATGTTAGGAAAATTTTCTTCTATGATTTTGTTGAAAATATTCCTGGGGCTTTGAACTGGGTTTCTTCTCCTTCCTATATTCCTATTTTCCTTAGGTTTGGTCTTTTCATAGTGTCCCAGATTTCCGGGATGTTTTGTGTCAGAAACTTTTTAGATTTAACATATTCTTTGACAGATGTATCTATTTCTTCTATTGTATCTTCAATGCCTGAGATTCTCTCTTCCATCTGTTTTATTCTGTTGGTGATGCCTGAATCTGTTTTCTTCCTTGAGGTTCTATAGTTTTCATTTCCAGAGTTCCTTCAGTTTGTGTTTTCTTTATTGCTTCTGTTTCCATTTTCTGATGTTGAACACTTTTATTCATTTCCTTCACCTGTTTGCATGTTTTTCTTGGATTTCTTTAAGGGATGTATTCATTTACTCTTTAAGGACCTTTATCTTCATTTAGTTGGTTTTAAGGTCCTTTTCTTGTGTTTCAGCTATGTTGGAATATTCAGAGCCTGCTGTGGTAGGATAGATGAGCTCTGATGGAGACAAATTGCTCTGGCTATTATTGATTGTATCCTTATGCTAATGCCTAGGCATCTGGGATTGGGATGATTATTGGTCTAAGTGCTGATTTCTGTGTTTGTCTTTGTTGGGGGGCGGGGATGCTTTGTTGCTTCGTTTCTTTTTCCTGTCTGGATTTTCAGAGGGTGTGTTGGCTCTGTGTTGCCTGTTTTACTGACCTTCTAGGTTGGTGTGTTCACAGGGAATACTTGCTGGTATTGGAGGATGGGGCAAGGGAAGCCAGGAATGTGGAGTGATCTGTGGGATCCACAGGAGGCAAGGACAACAGGGAGGGGAGGCTGCAGCTGGTATTGTGTTGCACAGCTAGGGACAATCGTCAGGATTATGTCTGGGGAACAGAGAGAGTGTTAAGGCTTCTAGCACAGAATGTAGTTGAGCATGTGATGTCCATCTGAGTTGGGGGCTGGGACCCAGCAATGGAGGAGGGGAGGAAGGACATGGGGGATGGGCTTTGGGATCCACAGGAGGTGTGGATTGGGAAGGGGGTGGTTGAAGCTGGTATTCTGTTGCAGCTAGGGATGACCCTGAGGACTGGGTCTGGGGGAACAGAGAGTAGAGAAGTTTCCCAGCGAGCCTACCTGGTTTTTTGACTATGTATTATCATAAAACCCCCCTAATAAGGGGGTTACTAATTCTTTCTTCTGTTTAACTGTTTCTGCTATTGGTATCCCCTATTACATTTTAGGTTATGCTTCATGTATTTTAAGTTCTAGATTTGCCATTTTTATTTGCTTTCATGCCTTCTTTAAGTTTCTGTATACTGAAATATTCATCCATGTGTTCTTTGAGCTCACTGAATTCCCTTAAAACATTCATTGAAATATTGCTTATTAGAGCTTTCCACACTGAAAACTGCCTTGTCAGTTTCTGGTACACACACACACACACACACACACACACACACACACACACACACACACACACACACTAGCATTGTTACACCTCTCCTGACAGCTCTTCTTGCTTGTTGCTGTCAGGAGCCACGTGATATAGGAGGACAAGTTCCTCATGCCTGTCTTTCCACTGCAGCTTTTTTTTATTCCTCTCCTTGAAGAAATTCTAAGAAAACTGCTTGTCTGTAATTTCTTCCATGATTTCAACACCAGAGAGCGCCAAAGTCTGATGTGTTTTTCCAATTAAGATAGTAGAGGGCACTCCAAGTCCAGGTTTATCTCAAATATTCTGTTGATGGAAACAACAAACACAATTTAAAAAACAAAGAGAAAACTGAGCACTGAGAAAGAAGTTTGTCCCCATGAATTTCTCCCTGTGGCCAGGGTCATCCTAGAGGGAACATCCAGTTACCATTTGTTACCAATATCAAAGAGGATTTAGAGGCTCTGACCTGAATATGGGGCTTTTAGTTTCTACTGTGTACTTGATCTAACCATAGCAAGACTTGAAGTGCCCTTTTAACCTAAGATTTTAGAAAAGCAGACCCAACAAGCTAGACGTGGCCATTTCTTTCCAATATTCAGGTTAAAGCGCTAAGAGCAGCTTAAAAGCACAGAGATGTGTGGCCACAATAGAGAAGAACTGGAAATGGGCTTTAGTTAAAGGCAGCATAATGAAGCAGTCCGGGTGTGGGTGTGGTCTCTCCTTGATCATTGTTTCAGCCCTGTTGCTGCAAAAGAAGTCCTAATCCCTTGAGAGGACAAAGTGGCTCTCAGGGGTGATCTTTTCTATTCCTGGGTTAGGGCCTTGCCCTCCTGGATAATTGCCTTCATGGGGGTGGGGGTCCTCTGAAGTTCTCTCTTTGGAATCCAAGATGACTACATCTTGGTTGAGGATGATGTACCTCTGGGCCTTCAGCCTCGAAGGAAAACAGGTTATACAAACACCCTTTAAATCATTAACATAGCAATTTGCACAAGAAAACAGGTTACCCAAAGTAAAGGAGACAGGTACAAAAGAGTTAGAGGTACTGGACTTTATTCTACATTTAGTTACTGAGTAAAAAAAAAAAAGAAATAAAATGGAAAGGAAAGGACATGGCTGCTCCTAGGTATGGTGGAGGAGAAAGATTTTGTTGATGTTTATCGCAGATAAAAGGGAGAGCTTAGGTAAAGGCATGGGCATCTGGGAGAGTCCAGAGTGGCCATGACAAGATGAGCTGGGCTAAGTGTGGAGCAGTGAGGGGAAGGAGAGGGGAGAGAGGGGAACCAGGTGCAGCAGCCCTGAGTCCCAAAGGCACAAAGACAGCAGCAACCTCTGTGTCTGCATTATATAGGGAAGAGCCTCTGGGGGAAGGGCAGCCCAGCCCCTGGACTGGAGAGTTCAGGGTAGAGGGTGGGGTATGCCAGCCATCCCCTGTAACAGGTAGGGACTGAGGGATGCTGGGAGGACATGACAGACAGGTCCACTTTGATATGTTAAATTGGCACCTCAGCTCTTTGTTCCAGGTTTGAAACCTAACAGTTACCTTGTGGGTCTAAGGGATGAGAGGATGCTTTTCAGCAAGATCAACTCCTAAATGCCTGCTTCAGGCTCTCAGATAAACATTTTATGTGAGTTACCTTTTCTCCACAGAGTCACCAGAATTTGTTATATTTTTATAACAGGTATTCTAATGAGAACAAGATGCTATATCATTTCAGCTTTGATTTTCTCCCCCCACCCCCACTAATGACATTGAACACTTTTCACCTAAGTATTAACCATTCAAATTTCTTCTCTTATGAAGAGTCTATTCTGTTCCTCAGTCTAGCACAATATTTTGCTTTGAAGACGTGTTCAAATTTCTTGAAATGCCTTTGCGAGTTTGTAGTTTGACATAGGTCTTTCTGTACAGCTATGGCTGAACTCAAACTTGTTCTAATGCCTTAGCCTCCCAAGTTCTGGAATTACAACACCTGACCTTTCAACTCTTGATACATGTTGACATTTAATGTCATTTGAGCATTGAATGATTATGTATTCATCCCACTCTCCACTAGGTCATCAGTTCTGTGCTTGCCTTGCTGGAAATTCTGGGCAGGTTATTTTCTTTCCAAGTCAATTTCACTATTTCACTGCTGGACAGTGACAGGTTTTCTCTCACCAATAATAAGTTTCTCCACTGACACAGTAAGCCAGATCAGGCAGAATTGAAAAAGTACAGCAACAGGTTTATTTGAGCAAAGCAACTCCCTGATAGGTTCCCCAGTCCAGAGATGGAGGCCAGAGAAGCCGTGCCTACTAATGAAAGCAGGGAGATTATACAGGTTGTACATGAGGGGTGATGATGTGTTCGCCACAAGCTGGGTTTGTGCCCAAGTATGGTCAAAAGCTGAGCACTTTAGGCAGGGACATGGGCTGCTGGCTGCAACAGGGGAGTAAGTTACAATAGTTAGTTGTCAAGAATTTGGAACTGGGCTTTTTGGCACCTTTTCTTTGTGGAAGATTCTCTGAGACTGCCCGGTTTGGAGAGAGGCAAGTTGGTGGTGGGGGGGGATGGGTCGTTCTGGATCAAGCAGGAGTGAGCTGGAGGTTCCAACCAAACAGATAGTTCTCAACTCCAAATTTTCTGTGATTCTGCTATTGGTATGTTGTCATTTTCCCAACACTGTAGAGTGTTCTAATCCTTGTTTTTGTCCTAAAGCCACAATTATCTTTAAAATGGAGAAGAGGAGTAACCTAGAAAGGTTGTTTGATCAAGTCAAGCCTGTCCTGGGGTTTGGCTAGTCCCAAATATCTCGTCTACATCCGCCAGCCTTTGGACAGGAACTGTGGAATTCAGAGCAGCTTTCACACTATCACAGTGCATACATAGTTCAGCTCTAGATTCCTATAGCACATCTATGACCATCAATCCCACCAGACTTTGCCTACAACCCATTAATATGAAGCATATCACTGGTGATAGGTCAATGCTCACACTGCCTTGGGATGCTTACTGCTGAGGTACACCTGTGACCCCCGACTTCTGCTAACAAATACAGGTAGTTCTGGGTAGAATGAAAATGTGACAGACTGGGTCTGTTTGTTGTTTTTTTGGTCAGAGCTCATTACCTCAACCTACCTTCCCATTAAAGTGGCACTGCTTTTTGCTATTCCACTTGAGTCTGGAGTACTATTACAATTGCTAACTTTTGTCTACCCAATTTGGTGCTGAACTGCATCATACCTTTATCGCAAAACCACTGGGAGGCACATGGTCTCAAGATCATATCAAGGCTCATGTTGCAGTTTATTCTGACTCAGGCTTAAACTGTGTACGTCCCGACGGTACACATGTCTCAGTCTGGGGCCTGAGCCATTGTAGAGATCCATCTGGCTCAGAGGAGTAGAAACAGCTGTTCCTCCCACGTTTCTGGAGACTAAATGTCTTGTTTTCCTTTTCTGTTGCCATAATAAAACACTCCGACAAACGCAACATAAGAGAGGAAGGGTTCATTCTGTCTCACAGTTCAAGGCAGAATTCGTCATGGCAGAAAAGTAAAGACAGCAAGAGCTTGAAGCTGATGGTGACATTGTCTCCATAGTTAAACAAAGAGTAATAAATATTTTATAATGCTCAGCTTGTCTTCTTTATTGTATGCCATCTGGGAAATAATCAAAGTGGGTCTTCCCACATTAAGTAATGTAAGCAAGATAATCCCCTAAGACTTGACCAGAGGCCCTGGCTCCCGGGTGATCCTCCATTCCATTAAATAGATACTTAACAGGAACCATCAGAATTTTCCCTTGACATCTTGGTATCCAAATCCATCACTTTTAAGTCATAACTTTCTATCTTTGGTCTCCGTAACCTGGTGGCCATGTTATAATGTAAAATGCATTCCACCCAACAACAAAACCTCCTGTAGCTTAACAATCAGACAATTTAAAAGTTTCTTATCTGCTAACTACTATGAACTGAAAATTAAGTTAAATGCTTCTAACTTAAATTGTGCACAGTAAATATTCTAATTCCAAAAGAAAAGAATCGTAGTTATCAAAGAATAGTCAGACCAAAATCCAGCATGGAAAACAATGAATCCTGTATCTATATATCCTGAGGCTGGGACTCATGATGAAATCAACTGGGGCTCCAAAAGGCTTAAGTGGCTACATGCCTCCACCTTGGCTGCTTTCAACATACATACATACTCTTCTAGGCTGCCTACATTCCATTCCTGCTGCTCTCCTCAGGAGAGGCTATCCCGGTATCTCCAACATGCTGGGTCTCCACTGCAGCTCAGGTTTTACCCTCACAGTTTCACACAGTGGCTTCTCAAGACCTTCCTACAGAGTCCAACCATGCTACACATGGCTTGGCTTGGCAGTCTTTCAAACTATGGAGCAATGTTCTATGACACCCCTCAATCGTGTATCCTTCAAGCCTCCAAAACCAGTGTCATGTGGACCTGGTTGTCATGTCATCCTGCCAAGTTCTGCTGCCAGCTTGAAGTCTAGCCTGCCCCCTTGGGCCACAGCTACATCAGCAGCTGTGGACTGACATGGAGAAACTTTCCTGGGCAGTTGCTTTTAAGGAGCAGGAGAAACGCTCCAGCTTAGGCTTTTTCCTTTAAATTAATCTCTGTCTTCACCAAATGGAACCTCTGAGGGGTGGGGTTTTGCCTTCAGGACATCTTTCCTATAGTTATAGCATAACACAAGAGGTTTCTTGTCTGTCAGTGATGCTGATTTCTTTAATAGTTAGAGCTGCTTTCTCAGCACCAGCTTGAATGCTCTCCTGTCTTGAGAATTCCCCTGAAAAAAAAAATCAGTCCACCATCTACAAATGTGATGTCACTGAAATTCTCATGGCACGCTCAGAATACAGGTGGATTATATGCTAGAATGTCACATGAAAGGCCTCCAGACAAGTTTTGATAGAAACTACCTAAACTGGGCCTCTATGAGCTTCATTTCTCTTGATGCTCTTGTCTTCCAGTCTCTCACCAGAGTAGTCCACTTAGCTGTATTGACAGGATTCAAAAGCTTTTCTAATCCAAACACCCCAAATCTTCCTCCTGAAAACCATTTCTAATGGCTGAAGAACCACATGATCCAATTTAATACAGTAATGACCCCACTCTTGTTGCCAATTATGTCTTTGAAAGACACCCCCCCACCACCACCACCAAAGGCCTAGACACAGTTCCCCCAGATAACCAAAAGAGCTGAGGAAAGAGATATCTTAAAATAAACAGAACTGAGTTAGTTCCCCCCTTCCTGTTGAGGGTTAAGTCAGGTGTTTTCAAAAGAACAAAGTCAGGATGTCTGGTGGTGACTGATTCACCACGAGATGCCCCTCTCCGGAGATAACAGACCAGACCCTGGAGATGGGTTGTAAAACTCCTGACAGAGAAAATAGATAAGCTAAAATAAGACAAAGTCCAGGCCCAGGAAAAACTGGACCATTAGAGGATGGACCTGTACTAGCCCCCTCCCCTCTAAGGAATTCTGTGGGTTTTGCCTATAAAAACTAACTTTCCCAAGAAAGAGGAACTCTCCTCCCTGCTTCACTGCGTGGGGCGTGGTGGACAAGGGTTTCCTGCTAGCTTGAACTTCACACGTGCGCTGAATCAAATAAACCTTGCTATTGCATTCTCGACATCTTGGGTCTCCGGTGGTCTCCTTGGGGGTCCTAATCTGGGCAGAACAGTCTTGTTTTTTTTTTTTTCCCTGTTTTTATGGTAAAATGCACTGACAAAAGCAACTTCACGGAAACATGTTTATTCTTGCTCACAGTTCAAGTTAGCATGTCCATCATGACAGGGAATTCAAAGCAGGAAGAACTTGAAGCAACGGATCCTACTGCATCCATAATCAAGAAATGGAGAACAATGAGTGCTTGCTAGTGCTTCACTCGCTTTCTCTATTTTATATAGTCCATTCTCCTCTGGCTGGAAAAAAGCCAAGCCATAGGCAAGATAGGTCTTCCCCCATCATTCATGTAATCAAAATAACCCCTTACAAGTTTGACCAGAGGCTAATCTAACAGGTGATTCTAAATTCTGCCAAGTTGGTGATACTACTCACCACAGTGGGAACTCATCAGCAATGCTACTGGCAAGCTGAGTCACACTCAAGTTTCACAATGGAAGCAGCTTACAGCATCAGGAGAGAAAACTGCCCAAAGCGCACTTCAAAGCTGACAGTGAAGTATAATGAAATTCAAGTCATCCCCATTAGTGTACAGGAATCTGCCTGATGTTAGCATAGATATAGATGCTATATCTTAGTGTTCTGGAACAAATATGAGTCCTCTGTTTTTCCACTCATTGTGGTTGTAATCACATTGGTTCTGACACTGAGCACCAATGTGAAGTCTGGTGCTATGTTTTTTCCCTGCTTTCCAAGTTTGGCTAAGGAGTAACAGGGCTAGTTTCTTTGTCACCTGGATAATACATTTCCAGTGTGTCAACGCATGGCTACTAGCTTTTGGTTATAGTAGTGGAGCTCAACCCCAAACCAGCTTTCAGCATGGTGGACCTACTGCTGGAATTCAAGGGTAATAGATGATGTAATTCTCTTCCTGTTGCACAAATGAGAAGTGAATCTCCAAAAAATATGGTGCTTAGACTTCAAAGAAGGGTGATGTGGGCAACTCTTTCCTTCATGCTGTCTTCCATACCTTCTTTCCTTTTTGTTATACTAAAATTGGGTACAGTACTCTCTAATCTTGTTTCCTTAGCACATGAGAAATAACACAGTGGATAAATAGCTATTGAAGTACAAAAGGAAAACGATATGGTGATGAAGACATCATGGACAAAAATCCCCCCAATAATAACTGAGAGATGTAGATGGATCTGGTAGGGATGTAGCTCACTTGGTAGAGAGTGCTTGCCAAGCCCTAAATTCAACCTTCCTTGCTGCACATACTGGGTGTGGTGGTGTACAACTGTAATCGCATCTTGGGAGGTAGAGGCAGGAGGATGAGAAGTTCAAGGTCATTCTTAATGACTTAGTGAGTTCAAAACCAGATTGGGATACATGGGAACTTTTCTTTAAAAACCAGGTGTCAATGTATAGTATAAGATACCTCCCTATGAGTTGTTGGTAGGAGAGGGCCCCAAACCACACAAAACGACACAGGTTATTGTCAATGCTCTTTGTTGCCCACCACAACTAGATGGTGAGGCACTATTGCTGAAGACACAACACACTTAGGGCTGTAGCAAAAAGAGAAATCAATCTAGAACTGAGTTGGAAACTTCCTCCCTGCTGACTAACATTCATAATGCCAGAAGGTGCTGTGTAGTCCACTGGAGAAGAAAAAATATCAATGTTCACACCCAGCACTGATCCCTGCATACTACAATACTGACTTGTTAGGCAAGATGTTTCCACTGGTGCAGTAGTGTATGAATATCATGGGGTAACCAACAACTTTGGTTGGATTTGAGATCTGCTCCACAGGAAGGAAGACATGCCTAGTATTATAAACATGGTCAAAAGCTCACAGGGAGGCCATAGGGACTAGGGGGAAACCCAGTGTTACTGTTTTCCTAAGTGGTCCTGTTTCCAAACTGCTTTTGAAATATTTATGTGTACACCCATAGACTTGTATTACTGTCAACCTTCATAAAAGGAGCTTTGTTTTGCAATGGGTAGTGGTTAATGCAGAGACTCTCAACTGGTTTAAGTGCTGAGAAAAAGGGAATGTGAGTGTTTAGCTCCGTATGGAACATGTGTATCAACTCCCCTGCATCCAAGACTTGGGGAATATCATGAAAAAGGGACCAGAAAGACTTCAAGAGCCAGAGGATGGTAAGGGATGCTGTAAAATGCTATCTTCTGGGCACAGCATGAACACTTCACTTACGAATTCACAGCAGCTGTAGTTACCCGAACAAGATGTGCACAAGATCAAGAAAGTCAAAATTCCAGCAGGAATGGCGAGGGGCTCATGAAGCCCCACCTCTAGCCAAGGAGCCATTTATAGTTGATAGCTGCTGAGGGATAGAGCAAGTTTTTCTTGGGTAGGATACTCACTGGGGAGTTGTCCTGGCTACAGTGGATGGCCCCACACACCATATATGGTACTAATTGGTCTCAGTGACTCAGAAATTAAAAAAAAGAAAGAAGGCATAACGTTTGAAGTGAGGGCTGTCTCTGGGCAGTTAGAGGAGAGGAATAGGAGGTGAATAAGATCAAAAGATATTATGCACATGTGTGAAATTCTCCCAAATTAAATTTAAAATGAATAAATAAAATAAAAGTATCTATGCTACTAAAATAATTCACAAATAAAATACAATCTTTCCGAAAATACCAACAGTATTTTTCATTTGTGGTAGTATATATCGGCAGCCCCTGCCCTTAAGAAGCTGAAGCAGCAGGGTTGTGAGATCATGTCCACCTTTAGCTACTTAGACAGACTTTTTTCTAGAGAACCAGAAAAGGCAAAATTACATTTCACAAGGAGTTGCAAATGTCCTGGAATAGCCAAAGAAATCATGAAAGAAAGTAAAGCTGTAGTTTTCATACTTTTTGTCCTTAAAATACGTCATGAAACTGCAATAATTGAAAAGGTGTTGAGTAAAAGCAGAATTCCGGACCAATGGAGCAGAATTGAATGTCACAGATGACTCTTCACTTGTCTGAATAACTGACTTTTGATAATGACACCCAAGAACATGCATTGGAGAGAGAAGTGTTGGGGGAATTCCTGCCGAGCTGCAGCTGGTTTCATTCCAGACTGTTAGCACCTAGCTTTAATCTGCCTTTTGTGATTGCTGCCTTTTGTCTCTGGATCCTTCTATGTGAATCTTGTCTGAGAGTTTTCTAAAGGTGCAAAGCCTATGCAAAACTTGGTTGGGGAACAATCCAGAAAACTGTAATATTCCTTAAGTGAGTATTTGCATTTGGCATTGTCCCTTTGGGGAGATGAGGTAAGAGGTTTTGGGATATGGAAATTAACTTGCTAAAGGTATAAATTGGAGAATACAAAAGCCCTTTGCTAAGCTAGGAGGAGCCAGTCTGGAGCGGGGCGGGCTGCACCTGAAAAAGGCAAAAGATTTCATCCATAAGGTCTCCCTGTACTTCTTTCCAGGGACCCACGTGAACCCACAACTGATATACAACAGAGAATACTTCTTTTTATTTTTTGAAAATAAAATATAATTATATCATTTTCTCTTTTCCCTTTCCTCTCTCCAACCCCTTCCATACGCCCACTCCTGCTCCTGCTCTCAAATCCATGGCTTCTGGCTTCTTGAGAAAGGATATTTTTAATAAGTGGTGCTGGAAAACTGGATACCAGCAGTCAGAAGAATGCAACTAGATTACTGTCTCTCACCAATTACAAAAATCAATTCAAAACAGTGAATGACTTAAATATAGCTAAAGAACGAAAATCTTAGGATAAAATGGAGATGCTTTAGGGCATTTGAAAAAGCAGATACTTTTTAGACAGAGTCCCGAAAGGCATAAGAAATACAAACAATGGAATTAAATCACACTGAAAACTTCCTCTGTATCATAAGAGAACAAATATACAACCTATAGAATCACAACCAAAAATGAAAAGGACAGACATGGGCCAGGACTGTGGCCATGTACTTGAGAGGCTGGCTGGATATGCTGCGCTCAAGGCCAGCATGTGCTATGGAGTTAGACTATGCCTTCAAAAATAACAAAAAATCCCCAAAAGTTAAAAAATAAAATGTGCCAGGTGTGGTGACACCCTCCTTTAATCCCAGCTCTCCGGAGGCAGAGGCAGGCCTTACAGCTGGATCGCAAGGAAGCATCTCCTCAGCTGAGGCTCCTTCTTCTGATGACTCTAGCTTGTGTCAAGTTGACACACAAAACCAGCCAGTACAGGCACCTCACCCCCACAGTCACTTGTTCTCTGCATTTTGGTCAATTCTGGCTTTCTATAATGGTCTCCATCTGCTGAAAAAAGAAGCTTCTTTGATGAAGAGTGAAAGCTACAGTTATCTTTGTGTATAATGATAAGTATTTCAAGTGCCCTTACAAATTACACTGACCTAGCAAAATGGCAGTAGTAGGTTCTCCTCTAGGATCCATGGTCCTATTAGTCAACGGTAGTTGGCTAGGGTGACAGCACCAGGCATGGTTCCCCCACGATGCCAGTGTCACTACTGCGCCTTTTAGGATATCTTGCCATGCTGGTCCTTGTTGTGGTGTGTAGGCGTGAAGGCTGGGTAGGACTACTGATTGCTTTTCTCCTTGGGCAGCTTGCATAGCACCTTCTAGTCCTCAGGGAGGAGGCTTCCTGGGTGAGATAAAGTTAGTCTTAGTGAAATTTCCTGTAATTTTCAAAATCACTTTGCCAACATCTATGAAAGAACTCATTGTGCTTTTGATTGAGGATTGCATGAAAGTGTAGATCAAGCTGGAGGAACGATGTCTATAAACACGTAATACATCTTCATTTATTTAGTCCTTCTTGTTACTTTAAACAAAATATTATAATTTCCCATCTCAGATCTTTTACATGTTTTACAAATTAATTCTTTCGTTATTTATTTTTGGAAATGATAACCTATTTAAAACCATATCTTTCGGGGCTGGAGAGATTAAGAGAACTGACTGCTCTTCCAGAGGACCTGGGTTTAATTCCAAGCACACACATGGCAGCTCACAACTATCTATAATTCCAGTCCCAGGGGACCCGACACCCATGGCAAAACACCAATGCACATAAAATCATATCTTTCATTGCTTGTATATAAGAATATGTTTGACATTTGCTTATTATAGTATTCTCTTTTAACTTTGTTGTAATCACTTTTTATTTTGGTAGTGTTTCAGATTTCCCATATACACACGATTATGTCATCTACAAAGACAGTTTTATTCTTTCCAGTCTTTCCATTTACTTATCTTCTTCCATTAGCTAGCATAATGTTGAAGACTGTAAGAGTAGACATCCTTGCTTTTCTCCCAATCTTCATGTGAACTTTTGACCATTAGGTTTGGTGTTAAATACATGAACTTTTAGGTATGCTTACCAGGTTGGAGAGGAAGTTTTTATTGCTAGCTTAATGTGAGATTATATCACTAATGTCTGCTGGGTTTTGTCAAATATGTTTTTTCTTTAATGATATATGATTTTACTGATATATGATACTGATTATATGATTTCTTGATGGTGGAATGTAATGACTTTCATTAATTAAAACCTTTGCTGGGCTGTGGTAGCACATGCCTTTAATCCCAGCACTTGTCAGGCAGAGGCAGGCAGATCTCTGTGAGTTCGAGGCCAGCCTGGTCTACAGAGCCAGTTCCAGGACAGCCAGGGCTACACAGAGAAACCCTGTCTGAAAATAACAAAACAACCCCCCCCAAAAAAACCCCACAAAACCTATGGTAGAAGCCTTTTGTACCTCGATAAACTGTACATGACAATGTTATGTAATTATTTTTAATAAATTGTTATATTTGATGTACCAGTATATTATGGACATCACTTACATCTATATTCATAAGATATCTTACCTGTGATGAATAGATTTTTTACTTTGTCAAATGATTTTTTTCTGTAACAATTTGTGGAGTTTTGCTGTATACTATGGCTTCTGTTACTATTGTTGGGACTAATACCTCAAAAAGCAACTACAAAGGAGGAAAAACCTTCATAGGTTTGAGTTCATATTTTGCGAACTGCGTCATTTTGTTGGCTGTGGTGGAACAGAGTATCATGGCAGAAGCTTATTCTTTGGTACATGAAGAGTTGAAAAAAATTTTCTTTAATTTTGTAGATTTGTTGTACAGATATTTTTTTGCTGGACCTAGTATCACTTGTTAATTCCTGCTGTTATTGCTTAAATTCTTAGAATATTATTCATGAAGCTGTTGCCTACAGCTATGTCTTTTAAAGTTTAATTAAATTATTTTATTTATTAAAATTTATTTATTTATTATAAATAAAATACATTTATTTGATGTGTGTATGTTTCTGCATGTGCATGTGTGTGCGCACATAGAAATCAGAATAGAAGTCTCCTGCTAACTTGTGGGGTCTAGGGATGGAATCCGGGTTGTCAGGCCTCTCCCCACTAAGCTATCTCTCCTCCCCTGTGTCTACGTCTTGACAACCTTCTTCTGTTTTAAAAGGGAAAAAGTCTCTTCTGTAAGTTTTTACTAATACCTTGAAACTACTCTAAGCAGTTGGTTAAATTTGGCTCAATTATGTGCCCTAGAGGGCTCATTTCGTCCTCACTGGTGGTGGTCTCTAACCAGCATCCTGGATATTTGCCTTTTCTTATACTTGATCTTTTTCTCATGTAAGAAAACAGGTAAATTTTGAGGACATTTTGTTAAACAACATAAACCGGTCACCCTGGTAAAATTGCTGCATGATTTCATTTACAGAAATGGTTTTAAGTATTCTGACTTATAAGAGCAAAGAGCAGAAAAACGATTCCTATTGTCTGAGGGGAGGGATAAATGGAAAATGTTTCTGAAGACGGCAAAGCTTCTGTTATACAGGTTGAGTAAGTTCTGCAGGTCTTTGGCACAATTTTGTGCCAATAGTTATCAATTCTACATTGTTCTCTGGAATTTGCTTAAAAGGTAGATTTCATGCTATTTTTACCACAATAATAACAAGAATAATTAATATATTAATAGTGTTTATTCTCTGTTACAACCACAGTGGGTATTCCCTTTCAAAAGGGCTTGTAAATGAAACTGGCACTTATTTAACATGACTGAGTACCTGTTTAATTGTTGACTTTGGGAACATTTTTATAATTGCTAAGGAAATTGGATGTCACCAGAACAAACTAAATAATGATAAAGAAAATTGACTTCAGGGTCCATGTCTGAGGTTTCTGCTCACTAGACATGCAACATTTGAATTGATGAATGCAGGATTTGTTCTTTGTTTATTTCCCAGTATAGCAGCAGATCATGGCCTGCTCTCATCTGAAATTAGGACAGTATAGCACTGGTAGTGTATGTGTAAATACACATGTGTTAGTGAAGATTTTCCTACCACAGGGCCTAAGGTAGATAGCTCAGTGATGTGAGGGGAATGCTGGACTCGGGACACTTTTATTTCTCTTCCTTTCCTGATTTTAAGTACAAAATTTCAATGAACATATACCATGCAAAGAATAATATCCAACTAGACACTAGTTTCTTCAACGTGACTCATAACACTACATTAGTTCTAAGGCAGGCTCAGCCAGCTGCCCTATGGGGCAACTTTGAGCTCCTCCTTCATTTTTTTTTTTTTTTTTTTTTTTTTTTTTTTTTTTTTTTTTTTTTTTGGTTTTTCGAGGCAGGGTTTCTCTGTGTAGCTTTGCGCCTTTCCTGGAACTCACTTGGTAGCCCAGGCTGGCCTCGAACTCACAGAGATCCGCCTGGCTCTGCCTCCCGAGTGCTGGGATTAAAGGCGTGCGCCACCACTGCCCGGCTCCTCCTTCATTTTTAATGACATACTGTTTAAGGCAGCTTCCCACTGTAGTGGCAAAAATTGAGTATTTACAATAGAGACTGAATAGTCCACAAAGTCTGGAATGTTCACTTCTGTATTCTAAACACAAACACAAAAAGCTGGCTAACCTGTGATCTAAGAAAAGGAGAGTGCCTTTGCATTTTAAGAGAGGTTTTGGGTTTTCTGGGAAGAGAGGGAGCTAAATTTTATAGAGTTCATCTCTTGTTCCTTCTCATTGAAGAGTCTGATACTAGAAAATTGATTTAAACAAGTTTTAACAACTTGCCATTAAAGGTGAAATTGTAAAGGCTACAAATTACCTAAAACAGTTAAATGAGGACACATCTGACCACTAGACTAATCTAATGAGGTGAGTTATTCAATATCTTACAAATGACCTTAAACAGAATAGAGGTTTTTGCAGGTGATTCTAAAACTTAAGGATAGTAAGCATCATTCACTTTTAGTAATCCTCATCCTATAGTCCATGATAAAAAAATTATTTTAAACAGAGTTTTAAAAAAGTGTAACCTAAGACCTGAAGTGCAGACAGAAAGATCAGAAATCAGTGTCATCCTTAGCTATGTAACAAATTTCAGGCCACCCTGAGATACATGACACCCTGGCTCAAGAAAAGATAGAAGGTGTGTAAGATTAGTTGTACTAAAAAGATATGATCTTTCTGGGTGCAGTGGTACACACTTGTAATCCGGGTACTTGAGAGGTAGAGTAGGAGGGCGGTGAATTCAAAACCAGCCTGAGCTATATAGACCCTGTCCAAAAAGGAGAGACAAGGCTTCACAAAATACACTACAAGGCTTAAGAATGCTACACAAAACTGTTTTGATAACCATTATACTTTGCCCATGTTTAAGCATCATTACAATGCATGCAATGTTTTTATGTTCTGTGAATTCCAGAAATTCAGCATACCAGTTTTGTCTTGAAACTTTTAGTGAATGCTAGAAGTCTACATTTTTTTTTTTTTTTTTGCACAACATAGGTCCAAAAGTGGAATAAGTAATTCTATTAGCTCTGGTCCCCTTGGAACTGATTAATTTTGAATTTCTGCTACTAAGCAGTATTTGACCTTTCCCACCCTGAATACCAAATGGTTATCATGAATGTCAAGTAGAGTGGTACTGTGTGTCACCCTTAGATTGGCCTAACTCTTTCTGACAAGAGCAAATGGAACGCATTTTATGTGACTTAAGATTTAAGACACTAGAAGACACGATGTCTCAAAGACACTATGAAATTCTGAAAGAATACAAAAATACTTTTGTACTGATCATAAGAAAGATAAGGCTATTTATAATGTTTAAATGGAGACTAGATGATGAAAGAAGAATGGAAATAATGAAAGAGAGAAAGAAAAAGAAAGATGATAGATAAGAGATTCTTTGAGAATTCATGTGATACAGATTTAAGACACTAGATATGCAGTTGACATTATTTAATCCAGGTCAATTCATAACTTTCAGTGGAAATTAGGAGTTTTATGTTAAGACTTATTTGTTTCCTATACTTAAAATAAATAGTTGTTATAAGTGGCCTTTCCTTTCTTGAAATAAACTGTTATGACAAAAAAGCTTTTGTACTGAAATTCACCTTGGGAAATTAGAGAAAAACAGCACGTTATTTATCGTTGTATTTATCATACTTAGAACTCAGACTTAAACTAGTATTTTGTAGTTTTACGTTCTGTTTTAACCCATTCAGTGGAGATTATCAAACTTTCTCCCAAGTTGTAGGATAAATCAGTTCTTGTATTACTTAGAATCAAAGGCAAATGTGTAATAAACATAGAAATAAGTTTTGTGGTGTTAATTTAACAAAAAGTCTTACAAAATGAATATAATCACTTGCTCCTTTCCACTACACATAATGGCCACGTCATAAACTTGTGATATAGGTCCTGGACTTTAGAAGTAAAAGTGATAGTATAATGGATTTCCCTCTGCATTATCTATCTATCTATCTATCTATCTATCTATCTATCTATCTATCTATCTATCTATCTTTCTTTCTTTCTTTCTTTCTTTCTTTCTTTCTATCTTTTTATCTTTCTTTCTATCAATCTTTCATGTCATTTCTTTCTTCTATTATTTCCATTCTTCCTTCTTTCTTCATCTAGCCTCCATTTAAACAGAAATAACCTTATTTTCTTACTATCGGTATGAAAGTATTTTTGCTAGTTTTTTAAGAATTTCATGTAATGTAGTTTGGTCATATTCACCCCTCTTCTAACTCCTCTCAGGTCCATCCTCTCTTCCCTACTCACCCAACTTTGTGTCCTCTTAAAATAGTATCAATTCTAATTTGCTACTTGCAAGAGAAAAATCTGATTTGTTTTAAAGATTTATTTTTACTGCACATTTATGTGTATGTATGTGTATGTGTCAATGTGTGTAAGCCATGGGCATGCATGTCTAGAGGAGGTTTGGGATCCTCTGGAGCTTCAGTTATAGGAGATTGTAAGATGAGGACATAAAATAGGGAGAGTGATGTAGAGGAAGATCTAGGAAGAGTTTGAGGCGAGGAGAGGAGTGGGAAGTAAATATGATTGAAATACATTGTATACATGCATGAAATTCTCAAAGAATAAATCATTTTAAAAAGACTGTATTTTAAGAATGGATAAGTGAGACAGTCGATTAGCTTGAACTATTTAGGAGGCCCCCAGGCAGTAGGACTGGGACCTGTCCTTAGTGCATGAGCTGGCTTTTTGTAATGTAGGGCCTATGCTGGGACACTTTGCTCAGCCTAGGTGAAGGGAGGAGGGGACTGGACCTGCCTCAACTGAATCGACCAGGCTAAGCTGAATCCCCAGGGGAGTCCTTGCCTTGGAGGAGGTAGGAATGAGGGGTGGATTGGGGGAAGGTGGGGGCGGGAGGAGGGAGGACAGGGGAATCTGTGACTGATATGTAAAATTAAATTAATTTAAAAAAGAAAGAAAGAAAGAAAATAGAAGCTTCACAGGCATGCCCAGAGAGGTGCATCTTACAGTTGATTCTGGATTCTGTGAAGCTGACAATTAGCTTTAATTATCTCTTAACTCTGTTGATTCCTTTTCTTTGCAGAGATTTTTACTATGTTATAATCCTGTTTATCAACTCTTGCTTGTATTATGAGCTATTGACACTCTATTCAGGAAATCATTACATATGCATCTCTCTTGGATTATTTCCCTCATGTTTTTATGCACTTTTAAGATTTTGAATCTTAATTTTTAAAATCACATTAATTTGGAACGGAATTTGTACAAGAGGAGGCACGGGAGCCTTGATTCTCTCCTGTACATGCAGATAACTTGTGTTCCCAGCACACTGTGTTAAAAAGAATGTCCTTTCTTCAAGAGATGTTTTTGCTACAGTTACTGAGAATCAGTTTGCCAAAAATGTATTTTTTTTCTGGGCCGTCTCTTTAATTTCATTACATTGCTTTGTCTATGTGGAGTCTTTTTGCTTCTGTGTGAATTTCAACATCTCAGTTTTACCCCGTTCAGTATGTATGCTGGCTTATGGATTTGTTTTATAATGACCTTGTTATGTAGAGATGCAATCCTGCTATATATACTTTATTTGTGGCTTTTTTGTGAAGGGATATTTAATTAAACAAAAGGATTTTCATATGCCTATTGATATGATCATGTATTTTTTACATTTGATTCTATTTGTGAGCTGCATTACATTTCCTGCTATACTTATATTGAACTATTCACACATTCTTGAACTGAAACCTATTTGATCAAGGTGAATGACATTTTTAATGTACTTTGAAATTCTATTTAAAAGTGTTTTGTTGAGAAATGATGTATTTTTGTTTCTTAGAGGTACTAGAACAAGTTACTTTTGGGTTGCATTTTTTCCAAGTTTTAGTAATACAGACATTGACTTCACAGGATGACCTTTGATGTGATGTTTCTCTTCCTACTTTATAGATTCATTTCGAGGAACATTGGTATCATTCCTTCTCTAAAGAGCAGCAGGGAATCCATCTAGTCTTGCTTTTTTCTGTGTGGAAAAACTTATTACTACAGCTTCAGTATCACTACTTGGTACTGATTGATTAGTTATGCTTTTGGTTCAATTTTTATAGCATGTGTATCCACTTGTATTTTTCCCAATGTTTTTACATGTAATTCAACAAAATAGTCTCTAATGATCCTCAGAATTTCAATGATATCTGTTATTAGTTTTTAAAACTAGTTTCACTTATTTGTTCTTTTTCTCCCTTTCTACTAATAAATTTAATAAAATGGTTCTCTTTATCTTTTTCTAATAACCATCTTTTAAAAATTAAACTTTTTACTGTTCTTTTTGTTTCTATTTCATTTATTTTGGCTGTACTATTTATTATTTCTCTTATACTGATTTGGAATTTGGTTTGGGCCTTGTCTTTATAAGTTCTTGGGATACCTTTCAAGTATTTATTTAAAATATCTCTATATTACTAATATAGACTTTTCATTTGATTAGAAGAATTTTATCATTTCTTCTTTGATTTCTTCAATAACTCACCAATCGTGAACCACTATGTTGTCTAACCACAGTTGTGAAGAGAGTATTCAGGCGCTTTTGCTATTGATTTATTTTAATTCCATTGATGTTATATATGATGTAATGAATTATTATATTTTAATTCAATAATAATTTCTCTGAGGCTTAATACATGGTGCTTGTTAGAATAATATGCTGATAATCAAAAGTGTATTCTGCAGCTGTTGAACTGAATATTATGTAGATGTCTCTTTAGGTCATCTTACTTCATATATATTCTGACATTTTTTAGCTAATGTTTGGTTTTTGAAGATCTCTCTGCTGTTTTCAATGAATATATTTGAATCAGGATATTGAAGTAACCTACTATTATTTAATGAGGCCTTATGACTAGTTGTGGTTTTATAAAATTAGGGATATCAGCATTGGGAGCACATACATTTATAGTCTAGCTTCTTTTTATGGTGCTGAGATCAAATTCAGATCCCTGCACATGCCAGGCAAGCAACTTATTACTTTCTAACCCTTAGTTATATCTTCTTTATGAATTCTACTTTTGTTCAGCATAGAGTGACTTTTTTGTGTCTTAAAGTCTATTTTGATGGTTATGATTATGACTACTCCTGCTTGATTATATTTGCTTGGATTATCATTTTCCATATTTTCACTCAGTTTGTTTCTTTGCAGAGAGATTATTTTCTTGTAAACAACATACTTCTGGAATGTGTCTTATCCCAAGTAGATTCTCTGTGTCTTTTAATTGGAGAATTAGGATTATTATGCTCATTGTAATAAGTGGGTAATAACTATAATTTAATTCTTCTTGTTTCAAATATTCTGAGCTCATTTCTTCCTCTCATTTTACACATTTTATGTTCTGTACTACTGGTAATGTTTGATTCCTTTCCTTTTCTCATTTGTGTGTGTACTCCTATAATGGGATATTTTCCTTCAGGAGCAGTCATGTTTGTACCTATGTTTCTTCCTCTTCTGAGTGGAGGTTTCCATAAACACCTCCTTAATGCTCATCTGGTGGTCCTGCATTCCCACAATTTATGCTTTTCTGAGATCATATCTCTCCTTTTATTATGGAGGGTAATCTTGCTGTGTATACTAATCTCAATGGAAAGTTGTTTTCTTTGGGGATTGGAAAGGCATCATCAGTGCCCTCTGTCCTTGAAAGTTTCACATGAAGTGATAATCATCTGTCTGGACCTGGTGGGTGGATTCAAAGGAGGGTGGGGGAGGAAGGCACAGGACCAGGACACGATGCTCCCGGGAAGATGCTCCTTAGAACTGGGTTGGAGCCAGGACAGCCCTAGTTAGGCACAAGGGCAATCAAACTGCAGCCACCAGGAGGACCCGTCTGTCCCTAAAGCCCACCGGAGATCCAGCACAGAAAAGCCTCGGATTGGATCCTCCGGTAGTCCTGGAGAGTGTTGCAGGTTGGTTGAGTCCTACACCCTGTGTGACCCCCAGGGGACGGAAGCACCCCTACATTTAAAAAGAGCTGAGAAGTAAGAAGTGTTTAGTCACCAGCCGGAGACTAACGGATGCTCAGCTGCACTACATCCACCATGCCCGGGATGATCTGCAAGAACTCAGACCTGGAGTTTGACTCGCTGAAGCCCTGCTTCTATCCGGAAGAAGATGACGTTTACTTTGGCGGTCCCAACTCGACGCCTCCGGGGGAGGACATCTGGAAGAAGTTTGACCTGTTGCCTACGCCTCGGTTGTCACCCAGCCGTGCCTTGGCGGAGCACAGCCTGGAGCCAGGGAACTGGGCCACCGAGATGCTGCTGCCTGAGGCCGACCTATGGGGTAACCCGGCCGAGGAGGATGTTTTTGGCCTGGGAGGACTCGGCGGCCTCACCAGCAACCCGATCATTCTTCAGGACTGCATGTGGAGTGGCTTCTCCTCCCGGGAGAAGCTGGAGAGTGCGGTAAGCGAGAAGCTGCCGGATGGCTGTGGGTCCCTGGCGGCCGGCCCCAGCACCTCCGCCCCTGGAGCGGCAGCCGCCGCCAGCTCCGCGGGCCACGCGCGCAGCGGAACAGCAAGTGTGGGGCGTGGGAAAGCCTCCTGGCTCACGGAGCTCGCCCACCTGGACTCGGAGTGTGTGAACCCTGCTGTGGTCTTCTTCCCGGCGAATAAGCGCAAGAGGGTGCGGGTACCGGCCATCCCCGCCAATGCCGGCACTGCCCGCACTACAATCATCCGTAGGGGCCACCAGGCCTTCAGCACCTCCAGAAGGGACATCCTGAGCAACTCAGGTACTGAGGAGGAAGATGAAGAGGAAATCGATGTGGTCACGGTGGAGGAGACACAGTCCTCCAATACTGTCACCAGGCTCCCCACCGCGGCGTGTCCTGGGAACGCAGCGCTGGGCTCCCGGTGCGTGCAGTCCAGCGAGCTGATCCTCAAGCGCTGTGTCCTCATTCATGAGCAGCACAACTACGCCGCGCCACCGTTGCCCTATGTGGACAGCGAGGACGCGCCGCCGCGCAAGAAAGTCAAGAGCAAGGCTTCACTAAGGCCCCTCAAGTGCGTCCTCCCGCTGAAGCCTACGAGATTGGGTCCCCGCAACTCAGACTTGGTGGACAATGAGCGTCGCCGCAACCACAACATGATGGAGCGCCAACGCCGTGACAATTTGCGCTCCAGCTTCCTGAACCTCAGGGACCTTGTGCCTGAGCTGGTGCACAATGAGAAGGCCGCCAAGGTGGTCATCCTGAAAAAGGCCACTGAGTACATCCACACTCTGCAGGCTGATGAGTACAAGCTGCTGGTGGAAAGGGAGAAATTGCACGCAAGAAAACAACAGTTGCTGAAGAAAATCAAACACTCTGAGACATACTAAATATTTCTTAAATGGACAGTCACTGATGTTTTGCACATGTTGACTTGAAAAAAAACCTATTGTGTTGACATTAAGAATGTTGGTTTACCTTCATATTGGTCCCTTGTCAAGTTTGGAGCTGGATAGGGGGCAAATCATGGAGTTCTAGTGGGGCCTTGGAAAGTCTAGGAATAGGATGCTAGGTGACTTCTTTCTTTCCTCTAACCTCGGTGATGGCCATGAAAGTTCAGGATAGTTGGGAACCTTGGAAGGCTATTAAAGTCATGTTTACTCCAAGTTTCCAGAGTTACTTCTCCTTTTTCCAGGAGTGATTACATTCCAATAGATGCCACAGAAAGGGAGTCCCCATTTGATGTCCCTGGGGGGAACATTTCTGTAAATTCCATAAACTTGCCCACCAAGAGGTCATTCTTACACTGGAAGTTCACACTTAGTGTCGTGATAACACCTCAATGTTTGAGGAGCATGTTTTGTATACAAATATACTGTCAATCTCTGTTATGTACTGTACTAATTCTTACACTGTGTACTTTAGTATGAAGCTGATACGTAACTAAATTTGATAATTATGTTTACATATGAAGATGAAGAGTGAAGGTTTTTAGTAGATATGACTTTATCACTTTTTTGAACTAAGAAAGTTTTTAAAGAAAT
The DNA here is from genome assembly GCF_007827085.1 of Peromyscus californicus insignis. Taxonomy (NCBI): domain Eukaryota; kingdom Metazoa; phylum Chordata; class Mammalia; order Rodentia; family Cricetidae; genus Peromyscus; species Peromyscus californicus. The sequence goes on from NW_026294391.1 coordinate 14,606,830, forward strand.
TATATATGTATATGTATATTCTCTGTCTTTCTGTTAGTGTATTGGTTCATGTGTGATGTGTAGAAATGGATAAATGCAAAGTTGTGTGTTTAATTTCTACAAAATACGTACACTTTGAAATACCTCATGTTATTATGAAATAAATATCAATTGAATGATTTTTTTAAAAGAAATTTTCTGGTAACAGAAATGCTTTTCCACTAATTAGTTTGCCCTTAAATGTGACTTGGCGTTTCTGTTTCACAGATTTTAATATTATTTCTCTGATGTGCACTTTTGGTTACTTAATCATAATATGCTGTAAAGAGGTTCTCTCTTGGTCAGATCCATTTGAAATAAACTCCTCTTGTACTTGCAGATTCATGGATTTCCTAAAATGTGGGGAATTTCCTGCTGTAGTCCACTGAATAGGTTTAATATACCCTTCGCCTTCCTCAGGTAGGTCACTGAGCCAGATGTTTGATCTTATAATGGTCTCAAGAAGATCTTATGTCTCAGAAATCTGTTCTTCCTTGAGTCTTCCTTTTTCACTATTCGTGTGTGAAAATATGATCACATAACCATGTTCAAGTTCAGATATTCTTTTCTCTACTTAATTGAACTTATGCAGGCTTTCAATATTTTTAATGTATATTAACCATACCAAATAATGGATTCATTATATCATTTTCATATATGGATACAAAGTACAATATTAATATTTAACATCCTTCACCCTTTCTTGGTCCTTTCCCCATACAGTAGTTGCCATTCTGTATTTCTGTCTTTTCAAATCTGTGTTCTACATATGACAGAAAACCTGATGCTTATCTGAAGTAGCTTATTTGTTTAGCATTACAATTTCCATTTTCATACCAATGATATAACTTCATTCATTGTATGGCTGAATATACTTCATTGTGTATGTGTGTCTATCTTTTTTATTTCATATAGATAATTTTATCTCTTTTATATGCTTTCTCTAAGGTGTTATTTTTCATGGTTGGATTTATTTTTGATTTTTATATTTATTGTTTGAGAATTTCATACATGAATATACTATCACACTTTCTTTATCCATTTACTTATTGGTGTTAAGCTAGGACAATTCCAGGACTTGGCTTTTTTGAACAGTACAACAATGAACATGAGGATTCAGATATATGTTCTTAATGGAAAGTTTGGTTCTTTTGAACACACACACACAGTATATGAACTAATTTACATTACTGTTGAAAGTGTAATCAATGTTTAGTAATGTTTGCTACATGTTATTTTGTTGGTAATATGTTAACTGAAGTGAGGTAGAATGTCAATGTAGTTTTGATTTGAATTTCTGCAATGGCTATGGATTTATGGCCTTCTCTACTTACAGAGAACCATCTGTTCAATTCATTGGCCCATTTATTGATAGGATTGCTTATTTTTCAGTGTTTAGCTACTTGACCTCTTTACATATTATTGATTAAATATTCTGTTAGAAGAACAGTTGGCAGAAATTTCTCTCACTTTATAGGTTATCCATAGACTCTGGTAAATTGGTTGCTGTGCTTTTGAATTGGATGGAATCCTATTTGCCCATTCTAGTGCATTCTTGAGCTATTGGAGACTTATTCAGAGAGTTGTGTGTTATATCTTAATGTATTTTCCTATACTACTTTCAAAGTTCCTACACACATATTAAAGACATTCATTATTTTGAATATTGTATAGAATAAGAGAGAGGTCTCAAGGTTGAGTCTTCCACATATGAATATCCAGTTTTCACAGCATTTAATTGTTGTAGAGGCTATGTTTAAGCAACTTTTGTCAAAACCAGCTATTTGTAGCTGCATGGGTTTATTTATTGATTATCTCATCTACTCAGTTAGTCTATGTGCCTGTTTTTGTGCAAGGACTATGAAGATTTTCCTACTTTGCCTCTGTAGTATAATTTCAAATCAGGTTTTGTGATATAGTCAACATTGCTTTTATTCCTTTCAGGATAACATTGACCTCACAGTCTTTTATGCTTTCACATGAATTTTAGGAGTTTGTTTTTTGTTTGTTTTTTCTTTCTATTTCTGTGAAGAATATCATTGGAATTTTGACAGTGATTACATTCAATCTGTACATCATATTTGTTAATATTGCCATTTAATATTAATTTGCTAATTCATGAGCATACAATATCTTTTTATTTTATAACATCTACTTCAGTTTCCTTCTTCTGTGCTTTAAAATTTTCATTCCAGAGTTTTCTACACCCTTGGTTAGTTACATTCCTATATAGATTTGGAACTATGAATGTGGTTTTTTCTGATGTGTTTCTCAGAACATTAGTACTTAGTGTCTTCACTATTTTTCTATTGGTGTGATAAGACATCATGATCATGGCTACCTATAGAAGGAAGAATTTATTTGGGGCTTTACAGTTTTAGAGGGTGAGTCCATGATCATCATGGCAGGAGGCACAACAGCAGACAGGTAAGCATAGATCTGGGGCACTAGCTGAAATATTACATCCTTATCTATAAGCATGAGGCAGAGAGAGGGCTAACTGGAAATGGCATTGGCCTTTGAAACCTCAAAGCCATCTATTCCAACAAGGGCACACCTAACCCTCCCCAAACAGTTCCACCAACTGGGGACCAAGCATTTGAATTTGAGCATATAGGGGTATTCTCATTCAAAGTTCACACTTAGTATATTGAAAAACATTTTGATTTTATATACAGCTACCTTGCTGAGTAAGTTTATTGAATCTAAAAGTCATACATTTGAGTCTTTAAAGTGTAAAATCTTGTCATTTTGTAAACAGAAGTAATTTGACTGCCTACTTTGATATAAGAATTATTTTCATTTCCTTCTCTTACTGTTTTGAGTAGAAAATTTTTCTTTCTTGTTCAACCATGTTCATTGAGGCTTTTTTTTTTAAGGCTTTATCCCCAGCTTTATTGAGCTGCCTCTGAATGCCTTACATTGTGTTAGCAATTTTTTTCCTTTTATTAAGAGATTTTCTATTCATTTTACATATCAACCACGGATTCCCCTGTCCTCCCTCCTCCTACCTCCCAGAGTTCCCCTCCCCAACTCACCCCCCATTCCCATCTCCTCCAAGGCAAGGTCTCCCCTGGGAAGTCAGCAGAGCCTGGTACATTCAGCTGAGGCAGGTCCAGTCCCCTCCTCCCTGCACCAAGGCTGAGCAAAGTGTCTCAGCATAGGCACTAGGTTCCATTAAAGCTGGCTCATGCACTAAGGACAGGTCCCGGTCTCACTCCCTGGGGGTCCCCTAAACATTGAGTAGAAATTTAAACACTATTGAATAAGCATAGAGTCAATCTATATTCATCTTCGTCCCTGGGTTATAGTTTCAATTGTCTTCCACTTAGTATCATGATTTTATAAGTACATCACATGTAGCATTCATTAATTTGAGTTATGATCCTTTAATTCCTAAAATCTTATTTTTATCATGAGAAGCTGTTGTATTTTGGTGAAAGTCTTTTCTCTCAATTCATTGAAATGATAGTGTTTTTCCCCTCATACTATTTATACATTGTACGTTTTTATTTATTTGTGTATATTGAAACTTGCTTGCTTGCTGGATTGAAGCTAACTTTATCATAATATGCGATTTTCTAAAAATATATTTTTCAGTTTGCTTTTTAAGTATTTTATTGGCTATATATTCATTAAGAAATATGGTCTGTAGTCTTCATTTCTTGTTTATGGTAATTCAGTTTTAATATCAGGCTAACACCTGCTTTTTATTTATGGAAAGGTTTGAGCAGCATTGGCATTCATTCTTTAAAGGTGTTATGAAATTCAGAGATGATTCTGTCTGGTACTGAAATTTTATTCTTTTGTTTATTGCTATTTCAACTTTATTACTCATCATAGTATCAAGAGGACTTTGGTCCAGACTCTTCATATCTGCCCTGTCCTTGTGATGAACATCAAAAGATCAGCAGCATCACAGAATATAGTGTAGCAAGTAGACAGTGCTTATTGTGAAATGCAAGGCAGAGAATTCTCTCAGGGGGTGAGAGTTGGCAATGAACAGTGAGACCATTACACTGACCTTTACACATGGCAAAGTTAAGGCCATTTTTATAATCTGTAAAATAAACCTTTTTATCTTAGGGTCTTTGACTCTGACCAGGTGATTGATAGGTCTCTTTGTACTGACTCTAACAGGTCAGTGGTGTGTATAACAGAAGAGTGTGGATTTATTATTGGCCAGAAAGCTTCCTGCTATATATAATAACCATATGAAGTTTAGGATTTTTGATGCTAGGTTTAGATAGCTACTGATTAATGGCTTTCAAGCAGTTCCAAGTATAATAAATACATCCTTCTAGATCCAGAAATGTGACTCAGGAACTAACCTTTTAATCAATAATAAAAAACATTTTGTCCAATATGGTATATATTCACCTATATGTGGATATTAGCTGATAAGTCAATGATAATCAAGCTACAACCTGTAGAACCACAGAAGGTAGGTATAGAGTAAGGGACAGCAGGAGGCGGGGAGAACGACAGATAGATCTTGTTAAGAAAGGGAAATAGGATAGTCATGAATGGATGGATGGCTGAGGGTGGAATGGGAGGATCAAGTCAAGAGGAGGGGGATGAAGGAGGGAATACAGAGAGAGACAACTAAAATTAAGGGCCATTTGAGGGGTAGTATGGAAACTTAATATTGTTGGGGGAATTCCTGCAGAGCTACAGGTGGTTTGATTCCAGACTGTTAGCATCTAGCTTTAATCTGCCTTTTGTGATTGCTGCCTTTTGTCTCTGGATCCTTCTATGTGAATCTTGCCTGAGAGTTTTCTAAAGGTGCAAAGCCTATGCAAAACTTGCCTTGGGGACAATCCGGAAAACCGTGATATTCCTTAATGGCGAATTTGCATTTGGCATTGTTCCTTTGGGGAGCTTAGATTAGAGGTTTTGGGATACAGAAATTATCTGGCTAAAGGTGTAAATTGGAAAACAATAAAAAAAAAAAAAAAGCCCTTTGCTAAGCTATAAGTGAGTGAGTCCTGAGAGGCTGATCCCCATGCAGCTGGAAAGACTAAAGCCATCCTGAAAGTGCTCTGTGCCTTTTTTCCACGGACCCGGGTGAACACACACTCGATACACAATGTATTATAGTAGAAGCTTCCTAGGGAACGATGGCACAAAGTTTGTGAGAGTAACCAACCAATGTCTGATTTGACTTTGATTAAGGCCCCTCCATGAGATGGAACCCATACCCGACATTGCTTGGGTGACCAAGAACCAGAGACTACATAGCCCAGGGACCTAGGGTCAAACCAAATACTACTGCTCTAAAAAAAAAAAAAAGGTAGTGATAAAATGACTCCTATATTCATAGATCAGTGACTTGTTGAGTTTCTTCAGAGACACTCCCTTCTGCGGCAGGCAGGGGGAGGGGGAGAATACAGAAATCCACAGCTAGATGTCATGCAGAGAGACCTTGGAACACTCAGCCCTAAATGGAATGTCTTTATCAATTCCCTCCCCTTAGGACTCAGGAAACCCTATGGAAGAGGAGGCAGAAAGAACGTGGAGTCAGAGGGGGTGGAGGACACCAAGAGAACAAGGCCCTCTAAATCAACATGACAAAGCTAATATGAACTGACAACGACTGAGGCACAGGGCTTGTGTACAGGGCTTGCACAGGCCTGCTCCAGTTTAATGTTTTTTTATGAGATTCCTGAGTTTTCAAGCAAGTGGTTCTCTGTTTCTTGTGCCTTCTCTTTGGCTCTTTCCTCTCTCTCTCTCTCTCTCTCTCTCTCTCTCTCTCTCTCTCTCTCTCTCTTGTCTTGTCCAACCTTGATGTGTTAGTTTTTGTTTTGTCTTATTATAGTTTTATATTATATTATATTAATTATATTATATTAATCCCTCAGAAGCCTGTTTGTTTTCTAATGAGAGACAGAAAGGAGTGGATCCAGATGGGAAGGGAGGTGGGGAGGAACTGGGAGGAGTGGAGAGAGGAGAAACTGCAATCAGGATATATTATGTGAGAAAATCTATTTTTAATAAAATAGTAAAACAAGAAATATGTCCTACTTATTGCACTAGTCACTGATGGTAAGGAAGGATAATGTACTTAAAACATAATATCTACCTACCTACCTACTCGTTTATATAGTTCAGATTCACTTGGCTCAGATTTAGTAGGTTCTTTATTCCTAAACTATTATCTATATCTTTTTGATTTTCTAGTTATTATAACATAACCTTTCAAAAATATTCAAACTAACTATTTTGGTTAGTTTGACTAAGAGTTTATCAATATTTTTGTATTTTTAATGAATCCATTTTTGTTACACTATTTCTTAGCATTATTCCTTCAGATTTTGTTTCATTAATTTATACCATATTATATCTTTATGTGTACTACGGGGTTTGATTTGTTTGGTTTTATAAGAATTTGAAATACAACATTAGATTATTTATTAGGGATAACTGATTTTATGTAATTACTCATAACTATATACTTACCCCATAAAACTGACTTTGCTGTATTGAGAAAGCTCTGTTATATTTTAATCTCCACGTAATTTGAGTTTTGCCATTTCTGCTCTGATTTCTTCAGTGTCTCACTAATCAAGAATTTATGGTTCAATATCTATGTTAGTATAATTTCCATTGTTTTCGTATCCTAAATTGTGATATATTTTTGGAAAAGAGTAGTGGGATTCTGAAAGGAATGTATATTCTACAGATGATAGATGGATTCTGTAAATGTCTGTTAAAACCATTTGATCTGTGACCTTTTATTCTGTACACTCCAAAGATTTATTTATAATCGCCATCCTTTAAGTTTGGCATAACTGAGTGTATCAGTTATTTTTTTTTTGTTGCTGTGATAAAATACCATGACAAAGGCAACTTATGGAAGGAAGTGTTTATTTTGACTTAGAGTTCCAAGGGAAGTCAATAATGTCAAGGAAGGCATGGCAGCCAGCAGCGAGCAATAGCAGAAAGCTGAGAGGTCGCATCTTCTATGACAAACATAAAGAAGAGAAAACAAACTGGAAGTGGGGTGAGGCTATGAGCTATCAAACCCAGCTCCCAGTGATGTAATTCCTCTAGTAAAGCTGTACCTCCTGAAAGTTGCATAACCTCTCCAAACAACATGACCAACTGGGCACTGAGTATTCAAAACCTGAGCTTATGAGGGACATTTTTCATTCAAACCACCACAGTGGGTTTATTAAGTACATAACAAGAAAAAGAAGAACAAGTAGCAAGTAGTTAATAGATAGACACAGCAGATAGCAAAACATCATCAAATCAGGTACTCAAACCATCAAATAGTAGGCTACTTAGGTTTTTGTCAACTTGACACAAGCTAGTCATCTTGCAAGAGGTAAACTCAATTAAGAAAATGCCTCTATCACATTGCCTGTATGCAGGTCTATGTGGGATTTCTTTTAATTAATGATTGATGTGGGAGAGCCCAGCCAGCTATGGGTAGTGCCATCCCTGAAGAGGTGTTCTTGAGTTGTATAAAAAAGGAAGCTGAGCAATCCATGAAGAGCAAGCCAGTAAGCAGTGTTTCTTCATGGTCTCTGCTTCAGTTCCTGCCTCCAGATTCTTGTCCTGCTTGAGTTCCTGCCTTGACTTCCCTCAGTGATGGACTGTCTTCTGAGAGGTATAAGCTAAATAAACCCTTTCCTCCCTGTTTCAGTTAAGGTTTATATTGCTGTGAAGCGATACCATAACCAGAACTGTTATAAGGAAAACATTTAATTAGGGTGTCTTACTTACAGTTTCAGAGGTTCAGTCCATTATCATTATGACAGGGATCATGGTGGAGTGCTGACAGATATGATGCTGGAGTAGTAGCTGAGAGTCCTACATCTTGCAGGAAACAGGAAGTGACTGAGACACTTGGCTGTATCCTGAGCATAGGAAACTTCAAGGTCTGCCCCCACAGCAACACATTTCCTCCAATAAGGCCATACCCAATCCAACAAAGCCATACCTCCTAATAGTACCACTCCCTATGAGATTCTGGGGGCCAATTACATTCAAACTACCACACTCCCCCAGTTGCTTTTAGTCACTTGTCCCAGCTATAGAAAGCAAACTAGGACAATTAGAGGCAACTGGAGTATCCTAACTGGCAGAGCAAATATAGGTGATATTATCAAATAAGGGGCTTACAAATACCTAACAAAAGTCAACTGAGGAAATCCCATTGATGCAATGTTCTGAGTTGAGCACAGGGTCCCTTCTGTCTTAGCTGAGGCTTCCAATAAAATAACACATAGCAGCAGATAGATAACATCAACAAATCAGATACTTATGATCATCCTACAGAAATGGACTAGGGAAGCCCGGCAGAAACAGTCATACTAGTGTTATCAATTGAAAGTAAATACATTGTTATCAATTTTGTAAACAATGAACAGTTGAATTTTGTTTCCAAATCCAATCAGCTAACCTGCATCTTTTAATTAGAGAGTGAAGCCATCTTATATTCATCATTATTTTTGAGCTATATTTCGGATTTCTGTAATTTTGTTCTTCATTTTCCTGATTGGTTCAAACATTGTTCACTCTTTTCCTTTTTCCCCTGTTCATCTTAGGGATATAATTACTAATTTACTGAGTTCTAGATAACTGACTCTTTCCTAGTTCCTATTTGTTTGTCCCATTTCTTCACAACTACCTTTCCTCATTCTCTTTGTATAGTGATATATTAGGTAGCAGGTAGATAAATGCAATGGAGACAAGAGTACTGAGTGTCTGATAAATAAGGGGACAGGTGATGTTGTACAGTCTTATACCTCAAAACTTGCTAACACCAGTGTAAGCAAAAAGAAGACACAGTTCTCATATTGCTCATCTGATGGCACTTTAGAAAATTACTCTGACAAAGAGAAATAGCTTCGGTTGGTTCTAGCTCACTGGGCTGATTGAAGATGAATTTTGACTCATTAACATTACTGTCATTGTAATCTTAGCCCCTCCCCCCCCCCCCCCCCCCCCCCGTTCTGTGGAGTTTTCTTCGGCTAAAAGCATATGATACATACATACATATGAGTCAGGAGAGCTGACAGTCATCACTCCTGAGGGGGAGCAACGGAAGGGAATTAGATGGCAATGGACTGAAGATACCTGCTTGCCACAACTTGGGGCTGCTTCTGTTTCATAATGCCCACTCTTATTGCCAGTGCAGCTCCTCTTTCCGTAAATCCTGTTCTATGCTTTGCTATTTTTATGCTTTGTTTTAATTCTTTGCTAGGAAAGCAGGAAGTATCTGGTGAGATATCTTTACTTATCTTCCCAGTGCTGCTTTAATGTTCATGAATTGCTTTGGTTTGTGATGATCTCAAGGCTTATCTTATTGTGATTTCTCGACCATGTTTAAAGATAATTTCGCTGAATATAGTAACCTTTGTTGGCAGTTTATTCTCTGGGTTAGAAACAAATTGTAATAACATTTTCTGTCTTTGAGGATCGCCATTGTGAAATCTAATGTTCTTCTGAGTTTGTCTTTTTAAGCGAATGTTATGGCTACAGAGTAAGGACATTATGCTTACAAATTCAGCATAATGTCCTTACTCTGTAGCCCTAACATTTCCCCTACACTGTGATGTAAAGAGGGTCTTTACTTATCCTATTTTGTGTCTTAAATGCCTTCTGGAAGTACATGGCTGCACCTTTGCCTTGATTTGGGAAGTTTTGTGCTATAACTTCAGTAAACAGATTCTTTTATGCCTTTAATTTGTATCTTGGCTCCTACGGACACTTAGGTTTTGTCTCTTAATCATTGAAAGTAGTTTCCATGATTGCTTTTGTGTTTTTTTTATTACTGTTTGAATGTTATGTTTTATTGGTGTCTTCTATTATCATTTTTCTTCTGTTTCATCTAGTGTATTGACTTTCACTGCATTTTTTTATTTGACCTATTGAGCAATTCATTTCCAGCATTTTTGTTTTGTTTTTTTTTCAGAATCTCAGTTTCATTCCTAAAGTTCTCGTCCATATTGCTACATTTTTCTATATACCCTGAATTGATTTTCTTACATAATTCATCTGAATTTTTAAATTCCCTTTGAAGTCATTGATCATCTAATTTTTGAAATTAGATTGATTCTTTGATATGTCAACCATTTTAGTATGTTTGGATTCAGTTACTGAGGATTTGTGACCTCTAGGAGGAAACGTGCTACCTTGATTTTTCATAATTAATATGTTTCTTTGTTCTCATTTGTACATCTCTTGGGATAGGTATATCTTCTTTTTATTTGAGGGTATTCCCAGTAAGCATCCTGCATTACTCAAGCCTTAGTATCCCTCAGAATAGAGAAAACAAATTGTCATGAGAACACCAAACCACATATGAACATGCAATTAAAATCAAAGCTCAGTGATTAAGAGCACTGGTTGCTCTTGCAGAGGACCTGAATTCAATTCCCAGTGCCCACATGACTGTTTACAAATTTCTGTAACTTCAATTCCAAGGAATCTGGCACCCTCTTCCTACCTCTGTGGGCACCAGACACACTCACAGTACATATATATACATGCAGGTGAAACACTCATACACATAAAACAATATAATAATTTAAAAATGAAAACCAAAGCCAACTACTGCTTCCAGTAACCATAGGAAAAAATAGTAAGACTAATAAATATTAATTTATGAGGTTAAAATTAACTAAGGAAATGGTATGCATAATAAATGAACAAACAAAATCAAAGAAGAGGGCTGGGAAAGGGGAAAGTAAAGAAAAAAACTTAAATATAAGAAAATTAAAAGGGACTAAAGAGATGGCTGAGGGCCTAAGAATGAATACTGTTCTTGTAAAAGAGTTTGGTTCCCAGCACCCCTTTCAGAGGCCCAAAACTGTCTTTAACTTCAGCTGCAGCAGATTTCATACCCTCTTCTGACTTCCAGGTGCAAATGCACTCATATGCATATAGCCCAACACAGATACATATACATATACATAATTAAAAATAAAAATGAATCTTAAGAGAAGAAAAAGTAAAATTAAGAGGAGGAGGAGAATGTGAGGACAAGTGAGAGGAAAAACAGCAATAAATAAAAAAGGTCCTATTAATCAAAGAAACATATAAAACAAATGCTATTTATCTTTATCAAGATAAGCACAGTATAAAAAAATAAAATAAGGGGGAAATTAAAATACAATTACAAAAGTTAAAAAAAGAGATTGTTTCATTTTATTTTTGTTAACTTTTTACATTTTACTTTCTGTGTGTGTGTGTGTGTGTGTGTGTGTGTGTGTGTGTGTGTACATACATGGATATGTACATGGTGTGTGCATGCAATAGCACATGTATGGAGATCAGAGGACAAATTTGGGGAGTCAGTTCTTTCCTTTCACCATGTGTCCTGGAGATTCAGCTCACGTCTTTAGGCTCTATGGCAAGTGCCTTTACCTGCTGGGTTATCTTTCAGGCTTTGTTTTTTAAAGACAAAGAATGCAAGAATTCTACTCCTAGGTCTTCTCATATTTGAGTGTGCCAGGTGGAGGAGTAGTGGATTCTCTTGGAATCTCTTGTCATTCTCACTGTTCAGCTTGGTTCTGTGCTAGCTGAGTCATAGGCTGCTAAATGACCAGTTTTGTAGTGCAGGTTTACATTTACTTAAAAACAAATCCCCTTCTCTGTGCTAGAGAGTCTTCTAGCTGCTATGAGCTTTGTAATCTGTAGACCTAGTTGGCTTGTATTCATTCTAAAAGTCCCCAGTTTTACATTAAGGGGTGCTTCGTATCCAAACTGTAAAGTGCATCGGAGAGTGGATGAAGTAAACAGTTGAAGGAACCCAAGGATGAAGAAATCCAGTAATTCATTGGACTTAGGCTCAGAGTTCAAACTTCTGCCTGGCAACAAAGCACACATAGCAGGAAGGCAGCTTCAGCACCCAAGCAATTTGCTGGCCATGTATTTACAACTATCAGTTTCCGTGTTCATTCTCAGATGATGGGACTTTTTCTTTGCCACACAAAGTGGACCAGAAACCACCACACCTTTCACAGCTTGAGTTGCTTGCTACCTGAAATTCTCAACGTGGCTACTACCATTTTCCGTGACTGTGCTGTGTGTGTGTGTGTGTGTGTGTGTGTGTGTGTGTGTGTGTGTGTGTGCGTTGACTTCCACTCAGAGACTGTGGCAAGATGTCCACAAGTTCCCTGCGTTGTTGTGACTGTTTCTTTTTATCAAGTCCCTACATCACCTCCTTCTAAAAAAATTGAGCCTCCTCTTAAGGTGGCACCTGGCCATAACACTTGAAGATATGAGAAACAACAAAACAAACATCTTCTCCAATGTTGATCTGCTACTCAGGGGGAATCATTGTTCTACCAAATCTTCCTACTGCACTTAAGGGTTGCAAGAATCATAGGTTCTCACCTATGGTGGAATGTGGCTAGGAATGTCAGTCTATTTTCCCCGGAGGGGCTTGGATTAACTTTTAATTGTAGCTTTGGCATCTCTCTCACCAAGGAGCCAAAAATGAAGATGCCAGGCGTTTGTTATTTTTCTCTCTGTGTTTTTTCTTTTGCCTTGCTTTTTAAAAAGTGAGACAGTTGATGAGCTTGAACTGTTTAGGAGGCCCCCAGGCAGTGGGACTGGGAGCTGTCCTTGGTGCATGAGCTGGCTTTTTGGAAGCTAGGGCCTATGCTGAGACACTTTGCTCAGCCTTGGTGCAGGAAGGAGGGGACTGGACCTGCCTCAACTGCATCTACCAGGCTGGGCTGACTCCCCAGGGGAGACCTTGCCTTGGAGGAGGTGGGAATGGGGGATGGATTGGGGGGAAGGCTTGGGGGTGGGAGGAAGGAGGACAGGGGAATCTGTGGCTGCTATGTAAAATTAATTATAAAATAAAAATATTGATTTTTATAAAAATAAAAAAACTGAAAAACTCAAAAAAACCTTTTTTATTAATTTTACATACCAATCACAGATCCCCCTCTCATTCCCCCCTTCCCCCTTCCAGACGTACCCCTTATTCCCTCCTCCAACAGGGTAAGTTCTCCAATGGGGGGACAGCTAAGTTGAGGTAGGACCAAGCCCCTCCCCACTCCATCAAGGGTGAGCAAGGTGTCCCACCATAGGTAATGGGCTCCAGAAAGCCAACTCATGCACCAGGGATAGATCCTGATCACACTGCCAGGGGCCCCTCAAACAGACCCAGCTATACAACTGTCTCCCGTATGCAGAGGGTCTAATCTGGTCCCATGCAGGTTCCACAGCTGTCAGTCTAAAGTTAGTGAGTTCCCCTGAGCTTGGTCAGTTGTCTCTGTAGATTCCCCCATCATTATCTTGACCCCTTTGTTCATATAATCCCTCTTCCCTCTCTTTGACTGGACTCCCAGAGCTTGGCCTGGTGCTTGGCTGTGGATCTCTGCATCTGCTTCCATCACTTACTGGATGAAGGCTCTATGGTGACAGTTAAGATATTCACCAATCTGATTACCAGGGTAAGCCAGTTCAGGCACCCTCACCACTACTGCTAGTAGTCTAATCTGGGGTCATCATTGTGGATTCCTGGGAATTTCCCTAGCACCAGGTTTCTCTCTTACCCCATAATGTCTCCCTCTATCAAGATATCTCTTTCATTGCTCTCCCACTCCGTCCCTCCCCCAGATCGACCATCCTGTTCCTTATGTTCTCACCCCCCACCCCTACCCTCTTTTGCGCCCCCATCTTCTGTTTACTCATCGGGATCTCCTCTGTTTCCCCTTCCCAAGGTTATCCGTACATCCCTCTTAGGGTCCTCCTTGTTTCCTAGCTTCTCTGGAGCTGTGGGTTGTAATCTGATTATTCTTTGCTTTACATCTAGTATCCACTTATGAGTGAGTACATACCATGTTTGTCTTTCTGAGTCTGGGTTACCTCACTCAGGATGATATTTTCTAGTTCTATCCATTTGCCTGCAAATTTTATGATGTCATTGTTTTTTTACTGCTGAGTAGTACTCCATTGTGTATATGTACCACATTTTCTTTATCCATTCTTCAGTTAAGGGACATTTAGGTTGTTTCCAGGTTCTGGCTATTATGAATAATGCTGCTATGAACATAGTTGAGCAAGTGTCCTTGTGGTATGTTTGTGCATCCTTTGGGTGTATGCCCAAGAGTGGTATAGCTGGATCTTGGGGGAGATTGATTCCCAATTTTCTGAGAAACTGCCATACTGATATCTCACCAGCAGTGGAGGAGTGTTAACCTTGTTCCACATCCTCTCCAACATAAGCTGTCTTCAGTGTTTTTGATCTTAGCCATTCTGACAGGTGGTATCTCAGAGTCATTTTGATGTGCATTTCCCTGATGACTAAGGATGTTGAGCAATTCCTTAAATGTCTTTTGGCCATTTGGGATTCTCTGTTTAGCTCTGTAGTCCATTTTTTAATTGAATTGTTTGGTATTCTGCTGTCTAGTCTCTTTATATATTTTGGGGATCAGCCCTCTGTCAGATGTAGGGTTGGTGAAGATCTTTTCCCATTCTGTATTGCCTCATGCTTTTTAACCTATTTTGTCATCTGTTCCATGTTTTCAGATGCTTCTCTTCAATTTTTAACTGTAGAGCAAAGTTTGTCTTTTGCTACCCCAATTCTTGTCTTCCAGAGTCACACATAAGTTTGAGTTATCTTGTTAACCATTAATCATCTTATTTGGCTCATTCAGTTTCTTTCACCAAAAAGGTTTTGTCATTTCACCCTAAAGATTCTATACATGTTTTGTTAGTTTTATTCTTTATGGATTTGATTTTATTTTGAGAAATTTACAAATAATTTTGTGTCATATGAGATCTTGTATTTTGTGCTCTTCTTATACTCATACACATTTAATAATTCTAAGATATTTTTCTTTGAATTTTGGGATGGCTCTCATTATTAATTATACCATCTGAAAATGTTTATATTGATTTCATCCCAACTTGTATTCATCTCATTTTTTTTTTTTTTGGTTTTTCAAGACAGGGTTTCTCTGTGTAGCTTTGCGCCTTTCCTGGAATTCGCTTTGGAGACCAGGCTGGCCTCAAACTCACAGAGATCCGCCTGCCTCTGCCTCCCGAGTGCTGGGATTAAAGGCGTGCGCCACCACCGCCTGGCTTCATCTCATTTCTTTATTTTGCCTTATTCCACTGGCTAAATCTTATAATAATGCCTTGGAAAACTGTGATGAATGTGAGCATATTTGCCTTGTTCCTGACCTTGAGTGGGAAATATTCAGTTTATCACAATTATTATGTTAATTATAGGGGAAATTATACACATATTTTGTTGTTAAGGTAATTTTCTTATGTGACTGATATGTTAAAAGTTTTAAATTTTATGCTTAAAATTACATAGACATTTTAAACTTTATGTGTTTGGTCCATATATTTCATTTTTCTCTCTCTTTGCAGTGTTCTGCATTACTTAAATAATTAAAATTATCTTTAAGTTTATTTATATTGTTGTTAATTATACCACTATGTAACTCTTTTATAGGCTATTCTAGTTATTATAATAAAGACATTTAACTTTTGTGGGGTTTTTTTGTTTTGTATGTTTGGTTGGTTGGTTTTGGTTTTTCCACACAGGGTTTCTCTGTATAGTTTTGGTTCCTGTCCTGGATCTCGCTCTGTAGACCAGGCTGGACTCGAACTCACAGAGATCTGCCTGCCTCTGCCTCCCGAGTGTGCCACCACTGCCCAGCTAACTTTTGGTATTTTTAATACTGTGTAGAAAATTCACTTCCATTTAATTTTCCCTTTCCATCACAATTTCAAAATATAATTATCTTAATTATTTGGTCTGTAAGCAGAGTTCTACCTGAGATGTTATAATCTGTGCTTCATCCACAAAGTAAGACTTAAACAATTCATGATGAAAAGCTAATTACTAATTCTAATATACTTTCTTCCTTGCAGTTTTAAAATTTATTCCATTATATGTCTTTTCTTTTTTGATAAGTTTCTTTTTATTTATTAATTTACTTATTTATATTTTATGTATGAGTGCTCTGCATATATGCCTGCATGCCAGAAGAGGACATGAGATTCTATTATAGATGGTTGTGAGCCACGATGTGGTTGCTGGGAATTGAACTCAGGACCTCTGGAAGAGCAGCCAGTGCTCTTAACTGCTGACCCATCTCTCCAGCCTGGGATAAGTTTCTTCTGCCAGGTTTTAGGGAGGTGTCTTAGCAATAAATTCTCCCTCTTTTTTGTGCATTATTTTTTTCCTTTGCGGAATGCCTTGTGTCTTCTTCATTCAGATACAAGTTTCATGACTGAGAATTACTTTTTGTACTTGTAAAAATGTGATTGTTCCCACTGAACTTCATGGTTTCGGATGAAAACTATGATGTCATTTAAATTTGCCTTCTTTCATTGGTCAGTATGTCATACCTTGCATTTATCTCAGTAATTTTGTATTTGCTGAAAACTGTATTTGTAATGTATTTTAGTATAAAACTCAGTTGATTGTTCCAGTTTATAGTGTACTATCACTTTGAATTTGTAATTATGCCCACCACATATTGATTCTATTTTTAGTAGTTTTTTGTTTGGCCATTTTCTTAGACTCCCACATGTCTCTACTTTGGCGATTTGAGTTTTAAAAGGCAGAACTTTTGTTGTTATTATTCTCAAAGGTCTTTTCTTTGTTCATATTTGTTTTAAGTGTCTATGCCCTCTGTTTTTCATGTTGAATGATTTATGTTGATATGTCTTTGAGTTCACGTCCACCCATTATTTTGTCTGATACATCTTTTGTTATATTTTTCCATTTTATAAGTGCTCTTTAGTCATTTTCCTTATTTTATATATATTATCTGAAATTTTATAGCATTTTTTTTCAAGAATGCTTACAATTTCGTATTGAAACATTTTTATGATTACTGTAGAAAATATCAAATAATTCTAACATTTGTAATCTCATTTTCAATATCTGGATTTTTTTAGTTGTTCAAGTTGTGATTAATTTTCATTTGTATCCTGGATATTTTGTGTATTATGGTATGATAATTTGAATTCTATTTCATCTTCTCATTTTATAGATACTCATCCTGTTTCAGTGGCTCCTGATATCCGTAGTGTTGAACAACATTGCACTCTTCTAGTTTTTTTTTTTTTTTTTTTTTTTGGTTTTTCGAGACAGGGTTTCTCTGTGTAGCTTTGTGCCTTTTTCCTGGAACTCACTTGGTAGCCCAGGCTGGCCTCGAACTCACAGAGATCCGCCTGGCTCTGCCTCCCGAGTGCTGGGATTAAAGGCGTGCGCCACCACCGCCCGGCCGCACTCTTCTAGTTTTTATGTGTCGTGGAGTTATAAAGCACAATACTGACTTGTATCAAATCACTAGATTAGAAAGAAAGTCAATCCTCAGTTGGACCCTACTGACATTATGGGGAGGGAGGACAGCAAATCTGCTTAATTTCATTTCTTCTTTATTCCTTCTGGATTATTGGTGGCAAGTAAGGTGAAAGATCTGCTCTCTCCATCAGTCTTCTGCACCAATCTAGCAGGGAATCATGATACTTCTCTGCTTCTTTCAGGCATAAGACAGAAAAATTCTCCCATATCAGCTTCATTAATAGTATCCCAGGAGAGGAGTTGGAGCCCTATCAGTTTATCCTCTAAAACGGATGGAGAATACTATGCTCATCAACTCCAGAATCACCTAGCAGATGGGTTTCTAGGCATGCCTGTGGGGATTATCTTGAGTATGTTCAGGTAGAAAGACCAGCCCACTCTGGGTGTTGCCATTCTCTAGACAGGCGATTCTGGGCTATATAAATGGAGAAAGGCAGCTGAGCAGGAGCATGTGTTTATCCCTCTCTGTTTTCTGATTGTGAATGTAATGTGCCCAGATGTCTAAAGCTCTTGCTGTCCTGACCTTTCCTTGAACTGTGAGCTAAAGTAAACACTTTCCAACCTTTAAGTTTCTTTTGTCAGAGTATTTTATCACAGGTACACAGAAGAAACTAAGATACCTGCTAAACCCTTCCAACCTTACTCCACAAAGGTAAATGATTTTTTTCTGCCTCTCCTGAAGGGAAATAAATCATTTTCTTACTTGTACTCACTGAGACAGTACTGCTGGGAAACACAAAAAGGGCCTGGGAAGAAAGATAATTTCCCTGTGTAATTACACTAAAACTCATTTGGTGATGATTTTTCTGTCAGTAGTTTGTTCAATTATACATTGGTTTAATTTTTTTTTTTTTTGCCTTGTTAGTTTTCCCCTTTATCAGTGTGTTGGCTAAGGGGAACTACCTTTTTTGGAAGTTTATGTTCTTTTTTTTTTTTTTTTTTTTTTTTTTGGTTTTTCGAGACAGGGTTTCTCTGTGCAGCTTTGCGCCTTTTCCTGGAACTCACTTGGTAGCCCAGGCTGGCCTCGAACTCACAGAGATCTGCCTGGCTCTGCCTCCCAAGTGCTGGGATTAAAGGTGTGCGCCACCACCGCCCGGCTCGGAAGTTTATGTTCTTAAATTTAACTTTTCTTTGATTCTTTGTGGATTTCACATCATACATTTCAATCCCACTCATCTCCCTGTTCCTTCCCATCTTCCCTCTGCCCTTGCAACCTCCCTCACAAGATAAAAAAAAAATTCAAAAGAAAAGAAAAAAAGGAAAATCTCGTTGTAGAAAGTGCAGTGTGACGCAGTGAGTCATACAGTATACCCTTTAGTTCATACATCTTTACTTGCAAATGTTCATTGCAATGAGTCATTGGTCTGGTTCAAGGCTTCTGGCTTCTGCCACACTAGCAATACTGGGCCCTCACTGGGACTCCTCCTGGATATCCGGTTGTTATCCTGTGTCATGGAGATCCTGCAGTTTTGGGTCTGCAGAACTGACCCCTTCATCTGCTCCAGCAGATCATAGATGGGGTGGATGTTGGGATGGGCCAACTCAAAGCCTTGGTTCTGGGCCTGGGTGGTTGCTGGGTTGGTCAGTGCACCAGCTCTCCCTTATCCTCACCACCAGAGTCAGCTCTCCAGCACCACCTCAGCTAGCTCACCCTATGCAGTAAGCAGCAAGGGGGTCAGTTCTGCTCTCAAACCCTCGGGACTGACTCACCCACACCTACAGCACCAAGATCAGCTCTACTGTGCTGGCCAGGTAAAGTACAGGGGCCACTCAGCTCGAGTCCTGCAGCTGGTGTGCTCCTCAGTGGATACAATAGCTAATAATTCATAGGGGGTAGTTACCCATTAACCCTCTCCAATCTATGATTAATTGTCTTGTGTAGAACCTTTGCAGGCAGCCATTGAAATTAAACAGGAGCTGGGCGTGGGCACACACACCTGTAATTCCAATGCTCATGAGACTGAGACAGGAGGAATGCCTGGAGTTTGAAGTCAGCTTGAGCTGCATAAGTGAGTTCTGGGCTAGCCTAGGCTACAGTATGAGACCCTACCTTATGTAAAATACAAGAGGGTTGGGAATATAGCTCAGTGGTAGAGCATTTGCCTAGTATTCATCCAGCCCTAGGTTCTAATTCCAGTATTGCAGAGACATACACACACACACACACACACACACACACACACACACACACACACACACACAGAGACAGAGAGACAGAGACAGAGACAGAGAGAGATTGAGATTAAACCTGGGACATGTTAACCATTTACACTGATGAAGAAGGTAAGATTAATATGATAATCTCATATGAATCAGAACCCACAAGGGGAAACTAGGGGAACAGAGACTCATATGAATAGCACACTAGGTATGACATGGTCGGTAGGATTCATTTCAATATAGAAAAAAATGATTTAATTTAATAACAGCACATGAAACTAACACAAAAAATTTAGAGACTTCTACAACTTTGTATCTTTTAAGAACTGGTAGAACAGAATTTCTCTTGAGAGTCAGAAGTTTTCCATCTTTACAGGTAAAAGAAAATAAAAATGGGCAAAATTTTAAGTATTTTTACCAAATAGAGTAAACAGGAAAGAAGTTCATGTGCAAAACTTTTTCCTCTCTCTTTAGAGTAGCATTTAAGACCTTTCACAACAAATACTGTCTACTTTTACAAGCTTATCTTCAGTGACTCTCTTTTCAGCTGGTGATATTGTCTTAACCTTATTATACCAGTTAATGATGAACAAACAGAATATGAGCTCCTAATTATAAAGATATTTCTAAGAAACTTTCTTGGAGACAACGTTGTTAATTGTTAAAATAATAACTCCAATAGAGTCTTAGACTTTTCTATGTGTGGGCAAAGAATATTATCAGTAGCCTTTTTTAATTTGTAAGAACAGTTTTACAAATATTTATACTTCCTGGGAACAAAGATATGAATTAAAACATTATTTCTAAAGCAAGACATTATCAAGTTTGAGGACCAATCAGAAACATGAAATTTTCTTGAAAGATAATTTTACAGGACTTGGAAACAATTCCCCAACTGAAGCATTTTTCTGAACAATTCCTTATCCAAATTTACTTCCAAGGACAAATTCTAAGAAATAGAAAATACAATAAACAGAGACAGTTCTGAATATTTCCACATAAACCATGTTATATGGGAAAGCAAAGTTGTTACTCTTTTAAATGTTAACTTTACGCTTTAGCAAGTAATTCTTTCACAACCTAGTTTGCATTGCAGAATAATAACTCTTCCTGTATGGATTCAAGAAAAAGGCATATCTCCTGTCTCTTTCTCAGACGTGTGTGTGTGTGTGTGTGTGTGTGTGTGTGTGTGTGTGTGTGTGTATGTGTGTGTGTGTGTGTGTGTGTGTGTGTGTGTGTGTAAGAGAGAGAGATTTGTGAAGACTTGCACAAATATATATAGAAAGAGATTTGTGAAGACTTGTGCAAATGTATTCACAAAACCAGGAAAAATGGAATAAATCAAAATCCAAATATTACCAACAGAAATGGAGTCAAGAAGAATCAGAATTGTACTCACTGCCCTTTAAAGCGTTTAGTATTAGCGGCCCATTAAAGCGTTTAGTATTAGCGGCCCACTGTGTCCATGCCTGGTGTTCTACCATTCCACACCTGTTTCTGTCTGGCAAAGTTTTACTCCTTCCTAGAGCTGCAATCATTCCCTCTTTGAAGTTTTAACAAATCCAAAATGAATGTTTGTGCCTTCCGCTAAGAATGTATATATTTCTTATCTTTTAAATTATTTTTTCTGAAATATTTTTATAACTTACAGGAAATTGAAAACCGAGTCCAGCTCATTCTCATAGATTCTCTGTCCATCTTCCTACACTGATAGCAGTTTACATGGTCATAGCATAGTTACAAAAACAAGGAAATGATCCTTTGTGGAAAACAATTGAATCCATCCTTTATTGGCATTTCATCCACTATTTTTCATTTACATCTTTTATTTGTTCCAGGATCCAACCCAAGATGCATTTAGTTGTCATGTTACCTTAGTGTCTTGAAGTTTCCCAGTGCTTTCTTGTATTTCATGACATCGAGCCTTTTGAAGTAAGGTAAGCCTGAATTCGTTTTTATTTTCTGATAGCTTACATTAACTCTATTAGCAGTTTTGCCATTTGGGCAGTAACAACACTTAAAATATGCTATGTACATGTGAGTATATCCTATTGGAGTTACTTAATGTGATTCATTACTAGTTAATCTTGATCACTAGGTTAAAGTTTTCTTACAGTAAATATAATATTCACTTTGTAATTATTAAATACTTCTGCATAAACACCTTCAGATTGTGCAAATTTCTTGTTTCTCCTACAGCTTTACCCACAAATTATTATAGCACATAAAAATTGTAGGATTTTCCAATTATAATTATTATTGTGGTGATTGCCTAACAGTGATCTTTCATTTCTCTCAACCCTCATATACATTTACTAATGTACTTGTTACAAAAGAAATATTTATTCATTATGCTCTATTTATTTACTTACTTATTTATTATTTATGGACAAATGGATATTAAGGTTAGCTTATGAATTAAACTTTAATGTTATCAATTATTTTATTACTGCAACAAGTAGAATTGTTTTCCTCCAAATGGTATATTTACATCTTAGCTCCCAGCAACTATGAATATGAGTTCTTAAAGTTTTATTTTATTTTTTATTTTTTAGTGAAAATAGATTTTTTTTATACAATATATTTTGATTGTGTTTCTCCTACCCCAACTCCTCCAAGATCCTCCCCAAACTCTCCACCCAACAAATCAACCCCTTTCCTACTCTCGTTAGAAAACAGGCAATAAGGACCACCTGCACCAACTGGAAGAAGAGCAGCCTCCATGTGAACAGCCCTCTCCAGCAACATCAACAGATCCTATAGGAACAAATGTCACCCCCAACAGCTGGGAAAACAGGCACAAGCAAAACCCACACCAGCTGGAAGAACAAACCCCATAGGCACAAGTAAAGCCCACACCAGCCAGAAGAACTGGACGATACCCTGGATCTAGGCATACAAACCCATATAAATCCCAGCTGACCTGACAACCAGCCAGTCAGCAGAACCCTTGTCCATTCAGGCCAAAAGACAATTAAAGGAACAAAAGACCCATCCAACACAAAAAAAAAATCACAAGAATCAACACCTGTACCTATAATTATCACAAACCCAGATGGGTAAATGGCAGAGTAAGAATATATTCAACAACATAAAGAGCAATATGGTATTACCAAAACTTAGTGGTTCTACAACAGCAAGACCTGAACATCCCAACACAGATGAAACAGAAGAAAACGACCTTAAAAATAACTTTATGAAGATGACAGATGCCCTTAAAGAAGAAATGAAAAAATTCCCTTAAAGAAATTGAGAAAAAGACAAAAAATGTAGGAAATCAATAAATCCCATAAAGAAAACCAAGAAAAAAAATCAAACAAGTGAAGGAAGCAATTCAAGACTTGAAAATTGAAATGGAGGCAATATAGAAAACACAAACAAAGGGAATTCTGGGATTGGAAAATCTGGGTAAATGAACAGAAACAGATGCAAGCATAACCAACAGACTACAAAAGATGGAAGAGAGAATCTCAAACATTGAAGATACAATAGAGGAAATAGATTCACTGGTCAAAGAAAATGTTAAATCCAAAAAATTCTTAACACAAACATCCAGGAAATCTGGGACACCATGAAAAGACCAAACCTAAGAATAATAGGGATAGAAAAAGGACAATTCTAGCTCAAAGGCACAGAAAATATATTCAACAAAGTTATTGAAGAAAACTTTCCCAACCTAAAGAAGGATATGCCTATGAAGGCACAAGAAGCTTACAGAACACTAAATAGACTGGACAAAAAAAGTCCCCTCTTCACATAATAATAAAAACACCAAACATACAGAATAAAGAAAGAATATTAAGAGCTGCAAAAAAATAAAGCCAAGTTACATATAAAGGCAGACCTATCAGAATTACACTCGACTTCTCAATTAAGACCCTGAAAGCCAGAAGGTCCTGGACAGACATTCTAGCTTGAGCAATAAGACAACAAAAGGAGATCAAGGGGATACAAATTGGAAAGGAAGAAGTCAAACTTTCGCTATTTGCAGATGATATGATAGTATACATAAGTGACTCCCAAATCTACCAGGGAACTCCTACAGCTGATAAACACCTTCAGTATTGTGGCAGGATGCAAGATTAACTAAAAAAATCAGTAGCTCTCCTATGTACAATTGATAAACGTGCTGAGAAAGAAACCAGAGAAACAATGTCCTTTATAATAGCCATAGATAATATATCTTGGGGTAACTCTAACCAAACAAGTGAAAGACTTGTATGACAAGAACTTCAAGTCTTTGAAGAAAGAAATTGAGGAAGTTATAAGAAAATGGAAAGATCTCCCAAGCTCTTGGATCGGTGGGATTAACATAGTAAAAATGGCAATCTTACCAGAAGCAATGTACAGATTCAATGCAATCACCATCAACATCTCAACACAATTCTTCACAGACCTCGAAAGAACAATACTCAACTTCATATGGAAAAGCAAAATACCCAGGATAGCTAAAACAATCCTGTACAATGAAGAAACTTCCAGAGACATCACCAGCCCTGACTTCAGGCTCTACTATAGAGCTTTAGTAATAAAAACAGCTTGGTATTGGCATAAAATAGACGACACATGAATCAGTGGAATCGAATTGAAGGCCCTGACATAA
This sequence comes from Peromyscus californicus insignis, assembly GCF_007827085.1. Classification (NCBI taxonomy): domain Eukaryota; kingdom Metazoa; phylum Chordata; class Mammalia; order Rodentia; family Cricetidae; genus Peromyscus; species Peromyscus californicus. The sequence goes on from NW_026294391.1 coordinate 14,630,913, forward strand.
ATCCACACACCTATGAATATCTGATTTTTGACAAAGAAATCAAAACTGTACAATGGAAAAAAGAAAGCATCTTCAACAAATGGTGCTGGCATAACTGTATGTCAACATGTAGAAGATTGCAAATAGATCCATATCTATCACCATGCACAAAACTCAAGTCCAAGTGGATCAAAGACCTCAACATAAATCCAGTTACGCTGAACCTGATAGAAGAAAAATTGGGAAGTAGCCTTGAATGCACTGGCATAGGAGACCACTTCCTAAATATAACACCAGTAGCATAGACACTGAGATTAACAATTAAACATTAACATCCTGAAACTGAGAATCTTCTGTAAGGCAAAGGACACAGTAAATAAGATGAAACGACAGCCTACATAATGGGAAAAGATCTTCACCAACCCTACATTTTACAGAGGGCTGATCTCCAAAATATATAAAGAACTCAAGAAATTAGACATCAAAATACCAAATAATCCAATTTAAAAATGGCGACAGATTTAAGCAGAATTCTCAACAGAAGAATCTCAAATGGCCGAAAGATATTTAAGGAATTGCTCAACTTTCTTAGTCATTGGTGAAATGCAAATCAAAACGACTCTGAGATACCATCTTACACCTGTCAGAATGGCTAAGATCAAAAACACTGATGACAGCTTAAGTTGGAGAGGATGTGGAGTGAGGAGAACACTCCTACACTGTTGGTGGGAATGCAAACTTGTACAGTCACTTTGGAAATCAGTATGGCGGTTTCTCAAAAAAAAATGGAAATCTACCTCAAGACCCAACAATACCACTCTTGGGCATATACCCAAAGGATGCTTAAACATACCACAAGGACACGTGCTCAACTATGTTCATAGCAGCATTGTTCATAATAGCCAGAACCTGGAAGCAACCTAGTTGTCCCTCAACTGAAGAATGGATAAAGAAAATGTGGTACATATACACAATGGAATATTACTGGGTGGTTAAAAAAAACAATGATGTCATGAAATTTGCAGGCAAATGGATGGAACCAGAACAAATCATCCTGAGTGAGGTAACCCAGACTCAGAAAGACAAACATGGTATGTAATCACTCGTTAGTGGAGATTAGATGTAAAGCAAAGGATTACCATGCTATAATCCACAGCCCTAGAGAAACTAGGTAACTAGGAGGACCCTGAGAAGGATGCATGGATCACTCTGGAGAGGGAAATAGATGAGATCTCCTGGGTAAACCAGGGTGAGGGGGGTAGAGGGGTAGTGATGGGGGACAGGAACTTGAGGGATCTGGATGGCCGAGTTGGGGGAAGAATGGAAAGGGAGAGAAATGAAAGAGATGTCTTGATAGAGGAGGCCATTATGGGGTTAGGGAGAAACCTGGTGCCAGGAAAACTGCCAGGAATCCACAAGGATGAACCCAAATTAGACTACTAGCAATAGTGGAGAGGGTGCCTAAACTGGTCTTCTCAGGTAATCAGATTGGTGAATACACTAATTGTCATCATAGAGCCTTCATCCAGTAACTGATGGAAGAAGATGCAGAGATACAAAGCTAAGCACTGGGCAGAGCTCTGGGAGTCCAGTTGAAGAGAGGAAGAGGGGATTATATAAGCAAGGTGATGAGGGGGGGTCAAAATCATGACAGGGAAACCCACAGAGACAGTTGACCCAGGCTCATGGGAGCTCATGTGTCGGACTCCAGACTGACAGCTAGGGATCCTGCGTGGGATCAACCTAGGCCCTCTGCATGTGTGTGACAGTTGTGTAGCTTGGTCTGTTTGTGGGGCCCCTAGCAGTGGGACCAGGATCCGTCCCTGGTGCATGAGCTGGTTTTTTGGAACTTATTCCCTATGGTGGGATGCCTTGCTCAGCCTTGATGTGGGGGGGAAGAGTTTGGTCAGTCCTCAACTTTATATGCCACACTTTGTTGAGTGCCATGGGAGGTCTTACCCTTTCTGAGGAATGGGTGGGGATGGTAGAAAGGAGGTGGGGGGAGGGAGTGGGAGGAGAGAAGGGAGGGGGAATTGTGGTTGGTATGTAAAATAAATTGAAAATTTTAATAAAACAGAAAATAAACAGGAATCTAAAGAATAATAGTAAAATAAATAAAAATAAGATAAAACAAAAAAAATGCCATTGAGTTCTTTTTGTGTTGTCCATTTACTGCTGGGAATGGGGCCACTCCTTAAGAGTTGTTTGTATCTCCAGTGAGACTCCTTTGGAGAAAACTTCTTTTTCACTTATGAGTGACTATCAATAGCTTCTGGCTTAGGGATGGGGGCTGGTGCGCACTTCTGGCAGTGATGGGACCCCATCTGGTGCATACCCATGCAGACCCTGTGCATGCTGCATCTGATTCTGTGAGTTCACATGTTCATCGACTCTGCTGATTTAGAGAGCCTTGTTCTCCTGGTGTCCTCCATCCCCTCTGACTCCACGCTCTTTCTGCCTCCTCTTCCACAGGTTTCCCTGAGCTCTGAGGGGAGGGATTTGATGGAGACATCCCAGTAAGAGCTGTATGTTCCAAGGTCTCCCACTCTCTACACATTGTCTAGCTGAGGGTCTCTGTATTTGTTCCCAACTACTGCTGGAGGATGCTTCTCTGATGATGGCTGAATAAGGCACTGATCTGATTCTCTAGCCATCATAGCCAGCAGGTTTCCAGGGAGTGCCTGTGGGAGTCGGTGGTGGAGACCATGAGTTCATTTTTAAATAACGTCTTTTCACATGCAATTCAGTTCAAATACAAGTATGCTGAATTGTAGCGGTAACACCCATGCTACCACCACCCGTTCACCATATCCGAGTGAGGGGATGTGGATCAAAAAACAGAGACAAGAGACAGCGGGTCATTTGTCTCAGCAGTTTTGAAGGAGGGAGGAAACCTTAAATACAGGCTTATAGTACAATGGGAGAACCCAGGAGGGCAGAAGTTCGCTCCTGATGTTCTACATTCTTGCATCTAAGCTGTTAACGCCCAATATGCAGGATCCACAAACCAGGAACCTCCGGTGAGCATTCTGGAGGAAGGAAAGCGGCAGGGAATCAGCATAGGGAGGACATGTGGTCAAGGTCAGCAAGCAAGGCAACAGCTACCCAACTGAATTTGTGCAGTGTTATTGTACAATAGATGGAAATTTGGAATATGACACACAGAAGACAGAAGTATGCTATGTGAAAATGATGAAAAAGATTGGAATTAAACTTCTCCCACTTAGAATCACCAGTGCTTTCTTATAGTTACTAGAATCTAAGGTGGATTTATAAAATAGATCGTCCCTCAGAGCCTGCAGAAGGAAGCAACTGTGCTGACATCCTGCTTTTGGACACCTGTCTTGTAGAGCTGTGAGCTACCAAATCACCATGATTTTAAGCTCTGTAGTTTCTGGTTATTTGTTGCTGCCTTCCTAGGAAATGAATACAAATACTTAGTTTTTCCAGTTTGGGCCATTGAAATTTCCTTTGGGTTGACCTTTTTTTTTTCCCCAGCAGTATCTTAATTTTGCAGTTAACATTTGTTTCCTTGAACCTGAACTAAGAACCCACTACCTTCTATAAGGAGCCCTGTTTTTCTCTATTGAAGAATGATATTTTAAAATGAAGATGACACAGAGATGATAAGTCTGCCCTAGCATATATAAGACCTGGGTTACATCTTGTATAAAACAAGAAACTTGGAACTAGAGTGATGTCTCAGTGGTTAAAAGCACTTCCTGTTCTTCCAGAGGATTCAAATTTGGTTCCTAGCACCACATTGAACAGTTCACAAATGCCTGTGACTCTAGCTCCAGGGAATCCTTCATCTGCTTCTGGCCTCCATAGGCACATGGCATACACAAAAGCACTTGCACATGCATACGCATGTGTGCACACGCAAACACACACACACACACACACACACACACACACACACACACACCACTCACATACACATACACATACACACACACAATGAGAAATAAATGTTTTTCTGAGGCTTCACAATATTCAGGCCTATTTGAGACATACAGCATGGAAAAGCATGTTTCTATGTCAATATATACATATATACACAGCTATACTTTGGTATCTATACTAAAAATCATATACATGCACGAGAAATGATTCTAACATAGTGCCACAAAGTTCATTCTAGCAGTACAGCTATCCCCACCATATGTCTTTTATTCTTCAGCCACAAGAAAACCCATTCTCATTATGTACAATATACTTACTCAGTTCTAGTATAAAATATGAAGTGATTTCAGGAGTTTTAACCCAATACGCTGTGAGAAACACATTTACCAAGCTAATTACAGTTCTTCTCTTTAGCCTCATCAAAAGATTCTCAGTTTAACTTGTTTTTCTCTTTCAGTTCTTCACACAGTTGTGATTATGTGCTGCTCATTTTAAGTATGCTTAGCTTTGTTAAATGTTTGTAAATCAATCTCTGTTCTAACATTCTGATTGGCTTCAAAGTTTCGCTTTGGAGTTTTTTGACATTGTGATAATTCTGAGAATTAAGTTTATACAAAATTGCTATAAAGAAAATTATAATTTGAAACTCCTTTTGGACCTCGACTGCTGCATTCATATCTCCACTTTCCTCTGCCAATACTACTACTTGTAGGCATTGTCAAGTTGTGCCATGTAATTATTCCAACTTACATTATATCAGCTGTCTATGACAATGCTTGTTGTTATGACAAAATACCAGACCAAAGCAACCTAAGAAAGGAAGGGAGTATTTAGAGCTGCAGTTTGAAGGTACAGTCCATCTGAAAGTCATAGTACCAGGAGGAGGCAGACTGTCCTATTGTATCCACAGACAGGAAGTACTGAGCAATAAATGCTGGTGTTCAGCCAGCTCGCTTTCTTCTTTCTATTCAGTTAAAGACTATAGTCCACAGGGTTGTGCTACACATATTCAGGGTGATGTTCCTTCTTCAACCAAAACTTCCCTGGAACATCTTTATAGTCAAACCCAGAAGTAACTCTAAATACTCACAGTGGTTCTAAATTCCATCAAGTTGACAATTATCATTAGCCATCCCAATAGATTCAGTAATAATGTGCTTTTTATGCATAACATTTTTACTAGGCTATATTCAACGTGATATGGTTCATTATGACATTTTCATACATAATGCTGAGTGTGGTGGTGCACACCTGTAATCCCACCACTGGGTGGAGAGAAGCAAAGAGATCAGGAAAGTCAAGGCCAGCCTTGCCTACATAGTGAGTTTGAGGATAGTATAGGTACATGCAATCTTGTATTAAAATACAACATGCAGGATAGACCAAAATCAAGCTAAAATTGAGGTAAAAGATTTTTGGCTGTTGGCTAGCTTTCACAGTGCCAGAAGGTGCTATCTATGGTCCTAGGAAAGAATCATCAACAGTCTTACTCAGCTGAGGACCCCATGTACTACAGTACAAATCTGCCAGGCAAGAGTGGTCCACTAGTTTAATGGTGACACATAACCGATCTGAGAGTAGTCAATAACTTTCAATTGGATTTGAGGCCCATTCCACAAGGAGGAACTCATGACTAGTATTGTAAACATGCTAAAAGTCCACATTGAGTCATAAGCCCTAGTGATGAAACTGTTGCTGTTATTTTGCTAAATGGACATATTATACCCATCAAATTGCTTTCTAAATGACTATGCTTATGCCCTTATGTTAATATTGCTGTTGGCTCTGGACACAGAAACTTCTTGGCAGTGAGTGCTGGTTATTACAGAGGCTCACAACTGATCAGAGTGCTGATAATAAGTGACTATTGAATGTTTAGGCTCAAATAGGACATATGTATCACCCTCTCCAAGGCTCATAGCATACTGCAGAAGAGTGGGGAGAAAGAATATAAGAATATAAGAGCCCATGGTAAGTGTTGTGAAATGCTGTCTTGCATGGTAATTGTACTCAGGAGCTCACAGTAGCTATGACTACGTGTATAAGAATTACATAAAATTGGGCCTGTGAACATTACATCCCGGAAGAGGCTCACAAGGCCTATCCCTGATGCTCTATAGGCAGTTAATGGTTACTGCCTATATTGATGGACATCTAGGCTGATTCCCTTTCCATGTTGCTGTGAATGGTGCAGTGATATATATATATATATATATATATATATATATATATATATATATATATATATATGTGTGTGTGTGTGTGTGTGTGTGTGTGTGTGTGTGTGTGTGTGTGTGCGTGCAAGTGTCTCTGAGAGGCAGGACTTAGAATCATTGGGTATATAACCAAGAATAGAAGAAGAGCTGGGTCATTTGGTAGCTCTACTTCAGTTTTTTGAGAAACATCCATCTTTATTCTCATAGTAGCTATACCAAGAATAAGGGTTCCACTCTCCCCACATGTTCACTGGCATTTATTGTCTTTTATTTTCTTGATATTAGCTATTCCAGTTGAGCAAGACATAATCTCAAAGTAGTTTTCATTTGTATTTCTGACAGATAGTATATTGGATACTTTCCCACTTATTGACAATTTGTATACCTTCTATTGAGAATTATTTTATCAGTTTGCTAGCTGACCAACTTATTGATGGGATAATTTAGGTTTTTGGTGTTTAATGTTTTCAGTTCTTCATGTATCCTAAATATTAATCACCTGTCTGATGCATAGTTAGAAATATAGTCTATATCATACTGTCTTTTCATACTTGTGATTGCTTTCTTTGATCTAAAAACTTCTCGACTTTGTGTAACTCCTTTGTCAATTCTTGGGATCATTTCCTGTGCTACTGGAATCTTGTTCAGAAAATAATTGCTATTTCTATATCTTAAAGTATTTACCTTTGTTTTCCCCTAGCAGTTTCAAATTTTCAGGTCTTACATGGAAATATAAGTAACTGATTAATTTTTGTGATTTTGTTTAGATATTTTGTGATGTTTAGAAAGAAGCTTCTATGTACACATCAGCTAGATTTCCACTATTATATGACTAAAGTATGTTGTGTCTTCATCATTAGGATCATACCATCAAGTTCTTGAAAGTAACTAAAAGCTTTGGTAGTAGCCCATAACACTTAGAGGTCTGTGGGACCTCAATGGCCAACAACACCAAAGTAGGTAATCTGTTCCTAGAACTGGGTTTACATTTGTTAGCCTGTGGTGTCTAGTAGGTGGTAAATGGAAGCCTCTTTTGAATATAGTTTGTTTCCTCCTCTCTGACTGGTACTGAGGATAGAACTTTCAAGAGTAGGTTCCTCAGTAAATCCTTGTGATGGTTTGAATGAGATGAGCCCCATAGGCTTAAGTATTTGAATGCTTAGGGAGTGGCACTAGGAGGTGTGGCCTGGTTGGAGTAGGTGTGACCTTGGTTGTAGTGAGACATTCAACAAAGCCATTGTATCTGGCATGAATTCTGGAGTGATGATATCTAGGCTTTGAAGTAACCTTTTGCATATAGTGATTATTAGCGGATGTTCATGGAGTTGCTTTTCCTGAAGGATTCACAAAGCCTTTGCATAACTTAGTCTGGATACATACCTGAAAAACCAGGAAGTCTTATATGTTTCAGAATTGCTTAGGTAATGGTTCCTTCAGGGGACTCCTAGATCAGAGGTTTTGCATGTGGAAATTGACTCGCTAGAAGTAAGTGCCTTTTGTGTAACAATAAAGAGGCTTCTGTGAAGCTGCTAGGCATTCAGTCCATCAGAGATTGCTCCATCCTGTAGTGTCTATCTTTCTTTGAGCAAACTGCTTAACTCAGAACCCCAACAGTTGTTGGAGTAGGTGTGGCCTTGTTGGAGGAAGTGTGTCACTGAGGGTGGGCTTTGGGGTTTCAGAAAGCCCAAGCCAGGTGCCGTGGTGCTCTCTCTTCCTCCAGCATGCTGATCTGGATGTAGAACTCTCAGCTGCTTCTCCAGCACCATGTCAGCCTGTGTGCACTGTGGGAATTCACAACTAATAAAAATGAGAAAGATATATTCAAAAGAATAGCTCTGCAAGCTTATTTTTAGTTTCAGTTTGATTCATAGTTTTTCATTTAAAAAATTTCTATTTTTTTCCCAAAATCTCAATTTCTTTGTTGATTATATCTTCCATGTTGCTGCCTTTTTTTAAATCTGCTGTCACTTGGGGAGAGCAACCTATAGTCTTGGCAACAGCATGGATTGTTGGGGGATTCCCACAGGACCCTTTTGACCAACAGCTCAATTGAACGTAACCCAGCCCTGGTACTGGAAGCTTGATTTAGTGACAAGAGATGGATAGTTGGGACTCTACCTCCTTCATTATTTGGAGACTTCATTAGGATCACTATCATATATTTTAGGAAGTTTCTACTGCACTAGTTTTCCATACCACCCCACACATGCCCCTGAATTCTAGCTGTCTTTCTGGCATTCTCTCCCTCAACCCCATTATCCCTCCCCCCTCCCCACCTGATCTTCTCATTCTCATTTCACCCCCACCTACGGTCAACCCATAAAATCTACTCTATTTTCCCCTTCCCAGGGAGAACCATGCATTTGCCCCACTCCTTGAGCCCTCCTTGTTACTTAACCTCTCTGGGTCTGTGGATTGTAGCATGAGTATCCTTTACTTATCAGCTAATACCCACTTATGAGTGAGAACATACCATGTTTGTCTTTCTGGATCTGGGTTACCTCACTCAGGATGATTTTTTTTCTGGTTCCATCCATTTGCCTGCAAATTTCATGATGTCATTTTTTTAAACAATCGAGTAATATTCCATTGTGTAAATGTAACACATTTTCTTTATCCATTCTTCTGCTAAGGGACATCTAGGTTGTTTGCAGCTTCTTGCTATTATGAACAGAGCAGCAATCATGGTTGAGCAAGTGTCCTTGTAGTAGGGTGAAATGTCTTTTGGGTACATGCCCAAGAGTGCTATAGCTGGATCTTGAAGTAGATCAATTCCCATCTTCCTGGAAAATATCACACTGATTTCCATAAGTAGATAATAAGACTTTGTTATGCTCCCACCAGCAATGGATGAGTATTTCCGTTACTCCACAGTCTTGCCAGCATGAACTGTCAGTTGTTCTGTTGACTTTGGACATTCTGTTGGGTATAAAATGAAATCTCGAGGTAGTTTTGATTTAATTTCCCTGATGGCTAAGGATGTTGAATATTTCTTTAAATGTTTCTCAGACAGTTGGGTTTCCTCTATTGAGAATTCTCTATTTAGATCTGTACTTGATTTTTAAAATTTGATTATTTGGTTTTTTTTTTTGATACCTAGTTTCTTGAGTTCTTTATATACTATGGATATTACACCTCTATCAGATGTGGAGTTGGTAAAACTCTTCCCATTCTATAGGCTGCCTCTTTGTCCAATTGACAGTGTTCTTTGCCTTACAGAAGCTTTTCAGTTTCATGAGATCCCATTTACTAATTGTTGATCTTAGTGCTATCAGTGTTTTGTTCAGAAAGTTACCTCCTATGTCAATGTGTTCAAGGGTACCCACACACACACTTTCTCTTCTATCAAGTTCAGGGTATCTAGTTTTATGTTGAGGTCTTTGATCTATTTTGAGTTGAGTTTTGTGCAGGGTGATTAAGTATGGATCTATTTAGATTCTTCTACATGCAGCCATCCAGTTTGACCAGCACCATTTGTTGAAGATGCTTTTTTTTCCCAGTGTGTATTTCTGGTGTCTTTACCAAAAATTAGGTGTATATACATGTATGAACATATGCCTGGGTCTTCAATTTAAATCTATTGATCAACATCTCTGTTTTTATGTCAATACTGTGATGTCTTCATTACTATAGCTTTGTAGTACAACTTGAAATCTAGATGGTGAGACTTCCAGCAAGTTTTTTTTTTCCAGCAAGTTTTTTATTGTTCAGGATTGTTTTAGTTATCCTGGTTTTTTTTCTGTTTCCATGTGAAATTGAAATTTATCCTTTCAAGATCTGTGAAGAATTGCATTGGAATTTTGATGGGGATTGCACTGAATCTGTAGATTGCTTTTGGTAGGATGGTCATTTTTACTATGTTAATCCTATTGATCAATGAGCATGGGAGATCTTTCCATTTCTGATATCATCTTCATTTTCTTTCTTCAAAGATTTGAAGTATTTTTTCATACAAGTCTTTCAATTGCTTTGCTTTGTTAGAGTCATATCAAGATGTTTTATATTATTTGGGGATATTGTGAAATGTGTTGTTTCCCTGATTTCTTTCTCAGTCTATTTGTCATTTGTATATGGGAGGGCTATTGATTTTTAATGAGTTAATTTTATATCCAGCCACTTTGCTGAAAGTGTTTACCAGCTCTAAAAGTTCCTCAGTGGAATTTTTGGGTCACTTATGTGTCCTATCATATCATGTGCAAATAGAGATACTTCGAATTCTTCCTTTCCAATTAGTATCCCCTTGATCTCCCACAGTTGTCTTATTGCTCTAGCTAAGACGTCAAGTACTATATTGAATAGATTTGGAGAGAGTGGTCAGCCTTGTCTTGTCCCTTATTTAAGTGGAATTGCTTTAAGTTTCTCTCCATTCAGTTTGATGTTGGCTGTGTGCTTGCTGTAACCTGCCTTTACTATGTTGAGATATGTCCTGTGTGTTTCTAGTTTCTCTGGAATTTTTCTTATGAAGGGTATTGGATTTTGTCAAAGGTCTTTTCTTCATCTAATAAGATAATCCTGTGATTTTTGTCTTTCAGTTTGTTTATATAGTGGATTACAGTTATCGATTTACATATGTTAAACCATCCCTGCATCTCTGGGATGAAGCCTACTAGATCATAGTACATCTTTTTGATGTACTCTTGGATTCAGTTTGCAAGTATATTTTTTTTAGTATATTTGCATCTATGCTCATAAGGGAAATAGTCTGTAATTCTCTCTTTTTTTTTTTGGTTGGGTCTTTATGTGGTTTGGGTATCAGGATAACTGTGGCCTAATAGAATGAATTAGGCAATGTTCCTTTTGTTTTTATTTTGTGGAATATTTTGAGGAGTATTGGGCTTTTTTGGTTGGGAGATTTTAATGATTGTTTCTAGTTCCTTGAGGGTTATAGGTCTATTTGAATTCTTTATCTGATAATTAATTTAACTTTGATAAGTGGTAACTATTGAGAAAATTATGCATTTCTTTTATATTTCTGAGTTTGGAAGAGTTTTTTTAACTATGTCCTTATGATCCTCTGAGTTTTCTCAGTGTCTGTTGTTATGTCCCCCTTTTTGACTCAGATTTTGTAAATTTGGATATTCTTTCTCTGCTTTTTAGTTAATTTGGATAAGGGTTTGTCAATATTATTGATTTTTCTCAAAGAACCAACTCTTTGTTTTATTGATTCTTTGTATTATTTTGCTGTTGTTTCTATTCTATTGATTTCAGCCCTGAGTTTGATTATTCTTGCCATCTACTCCTTTTGAGTGTTATTTCTTTTTTTTTCTAGAGCTTTCAGGTATGCTGTTAAGTTGCTAGTGTGAGATCTCTCCAGTTTTTTTTTTTTAAATGTAGGTACTTAGTGATATGAACTTACCTCTTAGATCCACTTTCATTGTGTCCCATAAGTGTGTTATGTATTAATTTTCATTCAATTCTAGAAAGCCTTTAATTTCTTTCTTGATTTCTGTCTTGACTCATTTTTTATTCAGTAGTGAGTTGTTTAGTTTCCATTAGTTTGTAAACTTGCTATTGTCTCTGTCATTGTTGATATCCAGTTTTACATCTGTGGTGACCAGGAAGTTGCTTCAGTTTTCTTGTGTCTGTTGAGAGGTGCTTTGTGACCAAATATGTAGTCAGTTTTGGAGAAAGTTTCATGAGGTGCAGAGAAGAAGGTATAATCTTTTGTGTTTGGTGAAATGTTCTGTAAATATCTGTTAATTCCATTTGTTTTATATTGTCTGTTTAGTTTTTATCTGGATGACCTATTAGTGAGAGTAGGGTATTGAAGTCTCCCATTAGCATTGTGTGAGGGTCAATATGTGATTTAAGCTGTAGTTGTAGATAGATATTGTTTAAATTTGGTTTTATCATAGAATGTCTTATTTTCTCCATCTATTGTGATTGAAAGTTTTGCTGGATATAGTAGTCTGGCCTGGCATCTATGGTCTCCTAGAGTCTGTAGCACATCCTGTCCAGGCTCTTCTGGCTTTTAAAGTCCCCATTGAGAAGTCAGGTGTAATTCTAATAGGTCTTTCTTTATGTGTTGCTTGTTTTTTTTCCTTTGCAGTTTTTAATATTCTTTCTTTGTTCTGTTTGTTTGGTGTTTTGATTATTATGTACTGAGGAAACTTTCCTTTACTGGTCCAGTCTATTTGGTCTTCTGTGTGCTTCTTGTACCTTGGTAGACATCTCTTTCTTTAGGTTAGGGAATTTTTTTTCTATGATTTTGTTGAAAATATTTTATGGGCCTTTGAGCTGGAGTTCTTCTCCTTCTTCTATTCCTGTTATTCTTAGATTTGGTCCTTTCATATTGTTCCATATTTCCTGGATGTTTTGGAGCAGGAATTTTTTGAGGTTTAACATTTTCTTTGGCCAATGTATCCATTTCTTCTAGCACATCTTCAATGCCTGAGATTTTCTCTTCCATCTCTTGTATTCTGTTGGTGAGGCTTGCCTCTGTGGTTCCTGTTTGTGTTCCTAAAGTTTTCATTGCCAGATTTCCCTCAGTTTGGGTTTTCTTTATTGATCCTATTTCCACTCTCGGGTCTTGAACAGTTTTATTCATTTCCTTCCACTTTTTGTGTTTCCATTGATTTCCGCTTTAAGCATCTGGCTTAGTTTGTACTCCATTGGTGTGATGAAACACTACAACCAAAAGAAACTTGAGGAGAAAAGTGTTTGTTTTGCTCACAGTTCCATATAACAATTCATCATCAAAAGCAGTGAGGGCAAGAACTCACACAGGGCAGGAACCTGGAGGCAGGAGCTGATGCAGAGGCCATGGAAGAGTGCTGCTTACTGATTTGCTTCCATGGCTTATTCAGCCTGCTTTTTTATAGAACCCAGTACCACCGTCCCAGGGATGGCAACACCCACAGCTTTCCCCTATTGATCACTAATTAAGAAAATTCCTTGCAGCCTGATCTTATGAAGGCATTTTCTCAATTGAGGTCCCCTCTTCTCAGATGATTCTAGCTTGTTTCAAGTTGGCACAAAACCAACCAGTACAACTGACCCCTTGTCAACTTGACACACAAACATCACTTTTCAATTAGAACTTTCCTTTCTTATTTATCTCCAAGATGGAACATTAGTATCACAATAGTTAATGTAAATAACTTTAAAGGTCACACAGTACTTACAAGTTCAAACACATTAAAAGTTCATTCTCTTTAAAATATTCAATATCTTTAAAAATCAAAAAAACTCTTTTAAAAATTCGAAGTCTTTCAGTGTGGGCTCTGTAAAAATCAAAATTAAGTTAAATGCTTTCTTCAAGAGGGAAGAACCAGAGTATAGCCACAATCAGAAAAAAAGTGAAACCAAACTCCAACAGTTAAAATAACCCAATGTCCAATTGTCTGGAATCCATACGAAGTCTTCTGGGCTCTCCAAAGTGTGTGGGTCACTTCTCCAGCTCTGCCCTCTGCAGCACAGTTTGTTTCAAAGCCCTGGCAGGGTTCTATTCCACTGCTGCTGCTGTTCTTGGTGGTCATCCCATGGTACTGGCATCTCCCAAACTGCTGGGGTCCCTTGCTGCAACTGGGCTGCACTTTTATCAAAAGCCTCTTCTGGGCTCTCTTCAGGGACTTCACACACTTGCCACACAGTGCCAAGCCTCAGCTGCTCTCCATGACTCCTTCATACCTTCAAAATCAGCACCACCTTGGTGACTCTTACACTACCAAGTTCAGCTGCTAGCAAAAGGTTCAACCTTGGCTATGTCTGGAATACAGCATTTGTGTATTGACTCTTAAGAAACACTTTCCAGGTGAAAACCTTAGTGATGCTGATCTCTTAATAATCACCAATTCCTTAGTTACAGCTAACCAGCATGAAGTATCCCAGCAAAGCCAAGGTTTCACTTTAGTAGTTCCAGTATCTTGCTAATCACAACTGATTCTTCAGCCCCAGATAACCAGAACTACAGAGTCTTCAAACTTCACAAGCCAGGCTTCCATCATCTGTACCGCTCTCAACATTCTTTTCTTCCAAGTTCCTACAGAAAAGATCACTACATTCTCAATACCCAGTGATTTTTCTAGCCCAAAGTTCCAAAGTCCTTCCATAGTTCTTCCCAAAACAACATGGTCCAGTCTGTCATAGCAACATCCCACTATCCTGGTACCAACTTCTCTTAGTATTGTATTGCTGTGATTAAAAAAAAAAAAAAGCAGGGGTGGAACCTGGAGGCAGGAACAGATGTAGAGGCCACAGGAGGGTGCTGCTTACTGGCTTGCTTCCCCTGGCTTGCTCAGTCTGCTTTCTTATAGACTCCAGGACCACCAGCCCAGGGATGGCACCACCCATCATGGGCTGGACCTTCCCCGGTTGATCACTAATTGAGAAAATGCCTTACAGCTGGATCTCATGGAGGCATTTCCTCAACTGAGGCTCCTTCCTCTCTGATGACTCTAGCTTGTGTTGTTGTGCCCTTGTCTCGAGACCCCCAAGCAAGACCACTACAGATCCGATGCAAGTACAAAGGGGTTTATTTATTAAAGCAAGCAAGCCCGGGCTACAACACACTGGCTAGCCAGGTGAAGGAAGACGACTCTGAGCTCTCAAAGTGAAGAGTTTTTAAAGGGAAAAACCGCAAGCTAGGGAGTACAAGCCTTTGCATTTCAGGGTCATACTTCAGCTAACAGGAACATTTAGCCAAGAGAAGAACTACAGAAGACAAAATACATTTGGAGACTCTCCCAGTACTATTGGAGAGTCTCCCAGTACTATTGAAGACTTTGATGGATTAAGCCTTTGTTTTAGCTATTTCTTGGCCAGCAGCCTACCCACCCTGACTGCGGGGGGGGGGGGGGGGGGGTCGCCTTGACCGGAGTCTTGGCTGGGTGTTTATGTCTCTGAAACTTGGTTCAGCTTTTATCTTAGTATTGCTAGAAATTAAGTTTTCTTTAAAATGGAGTTTGTCTTGCTCTCTCAGGGTCAAGTTGACACACAAAACCAGCCAGTACAATCTTGTATCATATTCATAAAGGCTATTTTAAGGTCTTTTTTTTTCTTGTGGTTTAGCTATGCTGAAATACTCAGGACCTACTGTGATTGGCTCTATTGGAGACATATTGTCCTGGCTATTACTGATTGTGTTTTTATGCTGGTGCCTTGGCATCTGTGTTTGGGAAGATTGTAATTCTAGGTGCTGATGTCTGGTCATGTCTTTGCTAGGTGGGTGTTTCGTTTCTTTCCTCTCTGGTTCTCAGGAGAGTGTGGTGGCTGTTTGTGTTGGGTAGGAAATTCTTCTACGGTCCTGATAGGTGTGGCCACTGAGGGTTCCAGGTAAAATGTGCTTCTAGGTATTGGGACCTAAGACTTGGGAATAGGTGGTGGCTGAAGGGTTCAAAGGAAGAAGAAAGCAGGGTGTTACACCAGGATCTGCTTAGTCCCCTGGAAATTGTTGCAGATAGTGTGGAGAGGCCACAGCAGAAGGTCTGTTACAGCTCTGAGGATGATAATGCGGGATTGGACTTGAAGAAATGGAGAGGTGAAGCTCTGCAGTTAGCCTACGTGCTTCCTTTGTCAGAGTGGCCTGTAGGCTCCCAGGGAGTGCCTGCTGGGGTGGGGGGCTGGGATCAAGTGATGAGTGGGGGGAGGGGAGTTTAGGAGGGGAAGATCTGTGGTGTGGAATGCACTGGAGATGGGGGGTAAAGGGGGAAGGGAGGCTTCCCTTGTGATGCAGATCTGGGGATGAGACTGGGAGATTGGGTTTGAAGGAGCAGAGGGAGAGATGGAGATCTGCAGTTAGCCTACTTGCTTTCCTGGTCAGAGTGACCTGTGGGTTGATGAATCGGCTGCCACCATCCTGGGCTTGAAAGCCATCTTGTAGTAAGGACAAACTAGGCCCATTCCTGTTTACAATTTAATCTGTTTCTCAAGGATGGGGCTATGCCCCACCTGTCACCTTAACTACAAATGGCTCTGTACTGCCTGATCCAGGAAATGACAACCATGTCTTTGTTTCAAAAGGTTATTATGACCACCTATAGACTTGCAAGCATGTCTTTGTATCAGGAGGTTATTAAGATTAACTTGTTGTGCATATGTTCTGCTTCCAAAACCCCACCTGTTCACCTGTAAATCCCCCATTTGGAAAACCTCTACCCCTGAACTATAAAAACCCTCATCTTCCATGTCCAAGGCTGACCTCTTGAACCCCGACTTAGGGGAAAGCAGGCTGTGTACGTGAATAAAAAAGCTTGCTTGAATTAATTTGGCCATGATGATTTGGGTCAGTGGTCTTTCTCCTCAAATCTTTGAGATTAACATAGTTCTCCAGAGAGTTTCTACTGGAGTAGGGGGCTGGAATAAAGCAAGAATTGGGGAGGAAGGTGAGGATTGGAAGATCTCTTTGATTTACTGGAGATGGGGACATGAGGCTGGTGGTGATGGAAGGCCACAGTAGGCAATCTGCTGAAGAGCTGGGGATGAGACTGGGGAATTGGATTTGGAGAAGCAGTGAGGGAGTTGCAGATCTGCAGTTAGCCTACCTGCTTCCCTGGCTGGAGTCACCACTATTTTATAATATGAAAAAACAGGGATAATGGAATAAAGAAAACAACTAAAAGCAGGGAAAAGAGAAAAAAAGATACAAATTCCTGCTTAGTGTAATGCTTATAATGGATATGACATAGGGAGTAAGATTATCAAAGTAATTTATATGCGTGTGTGTGTTGCAGTCAAGGAACAGAAGTGATAGAATGAATCTCTCTCTCTCTCTCTCTCTCTCTCTCTCTCTCTCTATATATATATATATATATATATATATATATATATATATATATATATATATAAAGGGGATTTATTAGATTGTTTACAGGCTGTAGTTGAGGCTAGTCCAACAATGGCTGTCTCTCTGTGAAAAGATCAAAAATCTGGTGATTGTTCAGTCTATGAGGATGGTTGTCTCAGTCTATTGTGGGGTATTCACCAGAGAAGACTTCTCAGATATGGATTTAAACCAATAGAAAGTCTTTATCAACACGCCGGCAACTACACTGGGTGTTTGGGATCCCAGTGTAGCTCCGAGCTTTTCTTAGGAGAGCTTCTAAGCACAAAGGCCATGTCCTGGGTTAACATACTTCAGTTAACAAGATCATCTAGCCAGAAGCAGAACTACAGAAGCCAAAAGCAAGGTTAGGACATTTAGAGACTTTCCCAGAACTATGGACTTTGCTGGATTAGGTCTCTTTTTGGTTTTGGCAGGTGGTGCTGTCTATGTGCTGAGTTATACAGCCTGAATGGCACTTCCATCATGGAGTCAGTTGTGCTAAGGTCTGGGACCCTGTTACATTCTACACTGGTCCTAGTGAGTGAGTCAAATTGACAACTTATCTTGCTCTAAAGAGGTGGAGTTAGTCCTAAGGACCATTAATTTTACTGAACTGATACATAATTGGCCAAATAGTTTAAGATGCAGGGACTAGCTGTTAATCTAACCAGAATGAGAATTAAAGGCCCAGTCTGGAATGACAGTCAGGAAGACCAAAAGAACAGAGATTTGTATCAATTATCCGATTTATGTCTTTGTCCCTTTTTTTTTTTTTTTTGGAGTTTTTTTTTTCAGCCTTGGCAAGATTTTTTTAATTACTCATGATCAGTTAGCATACAAACAACATGATTCACCCAAAGCCAGACATAGTTTTCTTTATCTCATTTGAAGTCTAAGCCTCTCCAATGTTGTAGGATCGTTTCTGTAAGGGAATCTATCTAACTGTTGTTTTAATACCTCCAGGTCCTGATCAACTGTCTACTTAGTCTGGAAAACATGAGAAGAGGCACATTTAGTCAAACCATTGGTACATGCTCACCAAGTAGTCTCAGGGGCTCAGTGATATTGCTGTTATCCAGATGAATTAACTTATAAGTCAGAATAGCAGGCATCAGAATAAGTGGAAGTGCCTAGGTTAGAGATTTTGGAGATTAGACAAGTTTCAGTCCCTTATAAGTTCTCTAATGTTAATTTGGACTGTCCCTATCACAGTGAGTTGTCAGTCAGTGGGCTGACAGTCTGGTGGGCAGTGGGTATGTGAGTGCAGGTACTGCAGAAGCCGGGCAAACAATGGTCCTATCAGTGCAGGTGCTGGCAAAAGGCAGATGGGGCAGTGGGCATGTGAGTGCAGGTGTCTGCAGAGGACAGAGAGAGGCAGTGGGCATGTGAGTGCAGGTACCTGCAGAGGACAGTGGGGAAGTGGCCATGTAAATGCAGGTGACAGCAATGGTCACTGGTACAGTGCACATGTGAGTGCAGCTGCCTGCAGAGTAGAGAGGGTCAGAGGTCACATTTGTGTGCTTGCTTGCAAAGGCCAGGGGGGCAGATGGTAGTAGTGCATGTCTTTAGTGCCAACACTTGGGAGGCAGAGGCAGATTGATCTCTGAGGTCAAGGCCAGCTTGTTCTTCAGAGCATGTTCCTGGGCAGCCAGTGCTACACAAAGAAGCCCTTTCTCAAATAAGAAAAAATAGAATGTAAAGGCTATGGGGGCAGAAGGCATGCATGTGCAGTTTCCTGCAGAGCCCGGGGGGTGGGGGAGTGGGCATGTGAATGATGTGCAGACAAAGACAAGAAATTGCCAGATTGCATGTGCATTCAGCTTCCTTCAGATACTGAGTTGGTAGTGGGCATGTGAGTGTTCTTGTCTGCAGAGGCCAGAGAGGGGCAGTGGACAATGTGAGTGCTGGTGCCTGTAGAGGCCAGAGGTCATTTGGTACGTGAGTGTATTTGGCTGTAGAGGACAGGGGGTCAGTGGACATGTGAGTACTTTTGCCTGCAGAGGCAAGAGCAGGGCAGTGGGCATGTGAGTTCAGGTGTGTGAAGAGGGCAGAGGAGTAATTGAAATGTTATATCAGGTTCCTCCTGAGGCAAGAGAGAGGAAGAGAGCAAGTTAGTGCTGGTGTCTGCAGAGGCCAGAGGGGAGGGGTGACCATGAGTGCAGGTGTCAGCAGGTGGGGATGTGAGTCCAGGTAGAGCCCTGACTGACTCAGTGGGCATCTGAATGCTGGGTCCTGCAGAGGCCAGAGGTGAGTTGTAAGAATGTGGATGCAGGTTCCTTCAGAATCCAGGTCAGAGTAGTGGGCATGTGAGAGCAGGTGCCTACAGAAGCCTGATGGAGAAGTGGGCATGTGAGTACAGATATCTCCAGAAGTTGGGGGGCAGTGGTCATTGAGTGCATGTGCCTGTAGAGGCCAAGTGGGCATTTGGCATGAGAGTACATGTACCTGTAGAGGCCAGAAAGACACAGTGGATATGTATTTGCAGGTACCTACCTGCTGTGGCCATATTAGACTAAGGTGCTTATGAGTGCAGGTGCCAAAAGAGTAGAGGGGTGACAGTGTGCCTGTGAGTTCAGGTGCATGCAAAGGCCAGTGAGGCTTTGATCTTGGTTGTACAGTTCCCTGCAGGGACCAGATTGGCAGTGGGCATGTGAGTGCAGGTGCCTGCATAGGACATTGTGAAACTGGCCACGTGAATGCAGAAGCCAACCATGGTCAGTTGGACAATGGCATGTGAGTGCAGGTGCCTACAGAGGCCAGAGTTGGGCTGTTGGCATGTGGGTGTATTGATTGAAGATGTCAGAGTAGGGTAGTGGGCCTGTGAGTGCAGTGCCTGCAGAGAGCAGACAGGGACAGAGGATTTGTGAATGCAAGTGCCTGCATAGGCCAGGGGGCAGTGGGGATATGAGTGTCCTTGCCTATGAGGGCCAGCATGTGAGTACATTTGCCTGCAGAGTCAAGAGCATGGAGGTGGGCATCTGAGTATAGAGCTATGAAGAGTGTAGATTGGTAAATTGTGCATGTTAGGACAGGTTTCTCTGTGGCCAAGAGAGAGGCAGTGAGCAAGTGAGTGCTGGTGTGTCAGAGACCAGGAAAGCAGTGGGCATGGGACTGCAGGTGAGTGCAGAGGCCTGACTGGGCCAGTGGGCATGTGATGACAGGTGCCTGCAGAGGCCAGAGGTGAGTGGTGTGCAGGTAATGCAGGTGCCTTCAGAACCCAGGCAGGCAGTGGGCATGTGAGTGCAGGTGCCTACAGAGGCCTGAGTTGGGTGGTTGGCATGTGAGTGCAGGTGCCTGCATAGATCAGAGTGACAGTGGACATGTGAGTGCAGGCGCACACAAAGACAAGAAAAAGACAAGATTGCATGTGCATGCAACTTCCTGTAGATACTGGGTTGGTAGTGGGCATGTGAGTGTTCTTGTCTGCAGAGGCCAGAGAGAGAGAGACAGTGTGCCATGTGAGTGTTGGTGTCTGTAGAGGCCAGAGGTCAGTTGGTATGTGAGTACAAGTACCTGCAGAGGCCAGGGGTCAGTGGGCATGTGAGTACATTTGCCTGCAGAGACAAGAGCTGGGAGGTGGGCATCTGAGTGTAGAGCTGTGAAGAGTGTAGATTGGTAAATTTGGCATGTTAGGGCAGGTTCCTCCTGAGGCAAGAGGAAGGCAGTGAGAAACTGAGTGCTGGTGTCTGCAGGGGCCAGGAAAGCAGTGGGCATGGGAGTGCAGGTGAGTGCAGTTATCTACAGAGGCTAGAGAGGAGTCAGTGGTCATTCAGTGTGGGTACCTGTGGAGGACAGGTGGGCATCAGGCATGGGAATTCAGGTGCCTGCAGAGGGCAAAGGTGGACTCTGGTCATGTGAGTGCAGGTTTTTACTGAGACCATTGTTGGACAGTGGGCATCTGAGTGCAGGTGCGTACAAAGGGCAGGGGAGCCTTAGGCATCTGAGTACAGGTTCCTGCAGAGACCAAAGGAGCACAGTGGACTTGTGTTTGCAGGTACCTGCTGAGGCCATATTGGGGTAATGTCCATATGAGTTCAGGTGCCAGCAGACGCCAGAGATGAGAGTGAGTTCTGTGGATGTAGAGGCCAAGTCGATTTTGTCATGGTAGTGCAGGTGACTGCAGAGCCTGGGTTGGCAGTGGGCATGTGACTTCAGGTGAATATTAAGGTCAGAGGAGGACACTGGGCATGTGAGTCAAGTACCTGCTGTGGCCTGAAGAGGTTAGTGGGCTTGTGAGTTTAGGTTCCTGAAGAATCCAAATGGAGAAGTGGGCATGTGAGTTTAGGTACCTGCAGAGGACAGAGAGAGGCAGTGGGCATGTGAGTGCAGGTGCCTGAGAGGACAGTGGGGAAGGGGCCATGTAAATGCAGATGCCAACAATGGACATTGGGGCAGTTCCCATGTGAGTGCAGCTGCCTGCAGAGAGGAGAGGGTCAGAGGTCACATTTGTGTGCTTGCTTGCAAAGGCCAGGCAGGCAGATGGTGGTAGTTCATGTCTTAGTATTAACACTTGGGAGGCAGAGGCAGATGGATCTCTTAGTTCAAGACCAGCTTGTTCTACAGAGCATGTTCCAGGGCAGCCAGTGCTACACAGAGAAGCCCTTACTCAAATAAGAAAAAATAGAATGCAAAGGTTGTGAGGGCAGTGGGCATGGGAGTACAGTTTCCTGCAGAGCCCAGAGGTGAAGTGGGCATGTGAGTGCATGTGCAAAGACAAGAAATTGACAGATTGCATGTGCATGCAGCTTCCTGCAGATACTGAGTTGGTAGTGGGCATGTGAGTGTTCTTGCCTGCAGAGGCCAGAGAGGGGCAGTGGGCAATGTGAATGTTGGTGCCTACAGAGGCCAGAGAGGGGCAGTGGGCAATGTGAATGTTGGTGCCTGCAGAGGCCAGAGGGGCTGTGCACGTGAGAGTTCATATTTGCACATAGGCCAGAGGGTGAGCATGGGCATATGAGTCAGTTTCTTACAGACACAAGGACTGGCTGTGGACACGTGAGTGGAGGAGCCTGCAAAACCAGATTTGGACAGTGGGCATGTGAGTGCAAGTGCCTACATAGGCCAGAATTGGGTGGTTTGCATGTGGGTGCAGGTGCCTGAAGAGGCCAAAGGGTCGCTGTGGCTTGTGAGTGCAGGTGAGTGTAGAGAGCAGACAGGGACAGTGGATATGTGAATGCAAGTGCCTGCAGAGCCCAAGGGATGGTGGGCATGTGAGTGCATGTGCACACAAAAACAAGAAATTGACAGATTGCATGTGCATGCAGCTTCCTGCAGATACTGAGTTGGTGGTGGGCAATGTGAGTGTTCTTGCCTGTAGAGGCCAGAGTGGGGGCAGTGGGCCATGTGAGTCTTGGTGGGGTCAGTCAGGATGTAAGTACATTTGCCTGCAGAGGCAAGAGCAGGGCAGTGGTTTTTAGTGCCTGTGTGTGAAGAAGGTAGATGGATAAATTTGGCATTGGGGAAGATTCCTTCTGAGGAAGGAGAGAGGAGAGAGCAAGTGAGTGCTAGTGTCTGCATCAGACAGAGGGCAGGGGTGGCCATGAGTGCAGGTGCCTGGAGACACCTGCAGAGGATAAGAAGGCAGTGGGCATGTGAGTGCAGGTTCCTGCAGAGGCTGGGAGCGGGGAGAAGTAGTCCTTGAGTACAGGTGCCTGTCATGGCCAAGTGGTTACTTGGCATGTGTTGAGAACAGAGACGCACAGTGGACTTGTGTTTGCGGGTGTCTGCTTAGGCCACATCAGGGCAATGTTCACATGAGTGCAGGTGCCATCAGAGGTCAGGGGTAACTGGGCCTGTGAGTTCATGGACATGTAAAGGCCAGTGAGTCTTTGGTCATGATAGTACAGGTTCCTGCAGGGGCCTGGTTGGCAGTGGACATGTGAGTTTAGGTGCATAGTGAGGCCAAAGGGGGCACTGGGCATGTGAGTGCAGGTACCTGGAGAGACCAGAAGGGACTGGTGGTCATGTAAGGGCAGGTGCATGCAGATGACCAATGGGGAAGTGGGCATGTGAGTGCACATGTACACAAAGCCAAGAAGGTGATGGATTGCATATGCATGCAGTTTCTGTTGGTTAAAAGGCGCTGCTTCTCCTGGCTGGCCGCCGCCCGCAGAGGCCATGCCGGTGGAGGAGAGTGAAGGAGGCAGGCGAGTGGGCAAGATGGCTGGAAAGGTTTCAGGGAAGAGATTGGGCACTCAGTCACCCCCTCTCCCCTTTTTTCTTCTTCTCCTTTGTGTTTTTTTTTTTGAGTCAGGGTCTTACTCAGTAGCCCAGGCTGGCCTGAAACTCGAAGCAATCTTCCTTCCTCAGCCTCTCAAGTACTGGGATTTCAGGCTTGAGCTACCATCTACCTCTTCCTCCGTGATCCCTCCTGGACCCCAACACCCAGACAGCCAATAATAAAACAGAAAGGTGGAAATGAAGGGCTCCAGCAGGCCTGAGCATGGCAAGCATGGTACTGAGAGGGTTTGTTTTTTTGACTTCTCTCCCATCCCCAAAGGGGAGAGAGAGAGGGAGAGAGAGGACAGAAGGAAGGAAGAAGCGGAAAGGAAAGAGAGGGATGCACAGAGGTCCCACCCGCTTTTTAGGCTGGGACGCCGTCGCAGGCTGAAGATGTAATTAAGGACAGAATCCTTACAGTTTTCTACAAAGACCAAGTTAATAGTGAGCATGCAATTGTAGAGCCTGTTGATGCCAGGGGGCAGATGTCATATGAGTGCGAGTGCCTGCAGAGTCCAGTGGGGCTGATGCATTAGAGTTCAGGTGTGCACATAGAACAGAGCATGGGCATGTGAGTGCAGGTGCCTACAGAGGCCAGAGTTGGGGATTAATATGTGAGTGCAGGTGCTTAAGGAGGCCAAGGGGTGGAGCTTGTTTGTGCAGGTGCAGGCAGAGGGTTGCAGTGGGTATGTGAATGCCTGCATAGGTCAGGAGGCAGTGGACATGTGAGTGTACTTTCCTGCAGAGGACAGGGGTCAGTGGACATGTGAGTACATTTACCTGCCATTGCAAGAACAGGGCAGTGGGCATCTGAGTTCAGGTTCCTTCAGAGGCTAGAGGGGGGCCAGTGGCCATTGAGTGCTGGTGCCTTTTGAAGCCAAGTGGGCACTTAGAAAGTGCTTATAGGTGCCTGCAGAGACCAGAGGGGCAGAGTGAACGTGTGTTTGCAGGTGCATGCTGAAGCCATATTGGGGCAATGTGCACATGAGAGCTGGTGCCAGCAGGGGCCAGAGGACAGTGGGCATGTCAGTTCATTTGGATACAGAGGCCAGCTGGGCTTTGGTCATGGTAGTGCAGGTGCCTGCAGGGGCCAGGTTGGCTGTGGGCATGTGAGCTCAGGTGAATATTGTGGCCAGAGGTTGGCACCTGGCATGTGAGTGCAGGTGCCAACAAATGACAAAAGGGGTATTGGACTTGTGAGTGCAGGTGCCTGGAGAGGACAGTGGAGCAGTGGGCATGTGAGTGCAGGTGCCTGCAGAGGACAGAGAGGGGCAGTGGGCATGTGAGTGCAGGTGCCTGCAGAGGACAGAGAGGGGCAGTGGGCAGTGGGAATGTTGGTGCCTGCAGAGGCCAGTGGGGCTGTGCACGTGAGAGTTCATATTTGCACATAGGCCAGAGGGTGAGCATGGGCATATGAGTCAGTTTCTTACAGACACAAGGACTGGCTGTGGACACGTGAGTGGAGGAGCCTGCAAAACCAGATTTGGACAGTGGGCATGTGCCTACATAGGCCAGAATTGGGTTGTAGACATGTGAGTGCATGTTGCTGTAGAGGCTAATCAGGCAGTGGGCATGTATCGGGGACTATGGGGGTCCAGCCCCTCGATAGTCCCCTCCCAGGGTCCGGGAAGAATCTACAACCAGCTGATAATTAATCTTTGATGAGAAGAAATGAATCTATGTACACGAAACTCCTTAGTCCATATACTTTATTATTCTGTGTCAGTTACAAGCTTATATTCTGCTCTCATGTCTAGCTCCTTTCTTGCCTGATTTCTCTATATTTATCTACTGTCCCCTCTAGGTTCTATCTTAATTCCTTCATCTAGTTCTGCCCCTTCTAGGTTCTCATCCATCTTGTTCCTTCCCATATCATCTTTTCTTCCATCTCATTCCTCTAGTCCTCTCTCTTTTTTAGCCCTTCAACCTAGTTCTTCCCCATCTCAGTTTGTTCCTCTCAAGTTCTTACCCATCTAGTTCTTCCATTCTCTTTTCTCTTCTCTGTCCTCTGTGCCCTGGAAGTCCTGGTATATATACACTACAAGCAGTATTCCCTAGAAGTGCAAAGCCAGGCTTTCAGGATCAAACGGAAGGGTGATAAAAAACACATAGGGAGGCAATAACCGTTAATTATCATTTGCAACCCCAAAGGAAGTGACCAATGGGGAAATGAATTAACTAAAGGCTAAATTCAGGTAATATCTAGGAAGAGGAATCTCATGTGCTCCACTATAGTCTTAAACGTGATTAGTAGAAAATGTTAAGAATCTATAAGTTGCTAGGTCAATGGGAGAAAATAAAACTGCCTTCTTTTTTCCTGTGGCTCCTATCTGTCCAAGCTATCTGCCGTTTTTCTGCAGGGTGGGGGAAAGTGTGCTCAGTCGCTAGGCAACCTGTGTACAGCTAGATGCCTCTGGTGATAGTTAAAGGGAGATCTGGAACTAGAGGTAAGATTTGGGAAAAGAGGAAGTAAGGCTTAATTGGCACATCCGCCAGGCCTTTTCAGACAGGTAGCTTGGATGCTTAAGTCTGTTCTTAGAGAGTACGGAGGTATCTCTGATAAGGTACTTTCCTCCATCTGGGGATGGACCTGGCCGGATGCTGCCAATGACGATAATTACAGGGAAGCTTGAACTGAGGTTCTGCCTGAGCATAGCTGTCAGCGCAGAAGGTTGTCTAAATATTCCTAGAAGTGGTTATGTAAGGAGTTAGAGGTCTATAAAGTTAGTAAGGCTGTAAGAAAGGAGGATCCGAGCTGAATTGTGTAAAGTTATTACTTAACGTCCACCTGACCTAGGTGGTGTCTCCTTGTGGAATTTACCTTAAATCAGGAGACTTGCATGTGGACTGTTATTACTGCTAGTCCTTCAAAGTGGCCAAGGGAGATATCTGATTCCAGAGAAAGCCTTTCCTGAGGCTGTTCTCCAAATACCTGGAATGTGTATGTCCAGAGAGTGATCAGTCCACACTGTTAGCCCTTCTTAGGGAAAAGTAAATTGGGAAAACTATGAAGGCACACATGATTTTCATAACAGAATACAGCTGATATATAACATGCCAAGTAACACCAAAAACTCCTTGGGATTTGGCTTCCTCTGGAGGAATTCCCTGATTCCTCCAGGTAGTGACTTTGCCATAACCAGCTGAGTTCTTATGATATATACCTGCGGCCTAAAGCAGGCATGTTCGTGTAGATTCCTGCAGAATCCAGGTCAGAGTAGTGGGCACGTGAAGCAGATGCCTAGAGAAGCATGATGGGCAAGTGGGCATCTGAGTGCAGGTTCCTACAGAGGCTGAGGGAGCATTGGATATTCAGGGCAGGTGCCTGTGTAAGTCAAGTGGGCATCTGGCATGTGAGTACAGGTGCCTGTAGAGGCCTGAAAGACACAGTGGACATGTGTTTGCAGGTACCTGCTATGGCCATATTGGGCCAATGTGCATATGAGTGCTGATGCCAGCAAAGTTGAGGGGTGACAGTGTGCCTGTGAGTTCAGGTGCTTTTAAAGGCCAGTAAGGCTTTGGTTAATAAAGGTGCCTTCAGGGGCCAGGTTGAGAGTGGGCATGTGAGAGCAGGTGCCTAAAAAGAGAAAGGGGGGTATTGGACTTGTGAGTGCAGGTGCCTACAGAGGACAGAGAGGGGCAGGGTGCATGTGAATGTGGGTACGAGCCATGTTCAGTGGGGGAGTAGGCATGGGAGTGCAGATGCCTACAGAGCCCTAAGGGGCAGTGGTCACATGCATGAGTTGCATGCAAAGGCCACGGGGTGAGGGTAGTGTTAGTGTACACTTTCAGTCCCTACACTTGGGAGACAGAGACAGAGGGAGGGTCTCTAATTTCAAGGTCACCCTGTTCTACCATGCATGTTAGGGATAGCCAGGATTACACAGTGAAACCATATCTCAAAATATGGAATGAAAAGGCTGGTGGAACCATGGCCATGAGAATGCAGTTTCCTGCAGAGGACAGAGAGAGGCAGTGGGCATGTGAGTGCAGGGTGACAGTGGGCATGTGAGTGTACAGGGAGACAATGGGCATGTGAGTGTACAGGGTGAGAGTGGGCATGTGAGTATACAGGGTGAAAGTGGGCATGTTATTTTCCATGATACAGTGGGCATGTGAGTGTCCAGGGTAACAGTAGGAATGTGAGTATCCAGGGAGATAGCAGGCATGTGAATGTACAGGGTGAGAGTGCCAGTGTGAGTGTACAGGGTGAGAGTGTGCCCACTCTCACAGACCTACAGTGGCCATGTCTGTCTTCAGTGTGACAGTGGACATGTGAGTGTAAATGGTGACAGTGGATAAGGGATCGTACAGGGTGACAGTGGACATGTGAGTGTCCAGGGGTTCAGTGGGAATGTGAGTTTACACATGTGAGTGTACAGGGTGACAGTGGGCATGTGAGTGTACAGGGTGACAATGGGCATGTGAGTGTACATGCGGTCAGTGGGCATGTGAGTGTATAGGGAGACAGTGAGCATGTTAGTGTCCAGGTTGACAGTGGCATGGGAGTGTACAGGATGACAGTGGGCATGTGAGTGTACAGGGTGACAGTGGGCATGTGGGTGTACAGGGTGACTGTGGGCATGTGAGTGTCCAGGTCGACAGTGGGCAAGTGAGTGTCCAGGGACAGTAGGCATGTGAGAGTATAGGGTGACAGTGGGCCTGTGGGTATACAGGGTGACAGTGGGCATGTGAATGTACAGGGGACAGTGGACATATGATTGACAGGGAGACAGAGGGCATGTGAGTGTACAGTGTCATAGTGGACATATGAGTGTGCAGGGGTGAGTGAGCATGTGAGTGTATAAGGTTCAGTGGACATGTGAGTTTGCAGAGGGTCAGTGGGCATGTGACTGAGCAGGGAGACTATGGGCATGTGTGTACAGGGTAAAAGTGGGCAGTTGAGCCGGGCGGTGGTGGCGCATGCCTTTAATCCCAGCACTCGGGAGGCAGAGCCAGGCGGATCTCTGTGAGTTCGAGGCCAGCCTGGGCTACCAAGTGAGTTCCAGGAGAGGCGCAAAGCTACACAGAGAAACCCTGTCTCGAAAAACCAAAAAAAAAAAAAAAGAAAAAAGTGGGCAGTTGAGTGTACAGGGTGACAGTGGGGATGTGAGTGTACACAGAGACACAGGGCATCTGAGTGTCCAGGGGTTCAGTGGGCATATGAGAGTATAGAGTGACAGTGTGCATCTGAGTGTCCATGGTGACAGTGGACATGTGAGTGTACAGGGGTCAGTGCACATGTGAATCTCCAGGGTGACAGAAGGAATGTGAGTTTCTAGGGTGACAGCAGGCATGTAAGTGTACAGGCTGACAGTGGGCATGTGAGTGTACAGGGTGACATTGGACATGTGAGTGTACAGGGTGACAGCGGGCAGGTGAGTGTCCAGGGGGATAGAGGGTATGTGAGTGTACAGGGTACTTGTATAACATTAGCGGGACCAGCCTTAGTATTATACATCCCAGGAACTCAGGAGAGAGGACTAGTAATGGCAAGGACTATTTTCAGGAAATAGAATCTCAGCTCACCGAGCTCTTTAGTCCATTTGCTTTAATTCCTCTGTCATAACATCCTATATACACAGCTTCAGTTCTGTTCTCGTGCCTAGCTCCTTTCTAGCCTGATTTTTCTCTGTTTATCCACTGCTCCCTCTTAAGTTCTATCTTACTTCTCTCATCTTAATTCTGCCTCATCTAGGTCCTTTTCACCGTGTTCTTACCCAGCTAGGGCTTTCCCATCTGACTCTTCCTCATCTTCCATCTGGTTCCTCTAGTCCTCTCTTCTAGCCCTTCAATCTAGTTCTTCCCCATCTCAGTTTGTTCCTCTCAAGTTCTTACCCATCTAGTTCTTCCATTCTCTTTTCTCTTCTCTGTACCCCTGTGCCCTGGAAGTCCTGGTATATATACACTTACAAGAAGTAATCCCTTGGCAGTGCAAAGCCAGGCTTCCAGGGTCAAACAGAGGTGATAAGAATCATATAGAGGGGCAATAACCGTTAATTATCATTTGCAACCCCAAAGGAAAAATGAATTAACTAAAGGCTAAATTCGGGTAATAACTAAAAAGAGGGATCTTATGTGCTCAACTATAGTCTTAAACGTAATTAGCAGAAAAAGTTAAGAATCTATAAGTTGCTAGGTCAATGGGAGAAAATAAAACTGTCTTCTTTTTTTCCTGTGGCTCCTATCTGTCCAAGCTAACTGCCGTTTTTTCTGCAGGGTGGAGGAAAGTGTGCTCGGTCGCTAGGCAACCTGTGTACAGCTAGATGCCTCTGGTGATAGTTAAAGGGAGATCTGGAACTAGAGTTAAGGTTTGGGAAAGGAGGAAGTAAAGCTTAATTGGCACATCTGTCAGGCCTTCTCAAACAGGTAGCCTGGATGCTTAAGTCTGTTCTTAGAGAATGAACAGGTATCTCTGATAAGGTACTTTCCTCCATCTGGGGATGGACCTGGCTGGATGCTGTCAATGATGATAATTACAAGGAGGCTTGAACTGGGGTTCTGCCTGAGCATAGCTGTCAGTGCAGAAGGTTATCCAAATATTCCTAGAAGTGGTTAGGTAAGGAGTTAGAGGTCTATAAAGTTAGTAAGGCTGTAAGAAAGGAGGGTCCGAGTGAAATTGTGTAAAGCTATTGGACTGTTATTACTGCTAGTCCTTCAAAGTGGCCAAGATAGATATCTGATTCCAAAGAAAGTCTTTCCTGAGGCTGTCCTCCAAATACCTGGAATGTGTATGTCCAGAGAGTGATCAGTCCACACTGTTAGCCCTTCTTAGGGAAAAGTCAATTGGGAAAACAATGAAGAAACACATGATTTTCATAACAGAAGACAGCTGATGTATCACAAGCCAAATAACACCAAAAACTCCATGGAATTTGGCTTCCTCTGGAGGAATGCCCTGATCCCTCCAGGCAGTGACTTTGCCATAACCAGCTGAGTTCTTATGATATATTCCTGCAGGCAGCAGCACAGGGTGACAGTGGGCATGTGAGTGTTCACAGAGACAGAGGGCAGTTGAGTGTCAAGGGGGGGTCAGTGGACATGTGAGTGTACAGGGGGTCAGTGGACATGTGAGTGTACAGGGGGTCAGTGGGCATGTGAGTGTACAGGGAGACAATGTGCATGTAAGTGTACAGGGAGACAGTGGGCATGTGAGTGTACAGGAAGACAGTGGGCATGTGAGTTTACTGGGGGCCAGTGGGCATGTGATTGAACAGGGTGACAGAGGACATGTGAGAATACAGAGGGCGAGTGGGCATGTGAGTGTACAGGGTGAGAGTGGGCATGTGAGTGTATAGGGTGAGAGTGGGGATGTGAGTGTACAGGGTGACAGTGGGCATGTTAGTGTACATGGAGACAGAGGGCATGTGAGTGTCCAGGGGGTCAGTGGGCATATGAGTGTCTAGGGTGACAGTGGGCATGTGAGTGTCCATGGTGACAGTGGACATGTGATTGTACAGGGTGACAGTGGACATGTGAGTGTACAGGGTGACAGTGGGCATATAAGTATCCAGGGATATAGTGGGCATGTGAGTATTAGGGTGACAGTGGACATGTGAGTGTGCAGGGGGTCAGTGCGCATGTGAGTGTATAGGGGTAAGTGCACATGTAAATGTCCAGGGTGACAGTGGACATGTGAGTATCCAGGGAGAGAGCAGGCATGTGAATGTATTGGGTGTCAAGAGGAATATGAGTGTCCACGGAGTCAGTAGGCATGCGAATGTACAGGGTTACACTGGGGATGTGAGTGTACAGGGTCACAGTGGACATGTGAGTGTGCACGGTGTGAGTCAGCATGTGATTGTACAGGGGTTCAGGAGACATGTGAGTTTGCAGGGGGTCAGTGGGCATGTGACTGAGCAGGGCAACTATGGGCATGTGTGTGTACAAGTTACAAGTGGGCATGTGACTGTTCAGGGGTTCAGTGGGCATGTGATCTTACATGGTGACAGTGGACAAGTGAGTGTCCAGGCTGTTAGTGTGAATGTGAGTTTACATGGTGTCAGTGGACATGTGAGTGTACAGGGGGACAGTAGGCATGTGAGTGAACAGGGTGACAGAAGGCATGTGAGTTTACAGGGGTCAACTGGCAAGTGAGTGTACAGGGGCCGTGGGCATGTGAGTGTCCAGGGTGAGAGTGGACATGTGAGTGTCCAGGGTGACAGTGGGCACATGAGTGTCCAGGTGACAGTGGGCATGTAAGTGTCCAGGGAGACAGTGGGCATGTGAATGTGCATGTGCTTGCATAGATCAGAGGCGGGGGTGGTAGTTTTGTGAGTGGCTAGAGGAGTCAGTGGTCACTCAGTACAGGTGCCTGTGGAGGACAGGTGGTCATCAGGCATGGGAATTCAGGTTCCTGCAGAGGACAAAAGTGGACTCTGGTCATGTGAGTGCAGGTTTTTACAGAGACCATTGTTGGACAGTGGGCATCTGAGCACAGGTGTGTACAAAGGGCAGGGGAGCCTTAGGCATCTGAGTACAGGTGCCTGCAGAGAACAAAGGAGCACAGTGGACTTGTGTTTGCAGGTACCTGCTGAGGCCATTTTCGGGGAAATGTCCATATGTGTGCAGGTGCCAGCAGAGGCCAGAGATGAGAGTGAGTTCAGTGGATGTAGAGGCCAAGTCGATTTTGGTCATGGTAGTGCAGGTGACTGCAGGGGCTAGGTTGGCAGTGGGCATGTGAGTTCAGGTGAATATTAAGGTCAGAGGGAGATGCTGGGCATGTGAGTACAGGCACCTGCTGCGACCTGAAGAGGTTGGTGGGCTTGTGAGTTTAGGTTCCTGCAAAAGCCAGATGGGGCAATGAGCATATGATTGCAGTTACCTGCAGAGACCAGAGGGGACAGGGCATATGAGTGCTGGTACCTGCAGATGACAGTATGAAACTGGCCTTTGAATGCAAGTCCAATGGTCAGTTGGACAATGGCATGGGAGTGCAGGTACCTACAGAGGGCAGGTTTGGGCTGTTGGCATGTGGGTGTAGTGATTGAAGATGTTAGAGTAGGGTAGTGGGCCTGTGAGTGCAGTGCCTGCAGAGAGCAGACAGGGACAGAGGATTTGTGAATGCAAGTGCCTGCATAGGCCAGGGGGCAGTGGGGATATGAGTGTCCTTGCCTATGAGGGCCAGCATGTGAGTACATTTGCCTGCAGAGTCAAGAGCATGGAGGTGGGCATCTGAGTGTAGAGCTGTGAAGAGTGTAGATTGTTAAATCGTGCTGTTAGGACAGGATCCTCTGTAGCCAAGAGAGTGACAGTGAGCAAGTGAGTGCTGGTGTGTCAGAGGCCAGGAAAGAAGTGGGCATGGGAGTGCAGGTGAGAGCAGAGGCCTGACTGGGCCAGTGGGCATGTGATGGCAGGTACCTGCAGAAGCCAGAGGTGAGTGGTGTGCAGGTAATGCAGGTGTCTGCAGAACCCAGGGGGGAGTGAACATGTGAGTGCAGATACCTATAGAGGACAGATGGGACAGACATCATTGAGTGTAGGTGCCTGTAGATGCCAGCTGGATATCTGGCATGCAAGTTCAGGACCCTGTAGAGGGCAAAGGTTGGCTCTGGTCATGAGTCCAGGTCTTGTAGAAGCCAGAGGGTGAGAGTGGACATGTGAGTGAAGACACCTCCAAAGGGTAAAGAGTGGTCTTTGGGATTCTAAGTGCAGGGGTCTGCAAAAAGCAGAGGGGGCAGTTGGCATGTGAGTTCAGGGGCCTGCAGAGGACATAGAGAGGCAGTGTGCTTTGAGTTCAAGTAACTTCAGAGGACAGTGGAGAAATGCCCATGTGAAGGAAGGTGCCAGCAATGGTCAGTTGGGCATTGGGCATGTGAGTGCAGCTCCCTGCAGAGGACAGAGTGGCAGTGGTCACTTGTGTGAGTTGCTTGCAACGACTAGAGGGGAAGGTGGTATTAATGCACACCTTCAGTCCCTACACTTGGGAGACATGTTCGTCTTTAAGGCCACCTTGTCCTACAGAGCATATTCCAGGATAGCCAGGGCTACACAGTGAAGTCGTGGTTTAAAAAAAGAGAATGAAAACTAGTGAGGCATTGAGCATGGGAATTCAGTTTCCTACAGAGTCCAGGAGCAGTGGGTATGTGAGTGCATGTCCACACAAAGGCAAGAAGGTGATGGATTGCATATGCATACCGTTTCCTACAAAGGTCAAATAGGTAGTGGGCATGGAATTGTTGCTGCCTTCAGGGCCAGGGGGCAGATGTCATATGAGTGGGAGTGCCTGCAGAGTCCAGTGGGGCTGATGCATTAGAGTTCAGGTGTGCACATACAGCAGAGCATGGATATGTGAATGCAGGAGTTTGAAGAGGCCATCTGTGGGGTGAGTGTTGTTGTGAGTGCAGGTGCCTGCAGAGAGCAGACAGGGCTAGACAGTTTGTGAATGCAAGTGCCTGCATGGGCCAGGGGGCAATGAGGATGTGAGTGTACTTGTCTATGAGGACCAGCATGTGAGTACATATGCCTGCATAGACAAGAACATGGAGGTGGGCATCTGAGTGTAGAGCTGTGCAGAGTGTAGATTGGTAAATTGTGCATGTTATGACCGGTTCCTCTGTAGTCAAGAGACAGGCAGTGAGCAAGTGAGTGCTGGTGTCTGCAGAGGCCAGCAAAGCAGTGGGCATGGGAGTGCAGGTAAGGGCAGAGGCCAGAGGGGACAGGGTCAGGTGATGACAGGTGCCTGCAGAGGCCAGAGGTGTGTGTTGTATGTTAATGCAGGTGTTTGCTAGCCGAGGCAGGCACTGGGCATGTGAATGCAGGTGCCAGCAGAGGCCAGAAATAGGTGGTGGGCATGTGATGGCAGGTGCTTGCATAGATCAGATGGGTGGTGGTCTTTAAAGTACAGATATCTACAGAGGCTAGAGGGGGCAAGGTTATTCAGTGTGGGTGCCTGTGGATGACAGGTGGGCATCAGGCATGGGAATTCAGGTGCCTGCAGAGGGCAAAAGTTGACTCTTGTCATATGAGTACAAGTTCTTACAGAGACCATTGTTGGACAGTGGCGTCTGAGTGTAGGTACCTACAAAAGGCAGGGGAGCCTTAGGCATCTGAGTACAGGTTCCTGCAGAGACCAAAGGAGCAGTGGACATGTGTTTGCAGGTACCTGCTGAGGCCATATTGGAGTAATGTCCATTTGAGTTCAGGTGACAGCAGAGGCCAGAGATGAGAGTGAGTTCAGTGGATGTAGAGGCCAATTCGATTTTAGTCATGGTAGTGCAGGTGACTGCAGGGCCTGGGTTGGCAGTGGACATGTGACTTCAGGTGAATATTAAGGTCAGAGGAGGACACTGGGCATGTGAGTCAACTACCTGCTTCGACCTGCAGAGGTTGGTGGGCTTGTGAGTTTAGGTTCCTACAGAAGCCAGATGGGGCAATGAGCACATGTTTGCAGTTACCTGCAGAGACCAGAGGGGACAGGGCATGTGAGTGCAGGTACCTGCAGAGGACAGTATGAAACTGGCCTTTGAATGCAAGTGCCAACCATGGTCAGTTGGCCAATGGCATGGGAGAGCAGGTGCCTACATAGGTCAGGTTTGGGCTGTTGGCATGTGGGTGTAGTGATTGAAGATGTCAGAGTAGGGTAGTGGGCTTGTGAGTGCAGTGTCTGCTGAGAGCAGACAGGGACAGAGGATTTGTGAATGCAAGTGCCTGCATAGGCCAGGGGGCAGTGGGTATGTGAGTGTCCTTGCCTATGAGGGCCAGCATGTGAGTACATTTGCCTGCAGAGACAAGATCATGGAGGTGGGCATCTGAGTGTAGAGCTGTGAAGAGTGTAGATTGTTAAATCATGCTGTTAGGGCAGGTTCCTCCGTAGCCAAGAGAGAGGCAGTGAGCAAGTGAGTGCTGGTGTGTCAGAGGGCAGGAAAGAAGTGGACATGGGAGTGCAGGTGAGGGCAGAGGCTTTACTGGGCCAGTGGGCATGTGAGTGCAGGTACCTACAGAGGAGAGATGGGCCAGACATCATTGAGTGCAGGTGCCTGTAGATGCCAGCTGGGCATCTGGCATGCAAGTTCAGGAACCTCCAGAGGGCAAAGGTTGGCTCTGGTCATGAGTCCAGGTTCTTGTAGAAGCCAGTGGGTGAGGGTGAATATGTGAGTGAAGACACCTCCAAAGGGTAAAGAGTGGTCTTTGGGATTCCAAAAAGCAGAGGGGGAGGTTGGCCTGTGAGTTCAGGTGCCTGCAGAGTGCATAGAGAGGCAGTGTGCTTTGAGTTCAAGTAACTTCAGAGGACAGTGGAGAAGTGCCCATGTGAATGAAGGTGCCAGCAATGGTCAGTTGGGCAGTGGGCATGTGAGTGCAGCTCCCTGCAGAGGACAGAGTGGCAGTGGTCACTTGTGTGAGTTGCTTGCAAAGACTAGAGGGGAATGTGGTGTTAATGCACACCTTCAGTCCCTACACTTGGGAGACATAGTGGTCTTTCAAGGCCACCTTGTTCTACAGAGCATATTCCAGGATAGCCAGGGCTACACAGTGAAATCGTGGTTCAAAAAAAGAGAATGAAAACTAGTGAGGCATTGAGCATGGGAATTCAGTTTCCTGCAGAGTCCAGGAGCAGTGGGTATGTGAGTGCATGCCCACACAAAGGCAAGAAGGTGATGGATTGCATATGCATACTGTTTCCTACAAAGGTCAATTGGTAGTGGACATGCAATTGTTGCTGCCTTCAGGGTCAGGGGGCAGATGTCATATGAGTGCGAGCGCCTGCAGAGTCCAGTGAGGTTGTGTCCCAGCGAGGTCAGGTGTGCACATACAGCAGAGCATGGGCATGTGAATGCAGGTGTTTGAAGAGGCCAGCTGTGGGGTGAGTAGTGGGCTTGTGAGTGCAGTGCCTGCAGAGAGCAGACAGGGACAGAGGATTTGTGAATGCAAGTGTCTGCATAGGCCAGGCGGCAGTGGGTATGTGAGTGTGCAGGGTGAGAGTAGGGTTGTGAGTGTACATGGGGACAGTGGACATGTGATTTTACTGGGTGACAGTGGACATGAGAGTGTCCAGGGTTACAGTGGGCATTTTTACTGTACAGGAAGACAGTGGGCATGTGAGTGTACAGTGGTACAGTGGGCATGTAGGTGTACAGGGTGACAGTGGACATGTGAGTATTCAGGAGGTCAGTGGACATGTGATTGTACAGGGTAACAGTGGGCATGTGAGTGTACAGGTGGTCAGTGTGCATAGGAGTGTCCAGGAGACAGGGCCATGTGAATACACAGGGTGACAGTGGGCATGTGAGTGTCCAGGGAGAGAGTAGGCAGGTAAGTGCACAGAGGGACAGTGGGCATGTGAGTGAGCAGGGGGTCTGTAGGCATGTGAGTGTCCAGGGAGACAGTAGGCCTGTGAGTGTCCAGGGTGACAGTGGTTATTTGAGTATACAGGGTGACAGTGGGCATGTGAGTTTACAGGGGTTCAGTGGGCATGTGATTGTCCAGGATACCGTGGGCATGTGAGTATCCAGGGTTACAGTGGGCATGTAAGTGTACAGTATGACAGTGGGCATGTTAGTGTCCAGGGTGACAGTGGGCAGGTGAGTGTCCTGGGGGACAGAGGGCACATGAGTGTACAGGGTGTCATAGGGCATGAGAGTGTACATCGGGTCAGTGGCCATGTGAGTGTCCAGGAAGACAGTGGGAATGTGAGTGTCCAGGGTGACAGTAGACATGTGAGTGTACAGGTTGACATTGGGCATGTGAGTGTACAGTGAGACAGTGGGCATGTGAGTGTAGGATTAACAGTGGTTATGTGAGTTTTCAGGTGGTAAATGGGTATGTGATTGTACAGGGTGACACTGATCATGTGAGCACACAGGGGTTCAGTGGGCATAAGAGTGTACAGGATGATAGAAAACATGTGAGTGCATAGGGTGACCCTGGGCATGTAAGTGTTCAGGGAGACAGAGGACATGTTAGTGTCCAGGGTGACAGTGGGCTGGTGAGTGTCCTAGGGGACAGAGGGCATGTGAGTGTAGAGGGAGACAGTTGGCTTGTGAGTGTCCAGGTTAACAGTGGGCATGTGAGTGTCCAGGAGAGCGTGGGCATGTGAGTGTCCAGGGTGTCAGTGGGAATATGAGTGTCCAGGGAGACAGTGGGCAGGTAAGTGTACAGGGGCACTGAAGGCATGTGAGTGTTCAGGGGTCCAGTATGCACGTTAGTGTACAGGAGACAGTGGGCATGTGAGTGTACAGGATGACATTGGATAAGTGATCTTACAAGGTGACAGTGGCCATGTGAGTGTCCAGGCTGACAGTTGGCATGTGAATGTACAGGGTGATAGTGGGCATGTGGGTGTACAGGGTGTCAGTGGACATGTGAGTGTGCAGGGGTCAGTGAGCATGTGTGTGTCCAAGGTCACAGTGGGCATTTGACTGTACAGTGATACAGAGGGCATATGAGTATACAGGAGGGTCAGTGTACATGTGAGTGTGCAGGCAGTCAGTGTGTATGTGAGTGTCCAGGGACACAATGGTCATGTGAGTGTCCAGGGAGGCAGTTGGCATGTGAGTGAACAGGTGACAGTGGACATGTGAATGTCCAAGGTGACAATAGACAGGTGAGTGTACAGGGGTCAGTGGGCATGTGAGTGTCCAGGGAGAAAGTGGGCATGTGAGTATATAGGGGGTCAGTGGGCATGTGAGTGTACAGGTTAAAAGGGACATTTGAGTGTTCAGGGTGTCAATGAGTATGTCAGTGAAGAGGGTGACAGTTGACATGTGAGTGTCCAGGGTGACAGTGGGCATGTGAGTGTACATGGGGTCAGTTGGCATGTGAGGGTACAGGGTGAGAGTGGGCATGTGAGCGTCCAGGGAAACAGTAGGCATGAGAGTACAGGGTGACAGTGAGAATAAAAATGAACAAGTGGACAGTGGACATATGATTGTCAGGGAGACAGGGGGCATGTGAGTGTACAGTGTCACAGTGGACATGTGAGTGTGCAGGGGGTCAGTAGGCATATGACTGAGCAGGGAGACTACGGGCATGTGTGTGTACAGGGTAAAAGTGGGCATGTGTGTGTATAGGGTGATTGGACATGTGTGTGTCCATGGGGACAGCGGGCATGTGAATGAAAGGGTGGCAGTGGGAATGAGAGTATACAGGGTGACAATGGACATTTGAGTGTACAGATGGTCAGTGGACATGTGAGTGTACAAGGTTTCAGAGGGCAGGTGAGTGTGCAGGGAACAGTGTTCATGTCATTGTACAGGGTAACAGTGGGATTGTGAGAGTACAGGGAGACAGTGGGCATGTGAGTGTGCAAGAGGTGACTGTGTATGTGATCTTACAGGATGACAGTGGACATGTGAGTGTACAGAGTGACAGTGAGCATGTGAGTTTACAAGGGGTCAGTGGCATGTGAGTATACACGGAGACAGTGGGTATGTGATTGTACTGGGTGACAGTGGACATGTGAGTGTCCTGGGAGACAGTAGACATGTGAGTGTCCATGGTGACAGTGGACATGTGAGTGTCCAGAGTGTCCAGTGTAACATTAAACATGTGAGTGTCCATAGTAACAGTGGACGTGTGTGTGTTCAGGAGACACTGGGCATATGAGTGTCCACGTTGACAGTAGGCATGTGAGCGTCCAGGGAGACAGTGGGCATGTGAGACTGCAGGGTGACAGTGGGAATGTAAGTGTACAGGTGGACAGTGGACATGTAAGTGTACAGGTGGACAGTGGACATATGATGGTCAGGGAGACAGGGGGCATGTGAGTGTGCAGTTTCACAGTGGACATGTGAGTGTGCAGGGGGTGAGTGAGCATGTGAGTGTTCCGGGGTCAGTGGACATGTGAGTGTGCAGGGGTGAGTGAGCATGTGAGTGTACAGGGGTGAGTGGACATGTGAGTTTGCAGGGGGTCAGTGGGCATGTGACTGAGCAGGGACCCTATGGGCATGTGTGTATACAGGGTATAAGATGCATGTGAGTGTTCAGGGGGTCAGTGGGTATGTGAGTGTAGAGGGTGACAGTGGACATGTGAATGTACAGCATGACAGTGGGCATGTGAGTGTACATGGGTTCAGTGGGCATGTGAGTGTCCAGAAGACAGTGGGTATGTGAGTGTCCATGGTGACATTGGGCATGTGAGTGTACAGGGGTCAGTGACATGTGAGTTTGCAGGGGGGAAAGTGGACATATGCCTGAGCAGGGAGACATTGAGCAACTGTGTGTACAGGATATAAGTGGGCATATGAGTGTTCATGGGGTCAGTGGGTATGTGAGTTTACATGGTGTCAGTGGGCATGTGAATATACAGGGGGTCAGAGGGCATGGGAGTGTACAGGTGATAGAGGGAATGTGATAGTCCAGGGTGACAGTGGAATTGTGAGTGTCCATGGACACATTAGGCATGTGAGTGTCCAGGGTGACAGTGGGAATGAGAGTGTACAGAGTGACAGTGGGCATGTGAGTGCACTGGGAGTCAGCGGGCATGTGATTGTACTGGGTGACAGTGGGTATGTGAGTGTCTATGGTGACAGAAGACATTTGAGTTTACAGGGTCACAGTGGGCATGTGAGTATAGAGGGTGACAGAGGGTTTGTGAGTGTCCAGGGAGACAGTGGGCATGTGAGTGTCCAGGGAGACAGTGGGCATGTGATTGTCCAGGATGACAGTGGACATGTGTTTTGCAGGGTGAAATTAGACATGTGAGGGTTCAGGGTGACAGTGGGCATATGAGTGTTCAGTTTGACAGAGGACATGTGAATGTACAGGGCATGAGTGGGCATGTGAGTGTACACGGTGACAGTGGGCATGTGAATGTCCAGGGAGAGTGTACATGGGTTCAGTGGGCATGTGTGTGCCCAGGAGACAGTGGGCATTTGATGTTATAGGGTGACAGTGGGCATGTGAGTGTACAGGGTGACAGTCGACATGTAAGTGTGTATGGTGTCAGTGCGCATGTGAGTGTATATGGGTCAGTGCGCATGTAAGTGTCCAGGGTGACAGTGGACATGTGAGTATCCAGGGAGAGAGCAGGCAAGTGAGTGTACAGGGTGACAAGAGGAATGTGAGTGTCCATGGAGTCAGTAGGCATGTGAATGTACAGGGTTACACTGGGGATGTGAGTGTACAGGGTCACAGTGGACATGTGAGTGTGCAGGGTGTGAGTGAGCATGTGAGTGTCCAGGGGATCTGTGGATATGTGACATTGCAGGGGATCTGTGGGCATGTGAATGAGCAGAGAGATTATGGGCATGATTGTGTACATTTATAAGTGGGCATGTGAATGTTCAGGGGTTCAGTGTGTATGTGATCATACACAGTGACAGTGGACATTGGAATGTGCAGGCAGTTAGTGAAATATGTGAGTTTACATGGTGTCACTGGGCATGAGAGTGTGCAGG
The DNA here is from genome assembly GCF_007827085.1 of Peromyscus californicus insignis. Classification (NCBI taxonomy): domain Eukaryota; kingdom Metazoa; phylum Chordata; class Mammalia; order Rodentia; family Cricetidae; genus Peromyscus; species Peromyscus californicus. The sequence continues at coordinate 14,671,331 of NW_026294391.1, forward strand.
AAGTCAGTGGGCATGTGAGTGTCCACGGTGACAGTATTCATGTGAGTATAAGGTGGTCAGTGAGCATTAGAGTGTACAGGGGACATTGGGAATGTGAGTGTACAGGGTAACAGTGAGCATGTGAGTGTTCAGGAGACAGAGGTATGTGAGTGTCCTGCATGACAGTGGGCAAGTGAGTGTCCAGCGAGACAGTAGGCATTTGAGTGTGCAGGGTAACTTTGGAAATATGAGTGTTCAGGGTGACTTTGGGCATGTGAATGTCCAGGGAGACAGTGAGCATGTGAGTGTCTAGGGTGACAGTGGGCATGTGAGTGTCCAGGGGTTAGTGGGCATGTGTGTAGAGTGGGTCAGTGGACATGTGAGTATGAAGGGGGTCAGTGAACATGTGAGTGTACAGGGTGACATTGGACATGTGAGTGTACAGGGTGACAGTGGGCATGTGAGTGTCCAGGGAGTCAGTTGGCATGTGAGTGTCCAGGGAGTCAGTTGGCATGTGAGTGTCCAGGGCATCAGTGGGCATAAGAGTGTAACGTGAGACAGTGGACATGTGAGTGTCCAGGGAGACAGTGGGCATGTGAGTGTACAGGGGTTCAGTGGGCATGTGAATACTTCTGCCTGCCGAGCCAAGAAAAGGAAAATGGCATCTGCGTGTAGGTGTGTAAAGAGGGTCCATGGTGAATTTGTCATTTTAAGGCATGTTCCTCTGGAGACAAGATAGAGGCAGAGAGCAGGTGAGTGCTATTGTCTTCAGAGTCCAGAGTGGAGGGGTGGCCATGAGTGCAGGTGCCAGCAGGTGGGATGTGAGTTCAGGTTCCATAGAGCCCTGTCTGACCCAATGGGCATCTGAGTGCCTGGGCCTAAAGAGGCCAGAGGTGGATTGTAGGCATATGAGTGCATGTTGCTGCAGAGGCCAATCAGGCAGTGGGCATGTGCTTGCAGGTTCCTGCAGGATCCAGGGCAGAGTAGTGGGCACGTGAGAGCAGATGCCTGGAGAAGCCTGATGGGCAAGTGGGCATTTGAGTGCAGGTTCCTACAGAGGCTGAGGATGCATTGGAAATTCAAGGCAGGTGCCTGAGTAGGTCAAATGAGCATCTGTCATGTGAGTACAGGTGCCTATAGAGGCCTGAAAGACACAGTGGACATGTGTTTGCAGGTACCTGCTGTGGCCATATCGTGCCAATGTGCATGTGAGTGCAGATGCCAGCAGAGTAATGGGGTGACAGTGTGCCTGTGAGGTTAGGTGCATGTAGACGCCAGTGAGGCTTTGGTCCTGGTAGTACAGGTGCCTGCAGGGGCCAGGTTGGCAGTAGTCATGTGAGTTCAGGTACATATTGAGGCTAGAGGGGGGCACTAGGCATGTGAGTGCACGTGCCTCAAAAGGCAAAGGTAGGCATAGGGCTTGAGAATGTAGGTGCCCGCAGAGAGAAATGGGGCCTGTGGGCATGTGAATGCAAGTGCCTGCTGAGGACAGTGAGAAACTGTCCGTGTGAATGCAGGTGCCAACAATTGTCAGATGGACAGTGGGCATGTGAGAGCAGGTACCTACAAAGGGCAAAGCATTGTATTGGACTTGTGAGTGCAGGTGCCTACAGAGGGCAGAGACGGGCAGTGTGCATGTGAGTGGAATACCCCAGAGGACAGTGGGTAACTGGTCATAACAAGGGAGGTGTCAGCAATGGCCATTTGGGCAGTGGGCATGTGAGTGCAGATGCCTGCAGAGGACAGAGGGGCAGCGGATGTATGTATTTGTTTACAAAGGCCAGGGGCAGGTAGATGTAGTGCACACTTTCATTCGCTACACTTGGGAGGCAGAGATGTTGGGGTTCAGTGTTGGAGTTCAGCCCCGAACTATTGAAGGGTTCTTTGAAGAGGGTAGTGAGGAACTGAGAAATGCTAGATAGGAAATATAGAAGTAGATGGAGAGAAAGACAGAAAGACAGGATAGCTTTGGAGGGTTCTGGGTCAATACCAAGCAGCCTCGAGTTTATTTCTAATGGGCTTTCTATCCACTACCAAGGGGAGAGGGAAAAGACCTCCCCCTTTCAAGATCAAAGCACAATGTACAAGCAAGTGTAGACCCTTCAAAACACCTGGTAACCACGCCCCATGGCAAAGCATCTTGTGATTGGCCTTGAAGTAAAAGACACCTGGTAACCATGCCTTTGCACCCTTCTATACAGCCTTGGAGAGCAACATAAACTCTGACTCTCTGACCTTGAGTCAAAGCACAAGTTGGAAATTCTGTGGGCTCCCACACCATGTGAATCTCTGATTTCAAGGTCAACTGGTTCTACAGTGCATGTCACAGGACAGCCTGGGCTACACAGTGAAAACATGTTTAAAAAAAATAGAATGGAAAGGCTAGTGGAGCCCTGGACATGTGAATGCAGTTTCCTGCAGAGAATAGAGAGGGGCAGTGGGCATGTGAGTGCAGGTGCACACAAGCCAAGAAGGTGACAGATTGCATGTGCATGTGGGTTCCTACAGAGAACAAGTTGTTAGTGGGCATGTGATTGTTGCTGCCTGCTGAGGCCAGAGGGCAGTTGGCATCTGAGTGTAAGTGTCTGAGGAGTCCAATGGGGCTGATGCATTAGAGTTCAGGTCTGCACATAGACCAGCATGGTCATGTCAGTGCAAGTGCCTACAGAGGCCAGAGTTGGGTGGTTGGCATGTGAGTGCAGGTACTGGAAGAGGCCAGAGGGAGGCAGTAGGCTAGTGAGTGCTGGTGTCTGCAGAGGCCAGGAAACAGAGGGCATGGGAGTGCAGGTGAGTGTAGCTGCCTGATTGGGCTAGTGAGCATGTGATGACAGGTGCATGCAGAGGCCAGAGGTGAGTGGAGTGCAGGTAATGCAGGTGCCTGCAGAACCCAGGTAGGCAGTGGGCATGCGAGTACAGGTGCCTGAAGAGGGCATAGAGAGGCAGTGTTCTGTGAGTCCAAGTAACTGCAGAGGACAGTGGAAATGTGGCCATGTGAATGCAGGTGCCAGTTGGGCAGTGGGCTTGTGAGTACAGGTGCATGCAGAGCCCAAAGGGACAGTGGTCACATGTATGAGTTGCTTGCAAAGGCCAGAGGAGAAGCTGGTGTTAATGCACACCTTCAGTCTCTACACTTGTGTGGCATAGTGGTCTTGACTTCAAGGCCAACTTATTCTACAGAGCATATTCCAGGACAGCCAGGACTACACAGTGAAACCATCGCTTAAAAAAAAAAAAGAATGAAAAGGATAGTGGAGCATAGTGCATGGGAATGTAGTTTCCTGCAGAGTCCATGGGTCAGTGGGCATGGGAGTACTTTCCCTGCCATTGCAAGAGCAGGGCAGTGGGCATGTGAGTTCAGGTGTGTGAAGAGGGCAGAGGAGTAATTGAAATGTTATGTCAGGTTCCTCCTGAGGCAAGAGAGAGGAAGAGAGCAAGTGAGTGCTGGTGTCTGCAGAGGCCAGGAAGGTAGTGGGCATGTGTGTGAAGATGAATGTAGAGGCCTGAATGGGCCAGTGTGCATGTGATTGCAGAGGCAAGCAGAGGTCAGAGGTGGGTAGTTTGCAGGTAATGCAGGTGCCTGCAGAACCCATGCAGGCAGTAGGCATGTGAGTGCAGGTGCATGCAGAGGCCAGAAGTGGGTGCTAGGCATGTGAGTGCAGGTGCTTGCATAGATCAGAGGGGCTGGTGGTCTTGTGAGTGCAGGTATCAACAGAGGCTAGAGGGGGCAAGGTCATTCAGTGTAGGTGCCTGTGGAGGAGAGGAGGGCATCTGGCATGGGAATTCAGGAGCCTGCAGGAGCCAGATTGGTGGTGGCATGTGAGTTCAGGTGAATACTATAGCCAGAGGGGGGCACTGGGCATGTGAGTGCAGGTACAAGCAGAGGCCTGAAGAGGTTATTGGGCAGGTTAGTTTAGGTTCCTAGAGAAGCCCCATGGGGCAGTGGGCATGTGAGTACAGGTGCCTGGAGAGGACAGAGAGGGGCAGTGGGCATGTGAGTACAGGTGCCTGGAGAATACAGAGAGGAGCAGTGGGCATGTGAGTACAGGTACCTGGAGAGGACAGAGAGGGGCAGTGGCCATGTGAGGGCAGGTACCTGCAGAGGACAGTGGAGAAGTGCCCATGCAAATGCAGGTGCCAGCAATGGTCCCTGGTACAGTGTACATGTGAGTGCAGCTGCCTTCAGAGGGGAGAGGGTCAGAGGTCACATTTGTGTGCTTGCTTGCAAAGCACAGGGGTGGGGGCAGATGGTTGTAGTACATGTCTTTAGTGCCAACAATTGGGAGGCAGAGGCAGATGGATCTCTGAGGTCAAGGCTAGCTTGTTCTACAGAGCATGTTCCTGTTCAGTAAGTGCTACACAGAGAAGCCCTTTATCAAATAAGAAAAAATAGAATGCAAAGGTTGTGGGGGCAGTGGGCATGGGAGTGCAGGTACCTGCAGAGTCCTGGGGGGCAGTGGGCATGTGAGTACATGTGCAAACAAAGTCAAGGAATTGCCAGATTGCATGTGCATTCAGCTTCCTGCAGAGACTGAGTTGGTGTGGGCATGTTCTTGTTCTTCCCTGCAGAGTACGCAGAGGGGGCAGTAGGCTTGTGAGTGCTTTTACCTACAGAGGCAAAAGCCAGGGTATAGGCTTCTGAATGCAGGTGTGTGAAGAGGGTAGTTGATGAATATGATATTTTAAGGCATGTTTTTCTGGAGGCAAGAAAGAAGCAGGGAGCAGGTGAGTGCTGCTGTGAGCAGAGGCCAGAGGGGAGGGGGCCCTGTGTGCAGGTGTCAGCAGGTAGGAATGTGAGTCCTGGTTCCTGCAGAGTCCTGACTGACCTAGTAAGCTTCTGACTGCTAGTTCTTGCAGAGGCCAGAGGTAAGTGGGAGGTATGTGAGTGCATGTTCCTGAAGAGGCTAATCAGGCAGTGGGCATTTGAGTGCAGGTTCCTGCAGAGCCGAGGGGACAGTGGGCATGTAAGTGCAGGTTCCTGCAGAGCCCAGGGGGCAGTGGGCATGTGAGTGCAGGTTCTTGCGGAGTCCAGGGGCAGTGGGCATGTGAGTGCAGGGACAAAAAGGAAATTAGCTGTCAGCTTGTATGTGAATGCAGTTTCCTACAAAGACCAAGTTAGTAGTGAGCATGGATTGTTGCTGCCTGCAGTAGCCATGGGCCAATTGTCATATGAGTGCAAGTGCATGCAGACACAGGTGGAACTGATGCATTAGATGTACACATAGAGCAGAGCATGGGCATGTGAGTACAGGTGCCTACAGAGGTCAGAGATGGGAATTAATATGTGAGTACAGGTGCTTGAGGACGCCAAAGGGTGTAGCTTGTGTGTACAGGTGCAGGCAGAGGGTTGCAGTGGGTATGTGAATGCCTGCATAGGTCAGGAAGCAGTGGACATGTGAGTGTTCTTTCCTACAGAGGACAGCGGTCAGTGGGCATGTGAGTGCATTTTTCCTGAAGTTGCAAGGGCAGGGCAGTGGGCATGTGAGTTCAGGTGTGTGAAGAGGGCAGAAGAGTAATTGAATGTTAGGTCAGGTTCCTCCTGAGGTAAGAGAGAGGAAGAGAGCAAGTGAGTGCTGGTGTCTGCAGAGGCCAGGAAGGTAGTGGGCCTGTGAGTGCAGAGGACAGATCAGGGTAGTGGGCATGTGAGTGCGGGTGCCTACAGAGGGCTGACTGAGCCAGTGGGTATGTGAGTGTAGGGTCCTACAGATGCCTGACTGGGCCTGTGGCGTTGTGTGCTCAGGGGCCTGCAGAGGTCAGGTAGGCAGTGGGCATGTGAGTGCAAGTGTCTGCAGAGGACAGAGGGGCCCTCATATGAGCATTTGGGAGTGCACAAGGGCCAGAGGGTTTCCATGGGTATGTGATGGCAAGTTCTTGCAGACATCAGGGCAGCCAATGGGAATGGGAGTGGAGGTGTCTGTAAAACCAGATTTGGGCAGTGGGGATGTGATTACAGGTCCCTACAGAGGCCAGAGTTTGGCATTTGGACTGTGAGTGCATGTGCTTTAAGAGGTGAGAGTGGGGCAGTGGGTATGTGAGTGGAAGTGTCTGCCTAGGACAGGGGACAGAGGGCATGTGAGTGTACTTGCCAATGGCATCAGTGGGCATGTGCCTACACATGCCTGCGGAGGCAAGAGCAGGGCAGTACATATGAGTGCAGGTACGTGAGGAAGGTAGAGGGCTGAATTTGGCATGATAGGGTAGATTCCTTCTGAGGAAGGAGAGAGGCAGAGGGCAAGTGTCTCTGGTGTCTGCAGAAGACAGAGGGCAGGGGTGGCCATGTGTGCAGGTGCCTGGAGACACCTGCATAGGATAAGAAGGCAGTGGGCATGTGAGTGCAGGTTCCTGCAGAGGCTGGGAGAGAAGTGGTCATGGAGAGCAGGTGCTTGTTGAGGTCAGGTGGGTATTTGGCATATGCTTACAGGTGCCTGCAAGGCTAGAGAGGCACTGTGGTCATGTGTCTGCAGGTACCTGCTGAGTCCATATTGGGACAATGTGGATATGAATGCAGGTGGCCGAAAGGCCAGGGGTAACTAGGGCTGTGAGATCAGGTACAGGTACTCAGGCCAATGAGTCACTGGTCATGGAAGTAAGGTGCCTATGGGTCTTGTTTGGAGGTGAGCCTGTGAATTAAGGTGCCTATTGAGGCCTGGGGGCACTGAGCTTGTGAGTGCAGGTGCTTGAAGAGGTAAGAGGGGGACAGTGGGCTTGTGAATGCCAGTACCTGCAGAGTCCAGTGAGGCTGTGTCCATGAGAGTTCAGTTGGGCACATAGACCAGAGCGTGGGCATGTGAATGCAGGTGCTTGAAGAGGCCAGCTTGGGGGTGAGAAGTGGGCTTGAGAGTGCAGATGTCTGTAGAGAGCAGACAGGGAGAGAGGATTTGTGAATGCAAGTGCCTGCATAGGCCAGGGGGCAGTGGGTATGTGAGTGTCCTTGCCTATGAGGGCCAGCATGTGAGTACATTTGCCTGCAAAGAAAAGAGCATGGAGGTGAGCATCTGAGTGTAGTTCTGTGACGAGTGTAGATTGGAAATTGTGCATTATAGGAGAGGATCCTCTGTAGCCCAGAGAGGCCGTGAGCAAGTGAGTTCTGGTGTGTCAGAGGCCAGGAAAGCAGTGGGCATGGGAGTGCAGGTGAGTGCAGAGGCGTGACTGGGCCAGGGGTCATGTGATGAAGGGTGCCTGCAGAGGCCAGAAATAGGTGATAGGCATGTGAGTGCAGGTGCTTACAGAGGCCTGACTGGACCAGTGGGTATGTGACTGTATGGTCCTGCAGATGTCTGACAGGGCCTGAGGGCTAGTGAGGACAGGGGCCAGCAGAGGTCAGGCAGGCAGTGAGCATGTGAGTGAAAGTGTCTGCAGAGGACAGAGGGGCCCTCATATGAGCATTCCAGAGTGCACAAGGGCCAGACGATTTCCATGGGTATATGATTGTAAGTTCTTGCAGACATCAGGGCGGCCAATGGGAATGGGAGTGGAGGTGTCTGTAAAACCAGATTTGGGCAGTGGGGATGTGATTACAGGTCCCTACAGTGGCCAGAGTTTGGCATTTGGACTGTGAGTGCATGTGTTTTAAGAGGTGAGAGTGGGGCAGTGGGTATGTGAGTGGAAGTGTCTGCCTAGGACAGGGGACAGAGGGCATGTGAGTGTACTTGCCAATGGCATCAGTGGGCATGTGCCTACACATGCCTGCGGAGGCAAGAGCAGGGCAGTGCATATGAGTGCAGGTACGTGAGGAGGGTAGAGGGCTGAATTTGGCATGATAGGGTAGATTCCTTCTTAGGAAGGAGAGAGGCAGAGAGCAAGTGTCTCTGGTGTCTGCAGAAGACAGAGGGCAGGGGTGGCCATGTGTACAGGTGCCTGGAGACACCTGCAGAGGATAAGAAGGCAGTGGGCATGTGAGTGCAGGTTCCTGCAGAGGCTGGGGGAGAAGTGGTCATGGAGAGCAGGTGCTTGTTGAGGTCAGGCGGCCATTTGGCATATGCTTACAGGTGCCTGCAAGGCTAGAGAGGCACTGTGGTCATGTGTCTGCAGGTACCTGCTGAGTCCATATTGGGACAATGTGGATATGAATGTAGGTGGCTGAAAGGCCAGGGGTAACTAGGGCTGTGAGATCAGGTACAGGTACTCAGGCCAATGAGTCACTGGTCATGGAAGTAAGGTGCCTATGGGTCTTGTTTGGAGGTGAGCCTGTGAGTTAAGGTGCCTATTGAGGCTTGGGGGCACTGAGCTTGTGAGTGCAGGTGCTTGAAGAGATAAGAGGGGGACAGTGGGCTTGTGAATGCCAGTACCTGCAGAGTCCAGTGAGGCTGTGTCCATGAGAGTTCAGTTGGGCACATAGACCAGAGCGTGGGCATGTGAATGCAGGTGCTTGAAGAGGCCAGCTTGGGGGTGAGAAGTGGGCTTGTGAGTGCACATGTCTGTAGAGAGCAGACAGGGAGAGAGGATTTGTGAATGCAAGTGCCTGCATAGGCCAGGGGGCAGTGGGTATGTGAGTGTCCTTGCCTATGAGGGCCAGCATGTGAGTACATTTGCCTGCAAAGAAAAGAGCATGGAGGTGAGCATCTGAGTGTAGTTCTGTGACAAGTGTAGATTGGAAAGTTTGCATGATAGGACAGGATACTCTGTAGCCCAGAGAGGCCGTGAGCAAGTGAGTTCTGGTGTGTCAGAGGCCAGGAGATCAGTGGGCATGGGAGTTCAGGTGAGTGCAGAGGCCTGACTGGGCCAGGGGGCATGTGATGAAGGGTGCCTGCAGAGGCCAGAAATAGGTGGAAGGCATGTGAGTGCAGGTGCTTGCATAGATCAGATGGGTGTTGGTCTTCTGAGTACAGATATTTACCGAGGCTAGAGGGGGAAGTTCACTCAGTGTGGGTGCCTATGGAGGACAGGTCGGCATCAGGCATGAGAATTCAGGTGCCTGCAGAGGGCAAAAGTGGATTCTGCTCATATGAGTACAAGTTCTTATAGAGAACATTGTTGGACAGTGGGCATCTGAGCACAGGTGTGTACAAAGGGCAGAGGAGCCTTAGGCATCTGAGTACAGGTTCCTGCAGAGACCAAAGGAGCACAGTGGACTTGTGTTTGCAGGTAGGTACCTGCTGAGGCCATATTGGGGTAATGTCCATATGAGTTCAGGTGACAGCAGAGGCCAGAGATGAGAGTGAATTTAGTGGATGTAGAGCCCAGTTCAATTTTGGTCATGGTAGTGCAGGTGACTGCAGGGGCTAGGTTGGCAGTGGGCATGTGACTTCAGGTGAATGTTAATATCAGAGGAAGACACTGGGCATATGAGTCGAGTATTGCTGACGCCTGAAGAGGTTGGTGGGCTTGTGAGTTTAGGTTCCTGCAGAAGCCAGATGGGGCAGTGAGCATATGATTGCAGTTACCTGCAGAGACCAGAGGGGGCGGGGCATGTGAGTGCAGGTACCTGCAGAGGACAGTATGAAACTGGCCATTTGAATGCAAATGCCAACCATGGTTAGTTGGAAAATGGCATGGGAGAGCAGGTGCCTGCAGAAGTCAGGTTTGGGCTGTTGGTATGTGGGTGTATTGATTGAAGATGTTAGAGTAGGGTAGTGGGCCTGTGAGTGCAGTGCCTGCAGAGAGCAGACAGGGACAGAGGATTTGTGAATGCAAGTGCCTGCATAGGCCAGGGGGCAGAGGATATGTGAGTGTACTCTCCTATGTGGGCCAGAATGTGAGTACATTTGCCTGCAGAGTCAAGAGCATGGAGGTGGGCATCTGAGTGTAGAGCTGTGAAGAGTGTAGATTGTTAAATCGTGCTGTTAGGGCAGGTTCCTCTGTAGCCAAGAGAGAGGCAGTGAGCAAGTGAGTGCTGGTGTGTCAGAGGGCAGGAAAGAAGTGGACATGGGAGTGCAGGTGAGGGCAGAGGCCTGACTGGGCCAGTGGGCATGTGAGTGCAGGTACCTACAGAGGACAGATGGGGCAGACATCATTGAGTGCAGGTGCCTGTAGATGCCAGCTGGGCATCTGGCATGCAAGTTCAGCAGTCTGTAGAGGGCAAAGGTTGGCTCTGGTCATGAGTCCAGGTTCTTGTAGAAGCCAGAGGGTGAGAGTGGACCTGTGAGTGAAGACACCTCCAAAGGGTAAAGGGTGGGCTTTGGGATTCTAAGTGCAGGGTTCTGCAAAAAGCAGAGGGGGCAGTTGGCATGTGAGTTCAGGGGCCTGCAGAGTGCATAGAGAGGCAGTGTGCTTTGAGTTCAAGTAACTTCAGAGGACAGTGGAGAAATGCCCATGTGAAGGAAGGTGCCAGCAATGGTCAGTTGGGCAGTGGGCATGTGAGTGCAGCTCCCTGCAGAGGACAGAGTGGCAGTGGACACATGTGTGAGTTGCTTGCAAAGACTAGAGGGGAAGGTGGTGTTAATGCACACCTTCAGGCCCTACACTTGGGAGACATGTTAGTCTTTCAAGGCCACCTTGTCCTACAGAGCATATTCCAGGATAGCCAGGGCTACACAGTGAAGTCGTGGTTCAAAAAAAAAGAGAACGAAAACTAGTGAGGCATTGAGCATGGGAATGCACTTTCCTGCAGAGTCCAGGAGCAGTGGGTATGTGAGTGCATGCCCACACAAAGGCAAGAAGGTGATGCATTGCATATGCATGCCGTTTTCTACAAAGATCAAGTAGGTAGTAGGCATGCAATTGTTGCTGCCTTCAGGGCCAGGGGGCAGATGTCATATGAGTGGGAGTGCCTGCAGAGTCCAGTGGGGCTGATGCATTAGAGTTCAAGTGTGCACATACAGCAGAGCATGGATATGTGAATGCAGGTGTTTGAAGAGGCCAGCTGGTAGGTGAGTAGTGGGCTTGTGAGTGCAGGTGCCTGCAGAGAGCAGACAGAGCTAGAGAATTTGTGAATGCAAGTGCCTGAATGGGTCAGGGGCAATGAGGATGTGTGTGTACTTGTCTATGAGGGCCAGGATGTGAGTACATCTGCCCGCAGAGAAAAGAGTATGGAGGTGGTCATCTGAGTGTAGAGCTATGAAGAGTGTAGTTTGGTAAATTTGGCATGTTAGGACTAGATCCTCTGTAGCCAAGAGAGAGGCAGTGATCAAGTGAGTGTTGGTATCTGCAGAGGCCAGGAAATCAGTGGGCATGGGAGTGCAGGTGAAGGCAGAGGCCTGCCTGGGCCAGTGGGAATGTGATGACAGGTGCCTGCAGAGGCTAGAGGTGGGTAGTATGCAGGTAATGCAGGTGCCTTCAGAACCCAGGCAGGCAGTGGGCATGTGAGTTCAGGTTCCTGCAGAGGCCAGAGGTGAGTGATGTGCAGGTAATGCAGGCACCTGCAGAGCCCAGGTGCGGAGTGGGCGTGTGAGTGCAGGTGCATGCAGAGGCCAGAAGTGGGTGCTAAGCATGTGAATGCAGGTGCTTGCATAGATCAGAGGGGCTGGTGGTCTTGTGAGTGCAGGTATCTACAGAGGCTAGAGGCGGCAAGGTCATTCAGTGTAGGTGTCTGTGGAGGAAAGGAGGACATCTGGCATGGGAATTCAGGAGCCTGTAGGGGCCAGGTTGGTGGTGGGCATGTGAGTTCAGGTGAATACTGTAACCACAGGGGGGCACTGGGCATCTGAGTGCAGGTACATGCAGAGACCTGAAGAATTTATTGAGCATGTGAGTTTAGGTTCCTGGAGAAGGCCCATGGGGCAGAGTGCATGTGAAGGCAGGTGCCTGGAGAGGACAGAGTGGGGCACTGGGCATGTGAGTGCAGGTGCCTGCAGAGTACAGAGAGTGTCAGTAGGCATGTGAGGACAAGTACCTGCAGAGGACAGGGAGGGGCAGTGGGCAAGTGAGTGCAGGTGCCTTCAGAGGGGAGAGCGTCAGAGGTCACATTTGTGTGCTTGCTTCCAAAGGCCAGGCAGGCAGATGATGGTAGTTCATGTCTTAGTATCAACACTTGGGAGGCAGAGGCAGATGGATCTCTGAGGTCAAGGCTAGCTTGTTCTACAGAGCATGTTCTAGGGCAGCCAGTGCTACACAGAGAAGCCCTTTATCAAATAAGAAAAAATAGAATGCAAAGGTTGTGGGGGCAGGGGAATGGGAGTGCAGTTTCCTGCAGAGTCCAGGGGGACAGTGGGCATGTGATTGCTTCTGCAAAAACAAGAAATTGACAGATTGCATGTGTGCAGCTTCCTGCAGATACTGAGTTGGTAGTGGGATAGTGAGTGTTTTTGCCTGCAGAGGCCAGAGAATGGCAGTGGGTATGTGAGGGCTTTTGCCTGGAGAGGCAAAAGCCGGGGAATGGGCTTCTGAATGCAGGTATGTGAAGAGGGTAGAGGGATAAATATGACATTTTAATGCAGGTTCCTCTGGAGGCAAGAGAGAGGCAGGGAGCAGGTGAGTGCTGGTGTGGGCAAGGACAGAGGGGAGGGATGTCCCTCAATGCAGATGTCAGCAGGTGGGAATGTGAATCCAGGTTCCTTTGGAGTCCTGAATGACCTAGTGAGCACCTGACTGCTGGTTCCTCCAGAGGCCATAGGTGTGTGGTAGGCATGTGAGTGCATGTTCCTGCAGAGTCTAATCAGGCAGTGGGCATGTGAGTGCAGGTTCCTGCAGAGCCCAGGGTCCAGTGGGCATGTGAGTGTAGGTTCCTGCAGAGCCCAGGGGGCAGTGGGCATGTGAGTGCAGGTGTACAAAAGGCAATTAGGTGTCAGCTTGTATGAGCAGGCAGTTTTGTACAAAGATAAAGTTAGTTGTGGGCATGTGATTGTTGCTGCCTGCAGATGCCAGGGGGCAGATGCCATATTAGTGCAAGTGCATTCTGAAACCAGTGGGACTGATGCATTAGATGTACACATAGATCAGAGCATGGGCATGTGAGTGCAGATGCCTACAGAGGTCAGAGCTGGGGATTAATATGTGAGTGCAGATGCTTGAGGAGGCCAAGGGGGTGGAGCTTGTTTGTGCAGGTGCAGGCAGAGGGTTGCAGTGGGTATGTGAATGCCTGCATAGGTCAGGAGGCAGTGGACATGTGAGTGTACTTTCCTGCAAAGGACAGGGGTCAGTGGGCATGTGAGTGCATTTTTCCTGAAGTTGCAAGGGCAGGGCAGTGGGCATGTGAGTTCAGGTGTGTGAAGAGGGCAGAAGAGTAATTGAATGTTAGGTCAGGTTCCTCCTGAGGTAAGAGAGAGGAAGAGAGCAAGTGAGTGCTGGTGTCTGCAGAGGCCGGGTAGGTAGTGGGCATGTGAGTGCAGAGGACAGATCAGGGTAGTGGGCATGTGAGTGCAGGTGCCTACAGAGGGCTGACTGGGCCAGTGGGTATGTGAGTGTAGGGTCGTGCAGATGTCTGACTGGGCCTGTGGCGTTGTGTGCTCAGGGGCCTGCAGAGGTCAGGCAGGCAGTGGGCATGTGAGTGCAAGTGTCTGCAGAGGACAGAGGGGCCCTCATATGAGCATTTGGGAGTGCACAAGGGCCAGAGGGTTTCCATGGGTATGTGATGGCAAGTTCTTGCAGACATCAGGGCAGCCAATGGGAATGGGAGTGGAGATGTCTGTAAACCAGATTTGGGCAGTGGGGATGTGATTACAGGTCCCTACAGAGGCCAGAGTTTGGCGTTTGGACTGTGAGTGCATGTGCTTTAAGAGGTGAGAGCGGGGCAGTGGGTATGTGAGTGGAAGTGTCTGCCTAGGACAGGGGACAGAGGGCATGTGAGTGTACTTGCCAATGGCATCAGTGGGCATGTGCCTACATATGCCTGCAGAGGCAAGAGCAGGGCAGTACATATGAGTGCAGGTGTGTGAGGAGGGTAGAGGGCTGAATTTGGCATGATAGGGTAGATTCCTTCTGAGGAAGGAGAGAGGCAGAGGGCAAGTGTCTCTGGTGTCTGCAGAAGACAGAGGGCAGGGGTGGCCATGTGTACAGGCGCCTGGAGACACCTGCAGAGGATAAGAAGGCAGTGGGCATGTGAGTGCAGGTTCCTGCAGAGGCTGGGGGAGAAGTGGTCATGGAGAGCAGGTGCTTGTTGAGGTCAATGTGGGCATTTGGCATATGCTTACAGGTGCCTGCAAGGCTAGAGAGGCACTGTGGTCATGTGTCTGCAGGTACCTGCTGAGTCCATATTGGGACAATGTGGATATGAATGTAGGTGGCTGAAAGGCCAGGGGTAACTAGGGCTGTGAGATCAGGTACAGGTACTCAGACCAATGAGTCACTGGTCATGGAAGTAAGGTGCCTATGGGTCTTGTTTGGAGGTGAGCTTGTGAGTTAAGGTGCCTATTGAGGCTTGGGGGCACTGAGCTTGTGAGTGCAGGTGCTTGAAGAGATAAGAGGGGGACAGTGGGCTTGTGAATGCCAGTACCTGCAGAGTCCAGTGAGGCTGTGTCCATGAGAGTTCAGTTGGGCACATAGACCAGAGCGTGGCATGTGAATGCAGGTGCTTGAAGAGGCCAGCTTGGGGGTGAGAAGTGGGCTTGTGAGTGCACATTTCTGTAGAGAGCAGACAGGGAGAGAGGATTTGTGAATGCAAGTGCCTGCATAGGCCAGGGGGCAGTGGGTATGTGAGTGTCCTTGCCTATGAGGGCCAGCATGTGAGTACATTTGCCTGCAAAGAAAAGAGCATGGAGGTGAGCATCTGAGTGTAGTTCTGTGACAAGTGTAGATTGGTAAATTGTGCATGTTAGGACAGGATCCTCTGTAGCCAAGAGAGAGGCAGTGAGCCTTGAGTGCTGGTGTGTCAGAGGCCAGGAAATCAGTGGGAATGTGAGTGCAGAGACCTGACTGGGCCAGGGGGCATGTGATGAAGGGTGCCTGCAGAGGCCAGAAATAGGTGATAGGCATGTGAGGGCAGGTGCTTGCATAGATCAGATGGGTGGTGGTCTTGTGAGTACAGATATTTACAGAGGCTAGAGGGAGAAGTTCACTCAGTGTGGGTGCCTATGGAGGACAGGTGGGCATCAGGCATGGGAATTCATTTGCCTGCAGAGGGCAAAAGTGGATTCTGCTCATGTGAGTACAAGTTCTTACAGAGACCATTGTTGGACAGTGGGCATCTGAGCACAGGTGTGTACAAAGGGCAGGGGAGCCTTAGGCATCTGAGTACAGGTGCCTGCAGAGACCAAAGGAGCACAGTGGACTTGTGTTTGCAGGTACCTGCTGAGGCCATATTGGGGTAATGTCCATATGAGTTCAGGTGACAGCAGAGGCCAGAGATGAGAGTGAGTTCAGTGGATGTAGAGCCCAGCTCAATTTTGGTCATGGTAGTGCAGGTGACTGCAGGGGCTTGGTTGGCAGTGGGCATGTGACTTCAGGTGAATGTTAAGGTCAGAGGAGGACACTGGGCATCTGAGTCAAGTACTGCTGACGCCTGAAGTTGTTGTTGGGGTTCTGAGTTTAGGTTCCTGCAGAAGCCAGATGGGGTAATGAGCATATGATTGCAGTTACCTGCAGAGACCAGAGGGGGCGGGGCATGTGAGTGCAGGTACCTGCAGAGGACAGTATGAAACTGGCCATTTGAATGCAAGTGCCAACCATGGTTAGTTGGAAAATGGCATGGGAGTGAAGGTGCCTACAGAGGCCAGAGTTGGCCTGTTGGCATGTGGGTGTAGTGATTGAAGATGTTAGAGTAGGGTAGTGGGCCTGTGAGTGCAGTGCCTGCAGAGAGCAGACAGGGACAGAGGATTTGTGAATGCAAGTGCCTGCATAGGCCAGGGGGCAGAGGATATGTGAGTGTACTCTCCTATGTGGGCCAGATTGTGAGTACATTTGCCTACAGAGACAAGAGCATGGAGGTGGGCATCTGAGTGTAGAGCTGTGAAGAGTGTAGATTGGTAAATCGTGCTGTTAGGGCAGGTTCCTCCGTAGCCAAGAGAGAGGCAGTGAGCAAGTGAGTGCTGGTGTGTCAGAGACCAGGAAAGCAGTGGGCATGGGAGTGCAGGTACCTACAGAGGAGAGATGGGGCAGACATCATTGAGTGCAGGTGCCTGTAGATGCCAGCTGGGCATCTGGCATGCAAGTTCAGCAGTCTGTAGAGGGCAAAGGTTGGCTCTGGTCATGAGTCCAGGTTCTTGTAGAAGCCAGAGGGTGAGAGTGGACCTGTGAGTGAAGACACCTCCAAAGGGTAAAGGGTGGGCTTTGGGATTCTAAGTGCAGTGGTCTCCAAAAAGCAGAGGGGGCAGTTGGCATGTGAGTTCAGGGGCCTGCAGAGGACATAGAGAGGCAGTGTGCTTTGAGTTCAAGTAACTTCAGAGGATAGTGGAGAAGTGCCCATATGAATGAAGGTGCCAGCAATGGTCAGTTGGGCAGTGGGCATGTGAGTGCAGCTCCCTGCAGAGGACAGAGTGGCAGTGGTCACATGTGTGAGTTGCTTGCAAAGACTAGAGGGGAAGGTGGTGTTAATGCACACCTTCAGGCCCTACACTTGGGAGACATGTTAGTCTTTCAAGGCCACCTTGTTCTACAGAGCATATTCCAGGATAGCCAGGGCTACACAGTGAAGTCGTGGTTCAAAAAACGAGAATGAAAACTAGTGAGGCATTGAGCATGGGAATTCAGTTTCCTGCAGAGTCCAGGAGCAGTGGGTATGTGAGTGCATGTCCACACAAGGGCAAGAAGGTGATGGATTGCATATGCATGCTGTTTCCTACAAAGTTAAAGTAGGTAGTGGGCATGGAATTGTTGCTGCCTTCAGGGTCAGGGGGCAGATGTCATATGAGTGGGAGTGCCTATAGAGTCCAGTGGGACTGATGCATTAGAGTTCAGGTGTGCACACACAGCAGAGCGTGGACATGTGAATGCAGGTGTTTGAAGAGGCCAGCTGGGGGGTGAGTAGTGGGCTTGTGAGTGCAAGTACCTGCAGAGAGCAGACAGGGCTAGACAATTTGTAAATGCAAGTACCTGAATGGGTCAGGGGCAATGAGGATTGTGTACTTTGCCAAGGGCAAAGTGTACTTGTCCGTGAGGGCCAGCATGTGAGTCATTTGCCTGCAGAAGCAAGAGCATGGAGGTGGGCATCTGAGTGTAGAGCTGTGAAGAGTGTAGATTGGTAAATTGTTCATGTTAGGAAAGGTTCCTCTGTAGCCAAGAGAGAGGCAGTGAGCAAGTGAGTGCTGGTGTGTGCAGAGGCCAGGAAAGCAGTGGGCACAGGAGTGCAGGGGAGTGCAGAGGCCTGTCTGGGCCAGTGGGCATGTGATGACAGGTGCCTGCAGAGGCTAGAGGTGGGTGGTATGCAGGTAATGCAGGTGCCTTCAGAACCCAGGCAGGCAGTGGGCATGTGAGTTCAGGTTCCTGCCGACTCCATAGGTGAGTGGTGTTCAGGTAATGCAGTTGCCTGCAGAGCCCAGGTGGGGAGTGTGCATGTGAGTGCAGGTGCCTGCAGAGGCCAGAAGTGGGTGCTAGGCATGTGAGTGCAGGTGCTTGCATAGATCAGAGGGGCTGGTGGTCTTGTGAGTGCAGGTATCTACAGAGACTAGAGGGGGCAAGGTCATTGAGTGTAGGTGCCTGTGTAGGAGAGGAGGGCATCTGGCATGGGAATTCAGGAGCCTGTAGGGGCCAGGTTGGTGGTGGGCATGTGAGTTCAGGTGAATACTGTAACCACAGGGGGGCACTGGGCATCTGAGTGCAGGTACATGCAGAGACCTGAAGAATTTATTGAGCATGTGAGTTTAGGTTCCTGGAGAAGGCCCATGGGGCAGTGGGCATGTGAGTGCAGCTGCCTGCAGAGAGGGGAGGGTCAGAGGTCACATTTGTGTGCTTGCTTGCAAAGCTCTGGGGTGGGGACAGATGGTCTAAGTGCATGTCTTTAATGCCAACACTTGGGAGGCAGAGGCAGGCGGGTCTCTGAGTTCAAGGCCACCTTGTTCTACAGAGCATGTTCTAGGGCAGTCAGTGCTACACAGAGAAGCCCTTTATCAAATAAGAAAAAATGGAATGCAAAGGTTGTTGGGGCAGTGGGCATGGGAGTGCAGATGCCTGCAGAGCCCTAAGGGGCAGTGGTCACATGCATGAGTTGCATGCAAAGGCCACGGGGTGAGGGTAGTGTTAGTGCACACTTTCAGTCCCTACACTTGGGAGACAGAGACAGAGGGAGGGTCTCTAATTTCAAGGTCACCTTGTTCTACCATGCATGTTAGGGATAGCCAGGATTACACAGTGAAACCATATCTCAAAATATGGAATGAAAAGCCTGGTAAAACCATGGCCATATGAATGCAGTTTCTTGCACAGGACAGTGAGAGGCATTTGGCATGTGCGTGCAGGTGCACACGAACAAGTAGTTGACAGGTTCCTGCAGAGACCAAGTTGTTAGTGAGCATGCTATTGTTGCTGCCTGCCAAGGTCGGGGGACAGTTTGAATCTGAGTATAAGAATCTGAAGAGTCCAGTGGGGCTTATACATTAGAATTCAGGTCTGCACATAGACCAGAGCAGGTGCCTACAGAGGCCAGTGTTGGTCTGTTGACATGTGCTTGAACTACAGGTGTTTGAAGAGGTCAGAGGGAGCAAGTGGGCTAGTGAGTGCAGATGTCTGCAGAGAGCAGACAGGGACATGGGGTTTGTGAATGCAAGTGTCTACATAGTCCAGGGAGCAGTGGGTATGTGAGTGTCCTTGCCTATGAGGACCAGCATGTGAGTACATTTGCCTGCAGAGACAAGAGCAGGGAGGTGGGCATCTCAGTGTAGTTCTGTGAAGAGTGTAGATTGGTAAATTGTGCATGTTAGGACAGATTCCTCTGTAGCCAAGAGAGTGGCAGTGATCAAGTGAGTGCTGGTGTGTGCAGAGGCCAGGAAAGCAGTGGGCATGGGAGTGCAGGTGAGGGCAGAGGCCAGATCAGGGAAGTGCGCATGTGATGGCAGGTGCCTGCAGAGGACAGATTTGGGTGGTTGGCATGTGAGTGCTGGTGATGAATAGGCCAGAGTTGCTCAGTGGGCTTGTGAGTGCAGTGCATGCAGAGAGCAGACAGGCAGAGTGGATTTGTGAATGCAAGTGTCTGCATAGGCCAGAGGACAGTGGGGATGTGAGTACAGGTGACAGTGGACATGTGAGTGTACAGGGGGACAGTGGGCATGTGAGTATACCGGCTGACAGTGGGCATGTGAGTGTACAGGGTGACAGTGGGCATGTGAGTATACTGGGTGACAGTGGGCATGTGAGTGTCTAGGGTGACAGTGGTCATGTAGGTGTACAGGGTGGCAGTGGACATGTGAGTATTCACGGGGTCAGTGGATATGTGATTGTACAGGATGACAGTGGGCATGTGGGTGTACAGGGTGACATTGGACATGTGAATGTACAGGGCGACAGAGTGCATGTGAGTGTCCAGGGTGACAGTGGGCATGTGAGTGTAGAGAAGACAGTTGGCATATCAGTTTACAGGGAGTCAATGGGCATGAGATTTAACAGGGTGGCAGTGGACATTTAAATGTCCAGGGTGACAGGAGACAGGTGAGTGTACATCGTTACAGTGGGCATGTAAGTGTACAGAGAGATAGTGGGAATGTGAATGTACAGGGTTACAGTGGACATGTGAGTGTACATGGGGTCAGTGGGCATGTGACTGTCCAGGGTGAGAGTGGGCAGGTGAGTGTACAGGGGGACAGAGGGCATGTGAGTGTATAGGGTAACAGTGGGCATGTGAGTGAGCAGGGGGTCAGTGGGCATGTGAGTATCCAGGGAGACAGTAGGCCTGTGAGTGTTCAGGGTGACAGTGGGCATATGACTATCCAGGGTGACAGTAGACATGTGAATGAGCAGAGTGTCAGTGAGCACGTGAGTGTCCAGGGTGACAGTGGCCATTTGAGTATACAGGGAGAGAGTGGGCATGTGAGTGTACAGGGTTATAGTGGGCATGTTAGTGTCCAGGGAGACAGTGGGCATGGGAGTGTCCAGGGAGACAGTGGGCATGGGAGTGTAGAGGGTGACAGTGGGTATGTGGTTGTCCAGGGAGACAGTGAAATGTGAGTGCACAGGGTCGCTGTGGACATGTGAGTGTGCAGGGGCTCAGTGAGAATGTGAGTGTACAGGGTGACAGTGGGCAGGTGAGTGTCCTTGGGGACAGTGGGCATGTGAGTGTTCAGCGGTCAGTGAGCATGTAAGTGTATTGGGTGACAGTGGGCATCTGAGTTTGCAGGGAGACAGTGAACATGTGAGTGTACAGATTTACAGTGGACATGTGAGTGTGCAGGGGGGGTCAGTGGACATGTGAGTGTGCAGGGGTCAATGAGCATGTGAGTGTATTGGGTGACAGTTGGCATCTCAGTGTGCAAGGAGACAGTGGGCATGTGAGTGTCCAGGATGACAGTGGGCATGTGAGTGTGCAGGGCGACAGTGTGCATGTGAATGTACAGGGTCACAGTAGACATCTGAGTGTACTGGGTGACAGTGGGATTGTGAGAGTACAGGGAGACAGTGGACATGTGAGTGTATAGAGGGTCATAGCGGATGTGATCGTACAGGGTGACAGTGGATAAGTGATTGTACAGGGTGACAATGGACATGTGAGTGTCCAGGTGTTCAGTGGGATTGTGAGTTTATACAATGTTAGGGAGCTTGTGAGTTTACAGGGGGTCAGAGGGCATGTGAGTGTACAGGTGGTCTGTGGGCATGTGACTCTACAGGTGGTCTGTGGGCATGTGAGTGTACAGAGTGACAGTGGGCATGTGAGTGTACAGGGTGACAGTGGGCATGTGAGTGTACAGGGTGACATTGGACATGTGAGTGTACAGGGTGACAGTGGGCAGGTGGGTGTACAAGGGGACAGAGGGCATGTGAGTGTCCAGGGAGACAGAGGGCATGTGAGTGTACAGTGTCATAGTGGACATATGAGTGTGCAGGGGGTGAGTGAGCATGTGAGTGTATAAGGTTCAGTGGACATGTGAGTTTGCAGAGGGTCAGTGGGCATGTGACTGAGCAGGGAGACTATGGGCATGTGTGTACAGGGTAAAAGTGGGCAGTTGAGTGTACAGGGTGACAGTGGGGATGTGAGTGTACACAGAGACACAGGGCATCTGAGTGTCCAGGGGTTCAGTGGGCATATGAGAGTATAGAGTGACAGTGTGCATCTGAGTGTCCATGGTGACAGTGGACATGTGAGTGTACAGGGGTCAGTGCACATGTGAATCTCCAGGGTGACAGAAGGAATGTGAGTTTCTAGGGTGACAGCAGGCATGTAAGTGTACAGGCTGACAGTGGGCATGTGAGTGTACAGGGTGACATTGGACATGTGAGTGTACAGGGTGACAGCGGGCAGGTGAGTGTCCAGGGGGATAGAGGGCATGTGCGTGTACAGGTTCTTGTATAATATTAGCGGAACCAGCCTTAATATTATACATTCCAGAGACTCAGGAGAGAGAAATAGTAACGGCGAGGACTATTCTCAGGAAATAGAATCTCAGCACACCAAGCTCTATAGTCCACGCGCTAATTCCTCTGGCATAACATCCTATATACACAGCTTCAGTTCTGTTCTTATGCCTAGCTCCTATCTTGCCTGATTTCTCTGTTTATCCACTGCTCCCTCTTAAGTTCTATCTTACTTCTCTCATCTTAATTCTGCCTCATCTAGGTCCTTTTCACCTTGTTCTTACTCAGCTCGGACTTCCCCATCTGACTCTTCCTCATCTTCCATCTCATTCCTCTAGTACTCTCTTCTAGTCCTTCAATCTAGTTCTTCCCCATCTCAGTTTGTTCCTCTCAAGTTCTTACCCATCTAGTTCTTCCATTCTCTTTTCTCTTCTCCGTCCTCCTGTGCCCTGAAAGTCCTGGTATATATACACTTACAAGAAGTAATCCCTTGGCAGTGCGAAGCCAGGCTTCCAGGGTCAAATGGAGGGATGATAAGAATCACATAGAGGGGCAATAACCATTAATTATCATTTGCAACCCCAAAGGAAAAATGAATTAACTGAAGGCTAAATTCGGCTTTACTAAGGCTAAAACTAAGAAGAGGGATCTTATGTGCTCAACTATAGTCTTAAACGTGATTAGTAGAAAATGTTAAGAATCTATAAGTTGCTAGGTCAATGGGAGAAAATAAAACTGTCTTTTTTTTTCCTGTGGCTCCTATCTGTCCAAGCTAACTGCCGTTTTTTCTGCAGGGTGGGGGAAAGTGTGCTCAGTCACTAGGCAACCTGTGTACAGCTAGATGCCTCTGGTGATAGTTAAAGGGAGATCTGGAACTAGAGTTAAGGTTTGGGAAAGAAGGAAGTAAAGCTTAATTGGCACATCTGTCAGGTCTTCTCAAAAAGGTAGCCTGGATGGTTAAGTCTGTTCTTAGAGAATGAACAGGTATCTCTGATAAGGTACTTTCCTCCATCTGGGGATGGACCTGGCTGGATGCTGTCAATGATGATAATTACAAGGAGGCTTGAACTGGGGTTCTGCCTGAGCATAGCTGTCAGCGCAGAAGGTTATGTAAATATTCCTTTATAAGTGGTTAGGTAAGGAGTTAGAGGTCTATAAAGTTAGTAAGGCTGTAAGAATGAAGGGTCTGAGCGAAATTGTGTAAAGCCATTGGACTGATATTACTGCTAGTCCTTCAAAGTGGCCAAGATAGATATCTGATTCCAAAGAAAGCCTTTCCTGAGGCTGTCCTCCAAATACCTGGAATGTGTATGTCCAGAGAGTGATCAGTCCACACTGTTAGCCCTTCTTAGGGAAAAGTCAATTGGGAAAACTATGAAGGCACACATGATTTTCATAACAGAAGACAGCTGATATATCACAAGCCAAATAACACCAAAAAACTCCATGGAATTTGGCTTCCTCTGTAGGAATTCCCTGATCCCTCCATGTAGTGACTTTACCATTACTAGTTGAGTTCTTATGATATATTCCTGTGGGCCACAGCACAGGGTGTCAGTGGGCATGTGAATGTACAGGGTGACAGTGGGCATGTGAGTGTCCAGGGTGACAGTGGGCAGGTAAGTGTCCAGAGGCATAGAGGGCATATGAATGTACAGGGTATGAGTAGGCATGTGAATGTACAGGGTGTCAGTGGGCTTGTGAGTGTATAAGTGGTCAGTGGGCATGTGATCGTACAGGGTGACAGTGGACATGTGAGTGTCAAGGGGAAAGTGGGCATGTTAATGTCCAGGGGTCAGTGGACATGTGAGTGTGCATGGGGTCACTGAGCATGTGAGTGTCCAGGGTCAGAGTGGGCATTTGAATGTACAGGGATGTGAGTGTTCAGGGTGACAGTGGGCATGTGAGTGTACAGGGTGATAGTGGGCATGTGTGTGTACAGGGAGACAATGGGCATGTGAGTGTCCAGGGTGACAGTGGGCATGTGAGTGTTCAGGGTGACAGTGGGCATGTGAGTGTATAGGGAGACAGTGGGCATGCGAGTTAACAGGTCAGTGGGCATGTGGGTATACAGGGTGACAGTGGGCATGTGTGGGTCCATGGTGACAGTAGATATGTGAGTGTATAGGGTGATTGTGGGCATATGAGTGAACAGGGGGTCAGTGGGCATATTCGGGAACAGGGTTTCAATGGGCTTGTGTGTGTACAGGGAGACAGTTTGAATGTGATTGTACAGAGATACCGTGGGCATGTGAGTGTCCAGGTGGCGGTGGGCATGTGAGTGTTCAGGGGGACAGTGGGCATGTGTTTGAACAGGGTGACAGAGGACATGTGAATGTACAGAGGGAGAGTAGAAATGTGAGTGTACAGGGGTCAGTGCTCATGTGAGTGTACAGGGAGAGAGCAGGCATGTGAGTTTACAAAGTGAGAGTGAGGATGTGAGTGTACACGGAGACAGAGGGCATGTGTTTGAACAGGGTGACAGAGGACATGTGAATGTACAGAGGGAGAGTAGAAATGTGAGTGTACAGGGGTCAGTGCTCATGTGAGTGTACAGGGAGAGAGCAGGCATGTGAGTTTACAAAGTGAGAGTGAGGATGTGAGTGTACACGGAGACAGAGGGCATGTGTTTGAACAGGGTGACAGAGGACATGTGAATGTACAGAGGGAGAGTAGAAATGTGAGTGTACAGGGGTCAGTGCTCATGTGAGTGTACAGGGAGAGAGCAGGCATGTGAGTTTACAAAGTGAGAGTGAGGATGTGAGTGTACACGGAGACAGAGGGCATGTGAGTGTCCAGGGGGTCAGTGGGCATGTGAGTGTCTAGGGTGACAGTGAGCATGTGAGTGTATAGTGTGACAGTGGACATGTGAGTGTACAGGGGGTCAGTGCACATGTGAATGTATAGGGGTCAGTGTGCATGTAAGTGTCCGGGGTGACAGTGGACATGTGAGTATCCAGGGAGAGAGCAGGCACGTGAGTGTACAGGGTGACAAGAGGAATCTGAGTGTCCACGGAATCAGTAGGCATGCGAATATACAGGGTTACACTGGGGATGTGAGTGTACAGGGTCACAGTGGACTTGTGAGTGTGCAGGGTGTGAGTGAGCATGTGAGTGTACAGCAGTTCAGGGGACATGTGAGTTTGCAGTGGGTCAGTGGGCCTATGACTGAGCAGGGCGACTATGGGTATGTGTGTGTATAAGTTACAAGTGGGCATGTGACTGTTCAGAGATTCAGAGTGTATGTGATCGTACATGGTGACAGTGGACATGTGAGTATCCAGGCTGTTAGTGTGAATGTGAGTTTACATGGTGTCAGTGGGCATGTGAGTGTACAGGGTGACAGTAGACATGTGATTGTACAGGGTGACAGTAGGCATGTGAGTTTACAGGGGGTCAATTGGCAAGTGAGTGTACAGGGGGCATTGGGCATGGGAGTGTCCAGGGTGACAGTGGACATGTGAGTGTCCAGGGTGAGAGTGGGCATGTGAGTGTCCAGGTGACAGTGGGCATGTAAGTGTCCAGGGAGACAGTGGGCATGTGAATGTGCATGTGCTTGCATAGATCAGAGGCGGGGGTGGTAGTCTTGTGAGTGGCTAGAGGAGTCAGTGGTCACTCAGTATAGGTGCCTGTGGAGGACAGTTGGGCATCAGGCATGGGAATTCAGGTTCCTGCAGAGGGCAAAAGTGGACTCTGGTCATGTGAGTGCAGGTTTTTACAGAGACAATTGTTGGACAGTGGGCATCTGAGCACAGGTGTGTACAAAGGGCAGGGGAGCCTTAGGCATCTGAGTACAGGTGCCTGCAGAGAACAAAGGAGCACAGTGGACTTGTGTTTGCAGGTACCTGCTGAGGCCATTTTCGGGGAAATGTTCATATGAGTGCAGGTGCCAGCAGAGGCCAGAAATGAGAGTGAGTTCAGTGGATGTAGAGGCCAATTCGATTTTGGTCATGGTAGTGCAGGTGACTGCAGGGGCTAGGTTGGCAGTGGGCATGTGAGTTCAGGTGAATATTAAGATCAGAGGAAGATGCTGGGCATGTGAGTGCAGGCACCTGCAGAGGCCTGAAGGGGTTGGTGGGGTTGTGAGTTTAGTTTCCTGCAGAAGCCAGATGGGGCAGTGAGCATATGATTGCAGTTACCTGCAGAGACCAGAGGGGGCGGGGCATGTGAGTGCAGGTACCTGCAGAGGACAGTATGAAACTGGCCATTTGAATGCAAGTCCAATGGTCAGTTGGACAATGGCATGGGAGTGCAGGTACCTACAGAGGGCAGGTTTGGGCTGTTGGCATGTGGGTGTAGTGATTGAAGATGTCAGAGTAGGGTAGTGGGCCTGTGAGTGCAGTGTCTGCAGAGAGCAGACAGGGACAGAGGATTTGTGAATGCAAGTGCCTGCATAGGCCAGGGGGCAGTGGGTATGTGAGTGTCCTTGCCTATGAGGGCCAGCATGTGAGTACATTTCCCTGCAGAGATAAGAGCATGAGTGTAGTTCTGTGAAGAGTGTATATTGGTAAATTGTGCATGTTAGGACAGGATCCTCTGTAGCCAAGAGAGTGACAGTGAGCAAGTGAGTGCTGGTGTGTCAGAGGCCAGGAAAGCAGTAGGCATGGGAGTGCAGGTGAGGGCAGAGGCCTGACTGGGCCAGTGGGCATGTGAGTGCATGTACCTATAGAGGAGAGATGGGCCAGACATCATTGAGTGCAGGTGCCTGTAGATGCCAGCTGGGCATCAGGCATGCAAGTTCAAGAGCCTGCAGAGGGCAAAGGTTGGCTCTGGTCATGAGTGCAGGTTCTTGTAGAAGCCAGAGGGTGAGAGTGGACATGTGAGTGAAGACACCTCCAAAGGGTAAAGGGTGGGCTTTGGGATTGTAAGTGCAGGGGTCTGCAAAAAGCAGAGGGGGCAGTTGGCATGTGAGTTCAGGGGCCTGCAGAGGACATAGAGAGGCAGTGTGCTTTGAGTTCAAGTAACTTCAGAGGACAGTGGAGAAGTGCCCATGTGAATGAAGGTGCCAGCAATGGTCAGTTGGGCAGTGGCATGTAAGTGCAGTTCCCTGCAGAGGACAGAGTGGCAGTGGTCACTTGTGTGAGTTGCTTGCAAAGACTAGAGGGGAAGGTGGTGTTAATGCACACCTTCAGTCCCTACACTTGGGAGACATGTTGGTCTTTCAAGGCCACCTGTTCTACAGAGCATATTCCAGGATAGCCAGGACTACACAGTGAAGTCGTGGTTCAAAAAAAAAAAGAGAATGAAAACTAGTGAGGCATTGAGCATGGGAATGCACTTTCCTACAGAGTCCAGGAGCAGTGAGTATGTGTGTGCATGCCCACACAAAGGCAAGAAGGTGATGGATTGCATATGCATGCCTTTTCCTACAAAGATCAAGTAGGTAGTGGGCATGCAATTGTTGCTGCCTTCAGGGCCAGGGGGCAGACATCATATGAGGGCAAGTGCCTGCAGAGTCCAGTGGGGCTGATGCATTAGAGTTCAGGTGTGCACATACAGCAGAGCGTGGACATGTGAATGCAGGTGTTTGAAGAGGCCAGCTGGGGGGTGAGTAGTGGGCTTGTGAGTGCAGGTGCCTGCATAGAGCAGACAGGGCTAGACAATTTGTAGATGCAAGTGCCTGAATGGGCCAGGGAGCAATGAGGATGTGAGTGTACTTGTCTATGAGGGCCAGCATGTGAGTCATTTGCCTGCAGAAGCAAGAGCATGGAGGTGGGCATCTGAGTGTAGAGCTGTGAAGAGTGTAGGTTGGTAAATTGTGCATGTTAGGACAGGTTCTTTTGTAGCCAAGAGAGACTCAGTGATCAAGTGTGTGCTGGTGTCTGCAGAGGCCAGGAAAGCACTGGGCATGTGAGTGCAGGTGAAGGCAGAGGCCAGAGGGCACAGGGGCAGGTGATGACAGGTGCCTGCAGAGGCCAGAGGTGGGTGGTGTGCAGGTAAAGAGGGGCCTTCAAAACCCAGTCAGGCAGTAGGCATGTGAGTTCAGATTCCTGCAGAGGCCAGAGGTGAGTGGTGTGCAGGTAATGCAAGTGCCCACAGAGCTCAGATGGGGAGTGGGCATGTGAGTGCAGGTGCATGCAGAAGCCAGAAGTGGGTGCTAGGCATGTGAGTGCAGGTGCTTGCATAGATCAGAGGGGCTGGTGGTCTGGTGAGTGCAGGTATCTACAGAGGCTAGAGGGGGCAAGGTCATTCAGTGTAGGTGCCTGTGGAGGAGAGGAGGGCATCTGGCATGGGAATTCAGGAGCCTGCAATGGCCAGTTTGGTGGTGGGCATGTGAGTTCAGGTGAATACTGTAGCCACAGGCAGGCACTGGACTTGTGAGTGCAGGTACCTGCAGAGGCTTGAAGAAGTTATTGAGCATGTGAGTTTAGGTTCCTGGAGAGACCCCATGGGGCAGTGGGCATGTGAGTGCAGGTGCCTGGAGAGGACAGAGAGGGGCAGTGGGCATGTGAGTGCAGGTGCCTTGAGAGGATAGACAGGGGCAGTGGGCATGGGAGTGCAGGTGCCTGCAGAGGACAGAGTGGGGCAGTGGGCATGTGAGTGCAGGTGCCTGCAGAGGACAGAGAGGGGCAGTGGGCATGTGAGTGCAGGTGCCTGCAGAGGACAGAGAGGGGCAGTGGGCATGTGAGTGCAGGTGCCTGCAGAGGACAGTGGGGATGTGGCCATGTAAATGCAGGTGCAAACAATATTCGCTGGTGCAATACACATGTGAGTGTAGCTGCCTACAGAGGGTAG
The DNA here is from genome assembly GCF_007827085.1 of Peromyscus californicus insignis. Classification (NCBI taxonomy): domain Eukaryota; kingdom Metazoa; phylum Chordata; class Mammalia; order Rodentia; family Cricetidae; genus Peromyscus; species Peromyscus californicus. The sequence continues at coordinate 14,699,288 of NW_026294391.1, forward strand.
AGGGTCAGAGGTCACATCTGTGTGCTTGCTTGCAAAGGCAAGGGGAGCAGATGCTGGTAGTGCATGTGTTTAGTGCCAACACTTGGGAGGCAGAGACAGATGGATCTCTGAGTCCAAGGCCAGCTTATTCTACAGAGCATGTTCCAGGACAGCCAGTGCTACACAGAGAAGCCCTTTATCAAATAAGAAAAATAGAATGCAAAGATTGTGGGGGCAGTGGGCATGGGAGTGCAGATGCCTGCAGAGTCCTGGGGGGCAGTGGGCATGGGAGTGCATGTGCAAACAAAGACAAGAAATTGACAGATTGCATGTGCATGCAGCTTCCTGCAGATACTGAGTTGGTAGTGGGATAGTGAGTGTTCTTGCCTGCTGAGGCCAGAGAGGGGCAGTGGGCATGTGAGTGCTTTTGCCTGCAGAGGCAAAAGCCGGGGAATGGGCTTCTGAATGCAGCTGTGTAAAGAGGGTAGTGGATGAATATGACATTTTAAGGCAGGTTCCTCTGGAGGCAAGAGAGAGGCAGGGAACAGGTGAGTGCTGGTGTGGGCAGAGGCCAGAGGGGATGGGTGGCCCTCTATGCAGGTGTCAGCAGGTAGGATTGTGAGTCCTGGTTCCTGCAGAGTCCTGACTGACCTAGTGAGCACCTGACTGCTGGTTCCTCCAGAGGCCAGAGGTGTGTGGTAGGCATGTGAGTGCATGTTCCTGCAGAGGCTAATCAGGCAGTGGGCATGTGAGTGCAGGTTCCTGCAGAGCCCAGGGGACAGAGGTCATGTGAGTGCAGATTCCTGCAGAGCCCAGGGGGCAGTGGGCATGTGAGTACAGGTTCCTGCAGAGCCCAGGGGGCAGTGGGCATGTGAGTGCAGGTTTCTGCAGAGCCCAGGGTGAGGTGGGTATGTGAGTGCAGGTTGCTGCAGAGCCCAGGGGACAGTGGGCATGTGAGTACAGGAACAAAAAGAAAATTAGGTGTCAGCTTGTATGTACATGCAGTTTCCTACAACGACCAAGTTAGTAGTGAGCATGTGATTGTTGCTGCCTGCAGAGGCCAGGGGCCAGTTGTCATATGAGTGCAAGTGCATGCAGAAACCAGTGGGACTGATGCATTAGATGTACACATGGAGCAGAGCATGGGCATGTGAGTGCAGTTGCCTACAGAGGTTAGATTTGGGGATTAATATGTGAGTACAGGTGCATGAGGAGGCCAAGGGGTGTAGATTGTGTGTGCAGGTGCAGGCAGAGGGTTGCAGTGGGTATGTGAATGCCTGCATAGGTCAGGAAGCAGTGGACATGTGAGTGTACTTTCCTATAGAGGACAGGGGTCAGTGGTCATGTGAGTACATTTACCTGCCATTGCAAGAGCAGGGCAGTGGGCATGTGAGTTCAGGTGTGTGAGGAGGGCAGAGGAGTAATTGAATGTTAGGTCAGGTTCCTCCTGAGGTAAGAGAGAGGAAGAGAGCAAGTGAGTGCTGGTGTCTGCAGAGGCCAGGAAGGTAGTGGGCATGTGAGTGCAGAGGACAAATCAGGGTAGTGGGCATGTGAGTGCAGGTGCCTACAGAGGGCTGACTGGGCCAGTGGGTATGTGAGTGTAGGGTCCTACAGATGTCTGACTGGGCCTGTGGCGTTGTGTGCTCAGGGGCCTGCAGAGGTCAGGCAGGCAGTGGGCATGTGAGTGCAAGTGTCTGCAGAGGACAGAGGGGCCCTCATATGAGCATTTGGGAGTGCACAAGGGCCAGAGGGTTTCCATGGGTATGTGATGGCAAGTTCTCACAGACATCAGGGCAGCCAATGGGAATGGGAGTGGAGGTGTCTGTAAAACCAGATTTGGGCAGTGGGGATGTGATTACAGGACCCTACAGAGGCCAGAGTTTGGCATTTGGACTGTGAGTGCATGTGCTTTAAGAGGTGAGAGCGGGGCAGTGGGTATGTGAGTGGAAGTGTCTGCCTAGGACAGGGGACAGAGGGCATGTGAGTGTACTTGCCAATGGCATCAGTGGGCATGTGCCTACACATGCCTGCGGAGGCAAGAGCAGGGCAGTGCATATGAGTGCAGGTGTGTGAGGAGGGTAGAGGGCTGAATTTGGCATGATAGGGTAGATTCCTTCTGAGGAAGGAGAGAGGCAGAGGGCAAGTGTCTCTGGTGTCTGCAGAAGACAGAGGGCAGGGGTGGCCATGTGTGCAGGTGCCTGGAGACACCTGCAGAGGATAAGAAGGCAGTGGGCATGTGAGTGCAGGTTCCTGTAGAGGCTGGGGGAGAAGTGGTCATGGAGAGCAGGTGCTTGTTGAGGTCAGGTGGGCATTTGGCATATGCTTACAGGTGCCTGCAAGGCTAGAGAGGCACTGTGGTCATGTGTCTGCAGGTACCTGCTGAGTCCATATTGGGACAATGTGGATATGAGTGCAGGTGGCCGAAAGGCCAGGGGTAACTAGGGCTGTGAGTTCAGGTACAGGTGCTCAGGGCTCTGAGTCATTGGTCGTGGAGGTAAGGTGCCTATGGGTCTTGTTTGGAGGTGAGCCTGTGAGTTAAGGTGCCTATTGAGGCTTGGGGGCACTGAGCTTGTGAGTGCAGGTGCTTGAAGAGATAAGAGGGGGACAGTGGGCTTGTGAATGCCAGTACCTGCAGAGTCCAGTGAGGCTGTGTCCATGAGAGTTCAGTGGAGCACATAGACCAGAGCGTGGGCATGTGAATGCAGGTGCTTGAAGAGGCCAGCTGGGTGTGGCTAGTGAGTGCAGTGCCTGCAGAGATCAGGCAGGGACAGAGGATTTGTGAATGCAAGTGCCTGCAGAGGCCAGGGGGCTGTGGGTATGTGAGTGTCCTTGCCTATGAGGGCCAGTATGTGAGTTCAATTGCCTGCAGAAGCAAGAGCATGGAGGTGGGCATCTGAGTGTAGAGCTGTGAAGAGTGTTGATTGGTAAATTGTTCATGTTAGGACAGGATCCTCTGTAGCCAAGAGAGAAGCAGTGAGCATTGAGTGCTGGTGTGTGCAGAGGCCAGGAAAGCAGTGGGCATGGGAGTGCAGAGGCCTGACTTGGCCAGTGGGCATGTCATGACAGGTGCCTGTAGAGGCCAATGGTGAGTGGTGTGCAGGTAATGCAGGTGTCTGCAGAGCCCAGGCAGGCAGTGGGCATGTGAATGCAGGTGCCTGCAAAGGCCAGAAATAGGTGGTACACATGTGAGGGCAGGTGCTTGCATAGATTAGAAGGGTGGTGGTCTTGTGAGCACAGATATCTACAGAGGCTAGAGGGGCCAAGGTTATTCAGTACAGGTGCCTGTGGAGGACAGGTGGTCATCAGGCATGGGAATTCAGGTGCCTGCAAAGGGCAAAAGTTGACTCTGGTCTTGTGAGTGCAAGTTCTTACAGAGACCATTGTTGGACAGTGGGCATCTGAGTGCAGGTCCGTACAAAGGGCAGCGGAGCCTTAGGCATCTGAGTACAGGTTCCTGCAGAGACCAAAGGAGCACAGTGGACTTGTGTTTGCAGGTACCTGCTGAGGCCATATTGGAGTAATGTCCACAAGAGTGTAGGTGCCAGCAGAGGCCAGAGATGAGAGTAAGTTCAGTGGATGTAGAGGCCAGTTCAATTTTGTCATGGTAGTGCATGTGACTGCAGAGGACAGATTGGCATTGGGCCTGTGAGTTCAGGTGAATATTAAGGTTAGAGGAGGCCACTGGACCTGTGAATGCAGGTATCTCCAGAGGCCTGAAGGGGTTGGTGGGCATGTGAGTTTAGGTTCCTGCAGAAACCCCATGGGACAGTGAGCATATGATTGCAGGTACCTGCACAGTCCAGAAGGGGGCAGTGGACACATGAATGTAGCTGCCTGCAGAAGCCAGAGGGGAACAGTGAGCAAGTGAGTGCAGGTGCCTGAAGAGGATATGGGGGAGAGGCAAATTTGGTATGTGAGTGCCAGTGCCTGCAGAGGCTAGAGGGAGGCAGAGGGAATATGAATGCAGGTGCCTGGAAAGGCCGGGGGCAGTGGGCATATGAGTGCAGGTGCATTCAGAAGCCAAATGGTAGTAGTGGGCATGTGGCATGCAGATGCTAGGGTGGCATTTTGCATGTGAGTGCAGGCTCCTGCAGATCCCAGAAGGGGGCAGTGGGCATAAGGGGGTAGTTGCCTGCAGAGAGCAGAGGGGGCATTGGGCATGTGAGCGCAGGTGCCTGAAGATGCAAGGGGAGCATTGGACATGAAAGAACAGGTGCCTGCAGAGTATAGAGGAGGGTTGTCCTCATGTGAGTGCACATACCTACAGTTGCCACAGTGGGCATTGGGCATGTGAGTGCAGGTGCCTGCAGAGTATGGAGGAGGGCAGTGGTCATGTGAGACCTGGCACCTGAAGAGGCCAGGGGAGGATGGTGAGCATGTGAGTGCAGGTGGCTTCAGAGACCAGAGCTGGGCAGTTGGCATGTGAGTTCGTTTGCTTGCAGAGGCAAGTGCTGGTGCCTTCAGTGGGCAGAAAGAGGCAGAGGCCAAGTGAGTGCATGTGCCTGCAGAGGCCAGTGGGGCAGTGGGCATGTGACTGCAGGTGTCTGCAGAGTCTGGGAGCAGGGGAGCTGCATTGGGTATGTGAGTGGAGGTGACTGCAGAGGCCAGAGGGGCAATGGACATGTGATTAGAGTACCTGTACAGTTCTGTGGGACAGTGCACTTGTGAGTGAAGGGGCCAGGACATGTGAGTGCAGGGCCTTTCAGAGGCCACATGGGCATTGGGCATGTGAGTCCAAGTACCTGCAGAGGCCAGAGAAGCACAGTAGGCCTATGATTGCAGGTACCTGCAGAAGCAGTTGGGCAGTGGTCATGGGAGTGCATTTGCCTTCAGACACTAATTGGGCAGTGGGCATGTGGGTGCAGGTTCCTGCAGAAGCCAGATGGTGGTTGTGGGCATGTGAGTGAAGGTACTGCAGATGCCAGGGTGGCATGGGACCTATGTATGCACTTTCCTGCAGAGGACAGAGGGCAGTGGGCATGTGAGTGCAGGTACCAGCAGAGGCCAGAATGGGACGGTGGTCATGTGAGTACAGGTGTCTGCAGTGGCCAAGGGAACAGTGGGCATGTGAGTGCAAGCATACATAGACAAATGTGTGAAAGACTGCATGGGAGTGCAGGTGCCTGCAGATTCCAGGCTGAGTGGGCATGTGAGTGCAAGTGCACACATACATAGACAAATGTGTGACAGAATGCATGTGAGTGCAGGTTCCTGCAGATTCCAGGCTGAGTGGGCATGTGAGTGCAAGTGCACACATACATAGACAAATGTGTGACAGAATGCATGTGAGTGCAGGTGCCTGCAGATTCCAGGCTGAGTGGGCATGTGAGTGCAGTTTCAGAAAGAGGCAAGGGTGAGCAGTAGGCATGTAACCTGGGATTCCTGCAAAGGCCAGATTTGGGCAGAGAGAATGTGAGTGCAGGTTCCTGCAGAGGGGAGAGGAGGGCAGTTGGCATGTGAGTGCAAGTGCCTTCAGAGGGGAGAGGAGGGCAGTTGGCATGTGAGTGCAAGTGCCAGCAATGGTGAGTTGGGCAGTGGGCAAGTGAGTGCACATTCTCAGAGCCCAGAGAAACACAGTGGGCATGTGAATGCAGGTGACTTAAGAGGCCAGAAGGGGGAGGTGGGCATGTGAGTTCCAGTGCCTGCAGAGGACAAAGGGTTTGGGGTGAGCAGATGAATGCAGATGCCTGCAGAGGCCAGTGTTGTGGGATATTAGTTTACGATGTGTTGTATTTGTTTATGCTGTGGAACATTTGTTTAATGATGTAAAGATGTGTTGCATTCTTTTAGGTTGCATTAGCTTAACTCTATAAAGCTGTGTTACTTTGCCTGTCTAAAACATATGATTGGTCTAATAAAAAGCTGAACGGCTAATAGCTAGGCAGGAGAGGGATAGACGAGGATGCCAGGCAGAGAGAATAAGTAGGAGGAGATATCTAGGCTCTCCAGAAGCAGGAAGCAAGAAAAGGAGGAGAGGATGATGCTAGAGGCCAACCACCCAGCCACACAACCAGCCATGGAGCAAGTAGGAAAGAAAAAATTCTATTTATTTATAATAAATAGAATAAAGAAAGCTAAAAAGCCTGGAAGCAAAACATAGTTAAAGAAAAACTGGATAATTTAAGTTAGAAAGTTGGCTAGAAACAAGCCAAGCTAAGTTCAGACAGTCATAAGTAAGAATAAGTTTCCATGTGTTTATTTAGGAGCTGGGTGGCAGGCCCCCAAAGGTTAAAAAAAAAAAAAAAACTACAGGCCAGAGGGGGGCAGTGAGCACATGATTGCAGGTGCCTGCAGAGGGCAAAGTGGGTAGTGGGCATGTGAATGCAAGTGTCTAAAAAGGCCATGGAGTGTACTGGCTGGTTTTGTATGTCAACTTGACACAAGCTAGAGTCAGCAGAGAGGAAGGAGCCTCAGTTGAGGAAATGCCTCCATGAGATCCAGCTGTAAGACATTTTCTCATTTAGTGATTAATGGGAGAGGGCCCAACCCATGGTTTCATCCCTGGGCTGCTGGTCCTGGGATCTATAAGAAGGTGGGCTAAGTGAGCAGGGGAAGCAAGCCCATAAGCGGCACTCTCCATGGCCTCTGCATCAGCTCCTGCCTCCAGGCTCCTGCCCGGTTTGAGTTCCTTTCCTGACTTTCTTCAGTAATGAACAGCAATGCTGAAGTGAGCCAAATAAACCCTTTCCTTCCCTTTTGGTAATGGTGTTTTGTCACAGCAATAACAATTTTAAGACAGAGAGAATGGGTATGTGAGTGGAGGTGACTGTAGAGGCCAGAAGGGTAATGGGCATGTTATTACAGGTGCCTGTGGAGTTCTGTAGGGCTTGTGAATAAAGACATGCTCATAGACCAGAGGGGGGTTGCAGGCACATGAGTACAGTTGTCTTCTGAGGCCAGAGGGGACAGTGGCCATGTGAGTGAAGGTGTCTGCAGATGCCAGGGCAGCATTAGACATGTGAGTGCAGGTACCTGAAGAGGCCAGAGGGGTGTAGTGGTCATGTGGGTGCAGTTGCCTATAGAGGCCAGGTGGGCATTTGGCACATGAGTGCAGGTGCATGCACTGGCCAGATCTAGGCCATTTACATGTGAGTGCAGGTGCTTGCAGAGGCCAGACAGGGGCAGTTGGCATATAATGGCAGGGCAGTTGGCAAGTGCCTGAAGAGGACAGTGGGGAAGTTGCCATGTAATTCAAGTTCCAGCAATGGTCAGTTGGGCAATGGGCATGTGAGTGCAGGTGCCTGCAGAGGCCTGATTGGTGCAGTGGGCATGTGCGCGCATCTGCATGCAGAGGCAAGAGGGGCAGTGGGCACATGTGTGTACTTGCTTACAAAGGTCAGGACTGGATTGGGTGGTGGTGCATACCTTTAGTCCCAGGATTCTGTAGGCAGAGGCAGGTGGGTCTCTTGAGTTCGAGGCCAGCTTAGTCTACAGAGCAAGTTCCAGGACAGCCAGGGCTACACAAGAACCCTGTCTCAAAGAAAAATATAGAATGCAAAGGCTAGAGATGCAGTGGGCATTTGAGTGCAGTTTCCTGCAAAGCCCGGGGGTAGGGGGAGTGGGCATGTGAATGTTGGTGCCTGTAGAGGCCAGAGGGCAGTGGGCATGTGAATGTTAGTGCCTGTAGAGGCCAGAGGGCAGTGGGCATGTGAATGTTGGTGCCTGTAGAGGCCAGAGGGCAGTGGGCAAGTGAATGTTGGTGCCTGTAGAGGCCAGAGGGCAGTGGGCATGTGAATGTTGGTGCCTGTAGAGTCCAGAGGGCAGTGGGCATGTGAATGTTGGTGCCTGTAGAGGTCAGAGGGCAGTGGGCATGTGAATGTTGGTGCCTTCAGAGGCCACTGGGCAGTGGGCATGTGAGTGTTAGTGCCTACAGAGGCCAGGGGGGCTGTGCTCATGAGAGTTCAGGTGTGCACATAGGCCAAAGGGTGACTGTGGGCCTGTGATGCAGGTTGTTGAAGACACAAGGATTGGCTGTGAGCATGTGAGTGGAGGTGCCTGCAAAACCAGATGTGGGCAGTGGGCATGTGAGTGCAAGTACTTGCAGAGGCCAGAGGGGGGTAGCGGACTTGTGAGTGCAGGTGCCTATGGAGGGCAAAGGACAGCAGCCTGCATGTCAATGCACCTACCTGCAGAGACCAGATGGTGTCGGTGGGCATGTGAGTGCAGGTACCTGCAGAGGCAAGTAGGGGCAGTGGTCATTGAGTACAGGTGCCTGAAGAGGCCAGAGGGGCACAGTGGACATGTGTTTGCAGGTACCTGCTGAGGTCAGATTGGGCCAATGTGCATATGAGCACGGGCCAGGGGTGACAGTGTGCCTGTGAGTTCAGGTGCATGTAAAGGCCAGTGAGGCTTTGGTCACAGTAGTGCAGGTGCCAGCACTGGCCAGGTTGGTAGTGGGCATGTGAGTGCAGGTGCCTGCAGAGGACAGAGAGGGGCAGTGGGCATGTGAGTGCAGGTGCCTGCAGAGGCCAGAGAGGGGCAGTGGGCATGTGAGTACAAATGTCTGCAGAGGACAGTGAGGAAGTGGCCATGTAAATGCAGGTGACAGCAATGGTCACTGGTACAGTGCACATGTGAGTGCAGCTGCCTTCAGAGGGGAGAGGGTCAGAGGTCACATTTGTGTGCTTGCTTGCAAAGGCCAGGGGGGCAAGATGGTGGTAGTTCATGTCTTAGTATCAACACTTGGGAGGCAGAGGCAGATGGATCTCTGAGGTCAAGGCCAGCTTGTTCTACAGAGCATGTTCCAGGACAGCCAGTGCTACACAGAGAAGCCCTTTATCAAATAAGAAAAAATAGAATGCAAAGGTTATGGGGGCAGTGGGCATGGGAGTGCAGATGCCTGCAGAGTCCTGGGGGGCAGTGGGCATGTGAGTGCATGTGCAAACAAAGACAAGAAATTGACAGATTACATGTGCATGCAGCTTCCTGCAGATACTGAGTTGGTATTGGGCATGTAAGTGTTCTTTCCTGCAAAGGCCAGAGAGGGGCAGTGGGCATGTGAATGTTCTTGCTTGCAGAGGCAAAAGCAGGGCAGTGAGCATCTGAGTGTAGGTATAGAGGGGTGAATTTTACATGTTAGGGCAGGTTCCTCTGGAGGCAAGAGAGAGGCAGAGAGCAAGTGACTGCTGGTGTCTGCAGAGGCCAGAGGGGAGGGGTGGCCATGAGTGCAGGTGCCAGCAGGTGGTAATGTGAGTCCAGGTTCCTGAAGAGTCCTGAATGAGCCAGTGGACACGTGAGTGCAGGTGCCTTTCGAGGTCAGTTGGGCCTTTATCATGTTAGGTCAAGGGCCCACAGCGTCCATGTTGTCAATGGGTACGTTAATTCAGGTTCCTGCAGAGGCCAGAGTGTGGCAGTTGACATGTGACTTCAGGTACCTGTAGAGGCGATAAAAGGATGTCAGATCTGGAATGGCAGTTGTTAGCCTCCCAGTTTGAATGGTGAGAAACTTTTTCCTCTTGAAAAGCAGGAAGTACTCTTAACCACTGAAAAATCTCTTCTGCCTGATGGATTAAATTTTAAGAGAAGGGCCATTAGAATGCAATATTCTTATCTTTGGATCAGATCAAAAAGCCACGCCTTTACCCAGGACCAGAGCTAGACCTCAGATTTCATTCTTTTGGTAGGGACCAGAAAGCTTCCCTTGAATGGACCTCAACAAAGCCCTGGTATCTCTACCCTTAATATGGGATTTTAAATCCTAAGGAGGGGCACTTGTGATGTTTCATTTCTTGGTGTCACTAGGAAACCGGAGGTGGGATTCACAGCTGACTTTGAGGGAGGGGTCCATTCTAGATAATATCCAAAACTACTAATCCTGCAATATTACCTCATCAAGAGTTGAGACCCTAAAGTCATTTAGGAGATCAGCTAAAACTGGGGCATAAAAAGACTTAGGGTCCCTACTCTTGCTGAGTTCGAGCCCTAAAGGAATACCAGGCAGACACTGATAGATACTTAGATTGCAGTACCTCTGTTGGCAATTCTGACCTCAGCCGGGACAAAACCAGGAACATTTCAGGCTCCTGGGCAAAGACAAAAGTTGAGGCCCCTGTCTCTCGACTGCCTGACCATGTGATATCCCCCTATTCCTCTCTTCAGCACTCCCTTCTCTAGCCTTGTTAAACCTATTTTCTGGGTTTCTTCTGTTCAAATAGATAGTTGCATTCTCTTGGTGCATTGGAATTTGTCAACATCTTTTGGTGAACTTGGTGGTTTTCATGTAGTCTGTGCTCACTGTTGGGGACGTTTGAAACACTGGTGTTGTGTTCTCTCCCTTCTGTCGTATCCAACATGTTTGGTAGGGTGTTGGGACAAGCTATTTCTAGAAATAGTGTTTGTCTTCACTCCCCTGTGTCCTGTATCTTGGTTTGAGAGTCTGCGCTTTGACTTCTACTCATCAGTAGTCCTGTTCGTGGACCCAGATACAGCTTGTGGGCTCCTCTTTCCTTTTGTCACAACGAGAAGTAAAATGCCACAAATGGGGGCCTGGAGACATAGTCAACGGTTAAGAACACCGATTGTCTTCCAGAGGTCCTGAGTTCAAATCCCAGCAACCACAGCATGGCTCACACCCATCTGTAATGAGATCTAACACCCTCTTCAGGCCTACAGGCATACATGCAGGCAGAACACTTTATACACAATAAAATAATTTTTTTAAATGCCACAAGTGTGTGGGTGCTCTAGTGTTTGGGTTATGTCTATTATAATACTCCTATAGATGTTATTAACTTTGAACCTCGAATTCTCAAGTGCTGTCTTGATTTAATCTCCTCTGGTTTACAGTCAATCCACACTGAGATGGTCCTGCCTTGCTCTTATATGTATAGTAAATACATTTAGGAGGTTTTTAAAAAAATAATCTATGTGCTTTAAATGGAATCTGTCTGTTGGGAATCATAACACACACACACACACACACACACACACACACACACACACACACACACACCACAAATGACTGCCTGTGATCTTCTGACAATTAAAAACTTAAATCACTGAATTGATATTCTTGAATCTTTATATATATATATATATATATATATATACATATTTTTAAATCTAGTCTGTTTATAATACATAGTAAGACAAAGGCTCAAAAATATCAAAGAAAATTGATACCTCATCCCAATTATAAAAGTCTATATTTTCAGAATGAATAAAGTTAATCTATTTCAAAATTGAAAATGTTCTCATGTAAAGATAGCAGTGTAAAAAAAGAACCTAATTTGTACCTCTAAAGCAACAAGACGTTCTTGATGAGATTGTGTTGTTCTTTGTGATGAACCTAAGATTTTATGTTTTGTTAAATATTTGTTTTATGTTTTCTGCTGTTTTTGTTTCAGACTTTTGGCTATGTAGGAACTTGATTTAGCAATGTGTGACTTCATTTAAGGACCAGTTTATGTTGAAATATTTTTAAAAGACCACTTTGTAAGCAATTCTTTTAACTAAATTCTAGTACAATTAATTTTATCTATGATGAGAAATGTATTTAGCCACGTATCTAAGTTATACAAAATTTACTAACATAAAACATGTAAGGTTTATACTTGCAAAATAACCAACAAGTACTGTTGCTGAGTTCAGGGTCTTCTGAGCTGCCAGGTGTAACTGAGGGAGATATAATAACAGGGTTGCCCAACCAAAACCAGCCTGAGCAGTGGACACACTAGCCAGAGCTTGTCCTGCTTCCTTCCCTTCCTTCCCTTGGCCATAAGCCAGACTGAATGGCCCTCATTAACTCCAGTGAGGTTTAAACACACAAGCAGGAAAACAAAACAAAGAAACAAATGGAAAAGCAAAACAAACAAAAAAACATGACAGTGTCTGGATGAGAAAGAGAGAGAACTGTTATAGATTGTGGACTCTCAAGGGCTACCAAGGATATTCGACACAGGGTTTCTCTGTGTAGCTCTGACTGTCCTAGAACTCACTATGTAATCCAAGCTGACCTTGAACTCACAGAGATCTATCTGCCTGCCTCTGCCTCCAGAGTACTGGGATTAAGGGCGTGCTTCATTTTTTTAAGAATGAAACATGCGGGGTGGGGGGTAGGGAGGTGGGGGGGTGGGAGGGCGGGGGTGGGGTGGGGTGGGGTGGGGGGGCGGGGGGGGTGGGGGCTGGAGAGATGGCTCAGAGGTTAAGAGCACTGGCTGCTCTTCCAGAGGTCCTGAGTTCAATTCTGAGCCACTGTGGCTCACAACCATCTACAATGAGATCTGGTGCCCTCTTCTGGCCTCTAGGCATACATGCATGCAGAACACTGTATACATAATAAATAAATAAATCTTTTTTTTTTAAAAAAAAAAGAATGAAACATGATTTTGGGCTGGAGGGATGGTGCAAAAAAAAAAAGAATGAAACATGATTTTGGGCTGGAGAGATGGTGCAATGGTTAAGAGCACTGGCTGCTCTTCCAGAGGACCTGGATTTGATTCCCTACATGGTGGCTCACAACCATTCCTAACTCTGGTTCCAGGAGACCCAACACCTTCTTCTGACCTACATGGGAACCAAGCATATACATGGTGCAAATACATATTTGCAGGCAAAACATTCATGCACATAAAAAATAAATCTAAAAAAATTCTTTTAACTTTGCTCTTTTAAAGGAACAACTGATATAAATTATGGAATCTTTTCATGGTGTATTGGGTCTTGCTAATGGTTTTTTGTTTGTTTGTGGTTGCTATGACCCTTTAACACAATTCTTCGTGTTGTATTGACCCTAACCATGAAATTATTTTCATTTCTGCTTCATAACTGTTATTATGCTACTGTCACGAAATGTAATGTAAACATTTGTATTTTCTGATGGTCTTAGGCGGCCCTTGTAAAAGGGTCATTTAACCCTCAAAGGATCAAGACCCAGAAGATTGAGAACTGGTTTAGCACAAAAACTAACTACTGACTTGTGAAACAAACTGACATCAGCTTAGAATAGATAATGATGGGACTTCAGAGCCCCTCTCAGCTTCTATACAAAGATTTCATTGACATGTATAGTGTAATGCTGACTTCTGGGTATCTTACAGACTTAAGGGCATTAAACCTTGCCATTCTGCAAATCTTACTAATTAAAACCTTTGTGTGTGTGTGTGTGTGTGTGTGTGTGTGTGTGTGTGTGTGTGTGCACTCTGACAGTAAACATTTTGCTCTTGTATATATAAGATATATTTACTCATACTCTGTAGTAACTAGCACTTGTACTCAAAATTTATAAGAGATTTAAAATTTTGATTGCCAGTGCTATGAACACATTCTGCTGTGGGATGATCCCTCTGTATGCTGTGAATATGTATTACTCTCATTGATTAATAAAGAAGCTGTTTGACCATTGGCCAGGCAGGATAAAATTAGGCAGAAAAAAAAAGCTAAGGAGGGGAAGAAGGGCAGAGGGAGAGAGACGTGAGCCAGCTGCCCAAAAAGCAAGATGCCAGAGAACCAGTAAAGCCACGGCCATGTGGCAATACATAAACTAATAGAAATGGGTTAATTTAAATGTAAGAGCTAGTTAATAATGAGCATGAGCCAAGCATTCTCTAATTAATACAAGCTTTTGTGTGATTATTTGGGATGGCAGTCAGGACAGAAAACTCTGCCTCCACTTACAATATTCTACCAATTTTTTTAATGTTTCTTTATAAGTAGCTTTTATATAGTTCAATGTCATGCTAATTGTTGCTAGCTCTGTGTATAAGAGGCCACTTAAACTATTTAAACCTTATAAAGATTCATAACTACTAGATAGCTGTAATCGGTATACAATTGCTTCATTTTCCAAACAGTTCTACTGCTGTTGGTTGTGTGTTGGTAAAACTTTATATGAACTAGTGTCTGTTACTCAGGAGTTGTGTCTTTGTAAAGCCTTAAAAACTGAACCGTCTACAGAAAATCTTCTGACAGAGGAACCTGAACAATGTTTTTAAGATGCAAGGACATTCCTCACAGGATGAACAGATGGAACTTCAGGTATACCTGACCTAAAAGACACCTCTTCTATACATCAGATGTTTAAAATTAGACCTAAAGAGTTTACTGGAACTAACTCATTGACATCACTTAGCGGTCCCCCAAAAAAATGTGAAACCAAATCATACTAACCAGGGTGAATCTTTCCCTGGCATTGTGTGACAATGGAGAACAAGCCATCAGATGGTTAATTGGCAATGTCTTCAGAGAACAGTGTTTAGAGGCAAGGGGAAATGTGGTCAAAACGGAAATAAAGTCACACTGGACATGGTCACACTTACCTGTAATTCCAGCACCTGGGAAGCTGGAACACTGTCTCAAACCAATGAGGTGGACTTACTTGAGCCAGCCCTTCCAAAAGTAACTAAAGGTCAAGAGGTTATGAAAAATGATTCCAGGGCTAGAGAGAAGAGGCAGTAGTTAGGAGCACTGGCTACTCTTTCAGAGGACCCAGGTTTGATTCCCAGTACCCACATGGCAGTTTCTGTCTAAAGCTCTGGGCCAGGGGATCTAACACCTTCTTCTGTCTTCCATGAGCACTGCACACATATGGTGCACATACATACAGGCAGGCAAAACTCACACACACAGAAATTTTTTTAAAAAGAAAAATGATTCTTATACATAGCTGTCTACTACTAAATTAATGTGTTCTAATGTTGGTCCCTACTTTCATTCAGTTTATTATGTTTGAGATATAGATACATTCCACCACAAGACTGAGGGGTTAAGAGAGAAAGCAGGGAATAGTATCAAGCCTGACAGAAAGGAAGATGAAATGTTGTGGGGGTATTCACCAGAGAGGACTGCTCAGACATGGATTTAAGCAAAAAAAAAAAGTGTCTATTAACTTGTATGAGATTACACTGAGTATTTGGGATCCCAGTGTAGCACTGAGGCTTTCTCAGGGTGAGATTTTAAGCACAAAGGCCATGTCCTGGGTTGACATACTTCAGTTCATAAGAACAGTTAGCCAGAAGCAGAACTACAGAAACCTAAAAGCAAAGTTAGTACATTTAGAGACTTTCCCAGAACTATGGACTTTGATGGATTAGGTCTTTGTTTTAGTTTTGGCAGATGATGATGTCTATGTGCTGAGTTTCACAGCCTGAATGGTACTTCCATCATGGAGTCAGGTGTGCTAAGGTCTGGGGGCCTACTAAGGACTGGGGCCCCCATTGGTCTTAGTGAATGAGTCACATCATGGGCTCATCCTGCTCCAAAGAGGTGGAGTTAGTCTTAAGGACCATTAATTTTACTGAACTGATACATTTTTGGCCAAATACTTTAAGATGGAAAGACCTACCATTAAGCCAAACAGAATGAGTATTAAAAGCCCAGTCAGGACTAATAGTAGAGTACTTAGCCAAGGGGACCAAGAAAACAGACACTGGTATCATCTGATTTATATCTTTGTCTCTTTCTCTTTTTGTTTTTGTTTTTCCTAATCATGGCAAGATTTTTTTTAATTACTCCTGATCAATTAGCATACAAACAACAGGTTTTTCTCAAAGCCAGATAGTTCTCTTTATCTCATGAGAATTAAGTCTAAGCTTCTCCAATGTTGTAGGATAGTTTCTGTAAGAGAATCTAACTGTTGTTTTAATACCTCCAGGTCCTGATCAACTGTCTACTTAGTTTGGAAAGCATCAGAAGAGGCACATTTAGTCAAACCATTAGTATATGCCACCAAGTAGTCTCAGGGGCTCGGTGATATTGCTGTTATCCAGATGAATTAACCCATAAGTCAGAATAGCAGGCATCAGAATAAGGGGAAGTGCCTAGGTTAAAGGTTTTGGATATTACACAAGTTTCACCTCCTTTTTAGTTCTCTCACATTAACTTGGGCTGCCCCCAGTCACGATGAGTTTTGTCAGTCAGTGGGCTGACAGTCTGGTTAGTTCCTATCCTCTGTAGTATCAGGGCCAGTTGTCTAAGTATAAACCAGCAATCCTGGATGATTTCTGGATGTGAGTGATAAACTCTATCTCCAGGGTCCCTTCCTGTGGTGTCTGTGGAGTCTGTTTCCCCAGGTTTTTCCTGTTTCCCAAAGGCCAGAATCTTTTTAAAGGAATTTTTCAGGAAGCCTCAGTTTTACAACCCCAGTTTTTACAATGGAAACTCCCTTGTTTCTGGAAACTAGGGGGCCCAGCCGCAGGACATGCATAGAATTGTAAATTCTGTATTCCTATCTCAAAAGACAAACTTCCATATCTTTCCTTTTCTTCAACATAACCAGACATTTATAGTGGACCTCAGCAAGTAAAGGTCAAGGTGGAAAATGGGTTGCTGGTCTGTAGTCACACTAGCTAATACTTTCTTTGTATCTGTCTTCCTCAGTTTCCAGTCTAGATCTGAGTGCAGAGGGGGTTGGACCATGACCCTATATTCATATCTGTAGTATAGAACACAAGACCCAGGAGGAGGGGGAGGGGCAGGGAGTGGAAGGGTCTGGGGCCCAGTGAAACCTTAAGTTCAATGGGACCGTAGTCCAGAGACAGTCAGTCCATTTGACAGTAGTGTCTGTGGCTCTCTTGACCTGGGTGTGGTGGATCCATGGTGTGATGCCAGCTACCTTCACTGATGTAGGAATGGAGAGAGTCACCTTGTAGGGTCCTTTCCAGGTTAGTTTCTGTGCTCCTTTGGCTACTCACTTGACCCAGACAGTGTCACTGGACTTGAACAGGGGGAAACTGGCAGTGAACTCAGAGGTCAGCTGGGTCTCTCAGGTAGTCCAATGAGCAGCCTGTGTGGAGAACTGGAGGATGATGGAGGATGTGTAGTGACTAGAGAAAGGAATGATTGGAGAGTTCTGCCAACTGCTGGTCTCTGAGTCTGGGAAGCAGTGGGGGAGGTCTTCCAAACATAAGCTCATAGTGGGTAAGTTTCCCCCTATATGGGGTGCAGCAGGCTGAAACAAAATAAAGGAAGGAGGCCTATCCATCCTTTGTTGGACTCTAATGAGAGATTTGTTAGGGTTTCTTTTAATGTCTTGTTTATGTTTTTTTAACCTGGCCAGAACTTAGGGGTCTATATGTACAGTAAAGTTTTTAGTCTGTGTCTAAGGCTTTAGCTATTAAATGAGAAGTTTGGGCTATGAAAGGTAGGCCATTGTTGGACCAAATTGCTAGGGGGAAGCCAAATCGGGGGACTATGGATGAGCTTTTTAGCTACTATTTGAGCATTTCCAGTCCAGATGGGGAGCACTTTTACCCACCAGGAAAAGCTATATATATAAACTATATATAAAAATTAGCAAGTACTTTTATCTTCCCTTAGCAGGCTGGATCTAGGTGAAGTCAGTTTTCCCAGAAATTGCCAGGGTATTAATCTCTCATTTGGACCCCTTCCTGGCTAAGGGCTCTCTGTTTGGATTCACCTGAGCACAAACCTGGCATCTGGCTAAGACATCTCTCACTAGTCTTTCCATACTAACATACCTTGGTCTGATCACCTCAGAAAGTCTCCTAGACAGGTGGGCCATCTGGTGGTTACAGGGTCCAATTGTTTGGACAGGTATATCACAGGGCATTTCCACGGCCCCAAAGTTTGGCTTAAAACCCCCTTTGTGCCAGGCGGTGTTGGCACACACTTTTAATGCCAGCACTCGGAAGGCAGAGCCAGGTGGATCTCTGTGAGTTCGAGGCCAGCCTGGTCTACAGAGCGAGATCTATCTAGGACAGGCACCAAAACCACACAGAGAAACCCTGTCTCAAAAAAACAAACAACAACAATAACAACAAAACCCTTTTGTAATGTCTTTTGTTTCACGGACAAACAGATGAAAAGGTTTGGAGACATCTGGAAGTGCTAAGACTGAAGTCAAAGTCAGAGCTGTTTTTAAAGCCTCAAATGTCTTTTGTTTAGTCGCAATCCAGATTAGGGACCCATTGCCCCCCACACTTTGTGCTGGCGTATAGAGGCCTTGCTGTTCCCACAAACTCCGGTACCCAGAGGCAGCAATACCCAGCTGCACCTAGGAACTCTGGAACCTGTCTCTTAGTCTTTGGAGTTGGGATCTGAGGATGGCAGCAACCCTACTCTGAGACAGGCTCCTTTTATCCCCCTCAGTTAGGTAGCCTTCTACAAAATTGGGCTTTTTTAGCTGACATTCTGTAATTCAAGGTCTGTAACTCTTGCAGCAGTCCCTCAGTGGCCCTTTTATAATCTAGTTTTCCAGGAAACTTCTGACAGAAGGGCAGGGAGTCTGCATTTTGTGTCTTTAAATCCTGGGACAACCTGGTCTAGGTATGTTGTCCACAGTAACCTCCCTCTGGGTCTGTCCATTTAAAGTCAAAGATGGGTTGACTCACCTCTGCCAATGAGAGGCTGAAGAATGCATCTTTCAGGTCCAAGACAGTGTACACCTGTTTCTCTGGAAGAACCAGACTCATGAGAATCAGAGGTCCCAGGTCTTTTTACAGGTGGGAGGGCTGTATTCCAGGGTGACTGACAGGGCACCAGGATGCCTGTCTCTTCAAGCCAAGCAACATGGACTGCAATTTCCCTTTTGTGTCCAGGGCCATTGGGTACTGTGTAATCTGGATGGGTTAGCTGAACTGGTTAGTTGAACAATTACAGGGCCTTGGTCTTGGGCCAGACCTAGGGGGTTGGTTTCCTCTGACAGAGGGTGAGACACCAACATTTTTCTGGGTAAGTCTGTGTCTTATCATCAGAGAAGGTGACAGTGGCTTTCAGTTTAAGCCAAAGGTCTTGTCTCAATCAGGTCTCTGTTGTTAAAAAATGTTTAAGTTACCTCCAGCAACTGGGATCTACTTATTGTACTTTTCATTTTTTTAACTTTTATAACTTTTTTCTGATATCTGGGACTGACCAGGTGACAAAGGAAATCTTTTTAGCAGTTATCTTTAATCCTTTAGAAAGGACCTAGAGAAGTTGTTTAAAGTCTCCTTGGTCAGTGTTGGACAGAGGGGAAAATCTGTTGGTTCTGCATTGCCTGGCAGTGATCCCCTTGCCCTGCCCGGGGGCTTTTTTTTGTTGTTGTTGCTGTTTGTTTTGGTTTTTTGTTTTGTTTTATTTTACTTTTTTTAGAGAGTGGTGCATTTTATGGATCACTGTTTTTTTTTTTTTCGAGACAGGGTTTCTCTGTGTAGCTTTGCGCCTTTCCTGCAACTCACTTGGTAGCCCAGGCTGGCCTTGAACTCACAGAGATCCGCCTGGCTCTGCCTCCCGAGTGCTGGGATTAAAGGCGTGCGCCACCACCGCCCGGCCGGATCACTGGTTTTAAAAGAGACGTAAATGAGGAAAGAGAAAGGAGTGGAACTTTCTCTTTTCCTTTTGGCTGGACCCAGGGGAACTTTTCTGTGGTGATGTGTTGTGTACCCTAATAAAGCTTGCCTGAAGATCAGAGGACAGAACCAGCCACTAGATTAGACATAGAGGCCAGGCAGTGGTGGCATACACCTTTAATCCTATCACTAGGGAGGCAGAGATTGTCTGAATTTCTGTGAGTTCAAGGCCACACTGGAAACAGAGCCAGGCAACGGTAGCACACACCTTTATTCCCAGTACTGGGAAGCGCACATGCCCTTAATGCTAGGAAGTAATGGCAGGGCAGAGGAAGGTATATAAGGCGTGAGGAAACAGGAACTAAAGCAGTTCACGGGAGACCCTTTTGGGTGAGGACTCAGAGGCTTTCAGTTTGAAGATTTATGGAAACGGGATCGGCTGAGGAGTTGGTGAGGTGAGGTTGTCTGTGGCTGTTCTGCTTCTCTGACTTTCAGCTTTCACCCTGATATCTGGCTCTATGTTTTTTTATTAAAAGGCCATCTAATATTCAAACAACACTTTTCCCCTTCCCAGGGACTGCTTAGAGCAGGCACTGAGTGGAGTGGAGGGAATGGTCGTCTGGGGGAACTATTTCCCCTCCCTGTCTGCACTCTGCTTAG
The DNA here is from genome assembly GCF_007827085.1 of Peromyscus californicus insignis. Lineage (NCBI taxonomy): Eukaryota > Metazoa > Chordata > Mammalia > Rodentia > Cricetidae > Peromyscus > Peromyscus californicus. Next base: position 14,719,150 of record NW_026294391.1, read on the forward strand.
ATGGCAGGGTCCCTGGATGAGAGGCCCAGTGCCTCCCCACCTCCATACAGGGTCCATCCCTGACCATGAGCAGGAGTCAAGCAATAAAACAAACAAGCATTTCTGGTCCCAGATTGGGGTAAATGGAGGTTGGGGGGCGTGGTTCTCTGACCTAGAAGAGCCAAAAGGATTCAGGTCCCAAAAGGGGGTGGAGCACAGGTCTTAACGTTGAGGGGAGGGTCTCACACCAGAGAAAGCCACTAGTCAATACAGGGAAACAGAACAGACAGAAACTCTCTCTCTCTCTCTCTCTCTCTCTCTCTCTCTCTCTCTCTCTCTCTCTCTCTCTCTCTCTCTCTCTCTCTCTCTCTCTCACACACACACACACACACACACACACACACACACACACCACACACACACCGAGAGACAGAGACAGAGAGACAGAGAGAGAACAACCTGGCAGGGCACCACACATTCATAAACCTGAACAGACAGAGGGATCCAGTGACACCTCATATGGATCAGCAGCCGCATCTGACCTCTCCTGTGTGTCCAAACAGAAAGCACCTTAACCAGACTTAACTCCAGAGGCAACAGACCAGGTCATTTGTTTCTTGGGATGGAGATGTCAGACCCCTCTGAAGCATTAGTCAGTGATTAATCAAAGGGGGCCCTGGCGACCTGGAACACCTCCAGTGGCACACCCTCTCGGGGTCAGTCCCCTAACCAGTTGCACTCTTCCTCACTCCCAGTGTCTCGAGGTCTGGTCTCTGGGATCTTGGTGGGACCTCCAGAAATGTTGTGGGGTATTCACCAGAGAAGCCTTCTCAGACATAGGTTTGAGTCAGTAGGAAGTCTTTGTTAGCCTGCCCTCAACTACACTGGGTGTTCAATGTCCCAGTGTAGCCCCAAACCTTTCTCAGGGTGACTTTCAAGCACAAAAACCACGTCCTGGGTTGACATGCTTCAATTAACAAGAACAGTTAGCTAGAAGCAGAACTACAGAAGCTAAAAAGCCAGGTTACACATTTAGAGACTTTCCTAGAACTATGGACTTTGATGGATTAGGTCTTTGTTTTAGTTTTGGCAGGTGGTGCTGTCTATGTGCTGAGTTTGATTGCCTGAATAGTATTTCCACCATGGAGTGTGTTATGCTAAGGTCTGGGGCCCTGTTACAGTCTACATAGGAATCCTGATGGAGTACTTTCTAATACCAATGAATGAATGCCTCAAACTGCAGGATAAATGAACATTTTAACAAGAGTGAGGGGGAAATAAAGCTTCATTTTTCCATGTTCTTTTATGTGACCTGCCGCTAGAAGGAATGGCCCAGATTTAAGGTGGGTCTTAATACCTCAAATGATCCAATCAAGAAAATCCCGCACAGGCCTGCCCAGATGCTTAGGTTTTAGATGAACACAGATGCAGTCACGTTAACAACCAAAATTAGTCATCATGTTTATCCGTTGTCAACCTGACATACAATCACATCACCCTACGCTTAATTTCCAAATGAAAACAGTATCCAGGTCATAATACCACCTAACATAATGTAGCTATCACATGAATAACCTCAAATACATTAATATTTTTAAATAATGACCATTTCCCTTTAGAAATGCTTAGTCTTTTAATGGCTCATAACTTAAATATGATAGTAGCCACTGATATTATCTCAATCTATGTTATACTACATGATAAAGAAATGGAGGATGAGCTGGAGAGATGGCTCAGCAGTTAAGAGCACTGACTGATCTCCCTGAGGTCCTGGGTTCAATTCCCAGCACCCACATGGCAGCTCACAACTAACTGTAACACCAGTACCAGGGACCCATCACCCTCACAAACACCAATGCACATAAAATAAAAATAAATTTTTAAAAAATGGAGGAAAGAAAACACAAATAATTGCTTAACATATGTGTATATATGCACAAACACAGTCTTGACAAAATAAGACAGAAACTTGCCAATTACAATTCTTCTTTCTGCAGTTGGTCAGATTGCCTTACCTGGTTTTAAAACTACCTCCCTCTACTACCCATTCTGTATTTCCTCTATGCTCAGTAGGCACCTCAGCAGGTCTTGGCTCTTTTCTTGGAGGAGTGACCTATATCTTTATTCCTAAAGGGTCTGGGATATATGATAGTTACATCATGTTTGGTGGAATTATGACCTGGATACTGTTTTCATTTGGAAATTAAACATGACCCTTTGTCATCCTGTCTGGATTAGGCTGTTGTAGTTTCCCATCGATGTAGCAGGAATCTTAAAAGTTCTTATTAATAAAATCAAACCTGGAGCCAGGTATCAGGGTGAATGCTGAAAGATCAGAGAAGCAGAACAAGCCACAGCTAACCTCACCTCGCCAGTTCCTCAGCTGATCCTGTTTCCTCAGACTGGAAACCTCTGAGTCCTCATCCAAATGGATCTCAGCTGAACTGCTGCTCAAAAGCCTAAAAGCTTAACCAGCTCTAGTTCCTGGTTTTCACACCTTATGTACCTTTCTGCTTTCTGCCATCACTTCCTGGGATTAAAGGCGTGAGTCACCATGCCTGGCTGTTTCCAGTGTGGTTTTGAACTCACAGAAATATGGATGGATCTCTGCCTTCAGAATGCTAGAATTAAAGGTGTGTGTGTGCCCCAAGGACAGGTCCCGGTTCCATGGCCTGGGGGCCTCCTAAACAGTTCAAGCTAATCAACTGTCTCACTTATCCAGAGGGTCTGGTCCAGTTCCATGGGGGTTCCTCAGCTATTGGTTCACAGTTCATGTGTTTCCACTAGTTTGGCTAGTTGTCTCTGTGCTTTTTCCAATCATGGTCTCAACATCTCTTGCTCATATAATCCCTCCTCTCTCTCGCCGATTGGACTCCTGGAGCTCCACCTGGGACTTGGCTGTGGATCTCTGCATCTGCTTCCATCAGTCACTGGATGGGAGTTCTATCATGACAGTTAGGGTGTTCAGCCACCTGATCACCAGAGTAGGTCAGCTCAGGCACTCTCTTGACCATTGCCAGTAGTCTACAGTGGAGGTATCTTTGTGAATTTCTGGGGACCTCTCCAGCACTCTACTTCTTCCTATTCCCATAGGGTCTTCATTTATCATGGTATCTCTTTCCTTGTTCTCCCACTCTGTTCCTGATCCAGTTGGGACCTCCTGCTCTCTTTCCCCCGAATCTTGCCCTCCATTACCCCCTCATCCCCAGTTTGCTCATGTAGATCTCATCCATTTCTCTGTTGTTGGGTGATTCCTGTGTCTTTCTTAGGGTCCTCTTTACTAGGTAGCCTCCCTGGAGCTGTGAGTTGCAGTCGATTATCCTTTGCTTTACATCTAGTATCCACTTATGAGTGAGTACATACCACGCTTGTCTTTCTGAGTCTGGGTTACCTCACTCAGGATGATATTTTCTAGTTCCATCCATTTGCCTGCAAACCTCATGATGTCATTGTTTTTCTCTGCTGAGTAGTATTCCATTGTGTATATGTACCATGTATATGTTCCACCAGGTCACTGGCTGGGTACTCTGGAGAATGGTGCCACATCAAGGACTCAATGGTGGTTTCTGCTACTGGGAGATCTGGCACTCAGCCATAGCTGTAGCCAGGTCAACCTTGCTAGGTAGGAGTTCATGTTGTAGAGCCCATGAATAACCTTCACCTCTGTTTTGTTCATGGTTTCATTGGATAATGATAGAGATAATGTGTGGAAGAGGCTGACTGTCCACAAAACAGTCATTCTACTTGGTTTTTGAACCCCTCCTCTGCTGAAGTTATCTTTTGATGAGCATTTACATGAGACACACATATCTTCAAATCCATCATCCATTTAAAGAGATCTATCCATACACTTCTTCTACACATACTATTTTTCACAAATTTTCCAATCATGTCTTTTCTCGTAACCATACAGTGAATCCATTGGATACTAACCGTGACAAGTAAACAATTGTTCATCTAGCCATTTCTCCTTCCATGAAAAAATGTACAACCATGTGCACTGCCTAAAGTTCTGCCCACTGTGAAAATTCCCTTCACCAGTGTCTGTCAGGGTTGTCTCATAAAAGCGTTGTGATACTGCAGCTGTGCTTCTGGGTGGTGCCTGAATAACATGCAGGGAATATTCTTCTCTTCTTCAATCAACCAATCATAGGGCATCCCCATGTGGCTATAGATGCATGCTTGGAAGCAGATGGCATTGTAACAGAATAGAAATCATAAGCATTTGGGTAACTTCTTCATGTGACTTGCTTGTGCTCTCAGGACCTGATCAGGTGATTGCATATATACCACTTCCAGTTGATAATGGATGCTGTTGTGCACATCCTAACTAATGCATTGGTGGATTATATAATACTCTGCTCATGAGGAGCAGATCAAGTCACATGGCAATTTGGTGGCTCATTGTCAAATGTTTAGTTTCTACTAAGGCTCAATACCAGGCCAAGAACTGTCACTCAAATGGAAAGTCATTGTCTACAAAACGCATCTGTCCAAAATCTCAAGGGTTTTCTTTATAATTCACAAGTAGGGACCTGCCACTAACAGTATCCCCATTTGCCACTGACACCTCAAGTACCATCAGGTCTGTTGGATCATATGGTCTAAGTGGTAGAGCAGCCTGCACAGCAGCCTGGACCTGTTGAAGAGCCTTCTCCTGTTCCAGGCCCCACACGAAGCTAGCAGCTTTCTGAGTCACTCCAGTCACTTGGTTTATGGGCCAGAGTAACACACCCAAGTGAGGAATGCATGGTCTCCAAAATCCAAATGGGCTCACTAAACATTGTGTCAGGTTCAATGACTTATCCTTCACCTTAGAAGGAATATCTCTGCATGTCCCACACCACTGGACTCCTACGAATTCCACTGAAGTTAGAAGGCTCCTGAATTTTGGTTGGATTTATTTTACGTTTTCTGAAGCATGTATCTGCCAACTTCTAAGTATATCTATCCTAATTATACACTCTGAAACTGGGGAAATAATAGTAAGTAGTTCACATCATAGATTATTAGTGCTCTTCATGGGTCTAGGAGAGATTTCCATAGCTGTAGGTATAGCAAATTAGACTTTGAGATGCTTTAAATTTCATTCTTATAATACTGTTTCTCTAGAACCACTCTGGTATCACAATGGTTACTTGCACCAGAATGTCCATATCTTCCTGAATATTTGGCATTTTTCTGCTATTATTTCATTGGATATTTTTTCCATGTCATCAACCTTTAGTCTGTCTGCTTCAGATATACCAGTTACGTTTTATTTAATCTTTTAATGCTGAGTGATCATGAATACTGTTCTCAATCTTTCTTTTTTCAGTCTAAATATACTATTTTGAAAGATTTGTCTTTATGCTGTGATTCTTTTAATGTAATTCATCTAGTGTTTTGTTAAGGTTTTCAACTGAAATTTTTATCTGACTCACTGAGATTTTTCTGTGTTAGTTATTTTTCTTTTGGTCATGGTGTGATAAAACTTGAAATATTCAGGGGTGGTGGTTCCTGTACTACATTTCCCCTTTAACTCTCCTATTTGGCCTTTAAGACAGGTAGATTGTGACAAAATGCCATGACCAATACTACTTACAAAATAAAGCATTTAATTGGCTTATAGTTCCAGATAGAGTCTGTGATGATGGAGCAAAGGCTTAGAGGCAGGAACAACTGAGAGTTAACATCATAAACTGCAAGCAGGAAACAGAAAGCACATTAGAAATGGCAGGAGTCTTTTGGAACCTCAAAGCTACACACACACACACACACACACACACACACACACACACACACACACACACACACTGTGTTACACCTCCAGACCAAGACCATACCTACAAAACCTATAAATCCTTCCCAAATAGTTCCACCAACTGGGGACCAAGTATTCAACTATGTGAATCTATAGGGCAGATTCTCATTCAAACTACCACATTCTGTGTCCTAACCTCCATATGATATATCATAATGCAAACCTCCATATGGCCATATCATAATGCAAAATGCATTCAGTCCAACTTCAAAAGTTTCCTAGTCTTTCTGTCTCAACAATGTTTAAAATCCAAAGGTCAACATCTCTTCTGAGACTCAAGGCAAGCTCTTAATTGTAACCCCCCTGTAAAATCAAATAGCAAATTACATACTTCTATATAGTATGTCACAGAATATACATTACCATTCCAAAAGGGAAGAATTGGGGCATAGTTAGGAAATACAGGAGCAAAGCAAGACTGAAATCCACAGGGGAAAACTGCAAGTCCTATATCTTTGTATCTGATGTCAGAGGACTTTGATAGCGCTACCCTTCCAGCTTTGCTGCCTGAAATAAGCTTCTCTCTCTTAGGCTGTTTCCACTCCCTGTGTTCAGCTCTCCCTGGCAGGTATCTGAGGGCTTTGGTACCTTGAACATTTTAGAGTCTCTAACACAATCCAGGTTTCACTTTTATAGCTTCATGACTTCTTGTGGCCTCTATCCAGGGACTCCCCAGCCACATGCCTGCCCTCAGTGGTTCTCCTTTAACTGTGGAAGAAGATTCTACAACCCCCTTACTATGTATTCTCATGAATCTAAACCCAGAGCCATATATATGACAAGGCATTACTATGTTTAATTGCCTGCTAGGGGTGAACCCCTGGCTCCCTCAAATGATATATGCAGCAGCTTTGATTGCTTGTTGCTTTTTAGGAGCAAAAAATTCCTTAGACCTTTTCCTTTCATGAGTTGGAAACTTAGCTGGGTGGGGTCTTGCTCTGAAGGCACTCTTTCCTTTATTCCAATCCAGATTAGGCCTCTCCTTAATCTTCTCATCTTTTTAAGCACACACCTTGTCTCTGATATAAAATTTCGTGTTGTTCTTTTTCTCTTCAAACTTTACACTTTTTTTTTTTTTTTTGCCCCACTTCGATACTAAACTTCTGTCAAAGATTTTACCACACTCTGTGGTCTTTCTCTTCACTTAATTGATGGTTTCCTCTGCTATGCAGAGGTTTTTGCTTTTATGAAGTTCTGCATGTCAGTTGTGGGTCTTTTTGGGGGCACACAGAATTCTATTCAGAAAGTTCTTTCCTGCACCTATATCTTGAAGCATATAGCAGTTAGACCACTTACCTTTAACACTGTGATCTTTGATTCATTTGCCGTTAAACTTTGTGCAAGGTACTAGATACAGCTCTAATTTCATTCTTCTATGTGTGGACATCTAGTTTCCCTAGCACCATTTATTAAAGATGCCACATTTTCTCTAATGTACGTTTTTGGCCTCTTTACCAAATATCAGATGGCTTTAGTTACATGCACTCATATTTCAGCCTTCTCTCTTTTTTTAAAGGATTTATTTATTATGTATACAGTGTTCTGTTTGTATGTATGTCTGCACACCAGAAGAGGGACCAGATCTCATTACAGATGGTTGTGAGCCACCATGTGATTGCTGGGAATTGAACTCGGGACCTCTGGAAGAGCAGTCAGTGCTCTTAACCTCTGAGCCATCTCTCCAGCCCTCAGCCTTCTCTTTTGTTCCATTGGTCTACATTTTGCTTTTCAATGTCTTTTTGCTTAATTTCTCATTAATGTCTTGCATTTCCTCCTTATTTTATTGAACTGTTTGAAATTTCACAAGTTTTATTGTTCTATTAAAAATTATTAAGAGGTAAGTAATGCCTCCAGTTTGATATCCCTCAATCTGTTGGGTGAGAGCTTAAAAGAGTGAACTTTTTATATGTCATATTACCTTTTTCTTGAATTCCTATATTGATATTTTCACATATGAGAAGATATTCTATTGACATGTTAAGGCTTTCTCAGTAAGTAGATTTCTCTTGGTGATATATTTGGGATATCACTTGGTTGTGTAATGATGATTTTATTTCCAATTAGACATTGTTGCCATTTCTCTGGCTATGGTTAGTCCTTCTATATACAATGCATGTTATATCAGAGTCTAGGAGACTCACTATCTTTACAGGTCTTTAAAGAATAGGGACACTAGTAATTCAGTAGATGGAATATAGATAGCATAGTGCTAACATCCAGCCTTGGCAACAATGCACAACCTGACAAAATGCAGCAGTCATAATTGATCAAAGTGCCAAGAATTAATGACCATGAATGATCAGTACTATATGGGAAATCTTGATTAATCCTTCTGCCAAGGCTCGGGTAACAGTATGTAAAAGAAAGTCAAAAGAATATGAGAGCTGGAGGATGGGTAAAAGTGCTGTGAAATGCCACTATTGTCCACATGAACTTACAGCAACTGTAGTAATCTGCAAAAGACCAGCACAAAATAAAGCCATTCAAATTTTCACCATTCAAATTTTCAGCGTTGATGGTGGAGGGGTCACTTAGACCTACCCTCTTGATCAGGAACTATTGCCAGTTGGTGATTGCACTGAGAGAGAGAAGTGTTGTTGTATTTCTTTTTTTTTTTTTTTTTTTTTTTTGGTTTTTCGAGACAGGGTTTCTCTGTATAGCTTTGGAGCCTGTCCTGGAACTCACTTGGTAGCCCAGACTGGCCTCGAACTCACAGAGATCCGCCTGGCTCTGCCTCCTGAGTGCTGGGATTACAGGCCTGCGCCACCACCACCCGGCTGTATTTCTTTTTAATCTTTACTCTTTGCTCTTTGGGGGCCCACCATCCAGCTCCCAAAGATAGAGCTAGGTGGTAACTTATTATTACTTATAAATGCCTGGCGTTAGCTTAGATTATTTCTAGCCAGCTTTTCTTAACTTAAATTATCCCATCTACCTTTTGTCTCTGGGCTTTTATCTTTTGCTATTCTGTATACCTTTCTTTACTTCTTACTCTGTGGCTTGCTGTGTAGCTGGGTGGCTGACCCCTGACATCCTCCTCCTGGCCCCCCATCCTCACTTTTTCTCCTCCTATTTATTCTCTCTGCCTGCCAACCCTGCCTATCATTTCTCCTGCATTGCTACTGCCATTCAGTTTTTTATTAGATCAAGCAGGTGTTTTAGACAGGCAAAGTAACACAGCTTCCCAGAGTTAAACAAATGCAACATAAAAGAATGCAATACATCTTTGCATCATTAAACAAATGTTCCATAGCATAAATAAATGTATCACATTTTAACTAATATTCCACAACAGAGAAGATCACTTTTCTTTGGGTTTGGGGGGATGTGGCCATTGGTAGGCTGCCCATGCCCCATAGATAACCTCAACCTACCCACATATGGGCAGCACTAATTGGCTTCAGTGGATTATAAATATAAAATAGAAGACATGAATTTGAGAAGGAGAAAGGTTGGGGGAATCACTGAGAGAGTTACAAGGGGGCAGTAGGGAAATGGATATAAATATGACACATATATAAAAATTTTAAAAGAATAAATAAAAATATTACAAAAAAATAAATGCACAAAGATCATAAAATATAACAATAGTATGTACAATGAAATAAATTCCAAACCTTGAATTCAGCAAAGAATTTAAAACATAATAAGGTATATAACCAATAGGAAAAACACTGAATTTACATGTCAGAAAAGTATTAAAAAGTTAAATGGATGAGTTTAATAGTTCATTAAGTATGTTTGAAAATAATTGGTGAATGGGAAAATTTAAGAGGAATATTACATAAATGTAAGAATATCAGAGACAGAAGCAGGCATAACATGAGTGTAAATTGGAATCTTAGAATTACAGAGCAAATAGAATGACACAGGAGATATTTAAAGAAATGAGGATTTGGCTTTTTTAATGATTCATAAGTTTTCACAAATAAATCCCGGGAGTCAGTGCTGAATTCAAGATGCCATTGTATTTTCTGATAATCTCCTGATGCTTCTTTGACATTTCTTCCCTAAAATTTACAAACATTTCAACTGAGTCTATAAGTGGCATAGAATGCCAAGAAATTGGCAGAGAATTTGAACAAAAATACGAGGAAGTAGGAGGGCTCAAAAAGTGTTGTTGAAAGGACAGGTTTGGGTGGAAATCGAGACAAATATAGGAGGCTAATAGATGAGAGATCAGTATAGATTTGTGAAACTGTAAGTGTGTATGAGGTTACAGAATCTTTTTTGAGTGATGATGAGACAAGTTAAATGTTAGACATTTGAAAATATAACATCTATTCTCATAAATCTTAAAAGGTAGAGCAGTACTAACCCTGCTAAGTTCTGACTATGAAAGTGGGCTGCAGAATGAGAACAGACATAGATATTGTTTCACAAAATCCCATCTATAAGGATATTAGTTTTACTCTCGATAAAAGCAAGAATAAAGTGGAGTAGATAAATTAAGTAGAACTACAAAGGTCCCAATTGATTCTAAATAATAAACTGACATTCCTATACAATAAGTATGATGACTGATTGATTGTCCAAGTGACAGGATCTAGATTCACCTTGGAGACAAATGTTTGGGCATATCTGTGAAGAACTTTCTAGATGAGATTAATGGAGATGAGATCCTCTCTAACTGCAAGTGAATAAACAGGAAGTGAAGTGAGTATCAGTATTTATTTCTCATTGCTTCCTGACTGCAGATGCCATATTGCAAGCTGGTTTCTTGTTCCTTCCTGCATACTGCTATCTCTTCCCTGTCATGAAGGAATCTATCCATTTAAACTGAAAGCTATAATAAAACCTTCCTCCCTTAAATTGCTGCTTGGGAGGTATTTTGTCACAGCAATAAGAAAATTACTAATAAAGAAAACTGGTATACAGAAATAGGTTTGCTGCTGTGATGAACCTTACGACGTGGAACATGGGAGTTTGGGACTTTGGACTAGAAAAATCCCTCAAGTGCTATAAGCAGTTCTTAATGGTCTGTTCTGGTAAGAGTTTCAAAGACCAGAAGTCCAGCAGAAATACTGACAGTGGAGTCATAGCTCACCAGACTTCAGAAGGGATCAAAGACTATATAGAGAACCAGAGAATCTAGAAGCCATTTGTGTGGCGTTCATGCCATTAATCTGTCTGTATCCTGTTCGTGCCCTGAGAATTTCAGTGAATCTGAATACAGTACTACTGGACTAATCTGTTTGGCAGAGGAAATATACCAAAACAGAACAGCATAGAATGGTTATTGCTCACTACTCTTATTAAGGTCTCCACCAAAAACAAAACAAAACAAAACAAAAAACACCACAAGTGGCCCACAAAGATAGAAGAAATGTGGATTATCAAGGAAAAGTCCTTTATTGAACATGTTTAAAGTCACAGATGCTCAAAAACAGGCTTTATGTCAAAGAGAAACCTCTTCCTCTGCATTGGTACAATAAGATGCCCTATCATCATGAACCCAGCCATCAGAGGCTCTGACTTACACAACTGAGAATTCATGTGTAAAGGCAGCACCTAAACTGAGAAAGCTAATGAAAGAATTCCTCGCTTGAAAGTTCTTCCTTGGGAAAGTGCTGCCCTAAGATCAGTACACAGGGGCTGGTGCGACTGTAACTCCCAGGGTCCAGGCTCCATCTAGAGATTGCAGCTAAACCTGGCAGTGTTGGCTGTGTGGTTCTGGTTTGGTGTGTATGACAGATGGAAACTCTGAGGGGGTCATGGAGTCTTGCACCATGATTCCAGAGAGCTGCTGAGGCCAGACAATGTGTGAAAGGGTTGGAGTCCCGAAGAAGATGCTGTGAGGCCATTGTATGAAGCTGTGAAGGTTAAACATGTGACAATGGAGAGCCCAGGATGTCAGAGATGTCAAAACCATGGGATAGGTACCAAGGAAAGCTGCAGACATAGAATGACTCTGGCTCAATAGAGAATCTGTATGTGCTTTTAGAAGTAGAGGCAGAGGAGTGGGACTACCTAAGTAAGTCCTTTCTAACGCACATGATTTCATCGTGAGCCCCAGCTAGCCAACACAGAGCTGTAGGACTTGGTGTCTGCCCTACTGAGTTTCTGTCTTGGTTTGGTGCCATCATTCCTTGCTATGTTCCCATTCTTCCCTTTGAAATAGGAACGTTTGTTCTATGGCACTGTATTTCTGAAGTAACCCATTTTTATTTTATTTGTTTTTAATTTACATTTATTTTTGTTTCATTTTTGTGTATGTACATGTACGCGCACACACACACACACACATACACAGTTTGTGGAGGTTGGAGGACAACTTGCAGAAATCGAGAGTTAGTTCTCTCCTTCCACCATGTGGTTCGCAGGATCAAACTCGGACTGTCAGGTATGGCAGCAATTGCCTTTACTCACTGAACCATCTTATTGCTCTCTTCCTTTTTAATAGAAAGTTATAGTTAAGAAATTGCCTTGCATCTCAAATGAGACATGGACTTGGAATTTTAAAATGTTGGAACTGCTGAAGAGTATGAGAACTTTTGAAGTGACACTGAATGCATTTTATATTATGAGAGACAGCCAGGAGCTTAGGGGAACAGAGGGTAAAAGGATATTACTTAAAAGTAATGTTTGGAGGGCTTAAAAGATGGTTCACTGGTTAAAAGCACTAGCTTCTCTTCTAGAGGACCCAGGTTCAATTCCTAGCATCCAAATGGCAGTTCACAACCGTCTGTAACTGCAGTTCCAGGAAATCCGATGGCCTTTTCTGGCCTACATGGGCACTGCCTGCGCGTGGTGCACAGGCACACATGAAGTTTTTGAAAAACACTCATAAACACATATTAATCATATCTTTAAGTAACATATTTGTGTGTCAAGTTGACAAGGGATGGATTTGTGATAGTCTATATTGATTTCTAATTTGAGAGGATCTAGAAGCATTGAGAGGACAAATCTCTGGCCATGTCTGTGAGGATTTAATTGATTTGGTTAATGGAGATGGGAGGCCTATTCTAACTGCTTGGCTGAATGAAAAAGAGAAAGCTAACTGAGTATCACAGTTCATCTCCTGTTGCTTCGTAAATGCAGATGCATTGTGACCAGATAGTTTCCTGTTTCATCCATTTCTTGTTTTGTTGTTGTTGTTGTTGTTGTTTGTTTTTTGTTTTTGGAGACAAGGTTTCACTGTATAGACCTAGCTGTCTGCTGTCCTGGAACTCGCTTTGTAGACTAGGCTGGCCTTGAACTCACAAAATTCCCCTGACTTTGCCTTCCAAGTGCTAGGATTAAAGATGTGCCCTACCACCGCCCAGCTGTTTCTTCCTTTTCTGTTGCCATGTTTTTCCTGCTATGATGGAATGTATTCCCTAGAACTGTCAGCCAAAATGATCTCCTTCAATTGCTTCTTGTCAGTTATTTTGACACAACTATGAGGAAAGTAACCAATATAGTGTGGACAAGGTGATGACTTGGAGAAATTGTGGAGTTTGATGTGATGACCATGGGCTAGCCAGGAGGAGATAGGTACAGATAGTCCAGGTATCTGAGGACAAAAAAGTAAGCAGATGTGTCTTGGAGAACCTAGATTCCTGTATGGTTAACAAACAACTATGCCACACCAGGGCTTACAAATACTCCGTATGATCCATGTTTCACCCTCTGCCTTCCTTCATTATTACTTTTTTTCCCATTGGGAAAAGATTGAACATACTACACACACACATGCACAAAAGAGTCAAACAGCATTTAATCCCTGAGTAGCAACATGGACATACTGTGGTTCAGTCTAGTTCAGGGATAGGAGAAGTAAAATGAGGCTTAGCCATTAATGGGGGGAAGGAAGGGACTCAGACGGATCTTTAGGCTTGGGAGATGAAGTACTAGCAACAGTACTTGAAAGAACACAGCGTCTTCCCTTTTGATGACCCTGGCCACAGAGTACATCACCATTGTCATCGTCTTCATTTTCACTTTCTGATGAGCTCTCACCAAAGGCACGTGGCTTCTCAAAAACACAGCATTTGGATGAGCGACGGCCCAAGTGCTCATTGTCAACCGTGTCACTTGACCACTCAACTCTCTTGCAGGACTTTGACTTCTTTAACGGCTTGGACAGATTGCTATTTTTGAGCTCATCTTTCAGTACAACCGTGGGCTCCTGAATGGCTTCTGTCAACTTAGACGCTGACTCTTCCATCGCCGAAGTGGAAGCGGGGCAGAGGAGAGGAGTTGATGTATCGAAGGAATCTGAGGAAATAGAAATTTGAACCCAGTCACAGAGTCACAAATAGAATTGAATGTTACATGTGTTTTTGTCTTAGCATTCTCACCCATGAGATACCCAACTCACTATTGTTTCTTAGTTGCTTGTTTGCTCAAAATCAAGTCTTGAAATCACAGAAAATGATTTGGTTACCAGGGAAGTGGAAGAAAGAAAATCTAGGCCAGACTACTTCACTCTCCTGTCAGATTAAAAATTAAATGATACTTTAAAATGCATGTCTTTGTGAAAATTAGCTTAGAGAAATCACCACACAGATCTTAATTTCTGATTTGAATTTGAGTAATAACAGACACACACAGATCAATATTTATTTCTGTCTATATAAGCGATTCTCTAAGTATGCCTATGGTCTTCTGTGTGTACTGATGAGGGTTAAAGACATGGCTAGAAAGAAACTCAAGTGCCATGCTACTATGCGAATCTGAATTTCATACTGGAATCCTTCTAGAATTATTAATTTATTAGGCAAAGAATACAATTTACTGTGTATCTTAAGTTTTAGTGAAGCACCAATGTGAAGGCAGGAAATGAATAGTTTAGAGATTTAAGAGTTTAGTTAGTAATATAGATGAGTAATTAAACATTAACTAACATCAGTACTGGTGATAAACAGAAGGAAGACAATTGTCAATAACTTGATCATTTAAAAGGGGAAAATCACTTGTTATTAAGGGTGGACACGAATTAGAATGTGGACACCACCAGATCTGAGGAGGAGGACTAGACTGAGCCAGGGAAATTAGCCAACTCTAAACCATAGGGGCTATAAAATCAGAATCCCTGGTTTTTAAATGACCCACTTTATATACATACCCATTTAATTGAGATCTCCACCAGGTCTTTCTGGACTTATTGAGGTATACCGTCAGCAGACATCCTTAGGAGACCAGCTTTGCTATTGATTTGTTGTGCCTGTCTCCATGACAACTAAAAGACACAGATGGAATGTATGTTTCTATCTCCTAAGAGACCTGATTTTGACTATTCTACTTACTGATTGACTTGAAAAATGGTTTACATTATACATGTTTGTTTCATAAGGGACCAGATCTCTTAAAAAAAAAAATCACAGCCTTAGCAGTCATTTCAATTCCTGTCAGTACTTGGCAAGGCCTGAGAATTTCATTTACCATGTGGATCTGTTAAAGCTGTGTCAGAATTTAAGAAACGTTTTATCAGTGTATACTTATTGAACAAAGCAATGGGTTTCATAATGCTGTTTTTGTTTAAATATATCGCTTATTTCCACCCTCCATTGCTTTCTCCTATTTCTCTTTCACAAGTGCCCTTTCCATGTTTAATCAACTTCTTAAGATTATATATCCCCAGTTCCAACCCATAAAGTCTAAAATCCAAGCCCACCATATTTTAATTTTTCACATCCTATAGTTATGGTCAAAAAGTGGATTGAGCTGGGCGGTGGTGGCACACACCTTTAATCCCAGCACTTGGGAGGCAGAGCCAGGTGGATCTCTGTGAGTTCAAGGCCAGCCTGGGCTACAGAGTGAGATCCAGGACAGGAACCAAAACTACACAGAGAAACCTGTCTTGAAAACCCCCCAAAAAAGTGGATTGAAAATAGTGTGGGTCAACATTTTGTTAGTCCACAAATCTAGCTCATGATCCAAAAGTGTGCAATCCCAGTAGACATTAAGTACATTAAAAATGCATGTGAGTGACATCTTTGTTAACTCTTTAAACTATGTCTGTTTAAATAACTTAAAATGACACAGTTAAAATATTTAAAAATAGAAGTCCATTTACCCAGATTTCCTCAATGACAACATTTCATGTAGCCACAAGTTTATCTAATCATGGACATGGGCACAACATTATTAGTTAAATGACAAGCCTGCTTTAGATCTAACCACCTTTTTTTTTTTTTTTTTTTTTTTTTGGTTTTTCGAGACAGGGTTTCTCTGTGTAGCTTTGCGCCTTTCCTGGGACTCACTTGGTAGCCCAGGCTGGCCTCGAACTCACAGAGATCTGCCTGGCTCTGCCTCCCGAGTGCTGGGATTAAAGGCATGCGCCACCACCGCCCGGCACTAGATCTAACCACCTTTTACTTGTACGCATCACTGTTTTTTTTTTCCTGTTGTATAATTCTATTCAATTTTATCAGATTTCAGTTCATGCAGACATCATCAGAATCAGTACACAGAAATATTTCAACCTCTCAAACTATCTCTTACTACCCATATTATTAAAAACCTCCTTGACCCCTGGAAATAAGCGTTTGTGCTCCATCTGTGTAAGTTTGTCATGTAGACAATGTTATGTAAAGGAATTATAGACATTTTGAAATTGGACTTTTTTTTCACTCAGCATAACACCACTGAAATTCACTCAATTGCTGTTTCACCTTTATTATTGCTGAATAATGTTGCATTTATGAATTATCACAAGCTGTTTTACCCAGTCATCTGTTGAAAGATATTTAGGTTATTTTCATTTTGAAGCCGTCATGAATAAAGATGTGATGAACCTTCATATAACAGTTTTCAGAGGGCATAAGTCTTCCTGCTTCTAGAATGAATGCCTAGGGGAAGTGGCAACACACATCTGTAATCCCAGAACTCAGGAAGCAGAGGCAAAAGCTATGGAAACCAGGGCGGCATTTCCTCAAAAAATTAAAAATATGGCTATTACATGGCCCAGCTATACTACTCCTGGGCATATATGCAAAGGACTCTATGTCCTACCACAGATATTTGCACATTCATTTTTATTGCTGAAGTACTCACAATAGAAAGAAAATGGAACCAGCCTAGATGTTCATCACCAGATGATCATCATCAGGTGAACGGATAATGAAAATGTGGCCCAGTAAACAATAGAATTTTACCCAGATGTTAAGAAATATGAAATTATGAAAATTTCAGGAAAATGAGATGACCCAGGCTCAGAAAGATTAATGTTCTCTCTCATATGCATAGCCCAACTTTTTTTTTTTTTTAAAGATTTATTTATTTATTATGTATACAGCATATATGACTGCAGGCCAGAAGAGGGCACCAGATCTCATTACAGGTGGTTGTGAGCCACCATGTGGTTGCTGGGAATTGAACTCAGGACCTCTGGAAGAACAGTCAGTGCTCTTAACCTCTGAGCCATCTCTCCAGCCCCGCATAGCCCAACTTTAAATGGTGGTGTGTATGTAACTAAGGAGTTATGGGAGTGGAAACAGATTATGAGACTAGACAGAAGAGCACGGGAGGTGAATAGGATGTGCTGGGAAAGGGAGCAGAAGAGCAGAAAGGAGGCTACGAAGTGGGAAGCGGGGAGAATCGGGAAGAATGAGAGAGAAGGACAACCCAATTTTGTTTGAAAATTGGTGGAATGAAATAATTCTCTGTAAGCGACTAATAAAAAAAGTAATTAAAATAAATAAATAATCAAGAAAAGAAGAGGGGAAAGGAAGACTGGCACAAGATGACTGAGTTTGAGGCCCAGTACTGGTTACATAGGGAGAAGCTATATTAAAACATCAAAAAACAGAAAGAGTAAATTGCCCAGAATATCTGTGTTTAGCTACACAAAAGGTACGTGTTTTATTTTATAAATAATGGCCAGGCTTTCTTTCTTAAACAACTGTACCATTGTACATTCCCAGTATGTTTTTCATTTTGATGATTTTAATATGTGTAACACAGTGTATTTAGAGACACATTTATCATCATGGTTACAATAATCATTCCCTTTGTCTCTAGAATTTTTTACTTAAAATATAACTTATAGCATTAATGTAAAATGATAGATTTATTTATCATATTCTATTATTTAGTTTTTTGTTTGTATTAATTTTTAAGTTAACACATAAAACAATTGGTTTCATTATGCTATTTTTATACATAAATGTCCGTATATTGTATACCTAGTCATCCCCCTTTCTCCCTGCTTTCTTTTATTTCCCCCTCTTCCCACCTCCTCCTTGTTGTTCCCACTGCTCCCCATTGTTTTCTTTTTCGTATACCACAACTTGCATTTAAAGCCAATTTCCTATAAACAGAATACTAATGGGCAATATTTGTTTTTTGTCCCCTTTGAAAATGTCTTTCAAAATAGAAAACTCGGATGTTGAAAGAACATTTACACATCTTTCCAGTAAGCAGAGCATCAGATGTACACCTATGTGAGAACCAAAGCCTCATCTGAACTGAATCCTGCCTCCCCAGGAAAGAAAGCCTGAAATTTTGTTTCTAAAGGTGGAACATGATACCACTGTATATATGTACTATGATTTTAACTCATTTATCCATTGTTGGACATCTAGGCTGATTACATGACTTGAGATTCCATCTCATATCACTTAGAATGGCTGCCAGAAGGAAAGTCAAAAATACCAAGTGTTGCTAAAAAATGTTGGGTTGGTGTTAGATAAGAATCCCTACATACACTGGGCAGTGGTGGCACATGCCTTTAATCCCAGCACTCAGGAGGCAGAGCTGGGCAGATCTCTGTGAGTTCGAGGAAAGCCTAGTCTACAAAGCGAGATCCAGGACAGGCACCAAAACTACATAGAGAAACCCTGTCTCAGGAAAAAAAAAAAAAAAGAATCCCTACATACTGCTGATGGGAATGCTAGTGCAGCCACTATGGATATCAATATATAGGTCACTCAACAGACTAAAATAGAATTACATCACCCTATGTGTACATTTCTAGAATCAAAGGCTGCATGCAATAGAGACAACTACATACCCAGGTTTCTTGCTGCATATTCACAATAGCTAGTTCATAGATGACTCATTTGGAGATAATAATAATAATGTCTCATTTAGTGATCTATATATTTTTATATGATTTTTTTTCAGACAAATTATTTCCTGAGAGATATTTTTATTGCATTCTGTATGTGGTCTCTTCATTGTATTGACTATTCCCTTTGTTGCCCAGATATATACTAGTTCAATTTAATGACATTTGACTCTGTCGGTTTTATTACTTATATTAATATCTTAAAGTATTTCCTTTGTCTATTCTTCTGGTGTGTTCCTACTTCATCAGAGAAACTTCTTACGGCAATGAGCAGAAATCCATTACTGAACAAAATGCCGATAATAATTGATGGTGGAGTACTCAGCTTCCATCATCCCCTCCAAGGATCAAGGAACATCTGCAAAGGATAATAGAAGAAGGTAAGTGACAAGATGGGAAGATATGGACCAAAACTCTGTCTTCTAGACACCAGAAAACCATTGCACTCATGAACTTACTCGTGGTTATCTGCACAAGATCCATACAAGACCATGTGTGTTAATATTTCCTCATGGACGGAGAAGGGACCAAGATGCCACCACCCCTTCCTGGCAGTTAACTATTGGCAGTTGTTGTAAAAGGGATTATCATTTTCTTCTGCGGTGTAAACAATGGTATATTATCCTTGCCCTATTAAGCTGCCTCTATGGGAGGGGGATCCCAAAACAGCTTGACCACACAACTGCCATGACAGGTTTAGAGGCCCAGACACAGCTTCTGTAACAGGTTCACTGGCAGGCAACACCCAGATCCAGAAAAAGCCCATGATCTGACCCACCCAGGGAGGGCCTGCATCTAAGGGAAAATATCTGACATTCCAAACATTCCCTATACCCCTGGACAAATGTCAGCCAATCAGGGTCCTGAACCCTGGAAATCCCCTCACCCCAACCTCTGCTATGGTAAGAACCCCACCCTGCCTGGGCTCAGGGCTCTCTGCTCTCACTGCTGCATCAGACAGAGAGTCCAAGCTCCAAGCATGAAATAAAGGCTCTTTGCTTTCACATATGGGATTTGGTCTCTATGGTGGTCTTTTGGGGGTCCCCACGATCTGGGCATAACAAACCAAGCATGGTGATCATGGGTCCTTATTTTCCAATACAACAAACCAATTAATATGACAGGCTTGGTATGATGTAATGGGGTAATGTCAGGGATACTTAGAGTAACATTCCCTTTCCCCCCATTCTTAAAATCTCCTTAAATTTGTTTCCTAATAACTGTGCTTTAGAATGGAAAGGCTAGACCAGTAACCACAAAACACAGATGTGTTTTGTTCCAGATAAAATTTATACTACAATTTCTGTGCTTGGTTCTGGATTAAGTTTTTATTACAAATCCACACAACGCCATCATATACCCTTAGTCTGTAGAATGTAACTGAAATCTATCAACAGATATATGGCCAATTTAGAAAATGGAAATGAAGGAACTGCTGTAGAATTCTGAGGATTCTGGCCTGGCAGAAGTACAATGACTGTTTCAAAGAATGACAATAAGCATATAATTGTGGACGGTGGGAACCAAAGAACAGTAATGGCAAGATGATGCCAGTTAGTTTGAGAAAGGGATAAAGAATGGTAAGAAAAGTGAATGTAAGGATATCATATTGACCTTAAAACCTATATGGTTTGGTGAAAGTAAAACGTGGAATAAGAGAAAAGAATTTGGGAAATTGATCCTTTTGTGGTCAGTGTCTAAGAGACCATCATTGAGCAATGAATAGTTTTCCAGATGTGATGGTAATAAAAGAAATACTTTATAGCATAAAAATCAAAGGCTTTATGTAATTGGCAAAATGACACATAGGCTATTATCCATCAGTTATTCCAGAATATGTTTGTATCAATAATCTTTTTTTTTTTTTAATCCTGGCATGATCCGACACAAGATGGCCTGGGAATTGAACCTGGGTCTTCTGGAACACCAGTCAGTGCTCTTAACCACCAAACCATCTCTCTTCCCCGCTAATAACCTTCAACAAGAGTTCAGAAGCTTTTTTCAGCACAGGAGATCTGTATGAGCTTCTAAACCCAATATGAACTTTGATGTTCTGAACAATTAGTATGCTAATCTCTCTCTAGTAGTTACCTTTATGATGTTTGACAACTCAAAATTATCAATGTGTCAGAATAGTCACAAATGGAGCAGATCCAAGTCTCTGAGGACTTTCAGAAGTGAACTCTCCAAAAGAACACAACACTACAAATCTTATAAGTACAATAATAGCTTGAAAATGGGATATTAAAAAGTTTTAAATAGACAAGCACCACCTATACCAGTTGGAAGAAGAGGTGACTCACTAGTCTCCCAGCTAAAATGCCCCAATCCCTAGGCTCTATGCCCCAGGGCACACCCCATGCTGCTCCCCTTCCCATCTCAGCCCCAGCAGCAAGCCAGCAGGTAAGAGTCCCGCAGGCAGGCTACTCTACCACAGCCACCACCCACTGGACTCTGTAACCTACAAGACCCACTCTGGCCCCCAAACCCACCAAACCCATCATCCTCCCTCTAGTCAACCATACCCCTCAACATCAGCAGTCCCTAGAGGCACAAACACCACCTGCACCAATTGTAAGAAGAGCAGCCTCCCCATGAACAGCCCTCTCCAGCAACATCAGTAGATCCTATAGGCACAAGTGCCACCTACATCAGTTGGAAAAACAGGCACAGGCAAAACCTACACCAGTTGGAAGAACAGACCCCATAGGCACAAGTAAAGCCCAAACTAGCCAGAAGAACTGGATGATATGCTAGATCAATATACCCAAACCCCCACAAACCTCAGCTGAGACAACTCTACTCATCTGACAACCAGCCAATCAGCAGAACCCTTGGCCATCCAGGCCAAAAGACAATAAAGGAAACAGAAAATAAAGGAACAAAAGACCCATACAACAAAGACATCACAAGAATCAACATGTGTACCGATAATTATCCCAAACCCAAATGGGTAAATGACAGTGTAAGAATAATTCAACAACATAAAGAGCAATATGGCACCACCAGAGCCTAATGGTTCTACAACAGCAAGACCTGAACATCCCGATGCAGATGAAGCAGAGGAAAATTACCTTAAAAATAACTTTATGAAGATGATAGAGGCCCTTAAAAAAGAAATGAAAAATCCCCTTAGAGAAATCAAGGAAAAGACAAAAATTGTAAGAAATCAATAAGTCCCATAAATAAAGCCAAGAAAAAAAAATAATCAAACACATGAAGGAAACAGTTCAAGGCTTGAAAACTGAAATAGAGACAATAAAGAAAACACAAACTGAGGGAATTCTGGAAATAGAAAATCTGGGTAAATGAACAGGAACTACAGATGCAAGCATAACTAACAGAATACAAGAGATGAAAGAGAATCTCAGGCGTTGAAGATACAATAGAGGAAATAGATTCATTGGTCAAAGAAAATGTTAAATCCAACAAATTTTTAACACAAAACATCCAGGAATGTAGCACAAATCTTAACAGGTCTTATTAATAAAATCAAACCTGAAGCCAGGTATTGGGGTGAATGCTGGAAGATCACAGAAGCAGAACAAGCCACAGCTAACCTCACCTCGCCAGTTCCTCAGCTGATCCTGTTTCCTCAGACTGGAAGCCTCCGAGTCCTCATCCAGAATAAATCTCAGCTGAACTGCTATTCAAAAGCCTAAAAGCTTAACCAGCCTCTAGTTCCTGGTCCTCGGGCCTTATATACTTTTCTGCTTCCTGCCATCACTTCCTGGAATTAAAGGCTTGTGTCACCATGCCTGGCTGTTTCCAGTGTGGCTTTGAACTCATAGAGTTCCATTTTCTGGCCTCTATATCTAGTGGCTGTTCTGTTCTATGACCCCAGATAAGTTTATTAGGGTGCACAATATTTTGGGGAATACAATATTACCACACAGGAAATCTGGGACACCATGAAAAGACCAAACCTAAGAATAATAGGGATAGAAGGAGAAGAATTCCAGCTCAAAGGCACAAAAAAATATATTCCACAAAACCATAGAAGAAAACTTTCCCAACCTAAAGATGGACATGCCTATAAAGATACAAGAAGCTTATAGAACACCAAATAGACTGGACCCCCCCACACACAAAAAAGGCCCCTCGCCACATAATAATCAAACCATTAAAC
This sequence comes from Peromyscus californicus insignis, assembly GCF_007827085.1. NCBI lineage: Eukaryota > Metazoa > Chordata > Mammalia > Rodentia > Cricetidae > Peromyscus > Peromyscus californicus. Next base: position 14,742,058 of record NW_026294391.1, read on the forward strand.
ATACAGAATAAAGAAAGAATATTAAGAGCTGCAAAGGAAAATGGCCAAGTAACATATAAAGGCAGAACTATCAGAATTACACCTCACTTCTCAGTGGAGACTCTGAAAGCCAGAAGGTCCTAGACAGATGTTTTGCAGACACTAAAAGACCATGGATACCTGGCAAAACTTTTAATCACCATAGATGGAGAAAACAAGATAATCCATAACAAAACAGATTTAAACAATACCTATCCACAAAGCCAGCCCTACAGAAAGTACTGGATGGAAAATTCCAACCCAAGGAGGTTAGCTGCACCCACAAAAACACAGGCAATAGATAATCTCACACCATCAAATTCCAAGGAAGGGACACACACACACACACACACACACACACACACACACACACACACACTACCATCACCACCACCCAAACCAAAAAACAGCAGGAATTAACAATCACTGGTCATTAATATCCCTTAATATCAATGGACTCAATTCACCTATAAAAAGACACAGACTAACATAATGGATATGAAAACAGGATCTATCCTTCTGCTGCATACAAGAAACACACCTCAACTTCAAAGACAGACATTACCTCAGAGTAAAGGGTTGGGAAAAGATTTTTCAATCAAGTGGACCTAAGAAACAAGCTGGTGTAGCTATTCTAATATCTAACAAAATAGATTTCAAACTAAAATTAATCAAAAGACATAGAGAAAAACATTTCATATTCATCACAGGAAAAATACATCAGGATAAAAATCTCAATTCTGAACATTTATGGCCCAAATACAAGAGCATACACATATATAAAAGAAACATTACTAAAGCTTAAATCACACATCAAGCCCCACACACTATAGTGGGAGACTTTAACACCCCACTCACACCATTGGACAGGTCTGCCAGGCATACACTTAACAGACAAATAAGGAAACTACAGATGTTATAACTCAAATGGATTTAACAGGCATCTATAGAGCATTTCACCCAAACACAAAAGAATGTACCTTCTTTTCAGCACCTCATGGAACCTTCTCTAAAATTAACAAAGCAAATCTTAACAGATACAAAAATAATTGGAATAACCCCCTGTATCTTATTAGATCACCATGGCTTAAAGTTAGAATTCAATGACAACACAAATTGCAAAAAGCCTACAAACTCATGGAAACTGAACAATGCTCAACTGAATCACCACTGGGTCAAGGAAGAAATAAAGAAAAAAATTAAGGACTTCCTAGAAAACAATGAAAATGAATGTACAGCATACCCAAACTTATGAGATGCTATGAAAGCAGTGCTAAGAGGAAAATTCATAGCACTAAGTGGCTACATAAAGAAGTTGGAGAAATCTCACACTAGTGACTTAACAGCACACCTGAAAGCTCTAAAACAAAAAGAAGCAAACTCACCCAAGAATAGATGACAGGAAATAATCAAACTGGGGGCTGAATCAATAAAATAGAAATGAAGAGAACAATACAAAGAAAGTGAAATAACGAGTTGGTTTTTGAGAAAATCAACAAGATACACAAGCCCTTATCCAAACTAACTACAAGGTAGAGAGTGAATATCCAAATTAACAAAATCAGAAACGAAAGGGAGACATAACAACTGACACTGAGGAAATCCAGAGAATCATCAGGTCATGCTTCAAAAACCTGTATTCCACAAAATTGGAAAATCTAAAAGAAATGGACAGTTTTCTGGATAGGGATCACATATCAAAATTAAATCAAGACCAGATAAACAATTTAAATAGACCTATAACTCCTATGGAAATAGAAGCAGTCATTAAAAGTCTCCCAACTAAAAAAGCCCAGGGCCAGATGGTTTCGGTGCAGAATTCTACCAGATTTTCAAAGAAGAGCTAATACCAATACTCCTCAAATTGTTCCACACAACAGAAACAGAAGAAACATTGCCAAACTCTTTGTATGAGGCTACAGTTACCCTGATACCCAAACCACACAAAGATGCAACAAAGAGAATTACAAACCAATCTTGCTCATGAACATTGATGCAAAAATACTCAATAAAATATTGGCAAACCGAATCCAAGTACCCATCAAAAAACTCATTCACCATGATCAAGTAGGCTTCATCCCGGAGATGAAGGGATGGTTCAACATATGAAAATCTGTCAATGTAATCCACCATATAAACAAACTGAGAGGAAAAAAAAACACATGATCATCTCATTAGATGCTGAAAAAGCCTTTGACAAAATGCAACACCCCTTCAGGATAAAGGTCTTAGAGAGATCAGGGATACAAGGAACACACCTGAACATAATAAAGGCAATATACAGCTAGCCAACAACCAGCATCAAATTAAATGGAGAGAAACTCAAAGCGATTCCATTAAAATCAGGAACAAGACAAGGCTGACCACTCTCCCCATATCTATTCAATATAGTACTTGAAGTTCTAGCTAGAGCAATAATACAAAAAAAGGAGATCAAGGGGATACAAATTGGAAAGGAAGAAGTCAGGCTTTCCCTGTTTGCAGATTATATGATAGTATACATAAGTGGCCCCAAAAATTCTACCAGGTAACTCCAAACCTGATAAACACCTTCAGTAGTGTGGCAGAATACAAGATTAACTCAAAAAAATCAGTAGCCCTACTATATACAGATGATAAATAGGCTGAGAAAGAAATCAGAGAAATAACACCCTTTACAATAGCCACAAATAATATAAAATATCTTGGGGTAACTCTAACCAAACAAGTGAAAGACCTGTATGACAAGAACTTTAGGGGAGCTGGAGAGATAGCTCAGAGGTTAAGAGCACTGGCTGTTTTTCTAGAGGTCCTGAGTTCAATTCCCAGCAACCACATGGTGGCTCACAGCCCTCTATGATGAGATCTTCTGGTGCCCTCTTCTGGCATGCAGGCATACTTGGAGGCAGAATGTTGTATACATAATAAATAAATAAATCTTAACAAAAAAAAGAACTTTAAGTCTTTGAAGAAAGAAATTGAGAAGATATCAGAAAATGAAAAGATCTTCTATGCTCTTGGATAGGTAGGAGTACCATAGTAAAAATGGCAATCTTACCAGAAGCAATCTACAGATTCAATGCAATCCCCATCAAAATCTCAAAACAATTCTTCATAGATCTTGAAAGTACAATACTCAACTTCATATGGAAAAACAAAAAACCTAGAATAGCTAAAACAATATTGTACAATAAAGGAACTTCCAGTGGCATCACTGTCTCTGACTTCAAGCTCTACTATAGAGCTATAGTAATAAAAAACAGCTTGGTATTGATATAAAAACCAACATATGGATCAATGGATTCAAATTGAAGATCCTGATTGAAGATCCTGATACTAATCCACACATGTATGAACACCTAATTTTTGACAAAGAAACCAAAATGTTACAGTGGAAAAAAGAAAGCATCTTCAACAAATGGTGCTGGCATAACTGGATGTCAACATGTAGAAGAATGCAAATAGATCCATATCTGTCACCATGCATAAAACTCAAGTCCAAGTGGTTTAAATACCTCAAGATAAATCCAGTTACACTGAACCTGATAGAAGAGAAAGTGGGAAGTAGCTTTGAACATGCATTAGCACAGGAGACCACTTCCTGAATATAAGACCAGTAGCATAGACACTGAGATCAACAATTAATAAATGGGATGACATCAGAATGGGAAAAGATCTTCACCAACCCCACATCTGACAGAGGGCTGATCTCCAAAATATATAAAGAACTCAAGAAATTAGACATCCAATTACCAAATAATCCAATTTTAAAATGGGGGACAGATCTAAGTAGAGAATTCTCAACAGAAGAATCTCAAATGGCTGAAAGACATTTAAGGAATTGCTCAACATCCTTAGTTATCATGGAAATGCAAATCAAAATGACTCTGAGATACCATTCTACACCTGTCAGAATGGCTAAGATCAAAAATACTGATGACAGCCTATGTTGGAGAGGATGTGGAGTAAGGGGAACATTCCTCTAGTGCTGGTGGGAGTGCAAACTTACTTGTACAGCCACTTTACAAATCAGTATGGCAGTTACTCAGAAAATTGGGAATCAATGTACCCCCAAGACCCAACAATACCACTCTTGGGCATATACCCAAAGGATGCTCAATCTTATCACAAAGAAACTTGCTCAACTGTGTTCACAGCAGCATTATTCATAATAGCCAGAACCTGGAAACAATCTAGATGCCCCTGAACCAAAGAATGGATAAAGAAAATGTTGCACATTTACACAATGGAGTATTACTCAGTGGTAAAAAACCAATGACATCATGAAATTTGCAGGCAAATGGATGGAACTAGAAAAAATCGTCCTGAGTGAGGTAAACCAGATCTCAGAAAGACAAACACATAGTACTCACTCATAAATGGATAGTAGATGTAATTCAAAGGATAACCAGGCTACAATCCAGAGAAACTAGGTAACAAGGAGGACCCTAAGAGGGATGTTTGGATTGCCCTGGGAAGGGGAAATAGATGAGATATCCTGAGTAAACTGGGGGCAGGGGAGAGAGGGGACCGGATGGGGGATGGGAACATGAGGGATCAGGATGGTCAAGTTGGGAGAGGGACACAGAAGAGGGAGAGCAATGAAAGAGATAACTTATAAAGGGGGCTATTATGGGGTTAGGAAGAAACCTGGTGCCAGGGAAACTCCCAGGAATCCACAAGGATGACCCCAGCTAAGACTCCTAGCAGTAGTGGAGAGGATGCCTGAACTGGCTTTCTCCTGTAATCAGATCGGTGAATACCCTAATTGTCATCATAGAGCCTTCGTACAGTAACTGATGGAAGCAGATGCAGAGATCGACAGCCAAGCACTGGACCAAGTCCCAGGAATCTGGTTGAAGAAAGGGAGGAGGGATTATATCAGCAAGGGGGGTTCAAGATCATGATGGGGAAACCCACAGAGACAGCTGACGCGAGCTCTTGGGAGCTCAGGAATTCTCGACTGACAGCTAGGGAACCTGCATGGGACCAACCTAGGGCCTCTGCATGTGGGTGACAATTGTATAGCTTCATTTGTTTGTGGAGCCCCTAGCAGTGGGACCAGGATCTATCCCTGGCACATGAGTTGGCTTTTTGGAACTTATTCCCTATGGTGGGATGCCTTGCTCAGCCTTGATGCAGGGGGCAGGCAGAGAGTTTGGTCAGTCCTCAACTTGATGTGCCACACTTTGTGGAGTGGATAATGGGGGCAGAAAGGAGGTGTGGGGAGGTATTGGGAGGAGAGGAGGGAGAGGAAACTGTGGTTGGTATGTAAAATAAATTAAAAATTTTAATAAAAAAATCAGGGAAAAATGTGGCTCACTTTCACTTTCCAGTACATGTATGCATTCTTCTCCATCAGGAGGTATACAAATATTAGCTATTGTAAAAATAATCAAAACACAATTAGAAAATGGAATACTCTAAACAGAACATAGAAATAACTTAATGTTGGGTGATGCTAAAAGTGCAAATGTGCAATTACCAGATTCAATTGAACATATGTTATAGCTGTCTACTTGAATCCTCAGAAAAGCTTGCAATCATAGAAACACTAACACTTTCCTAGCATAGACATGCTGTGCTACCAGTATGAGGACATTCAAGATCATGGATGATTTTACTATAAATTCATGACTCCATGAATGTTTTCTGGTTCTACATTTGAAGATAAGCTGGAAAGGAACACATTCATTATGCGCCCTATTGTCTGTCTAACAATAGCAAGTTTTAACAACTCACTAATAACTTCATCGAAGCTATTCTCAGGATATCATACATTTTTCTCAGAGCATCCTGTTTTTGATCTTTGAAACATTCTTATCCCTCTATGGGCCAATTTTTCCCTTATGGGAAATTTTTCCCTAGGCACATCCTAGAATATAAAGCCGTTCTGGAGTATATGTCTTGTTTTTCATAGCAGAGGAATGGTATTGTTTGTTTTGGGGCTAAGCCAGTAGATTATTAAATTTGTAGTTCCTCCTAAAAACATGCTGTATTAGTATGGTGCCCTTATTCTCATTTTATGCTCTTCCAGCTTATTCCACATGTATTCTGTAATTTGTTTGGATGCTGCAACATGCCAATATTTCATCATACATGAACATGCTATAGATGATATTTTATAATTGTCTAGATGATCTCATGTGTTCTTTTCCATATCTGTATCGCCGTTGGTTGGACAGGGAACATCCCCTGACACCCCATTAGTTTCCAACCCACTATGTGAAATGTTCATTGATAACATGTTTCAGTCAGGATGCTTTGGCTTTCTAAGAACACAACCCAACTTCTCATATTCAGAAAATAATACTTGCTAAATATGTGAAAGGTATAAGCAAACCTAGAGTTTGGCATGGAAAATCTCATCTTCCCACTCATGTTATTCTGTCATTTCTTTTAGCTCCTCCTTATGTGAGACAATCAATCGAGAGTTCTACCTGATGTGTACATATTGACCAAGACAGGACAAAATTCTCTGGAATAAAATGAAAAAGAAACTGCAAAACCAAATCTACATTTGAAATTTTACAAGAATGCAGACAATGAATACCGTGAAGTTGCTTTCTAGATTTTTGCAATTGCAAAGACAGACAGGAAAACCAGACATCACTGTCCCTTTCTCCAATAATGCCTCCCCATTAGACATTCAGGGAATGGACACACTCTTAAGACATCACTATCTCACCTCTTCCCTTAATGTGAGAAAGAATTCTGACCACCAAATTCCATCCTCAATCCCATCATGATGCAAGTGTAATTTTCCTTAAATTTCTCCATAGGCTGTTTATCTGTCTCAAAAAAGAGGTTTTAAATAAGTAAAATTTTAGAAATGGCACCAGAGAAACAAATTTTGCAAGAAAAACAGGAAAATTTTCAATTATCTTTCAAAATAATAACTCAGAGATGCTATGAATATTGTTGATGACCTTAATAGCCCCCCTATCAATCCTTCTTTGTTGTTTAATACCCAATTTGTGTGGGTTGATTGCCTCCAAATTTAGAGTGGGCTTTTGCTGTGATAAACATATTAGCTAAAGGAATCTATATTATTAGCTAAATGTGCTTAGTTCTTAAATCAGCATATAAAATGGATCTAAAATAACTGGGCACAGCATTTTCGGGGAACTATGTTACAATGGGAGGCAAATGACCTGTGATTTTGAAAGAAATTTTTTTGGTTTCACAGTGAAATGATTCTTTGTCCCAGTGTCTGTGAATGAGAAAGCATTTATCTGCTAAACTTGTGGACAGCTCTAAGTTTTTAGGGTGAAAATACAACACAAAATAGAAGACAAAGGAAAATTTGGCTGTTGGTGGCATAACAGTGTATTTGCATACCTTGGCTGCTTTGACAAACAGCTTAAACAACAAATACTTATCTTCTCAAAATTGTGAACTTTGCTTTAAGTCTAAATAAAGGGTTTATCTTTATTCAGCACATTTCTCTTGGCTTGTTAAATGTTGATCTCTGCTTCTGACTTCAGAGGACCTTATCGAGTGTCCCTGCATTCTAATTTCTTTTATTTATTTATTTATTTGTTTGTTTATTTTATTATTATGTATATAGTATGCCTGTGTGTCAGAAGAGGGCACCAGATCTCACTATTGATGGTTGTGAGCCACCATGTGGTTGCTGGGAATTGAACTCAGGACCTCTGGAAGAGCAGCCAGGGTTCTTAACTTCTGAGCCATCTCTCCAGCCCCTAATTTCTTATAAAAATTTCAATTATATAGGACTTGTGTGCACGCACAGGCATACCCAGAGACACATAAATACATTTTTGAGATTAAACTAAATGTACAATAAAATAACAGAATAAATAAGAAATTAAGCTGGGTGGTGGTGGCACATGCCTTTAATCCCAGCACTCAGGAGACAGAGCAAGGTGGATCTCTGTGAGTGCGAGGTCAGCATGGTCTACAGAGTGAGTTCCCAGGATAGGCTCCAAAGCTACACAGAGAAACCCTGTCTTGAAAAAAGCTAAGGGGTTGTGGATTTAGCTCAGTGGTAGAACCCAGGTGCACACCTTTAATCCCAACACTGGGGAGGCAGAGGCAGGCAGATCTCTGTGAGTTTGAAGCTAGCCTGGTCTACAGAGTTCCACAACAGCCAAGGCTACACAGAGAAACCTGGTCTCGAAAAACCAAAATAAACAAACAAACAAACAAATAAGAAAAAGAGAGAGAAAGAAAGAAAAAGAAAAGAAAGAATGAACTAAAGACATAGCAAGTGTGTTTGTCAGTAAGTTATACAAAGCATTATGCCTTGCCTAATGTAACTTAACTGAGCAGCACGCTGGGATTATGTGACACTGGATATCCACATCATCATAGGTAAAAATTATTAGTAGTGAATATTAATAATTGTATATTTATAAATGTGCACATAGTATATACATAAAATGATCTATTGCCAAAATGTATTTATGACCAAACTGTGAATTTTGTGTTTATATGTAAATTTGACAGTATAAGCAAGGGGCACAGTAAAGAAACTGCTGAGGTGGCTGCTCCATGGTAAAGGGGGGGGAAGGGTTTTTGTTTTTGTTTTTGTTTTTTCCTGGAGCTGAGGATCGAACCCAGGGCCTGTGCTTGCTAGGCAAGCACTCTACCACTGAGCTAAATCCCCAACCCTGGGAGGTTTTAATTGTAGGAAAGAGACAGAACATCCAGAGGCATCTGGAAGAGTCCAGAGCAGCCAAAAAAGAAACAGACTGGATATAGCCAACCCTAGGAAAGCAGGGCATGGAACAATTATGTGTGTTATAAGGAAGATGAGTAGCTGAGGGTAGGTTAGCCCATGATCTGGAGCAGCCTGTGAGTTTAGAATAGAGGAGGAAGTGAGAAAGGCCAGGATCCAGGCATGGGCTTTAAGGTGTTTAACAAAAATGTATGAATAGGGAAGGAAGTACCCTGAAGGCCAACAAGGGCTTTGATAGGCAAACACAGGTATATGTCAATAGCAAGCCATTTGACCCTCCAGGCAGAGAGGCAAAGGAAATGACTCCAGTTTCACTGACAAACCAGTTTCACTAGTTCCTGAGGACCACTGACTTTTATCTAACCACCAGAAATCCTACTACAGTTCAGTTTGAGCATTCCTTGGACTCAATTTTGGACCAAGTCAGTGGCCCTTAAATTTTGGGGGAAAGGAGTATACTCTGGAACCTACTTTATGACAAATAATTTAAAGAATCTCAGAAAGAAATTATCTCAAGCAAGAAAGTAGAAAGATGGTGATAAAGAGTATGAGAAAACCAAGAGAAGACTTAAAAAGACTGTACAGAATCCACGATAATGAACACTGGATATAAAAGAAATGCAAGAGGGGCTCCAGATCCAAAAAAAACCAAAACACTACCACCAAAAAAGCCCTGCAAAATTTAGCATAAAAGGGAGGACTAGAAAGAAAAGAAAATAAGACGCAAATAAATATTAAGAATGAGAGATCAGCAGCAGTTGGAATCCAAAGGTGGCAGGGCAGCCGCCTCCAGGAGAGGAAGGCGGAGGGACCCGCGAGCCCACCAACGGCCGGACACCCCCAGCGCCTGCCCCACACCACCCTTCCGGACAGCCCAAGCGCGCGGGCCGGCAGATCCTCCCCTCTCGACTTTGGGGAGCAGTACCTAGGCTGGGCGCCTTCGCCGCCGGCTTTGAACGAAGGCAGCCTCAAGGTGTCCGATCCCCGCGCGCGGAGCCCTGGACCCCCGCGACAAGACAGCAGGCAAGACGAGTTCCTAGGTGGGCGCCCGGCAGGAGCGGTGGGGGAGGGGACGGAACGGGCAAGAGAAACAGAGTAGCGCTGGGCAGCGGCGCGCACGGGGAGGAGGTCCGCCGCGGGCTGCAGGGACAGGCGGCGTTACGAGGGAGCCAGGACAGAATCCGGAGTGAGCGCGGAGAACCCCAGAGGTGGGTACCGAGAAGCGGCTGGGTAGACAGAGGGGGGGGGGGGGTTGCTGTAGCCAGAGGCTGAGAGCCCTCAAGGCACTGAGGTGAAGGGAAGGTGCAGGGAGGAGAGGCGCTTTGCCATGCTTCTCTGCTCCGCGTCCAAACAGGTTTGTGCCGGTCGCCGCGGGGGGCGGGAGGCGGAGGCCGGGGAGCTTGTCCAAGGGAGGGCGGGCGCGGGGCGCGGGGCGCGGGGCGCGGGGCGCGGGGCGCGGGGCGCGGGGCGCGGGGCGCGGGGCGCGGGGCGCGGGGCGCGGGGCGCGGGGCGCGGGGCGCGGGGCGCGGGGCGCGGGGCGCGGGGCTTGAGCATAACAGTCGCTAGTTCCTCTGGCGCAGGGCGCGGGACGAGGGGGGCGCGAGATGTGGGGGGCGCGGGCGCGGGGCGCAGGGCTTCAGCGTAACAGTGGCTAGTTCGTCAGGCGCGGGGCGCCGGGCTTGAGCATAACAGTCGCTAGTCCCTCGGGTGTGGGGCTCCGGGGGCGATCTTGTCGAGTATCCCCTGCCTGGCTGCCACTTTCGAAGCCATCCCAAAAGACCCAGGGAACCAAGGAGAGCACAGCACATCAGCAGGCTCCCAGCCAGGTTTCCAGCATTGTCCTTAGGCTCCTTGGGGAACAGTTAGGGACCAGCCCCTGGTGTGGACGCTGCAAACAGGGAGAAGTTGGCCATTGCTCCTTAAGCTAACTGTTTCTTCTGTTTCCCCCTCCACAGCCATGGACCCAGGACACAGCGCCCTGAATTCTGGGACCCTGGAGGCCAAAGAGCAACAGACCTGCACAGCTGCAGGACTCCACGAGGACACCACCGAGACTGCAAAGTTGACCCAGAAAAAAGCTACTCAGAAGAGGCAGAGGAGCAGATCTCCGTCCCCGGCCAACAGGAACATCGTGGGCTGCAGAATCTCTCATGGGTGGAAGGAAGGAGATGAGCCCATCACCCAGTGGAGAGGCACTATTCTGACTCAGGTGCCCATAAACCCCTCTCTCTATCTGGTGAAATACGATGGAGTTGACTGTGTCTATGGACTGGAACTTCATAAAGATGAGAGGATCTTGTCCCTTAAAGTTCTCTCTGACACAGTAGAACCATTCCAAGTTCCCGATCCCAGCCTTGCCGATAGCATAATTGGCAAGGCAGTGGAACACATGTTTGAGGGTGAGCGTGGCACTAAGGATGAATGGAGGGGGATGGTCCTGGCCCAGGCGCCTATCTTGGATGCCTGGTTTTATATTACCTATGAGAAAGACCCCATCCTGTACATGTACCAGCTTCTGGATGATTATAAAGAGGGTGACCTCCGTATCATGCCAGAGCTCAATGAGGATCCTCCGCTAGACGGAGACCTGGAACGTATGGATGGTCTGATAGGCAAACTTGTGGAATATACCAAAGATGATGGCTCCAAAAGGGTGGGCATGGTGATTCACCAAGTCGAAGCCAGACCGTCTGTGTACTTCATCAAATTTAACGATGATTTCCATATCTATGTCTATGACTTGGTGAAAAATTATTAATTGTTTGGCAAAGTTTTGCCACAAATGTGGAAATAAAGTTGTAATTTCTAGACATGCAGTGGCTGTTTCTTTTGAGTGTATAGGAAGTTCACTGTGGGCATAACGGTTGTCCTGACAAATACGCATTTCTGTGGGAAAGCTGTCTGTAGGCATTTTGCCTTGTGGAAAAGACTGGGTGTGTTTGGTGGGTGGAGCAGGGAAGGATGGAACAGCTGTCCATTCAGCCAGTGAGAGAAGTGAGCTGGTATCACAATCAGTCATCTAAAAATGGAATGGGACTTAGCTGGTCTGGTTTTGGTGGGGGGGGGGGGTGGAGGAGAAGGAACTGGAGATGGGCTGTGGAGGAGGGGACAGGAGGAGGGGACTGCCTAGGGAGAGGTGGAAGGGAGCCAGAATGAGAGAGGGGCTCCCTGGGGGAGCGACAGAGCGAAGGAAGAAACGTGGATTGGGAAGGGAGGGAGGGATAAGAGAGGGAAGCCTTCTGGCACCTTCTGGCTTTCAGGAAACCCGAAGAACTCCTGTAGAAGAACGCACACACACAGTAGTGTAAGAGGTACACAGGAAGGGAGGCAAAGTCTGCCAGGCAGGGAGGGCCCTGAGAAGAGGCTCTGGGAGGCCAGAGGATCCATGCACAGGCGATAGAGACACTAAAGGAGGTAACTGGGGGGAGAAGCAATTCCAAGGGGAATGGCCTCCTGACGCATCCACATTCTTCCGGCTGGCTGTCCACAGTGGCGATGGTTACCTGTCAAACAAAGCACATGCTTTGGAGGGTCACCGAAGGGCCTGTCGGCAGGGACTACTCAGACAATAAAACCAACGGTCAACTTTGTATCTACCTATCAGGCTTGTCTGGTTTCAGAGAGTCGGACACAGTCTGAAGTCTAAGCAAACTAATAAGAGTTCCTGGCTAGCTCTGGGCAAAGGGCAAGCTCTTTCTTTGGGAAAATGGATCCTTGGTGAATCCAGGAATAGCAATCCTGTCACTGTCCTTCCTCTTGCTGGAATAGTCCTTGCCTTCCTGGGGGGAGGGGCATCTGATGATTGTGCCTCCTGTCTCCATGGTATAGAGAGAACTTGGCTGTCCATGCACTGTCACAGCTGCCTGAAGCCACAGGTGGCTCCATTCAGTGTCCAGGCAAAGGGACACTGCCCCTCCTTGGGCATCCCGTTCTAGACTCAGCAAAGCCTTTAGCAACTGACACCTTCTAGTACCTCCTACCCAACCTAGCTCCTCCTGCCTTCTTAAACTCACAGCTAACCCCGGTGGAGATTTGTGCCCCTCTCTTTTGGGAGAGGGTGGTATAATCACCAAGGGCAGGACATAGGGCTGGGGATTGTGGCCTTTGCCTAAGTAATTCCTTTGGCTGTACACTGCCGCTTGGAAGGGCTGTGCTTTGCAGAAAGAGGAATTGGCATTGCCAGTAAAGTGCTTCACAAATGTGGAGTCCAGGACATGGGTCCTTGACCTCCTCTTCTCTGTGTTGCCATTCTCCTTCCTTCCAAAGTCCCTCTGAGAACACTGTGTGTGTTCTGCCTCCTCCTCCTCAGCTGCTGCCTCCCAAGAGAAGAGTGTTTCTGGTTCCTGCTGCTGAGGTCTTCCTAAAGCCACACATGGAGGAAGCAAGGATCTCCCAGACATTGAATGAAGGTGTCAAATCTCATTGATGCTCACCACCTAGCAAGCATTGCCTGTAGGCTGATTGCCTCAAGAATGACACAAGACAAGCACACCTCACCAGGGCAGCTTTAGTTTTCTTTCCTACATCATGTGGTTTTGCTCAGCCAACACCAGCAGGTCCTGCGGGGACCATTTCCCCTTGCTTCCTTGTTTTGTTTTGTGTTTGTGTTTCTGTTGTGTTCCTCAACCAGTTAGGCTTTTGATAAGTTCATATCACATAAACGCCTTGAAATAGGAACCACATCCCAACAAGGATACAAGCATCCTGGTGTGAGGAAGGGTTCATGTCCTTTTAACCTTGGAAATGTCTGAGTTGGCCAGGCCTCCAGTTGTCCCGCTTCACTGGAAAAATGCAAGTCCGTGTCCTGGTGGGAGCTGCATCTGTAGCTGTATGGCTAGATCCAGGGATACTAGTCTGATTCCACATGCTTGATCCCACAGATTCTCCGATCATTTGTTTTACCTTAGTCCCATAAGCACTTTGGGTGGGTGGGCTCTGCCAGGCACTGTTCTGGACACAGCTGAGAGCACGTGCAGCTGGTCAACCGATCTTATCCTCATGGAATTTTCTTTGTACTGCAGGGGATGTGCAGTAGCCAGCGAGTTCATAAGTCAGTATGAAGCATTTTCATATTGATAAGTGATAAGAAAGGACACACCAAGGCTAGTTTGGAGAAAATGAATTTTTGGGGAGAATGCTCTTTTTAGAGAAGCAGAGTGGCCAGGAAAGGCCTCGTGGAGCCTCTGGGTTGGGAATGAAACCGTGAAGGTAGTGAGTGTGGCCCTTGAGCAGCAGTCAAGGGAAATGTGCCTTCCAGGTAGAGTGATGGCAGTTGCTGAAGCTCAGTGGCCAGAGAAGACCTGGTGTGTTTGAGGAGAAGCAGCCAGGATGGCAGCATGGTTGGAACTGCTGGAGGGAGGTAGAGAACTGTGGGAGGTGATCTCAGAGAAGTCACAGGGGCCTCAGAGAGCCTAAAGCCCTGCAGGTTACAGCCTCTACAGGGAAGTTTGCTTTTACCTTGACTGAGAGAGGGAGATCGTTGGGCGTGTAAAGCAGAAGTACAGCGTGATTTGTGTTATATTTTAACAGGCACACTCTGGCACTGCCAGATAATCGTCTCTAAGCTCTTGGAAATTGGAGCACAAAAATCAAATATACCAATTTGAAGTTGTGAGTAGATGAGAACACACTTTACACATAAGAATCTTGTGCCATAATGGACCTTAGATATTCTTTTTTCTTTTTTCCCCTTTGCCCCTTTCCTGGATCTTACTACGTAGACCAGGCTGGCCTCGAACTCACAGAGATCCTCCTACCTCTGCCTCCTGAGTGCTGGGATTAAAGGCGTGGACCACCACCGCCCGACAGGTATTCTTTTTTGTTGTTGTTTTGTTTTGTTTTGTTTTGTTTTGTTTTGTTTTGTTTTGTTTTGTTTTGTTTTGTTTTTCGAGTCAGGGTTTCTCTGTGAAGTTTTGGTGCCCTGGGTTTCCCTCTGTAGGTCAGGCTGGCCTTGAACTCACAGAGATCCTCCTGGCTCTTCCTCCAGAGTGCTAGGATTATAAAGGCATGCGCCACCAGCCCCCGGCGGACCTTAGATATTCTTGGAGATAGCAATTACTCAAAGGTTTTTCTTTCTCAGTGGCATTTAGGGTTCTTGGCTCACTCAGCGAGGTCTTTATGTCAAATATAATCCTGTGTGCACTAGTGATGAGTCATTTATTAGTATTTAGATGCTTACTTACTCAGAAGAGCATTCCATGCTGACAATGTACCCTTGGAGGAATGGAAAGCTGAGCCAAAGTAATGTAAATTCTCTGGAGCAATATGACCTTTGTGAATACACTGCTAATCCTAGTGTCTAAAGCCTGTGAGAAAATTAAAGATCCTATCTTGCTACCCCAAGTGTGTTAGTGGAAATGGAATTGGCTCTGATAAACTCATAAGGAGTGGCACTACTAGGAGGTGTGCCCTTGTTGGAAGAGTAAGTATGTCACTGTGTGGGTGGGCTTTGAGGTCTCATATATGACCAAGCCACGCCCAGTACCTCAGTCCACTTCCTGTTGCCTTGTGACCAAGTTGTAGCCAGCACCATGTCTGTCTGCACAGAGCCATGCTCCCTGCCATGATGATAATGGACTGAACCTCTGAACGCTAAGCTACCACCTCAATGAAATGCTTTCCTTTGTAAGAGTTGCTGTGGTAATAGTGTCTCTTCACAGCAATAGAAACCTTAACCAAGACATGAGGTTATGATTAATATCTCTAATACATGTTCTGCTGTGTCAACCAAATCCATTGGAGGATAAAAATCTTAACATTCAGCCAGGCTTGGTGGTATACGACCTTAATCCCAGCACTTGCAAGGCAGATGCAGGTGGATCTCTGTGATTTCGAGGTCAGCCTCATCTACAAAGCAAGTTCCATGACAGCCATGACTGTAACACACAGTAAGCCTGTCTCAAAAAACAAAAACAAAAACAAAAAACTACATTCTTAATGGGAAGTATTTAGCTATGGCTGCTGAATGAACTCCTTTTCTAAAGTTAAATGACATGTTGTCAGCAATTAGGACTTTACCTCCTGCTATAAAGTAATAAGTAATATGGAAAATATGTATAGTTCAGTCTGATAAGGCACACAGAGTCAAAAGCAATCGTCAGGTCCTTCCTTCCAAAGGCCCAGAGCAGTTTGCCCCGTATGTCCTCTGATTCCATCCTTTCTTCACCTCAACCACAGTAGTTGTCAGGGGGAAAACGGTTATAAATTGGAGCCTTGGGCCCTTTGTTCAATGCCATATAAACCCTTTAAGTAGGTTGGGCTTTGACTCTCAAGGCTCTGTTAGGCTACCAGACTTTGGAGGCAAAGGCTACTGGAGGCATGTGGAAGTTGTGCCACATTTACAGTGAGAGCCAACATGATGTTAGGCAGTTATACACACAGTAAGTGACACTTCCACATCAGAATGCATCTTACACAAACTAAGAACTGTTGCCTATATTTCTTGCCCCGTGAGCATAGTGATTGTGGAACCTTGCTTAAAGCCTTCCTGTCTCTGCTTGGTTGGTCCACCACAAAGAAAACCGAATCTCAGGAAGAGAAAGGAAAAAATCAAATCCTTTATATAATACTCAATGAAGATACTGGTAGTAAGAATAAAGGTTTTGACTCTTCTAAGCTTTATCAAATCTCTAACAGGAGCTGAAGCCTTGTAGCAGATTGCCAAATTGATGCCTGCTGTGGCCTGAGCTGTTGCAGATATCATGACCGTAAGTCCGTTTTAGAAACTGATGGCACATGAAACACAGTTTTGAGCATTCATCATATATTCCTTTTTACACTATTGCCTCCTGTGGATTAATTGTGTTCATTCACATAACAAGAACTGTAATATGACTCAATTGGCCTTGTTTTTTTAATTGCCTTAGTAGAAGCATGCTTTAAAGAAAACGTGTTTGTTGTCCCTTTCAAGGAAATTCAAACCCAGGCTCTTCTATTTACAAGACTACAGGCTAGATCAAAGTCATTGACTCACAAAATTTGGGCTAAACACTTGAGTCTGGCTCATTGATGTCCAGTCTGAGCTGAAACCTGAGGGTGTCCATTGGCTTGTGCATGCCAAATCTCATTAGGATA
Organism: Peromyscus californicus insignis; assembly: GCF_007827085.1. NCBI lineage: Eukaryota > Metazoa > Chordata > Mammalia > Rodentia > Cricetidae > Peromyscus > Peromyscus californicus. The sequence continues at coordinate 14,758,832 of NW_026294391.1, forward strand.
ATGTATGTAGAGTCAAAAGCATTTTCATAACTGAGTGTTCTCAGTGGCCACAACTTAAGGCTGTTTTCACAGGTCTGTGTCATATTCCACTGGATCAGAGGTTCTCAAACTGTGGGTCATGGCCCTTGGAAGTCAAATGACCCTTTCACAGGGTGTCCAATATCAGATATCCTCCAGATCAGATATTTACAACATGATTCATAACCATAACAAAACTACGGTTATGAAGTAGCAATGAAAATCGTTTTACGGTTGGAAGTCCCTACTACATGAGGAATTGTATTAAAGGGTCATAACATGAGGAAGGTTGAGAACCACTGAACTAGATGAAGTTTGGTTTACTTTGGCTGACTCTCAGAACATTGGAAATGGACTAGTTATTGGGTCTGCCATTTGGGGCTGAAAAATCTAGAAAAAGAGTTCTGCTGCAGCTACTGCCAAAACTGAGTTATTCATGCATGTCATCACCACACTAATGAAAAACGTTTTGTTGAGACTGAAAGAAAGCCCCAGAATTAGTGTGCACTATCTAAATTGTTAGATTTGTGGCTGGATACGTCACTGTACTGTACATGGCAACACTGACTGTCAAAATAGAGATCCAAGTGCACAGTTCTACTCCTGTTGCAGTTTACTGCTAGATGCCAGACTATTAATCTTTCCAAACCCTGTCTACAAGGGAGAGTTGCCACCCTGCATGAGGCATTTCCTCTCCCATAATGACTAGCACATTGACTATGCTAGATTTTATTTTATCTCCTCTAGCGCTTGCTGGTTGTGCCTTACGGCCACTAAAATTTCTTTAGATCAGTGTTGTTGATCCAATCTACTGAGTCAACTCTGGATACAATACCAAGGTCACCACACCATTGATACCTATTCAGGATTTCAATGGGCAATTGCTCTGAGTTCCAAAAAGGCTGATTCTGTAATCACACATTTACTAGAAGTTATTGCCTTCATGATTATACTTGCACAAATTATAACTGATAATGCTCCAGCATATGTCTCTGGTAAAATGAAAGGGTTTTTTTTGCTTATTAAAATATAAAACATATTAGAGGTATACCACACAATCCTACAGGCCAAGCAGTCATAGAAAGATCAAACAGAACTCTAAAGTATATGCCTAGTAAACAGAAAGTGGTAGCACCCCCCCCCCAGAAATTGATTACATAATGCTCTATTAAAATTGAATTTTCTCCATGCTAATGAGAGAGGAACAACATCTGTGGAGAGACATTGGATAATAGCAAAAACTACAGAATTAAATCAGCCTATATACGTCAAAGATGTGCTGACCTCAGAATGGAAACCAGGATATGTATTACGTTGGGGATGAGGTTTTGATTTCTTTCTACAGGAGAAGAAAAGCTATGTAAACCATCAGAATTGATAAAGGTTTTATTTGAACAAGAGAGAGAGCTCTTAATTAGAAGAGGTGATAGTTCATCAACAGCATGACCATTCAATTTAAACGAACTTATACCACTAACACATGCCTTTTCATTTAGTCAGATATAACTTGCAATAAGGGAACCTTCCCAAAGTTAGGTTTGGGGAAGGGTTTTTGTTTTTGTCTTTCAGGAGAATGAAGGCTAAGAGAGCTGAAGAACACTGGACAAATGAGACATCTGAAGAAAAGGGACAAATCATCCAGAATAAATGTCCCAGGAAATAGAGTAAATTCGTCTATTGGTATATCACATATAAAACTTCATAAGTCTTCCTAAATGTTTGTTTCTGCTCTTCTCTACAAACACTTAACAAAAATGGTCTTTAGGTAGTCCCAGTTCAATTAAAAATTAACACTGGCTGGGCAGTGGTGGTGCATGCCTTTAATCCTAGCACTTGGGAGGAAGAGACTGGTGGATCTCTGTGAGTTCAAGGCCAGCCTAATCTGCAAACCGAGTTCTAGGACAGCCAAAGCTACGCAGAGAAAACTCTGTCTTGAAAAAAAAATTAAAGCTGGCTTTGGAATTGGAGAATGGCTCTTTCTTTTTCTAAACCCAAGCATATTTGTTAAAAAGAAAATGCAAAATGTCTGTATTATGTCAGAAGAGCCATCTGATATGGGACAGAAGAAAACCAAAATTAAAGGACTAGTCTATTGCCACTAATCTCATAATCCTTTGGTTCTATTTTTATTCTTTAAACTTTTCTTAAGGTATGAATTTTGTATCAAAATTTATAAGATATATATATAATATATATTTTAAACTTTCGTTATGATATTAATTGTCATATAGAGTACTAACTAATTCTAGAAAAAAGGCTTCATTTAGCTGCCTATACATGTTTTTGTGTTGGAGTCTCTATCAGTTTTCTACAGGGAATTATGACCAGGACTAACAGCAAATATGAAGTCTCCAGAAAGATAATGGGGCCTCATAAGGACAATTCCACATGGACAATAATAATACCACTAAGCTGACAAACATCACCCAAAGATAAGCTTTGGACTACAAACTGCTCAGGACAATTTCGAGATGGCTAGCTGAAACGACCCAGCCTCACAGACTACTCGAACAAGGACTTGAGATAAGCCCTGCATTTTCACATTATGCAGAGACTGGACAACAAATGATACAGCTACCTCTCCCAGAACTTGACAATTAACCCAGTTTTTTTCTTTTCAGGATCCTCTAAAGATGCCCTCAAACAGCAGGAAGTAATTTTAAGAATACGATGCTCATATTCCCAAGAGGTGGGGCAGGTGGGTTTTGGTCTTTCAATGGGTTTTGGGTTTTGGATAATTGTCATTGTTTAGGATTGTTGGTTTCAAGTTGTTATTGTTAATTATCAGGAAAAAGACTAAACAAAAGAGATTAGATTTAAGGTCCTTATTTGAAAAAAAAAAGAAAAAGAAAAAAAGGATATAGATATGCGGTAGATTATTGAATGTACTCTGAAAAGAAAAGAGAGAATATAGATACAATGTAGATAAAAAGGTAGATTATTGAATCTACTTTTTAGAAAGCAACTACTAGTTTTAAATATTTTACATTGGATTGGATTTTTGTATATTGTATACAAAATTATATATATTGATACAAATTTGAGATTGATTTTATTAGAAAATACTGTACATATATTTTTAATCTTGTTCAAGGTATTGTACCTATACAGTTCATTTAATAATGTAATGCAAATTGCTAATCCTTGAAAGTTATTATTACCAACTATTAGTATATAAAAAAATGAAAGTTAGTAGTTAGACATTACAATCGAACTTGTAGTCATATTAGGTATGTTTTCAAGGTCAAGCAGAAATATATTTTAGATAGACAGGTCATCTTCAAACCCTTCAGAGATCTACAAAATATGGCATTTAAGATATTTTAATAACATAGATTTTTTTTTTCTTTTTTTGTGACTATGAGACATGTTTGTTCCTGGCAGCACCAATCTACTTCAGAAAAGATATAAGCATTGAAGAAACTACATATGGAGTTAACTTTCACTGTGGCAAACGTTAGTCACTGGGCAAGAAAGTGCCCTTGCATTGACTGCTGACAATATGCTGTCCAAAATGGACAAGCAGGACACAGAATAAAGGATTCTTATCAAGACAAGTGTGGTTGCAGCTTTGGCAACAGGTGTCTTCTGAGGCCAGGACAATATGGCACCATCCTTGAAGTGGCTATGCAATCCAAAAAAGGTACAGTGCCCCTTTCTTCGAAGGCAGCTGAACAGGCAGTGGACCGATGGCTTCTGGTGTACAGTGGAACAGTAGCTGAAGCAGCTATTCTTGGAAGAGTAACTAGGCTGACAGAGTCTGGCTTCTCAATGGTAGACTGACATTTAATAAAGGAGATGAAGCCACCCACAAGCCAAGTAGAATGGGAAACCAAATTCTAAAAATACTAGCAATTTCCAGAATTTACAATCCTGAATCATGACACGACACTGACAGAATTCAAGTTTATCTGGTACATGAAACACTCACACTGAATGTGAGGGCGAGCTGTAGGCCTTGCATACATCCTGCTTCACAAATGAGTCTGTCGGATACGCTAAGCCTATAAGGCTGAAGATGATGCCCCAACATTGTAGAGAAACCTCAGGTAACTGTCCAGGCAGCTGGCTGTTTCTGTCATAACTCATAATTTTTTGAAAGTCGCTTGTTTGCACTTCCTGTTTTACTAGGTAATATTTCCTTCTCGAGTCTCTGAGGAAGTTGAAGATTAGATAGTTATACTTTCCCTTGTTAAGAAATTTAGAAAAGAAACTCACTAAAGAGGTATGAAGTGTATAAGTTTGAAAGACATCAAAGGATAGTTTTGGTTATGCAAATTAGGAGAGAAGGTAAATTAGATACAATCCTTTGGATTCACAAAAATAGGATAGATAATGGAATATTTTCTCTGATTTTGTCAAATGCAAATGGACTAGACATTGTTGATGTATTTATTGCTTGTATATATTGTATATAGTTATTGTACTTATTGTACATAGTTTTTCTTTATTAGTTACAATTTTTAAAATTTTTTTATTTTAGACAAAAAAGGGGAAATGTGGTGATATATTGTGTCCCCCAAAATATTGTGCACCCTAATAAATGTTGTGATATTTTGTTTGTGTTCTGACAAATAAAGCTTGACTGAAGATCAGAGGGTGGAGCTAGCCACTAGTAAGCCATAGAGGTCTGGAGGTCTGCACAGAGAGGAGATAGGAAGTGATATGGCTGGGCAGAGAGAGGAAGTGATAAGGTGGGGCAGAGCTTCATTTGGTGACAAGAGATGGCCAGGAGAGACTCTGTTTCCCCCATGATTTTGAGATTTCATTTAGATTTCCTTCATATACATATATATTTTAGGAAACTTCTACTGTATTAGGTTTCCATACTTCTCCTCAACTGGCCCTTAATTTTAGCTGTCTCTCACTTTATTCCTCCCTCATCTCGATTTCCTCCTCCTCCTCATTTGATCCTCCTGATCCAGTCCCCCACCATCCATTCATAAATATCTAGTCCAGTTCCCTTTCCTAATGAGATATATCTGTACCCCCTGTCCCTTAATCTGTACCTAACCTCTGTGGTTGTATGGATTGTAACTTGGTTATCATTTATTTAATGGGCAATATCTACATATAAGCAAATACATACCATATTTGTATTTTTGAGTCTGGGTTACCTTCCTTAGGATGATTCATTCATAGTTCCATCCTTTGCCTACAGATTTCATGATGTCATTTTTTATGGCAGATAAATGTTCCATTGTACAAATGCAACATATTTTCTTTATCCATTCCTCTGTTGAGGAATGTCTAGGTTGTTTCCAATTTCTGGCTTTTATGAATTGAGCAAGCAGTGGATATGTTGAGCAAGTGTCTCTGTGGTAGAATGAAACATCCTTTGGGTATATGCCCAAGAAGGGTATAGCTGGATTTTGAGACTGATCTATTCCCATCTTCCTGAGGGACCACCACACTGATTTGCACAATGGCTGTACAAGTTTGCAGTTAGCTAGAATTGAGGGGCATTTGAGGGGTGGTATGAAAACCTAATCCAGTGGAAACTTCCTAAAATATATGAAGGTGATCCTAATGAAGACTCCAAATAATGAGGGAGACAGTGTCCCAGTGGGCTATGACTTGTCACCAAACGAAACTTCAAGTACCAGGACTGTAGTTGGCCAAAGGGGTCCCATGGGAATTGCCAAATGACCCAGGCTGCTGCCAAGACAATGGGTTGCTCTCCAGAAACTTACAGCAAGTCTACATTGCTGAAGACAACACTCACACAACTCATTGAACATGGAAAGGTCAAGTTGGTGCCTACATAGACCCTTCTCCACAAAGTTCTGGTGTCTTTGGTGCAGGAAGGGACTCTGCAGGCTACCAAAAATGAACATAAACCCAGCCACATAACCTTTGATCCACAATCTGTCATGCCAGTAAAACATGCTAGGGCAATGGTGGCAAAAAGCTTGTGGAAGTAACCAACCAATGTCTGACTTAATTTGACTTAAGGCACGTTCCATGAGACGGGACCCATATCCAACACTTCTTGGGTGACCAGAACCCGAGGCTAGATAACCCAGAAACCTAGGGTAAAACCAAATACTACTGTTCTAAAATCAAAAACAAAAACAAAAAACAAGTAACAAAATGACTCTTAATAATATTCTGCTATGTTCATAGATCAGTGCCTTATTCAAACATCATCAGAGAAGCTTCCTTCTGCAGCAGATGGGAACAAATACAGAGATCTACAGCCAGACATTACACACACACACACACACACACACACACACACACACACACACACACACACACAAAGAGAGACAGACAGACAGACAGACAGACAGACAAAGAGAGACCTTGGAATACACAGGTCTAAATGGGACATCTGCATCAATCCCTCCCCTCAGAGCTCAGGGAACCCCGCAGAAGAAGAGGTGGAAAGGTATAAGAGCCACAGGAGAATGAGGACATCAGGAAAACAGGCCCTCTAAATCAACATGATCAAAGCTCATATGAACTCACAGAGACTGAAGCAGCATGCATGGGGCCTACACCACTCTGCACCAAGTCCTCTGTCTACATTGTAGCCTCTGGTTTTCAGTATTTTTATGGGACTCTTGAGTGTGTGAAGGAGGTGGTCTCTGACTCTTGTGCCTCCTCTTGGGCTCTTTTCCTTCTGTTTGTTTGTCTTGTCTCTTCCTCCTTCCTCCCCCCATCTACTCCATTTCTCTTAAGAAAAGGGCGGGCCTCCCATGGATATCAGCTAGCAATGACATATCAAGTTGCATGTCAACTAGGTACCTCCTCTCCTATTAAGGCTGGACAGGGCAACCCAGAAGGAGGAAAGGGTCCCAAAATCAGACACCAGAGTCAGAGACAGCACTCGTTCCTGCTGATAGGAGTCCCACAAGAAGACCTAGCTATACAGCTGTAACATAAATGCACACAGTACCTATGTCAGTCCCATGCAGGCTCCCTGGTTCTTGATTCAGTCTCTGTGAATCCCTGTGAGCCCAGGTTAGTTGATTCTGTGGATATTCTTGGGATATTCTTGACCCTCTGGCTCCTACAATCCTTCCTCTCTGTCTTCAGCAGGATTCCCCAAGCTCTGCTAAATGATTAGCTGTGGGTTTCTGCATCTGTTTCCATAAGTTGCTGGGTGAAGTCTCTCTGATGACACTTGGGCTGTGAGTATAGCAGAATATGATTAGGAATCATTTCATTGACTTATTTTGGGAAACCAAGTGCCCTGGCTGGCAGGAGAGAACCACCCATGGTTCTTAAGGCCCTGGGTGATGAGAGACAGCCACCCAGGGTCCCCAAGGAAAACAGCTAACCTGCCTGTTTAACTGTTCAAACAGGGCCTGGGACCATCATATCTCTGGCTGGGGGAAATACAGCCAACCGGGGTCCTTAAGGCCCTGGGTGGTGAGATGACAGCCACCCAGGGTCCTCAAGGACTTGGGCAGTAGGATGACAGCCGCTTCCACCTGATGCTTAACTAACTACTCAGACAAGGGTGACTGGACTGGGAACCCTAAGGTTCCCTTGATGGGATGACAGCCACTTAGGGTCCTCATGGCCCGGGCTGTTGGAATGACAGCCACCCAGGTTCGTCAGAGCCACAGCTGGTGTAGTGACTGCCACTCGGGGTCCTCAGGGCTCTGGCTGGCGGGAAGACTGGCACCCCCCATGTGGTGTTTAACCCCTAGCCACTGCTCAGACAGATGCTAGCTGACCTGAACCCCCGAAGAACCCGGCTGGTGGGATTCCAGCCATCCATGCGTCAGGAGTAACTGCTGCGTTGCAGGCTAGCCTTTGGGACCCCTGAGGCTCTGACAGGCAGGAAGAGGCCACCCGTGGTCCCCAAGGCTCTTGGTGGCAAGAAGACAGCCTCCCCTGCCTGATGGTTAATTGCTCAGACATGGGCGAGCTGACCATACCCACAAGGCCCCGGCTGGTGGGATGACACCCGGGATCCTCAAGGCTAGGGCTGGCAGGAAAACAGCTACCCTGCCTGATGCTTTCCTGCTCAGACAGGTGCGGAACCCCCATATCTCCGGGTGGCCGAGAGACAGCCACCCTGGTTCTTCAAGGCCCTGTCTGGGGGGATGTCAGCGACCCGAGGTTTTCAAGGCCCTGGTTGGAGGATGACAACATCCAGGGGTTCTCAAGGCTCCGCCTGGCACGAAAACAGCTACCCTGCCTGATGCTTAACTGTTCAGACAGGTCCCGGAACTCCCATTTCTCTGGGTGGCCGGAAGACAGCCACCCACCCGGCTTCCTCAAGGCCCTGTCTGGCAGCATGTCAGCCACTCCGGGTCTTCAAGGCCCTGGCTGGAGAATGAAAGTAGCCCGAGGCCCTCAAGTCTCTGGCTGGTGGGAACACAGCTACCCTGCCCTATGATTAACTCTTCAGAAAGGGTCGCAGATGCCCATATCTCCGGGTGGCAGGAAGACAGCCAAGCGGGGTCCTCATGGCTATTGCCAGTGGGAAGACACCCTACACCTGCTTGATGAATAAATGCTCAGACAGTTGCTAGCTGGCCGGAATGTCCAAGGCCCAGTCTTGCTGAAAGACGGCCACCCCAACCTGAGGCTTAAGGTCTCAGACTGGGCCACCCTCCGGGACCCCCAAGGCCCCATCAGCCTGGAAGACAGCCACCCGGGGTCCTCATGGCTCCGGGTAGCCTTGAAACCTTGCCTGATGCTTAACTGCTCAGAGGGGTGCTATCGGGCCGTCTTGCAAAGCCCAGGCTGACTGGAAGATAGCCACCTCCACTTGGGGCATCAACTCTCAAATTCGGCCACACTCCAGGACCTCCAAGGCCCCATCAGGCATAAAGAGAGACACCCGGGGGCCTCAAGGCTCCGGCTGGCGTGAAGACAGCCACCCCTGCCTGATGCTTAACTGCTCAGGAGGGTTCTAGTGGTTCCGGAACCCCAAGGCCCTGGCTGGTGAGAAGTGAGCCACCCGGGGTCATTAAGGCCCTGGGTGGTGAGATGACAGCCACCCTGGGTCCTCGAGGACCTGGCCTGTAGAATGACTGTCACCTCCACCTGATGCTTAACTGCTCAGACAAGGGCCAGCTGGCTGGGAACACCAAGGCCTCCGCTGTTGGGATGACAGCCACTTAGGGTCCTCATGGCCTGGGCTGTTGGGATGACAGCCACCCGGGGTCTTCAAGTCCTCAGCTGCTGGAGTGACTGTCACTCGGTGTCCTCAGGGCTGTGGCTGGTGGGAAGACAGGCACCCCCACACACACCTGATGCTTAACCCCTAGACACTGCTCAGACACATGCTAGCTGGCCTGAACCCCGAAGAACCTGGCTGGTGGGATTCCAGCCATCCATGCGTCAGGAGTAACTGCTGCATTGCAGGCTAGCCTTTGGGACCCCCGAGGCTCTGGCAGGCAGGAAGAGGCCACCTGTGGTCCTCAAGGTTTTGGGTGGCAAGAAGACAGCCTTCCCTGCCTGATGGGTAACTGCTCAGACAGGGGTCAGCTCACTGTGGCCATCAAGGCTCCGGCTGGCGGGATTAAAGCCCCTCGGGGTCCTGAAGACTCCTGCTGGCAGGGAAACAGCCACCCTGCCTGATGCTTAATGTTCAGATAGGAGCAGGGAACCACATATGTGCGTGTGGCGGGAAGATAGCCAACCAGGTTCCTCAAGGTTCTGGCTAGTCGGAAGACAGCTAGCCCTGCCTGATGCTTTACTGCTCAGACCGGTGCTAGCCGTTCGGGAACCCCAAGGCCCTGGCTGGTGGGGAGAGAGCCAACCAGGGTCCTCAAGGCTCCTCCTGATGGGAAGACAACCAGCCCGGCCTGATGCTTAACTGCTCAGATGGGTGCCAACTGGGACTCCCAAGGCCCAGGCAGGCAGGAAAACAGTCACCCCAGCCTGATGCTTAACTGCTCAGACAGGTCAGCCCGCCAAGACCCCCAGAGTTCCAGCTGGCAGGAAGACAGCCACCTGAGGTCTTCAAGGTTCCCACCTGAGGTCCTCAAGGTTCCCGGCTTGTGGGGAGAGAGCCACCTCTGCCTGATGCTTGACTGCTCAAAGGGGAGCTAACCGATGCCCCCACTATGCACCAGCTAGCAGGAAGACAGCTACCCCACCTGATGCTTAACTGTGCAGACAGGTGTCGGGACCCCCATATCTCCAGCTGTTGGGAAGAAAGCCACCTGGGGTGCTCAAGGCCCTGTCTGGCAGGATGTCAGCCACTCGGGGTCTTCAAGGCCCTGGCTGGTAGGATGAAAGTCTCCCGGGGTCCTCAAGGCTCTGGCTGGCGGGAAGACAGCTAATCTGTCTGGTGCTTAACTGTTCAGACAGGGGCCAGGAACCCCATATCTCCTCCGACTGGCGGGAAGACAGCCACCCAGGGTCCTCGAGGCTCTGTATGGTGGGAAGACAGCCACGCCGGCCCCCCATCCCACCCTGCTCCGACAGAGGCTAGCTTCCCTGAATCCCGAAGACACAGGCTGGTGGGATTCCAGCCATCCATGTATCATGAGTAACTGCTGCATTGCAGGCTAGCTTTTGGGACCCCCGCGGCTCTGACAGGCAGGAAGTGGACCACCCGCGGTCCTCACATCATTGGGTGGCAAGAAGACAGCCTCCCTTGCCTGATGGGTAACTGCTCAGACATGGGTGAGCTGACCGTGACCCCCAAGGCCCTTGCTGGCACGATGAATGGCACCTCAAGGCCCCTGGCTTCTGAGAAGACAGCCACCGCTGCCTGATGCTTAACTGCTCAGACGGGTGCTAGCCGACTGAGACTTTCAAGGCCCAGGCTGGCTGAAAGACAACCACCTCTGCTCAAGACTTAACGTCTCAAACTCGGCCAGCCTGCGGGACCCTCAAGGCCCCATCAAGCAGGAAGACAGGCACCCGGGGTCCTCAAGGCTCCCTCTAGCGGGAAGACAGCCACCCCTGCCTGATGCTTAACTGCTCACAAGAGTTCTAGGGGTTCCAGAACCCCAAGGCCCTGGCTGGTGGGAAGAGAGCCACCCGGGTCCTTAAGGCCCTGGATGGTGAGATGACAGCCACCCAAGGTCCTTGAGGACCTGGCCGGTAGGATGACTGCCACCTCCACCTGATGCTTAACTGCTCAGACAAGGGCCAGCTGGCTGGGAACACCAAGGCCCCTGCTGATGGGATAAGAGCCACTTAGGGTCCTCAAGGTGGAACTTCTTGGGAAGGATTAGGAGGTTTGGCCTTGTTAGAGGTGTTAGAGGAGGTGTGTCACTGGGGGTAGGCTTTGAGGTTTTAAAAGCTTCATGCCATTTTACTGTTTTAAGCTTTTTTTTTTTTTTTTTTTTTTTTGTGTGTGTGTGTGTGTGTGTGTGTGTGTGTGTGTGTGTGTTTTGAGACAGTTTCTCTTTGTAGCCCTGGCTGTCCTAGAGCATGCTGTATAGATCAGGCTGGCCTCGAACTCAGGTAACTATCCACCTGCCTCTGCATCGAGTGCTGGGATTAAAGGTGTTCACCACCACCAGTTGGCAGATCATTCTTTCTTAACTAGAATGATACTGTTTCTAGGATTTAAAAACTAAGCCTTCTTGTGGGAAGTGAAAAAATAAAAAACTTTGTTTCATGGCCTAAAGTTTAAACTGTATTTGATGAAACCTTATTCCTTATGACTGAATTTCTCTTACATTTTCTTGGATATTATATGAACAGCATTGCCAGTGACTTCATGTATTACACACAAAATAGATGAAGCAACAGTACTACCAAATAATGGCAAATGGATGAATGTACCTTTGTGATGAGGCCGGACAGTGCAGAGGTTTCTCCATCTTGTATCCTTGCTGAGGCCATTCTATGTTTAACTAGAATCTGGTTTCCTTCATGGAGAATCCCACAGAAAACTCTATTCTAAGAACCAAAGGTCAGGATGTCCCAGCTAACCTATCTTAGCTTCTGTTAAACTGCTTGTTTGTGCCAGGACTTAGTTTCTGTCTTTAAAAATTCCATGTTCTGAACACTTGGGGCTATACCCAGGTGGGCCCAACAGGCTGGAATAAAGATTGTCAATTGGCTGTACACTGTGTTTGAGTGGTCATCTCTGGTGAGCTCCCCATAACACCTGGAGGATTTATCGTTCAGTGATGCATTAATAAATAGCCTCTGTATGTCTACTGGCTGTCATCACCATGCTTCATGTACTATAACTCACAGAGATCCGCCTGGCTTGGTCTCCTGAGTGCTGGGATCAAAGGCGTGCACCACCACCATGCGGCACAAGTTCTTTTCTAAAACTTGCCATAGTGGTGCATAATTGGAATCCTAGTACTGGGGAGATGAGAGCAGGAGGGTCAAAAGGTCTTCAGATATGGCTACATAGTGATACCCTCTCAAAAAGAAAAGAAAACAAACCCAAAATAAGAAGGTCCTAAATTATGTTTCCAAATTGTTTCTTCATGAAAATTTAATACCACTAGTGTGCTCTACATCTATTGAATACATGTATATGTATTTGTGATGAATAATAAAATAGTAAATTTTACCTAGGACTAAGAATGAATAAAATTTGAAAGTATAATTTAAAAAATCATTGAGAATAAATGTTAAACATTAGAAACTTGTTATCTAACAAGTATATTTCACACATGACTTTACTGGAAATTATATAAATTATGACATAAAATTATATGTACAAATTATCAATTTATAAAAGTATATAATAGATATTTAATAATTATTTTAATTATTATTTGATAATTTCACACATAAATACAATGTGTTTAGAGAAGGAAATTAAATGAACTTCCTAGATATTATTTTAGCAAATTTAACATTTAAATTTTGCTTAATGTGAGAAAATGCATTGCTAGATATTCATATATCAATATATTTTCTCAATCACATCATAAATAGTGATGTTAGAAACCTTCTGTTTGATAAAATGTAAACTACATCTAATCTAAAAATCCTGGTCTACAGAGGGAAGTCCAGGACAGGCACCAAAACAGAGAATCCCTGTCTCGAAAAAAACAAAAAAGAAAGAAAGAAAGAAAGAAAGAAAGAAAGAAAGAAAGAAAGAAAGAAAGAAAGAAAGAAAGAAAGAAAGAAAGAAAGAAAGGAAAGAACTTGTAGTTGGGAGAGCACAATGATGAAAATAGTTGTAAAATAGTTGTAAAATATTGCTCCTCCAGTAGATTTTCTTTCTTTTGAGTATCTATTACAGCCACATTAATGTTCTCTCTTCATTCTCAAAGGCACACAGTATGATCATGTAATCTATGCACATGTGTGGGGGAATCCATAAAAAGCGAGTCACAGACTCCTCCCCCCTCTTCCTCTTCTTCTTTCTCTCTGTCCTTGCATGACCATTTCCGTAGGTCTAAGCACATCTTTCCTTAATAAACTCTTGTAGTGGGTTTTGTTGTGCTTCATAGGGAGTAGCACTATTAGGAGGTGTGGCTTTGTTGGAGTGGGTATGGCCTTGTTGGAGGAAGTGTGTCACTGTGGGGGTGGGCTTTGAGGTTTCCGATGCTCAGGATACTGCCCAGTGTGTCAGTTGATTTCCTGTTGCCTGCAAGATGTAGCACTCTCAGCTCCAGCACCACCTCTGCCTGCACGCTGCCATGCTCCCTGCCATGACAATAATTGACTGAACCTCTGAAACTGTAAGCAAGCCCCCTCAATTAAATGTTTTCTTTGTAAGAGTTGCCAAGGTCATGGTGTCTCTTCACAACAATAGTAAACCCTATGTAAGACACCTGCCTAACAGACCTTCAGAGTCAGTCTCCTTTCCCCACTTGCTAGCCTACCACTTACCACTGCACTGATTTGGGGCAGCTTAGCATCTGAACACAGAGTTAAAACCAGAAATTTAGATCTGGTACAAGTTGGAATCTGAACCTTGAAATCCAGAGTAACCCCAAGACTGAGAACCAAGTATCACTCTGCTGGTCTACAACCTGTCAGATGTGGTAATAGCAACCAAAGAATCAAGTGCCCACCTAACAAAGGCAAGATTAGATATACACATACCAAGGAACACCATAAGTGTCATAACTCCAGATATTTAGATCCCAGTGCAAAAAGACAAACATGAACAGTGAAGACAATATGCCTCCAACAGAAATAAACCCTCCTACTATAATATTCCTTGAGATAAAATAATTTAGCTAAAGCACAGGGTAAGTACTTCAAAATAGCAATTATGAGTATGTTCAAGGACATTAAAGAGGATATGAATAAATGTCTCACCAAAGACTGTGAAAATACAGTTAATGAGATAATGAAAAAAATTCAAAATTTAAAAACAGAATGTAACAAAGAAATAGAATGACTAAATAAACTCAAACTGAAAAATGATGTGAAAAGAAACACTCAGGAAGTCAAACAAAAAACTCAGAGGAAAGCCTCACCAACTGACTGAATGAAGTGAAAAATTTCAGGTCTGGAGGAAAAGGTAGAAGAAATGGATAGCTCAGTCAAAGGAAATATGAAATCTAAAAAAAATCTAGGCACAAAACATCCAGACAATCTGGGACACTACAAAATAAAGACCAAAATTTGTGAGTGATAGGCATAGAGAAAGGAGAAGAAACTCAGGTCAAAGGCACACAAAATATGAAGAGTTGGCTCTCTTTTGAAAAAATCAACAGGACTGACAAACTTTTAGACAAATTAATAGAATAAGATTGTGAAAATAGAGATATTATAACAGCCACCATGAAAATACAAGGAATCATATGGACATACTTTAAAAATGTATATTCCACCATAGTGGAAAAACCTTAAGAAATGGATGAATTTCTTGATAGGTATGACCTACCAAAGTTAAACTAAAATGAGGTAAATAGTTTCAAATAGATCCAAACCAACCATAGTGAAATAGAATAAAAAAATCTTCCAACCAAAAAAGCCCAGAGCCAGATGGTTTTAGCTCAGAATTCTACCAGACTTTCAAAGGAGAATTAATGACAATACTCCTCAATTATTCCACAAAACAGAAAATGAACGAACATCTATTAATTCTTTTTACAAAACTACTATTACTCTGATACCAAAACCACAACAAGACTCAATAAAAAATACTATAGGCCAATATCTTTTATGAACATAATACAATAAATCTCAAGAAAATACTTCCAAAACATATTCAAGAATACATCAAAAAAGATTATCAATCACAATCAAGTTGGCTTCATCCCAGAGATGCAGGGATGGTTCACCATATGTAAATCAATATTCATATTCTACCACATAAACAGACTAAAAGACAAAAGATGCATGATCATTTCATTAGATGCAAAAAAGGGGATTTTTTTGGTTGTTGTTTTGTTTTTGATTTTTAGAGACAGGGTTTCTCTGTGAAGTCCTGGCTGTCCTGGAACTCCTTTTGTACATCAGGCTGGCCTTGAGCTCCGAGATCTGCCTGCCTCTGCCTCCTGAGTGCTGGAATCAAAGGTGTGCTCTATCACTGCCTGGTTGCAGAAAAGGATTTTGACTAAATTCAAAATTCTTTCACGATAAAAGTCCTGGAGAGACTAGGGATAGAGGGACATACCTCAACATAAGGCAGTTTACAGCAAGCTTACAGCTAATATCAACTTGTATGGAGAGAAACTCTAAGCAACTCCACTAAACACAGGAACAAGACAAGGATTCTTTCCATACCTGTATAATATAATACTTGAAGTCTTAGCTAGAGCAATACAACAACTCAGGGAGATCAAGGGAACACACATTTGAAAGGAAGAAGTCAAAATATCTTTATTTGCAATTATGTGACCTTAAAAAAAGACCTTAAAAATCCAACAGGAAATTATAGGGCTGATAAACACTTTCCGCACAGGTACAGGAAGAAAATAACACACACAAATCAGCAGTCTTTCTTCATACAAACATGCTAGAAAGAAATCAAGGGAACAATACTTTTCACAATGGACTCAAAATGTATAATAACTTTAACTAAGCAAGTGAAAGACTTGTACAATAAAAATTTCAAGACAGTGAATAAAGCAACTGAAGACATCAGAAGATGAAAAGATCTCCCATGCTTATGGAATAATAGCATCAACATAGTAAAAATGGCCATCCTACCAAGAGCAATCTACAGATTCAATGTAGACCCCATCAAAATTCTAACACAATTCTTCACACAAATTGGGAAAAAAAAAAAACAGCCTTCCACTTCATGAGGAAATACACAAACCCAGGATAACTAAAACAATCATGAACAATAAAAGAATTGGAGGACTCACATTTCCTGGTTTCAAGTTGTATTACAGAACTATAGTAATAAAAACAGCATGGTATTGACATAAAAATAGACAAATTGATCAACAGAATTGAATCAAAGACCCCAACGTAAGTCCACACACATATGGACACCTGATTTTTAACAAAGAATTCAGAAAAACACAATGGGGGAAAAAGAAAGCGTCTTCAACAGATGGTGCTGGTCAAATTGGATGGTTGCTTGTAGAAGAATACAAATAGATCTGTATCTATCAGCCTGCACAAAACTCAACTTCAAATAGATCAAGGACCTCAACATAAGACCAGATGCTCTGAATAAAATAGAAGCAGGAGAACTGCCCCCCACCCCTTGCTCATCTCTGCAAAGGGTGAACTTGCCAAGGCAATGCAGAAGAGCTCACCCTGGTGGTGAGAACAGGGAGAGCTGGCAGGCTGACCAACCCTGTAACTACCCAGGGCCAAGGCTTTGAGTTGGCCCACCCCAATATCCACCCCATCTGTGATCTGCTGGAGCACGTGAAGTGACCAGTCCTGCAGACCCTAATCTGCAGGATTTCCACAACATAGAGCAATAGCAGATAACCAAGAGGAGTTCCAATGAGGGTCCAGCATTGATAGTGTAGTAGAAACCAGAGGCCTCAAACCAGACCAATGACTCTTTGCAATGAACACTTGCAAGTAAAGATGTATGGACAAAGAGGTTTACTGTGTGACTCACTGTGTCACACTACAGTTTCCATGATGAGATTTTTTTCTCCTTTTTTTTTCTTTTTCTCTTAAATTTTATTGGGGGAGGCTGCAAGGGCAGAGGGTGTATATACAGGGATGAGAAATGAATGGGACTGAGATGCATGATGTGAAAGACACACAGAAAAATAAAAAGAGGCCGGACGGTGGTGGCGCACGCCTTTAATCCCAGCACTCGGGAGGCAGAGGCAGGTGGATCTCTGTGAATTCGAGGCCAGCCTGGGCCACCAAGTGAGTTCCAGGAAAGGCGCAAAGCTACAAAGAGAAACCCTGTCTCAAAAAACCATAAATAAATAAATAATAATAATAATAATAATAATAAATAATAAATAATAATAAATAATAAATAAATAAATAGAAAGTTAAAAAAAATAGATCAAGGACCTCAACATAAGACCAGATACCCTGAATTAAATAGAAGAGAAAGCCGTGAATAAAATTAACAAATTAGCCCAGGAAAGTACATTCTAAACAGAACTCCAATAGGTTGGGCATTAATATCACTTACTTAATGAAACCTCATGACAACAAAGGGCTTCTAAAAAGCAAAGGATACCATCACTGAAGTAAAACATCAGCCTATAGAATGAAACAAAAAGCTTTACACTTGAGAGGTTTCTATCTAGAATATATGAAGACCACCAAAATCTGAAAATTAATAAAAAAAAATGAAGTTTAGAACTAAACAGAGAGTTCTAAAAATATCTAATACAAATTGCTAAGAAGCACAAAGTTTTTTCAATATCCTTAGCAATTAAGGAAGTACAAATTGAAACTACTTTGATATTTCATCTTACCTCAGTTAGATCAATAAAACAAATGACAGCACATCCTAGCAATGATGTGGGGAAAGGGGAACTAATTGCTGGTAGAACTGTGGTATAGCCACTATGGAAATCAGTGTGGCATTTCCTCAAAAACATATCTGTCACAAGCTCCAGGTATACCTCTCTTGGACAAATACCCAAAGGACTCTGTATCTTACTACAGAGATACTTGTTCATCCATGTTCATTGCCGCACTATTCATAATAGCCAGAAATTGGAAACAGCCTAGATGTCCATCAGCTGATAAACGAATAATGAAAATGTAGTACCTTTACACATGCAATACTATTCAACTGTTAAGAAAAATGAAATTATGAAATTTGCAGATAAATAGATGGAGATAGAAACAATTATTCTATGTAAGATAACCCACTCAGAAAGGGTAACATTATATGCTTTCCCTTGTGTGGATATTAGCTTTTAGACTTTGGATAAGTGTGTTTCATTCAGAATACTCTCAGAGGTTATATAGCTAGTAAGGGATCAGAGGGAAGGAGGGACTCTTCCAAGAATGGAGAACAGAATATAATGTTATAAATGGGTAAAGGGGAAATTATAATGGGATGATTAAATTGGGAGGAAGATGAGAGGGCAAGGTAGAAGAGGGAATATAGGGAGCAATAACAAACAGTAAAAGCCTTTGAAAAGGCATAGCAAAACATACTGCTGTAGAAGCTTCTAAAATATATACATTTATAAAAAGAATTTAACTGGAATTACTATATGATGGTCCATCTGACATTATATACTACAAAATAAACTCTCCAGTACCAGGAATGGGTTACATCTTGTTGAGTCATTGGCCCAAGTTATTAAAAGTTAACATAGTTTACTGTGATATTTATAACAATAAAATACTAATATGAAACTAGAATAATAATCCACTTTCTTCTTCCTTTGCCAGCATCTCAGAAGAAACCTTCAGTGTTTATTTCACCTCCAATCATACTAACCAATATTAAGTTCCTAGTATGAATTCTTTTAAATCTTATTATATTAGAAGCAATATTCACTTTAAAATACACATATTGAGATTTTGAATTCTTAATTTTTAACATTTGTGAGATCATAGTATACACATTAGTTTAGACTTACAAATTGGTAAAATAGATGTAAAACATCCTTCTTGTAATTATATAATATTTTATAATTCACACATCATGTACCATGATGTATGCAACTAGTATTTTGTATGATATTGTAGTTTTTGTTCAGCTATTTTGCTATTATAACCAATGCTGCAATAACAGGCAAATGCACCCTAATTTTAACACTTCTTACTCCATTGATTGCCAGAGATGGTGATGTGTATTTGGCTAACAAGACAAACACTCTGTACTCTCTCAGTGCTGCCGAATTCATATACTTTGAATTTACATGAAGGGACATGAAGCATTATTTTTCAATAATGTAGACTGTCTTTCACTTAAGACTGTGAAAGTTCTTCCTTGTCTGGTCTTCTATTTAGTATTAATATCAGCATTCATCTGAAAAATCTCTTGTATCAAAAAGAAATTATTTAAAATTACAGGAAATTTGAAACATGAAGCACAGTGGTGGGGGTGAAGTCTGGGGTTGAACAGGCTTAAAGGGGTTTAACAGGTGGTGGGTGGTGACTTGCCTGGAGTTCCTTGGACCATCCTGGCATCCTGTAAGACTGCCTGGGCTTTGGGCCCTAGTAGGGAGCTCAGGGGAGGGGGTACAGTCTGGGTTATTGGGTGGGTTTTGACAGAAGACTCTCAAAGGGATGAGAAACAGTTAAGGAAATGTTCAACATCCTCAGCCTTCAGTGAAATGCAAATCAAAACAACTCTTAGATTCTATATTACACCTGTCAGAATGACTAAGATCAAAAACATGAGTGACAGCTCATGATGGGGAGGATGTGGACCAGGGGGAACACTCCTCCATTTGTGGTGGGAATGCAAACTTCTACAGCCACTTTGGAAATCAGTATAGCGTGTAGCTGGAGTTTTTTCTCTGGGTCCTGCCAATCCCCGGCAGTCCAACAGCCCACTTATAAAATAAACACACAGACGCTTATATTATTTAAAAACTGTATGGCCGTGGCATGCTTCTTGCTAACTGTTCTTATATCTTAAATTAATCCATTTCTATAAACTATACCTTGCCACATGGCTTGTGGCTTACTGGCATCTTTATGTGTTGATTGTCATGGTGGCGGCTGGCAGTGTCTCCTCCCACCTTCCTGTTCTCCTAATTCTCCTCTCTGTTAGTCCTGCCTATACTTCCTGCCTGGCCACTGACCAATCAGTGTTTTATTTATTGACCAATCAGAGCAAAAGATTTGACATACAGACCATCCCACAGCAATGGCGGTTTCTCAGAAAATTGGCAATCAATCTACCCACAAGACCCAGCTATACCGTTCTTAGGCATATACCCAAAGGATGCTCAATCATACCACGAGGACACTTGCTCAACTATTTTCATAGCAGCTTTATTTGTAATAGCCAGAACCTGGAAACAACCTAGATGTCCCTCAAACTAGGAATGGATAAAGAAAATGCGGTACATTTACACAGTGGAGTATTATACAGCTGCTAAAAATAAGGATACCAGAAAATTTGCATGAAAATGGATGGAACTAGAAAAAAATCATCCTAAGCGAGACAGTTGTTTAGCTTGAACTGTTTAGAAGGCCCCTATGCAGTGGGACCAGGACCTGTCCCTATTACATGAGCTGGCTATTTGGAACCTAGTTCCTATGGTAAGACATTTTGCACAGCCTTGGTGCAGGGAGGAGGGGCTTGGACCTGCCTCAGCTGAGTGTTCCAGGCTCTGCTGACTCCCCAGTGGAGGCCTTGCCTTGGAGGAGGTGAGAATGGGGGGTGGGTTGGAGGGGAAGGCTGGGGGGTGGGCAGGAGGGAGGACAGGGGAATCTATGGTTGATACGTAAAATGAATAGAAAAGTCTCTTAATAAAATAAAATCACTAAATAAAAAAAATGAGATGTCTCCATCAAATCTCTCCCATTTAGAACTCAGGGATCCCTGTTGAAGAAGAGACAGAGGATTGGGGAAGATGGAGGGGACTGAGGACACCAGGAGAACATAGCCATCTAAAACAACTGAGCAAAGCTCAAATGGGCTCACAGAGGCTGAAGCAGCAATCACAGGTCCTACACGGGTCTGCACCAGGTCCTCTGCAGATATAACTAGAGCTTTTAGAAGGTCTCTGATTCCCGTGTCTTCTGTTGGGGCTCTTTAATCTTTCTGTTGGCTTGTCTTGTCCAATGTAAATATGTTTTGTTTCTTAAAAAGAAAAAGAAAAGATCATCCTGAGTGAGGTAACCCAGACCCAGAAAGACAAACATGGTATGTACTCACTCATAAGTGAATATTAGCTGTAAAAAAGAATAACTATGCTACAATCCACAGGCCCAGAGAGACTAGGTAATAAGGAGGGTTCATGAGGGAATGCCTGGATCTCCCTTGGAAGGGGAAATAGAAGAGATTTAGTGAGTGTACAGAGGGCAGATGGTTATGGGAACATTAGTGATCAGGTTGGAGGGGCATTGGGGGAGAGTACTGAAAGAGACTAATGGAGATGGGGGGACATTTCGGGTTTAGGTAAAAACCTGGTGCAAGAAAATCTCCCAGGAATCTACAAAGATGACCCCAGCTAAGACTCCTAGAAATAGGGGATAAGTAGCCTGAACTGGACATCTCCAGATTGGTGCCTAGCTCAATTATCAGAGAAGCAACATCCAGCAACTGATGCAAACAGATGCAGACCCACAGCAAAAACATTCAGTGGAGTTTGGGGAATCCTGCAGAAGAGGAGAAAGGATTGTGGGAGCCAGAGGGGTCAAGGACACAACAAGAAAACTCACAGAATCAAATAACCTGGGCTCATTAGGGGCTCACAGAAACTGAACTGACAACCAGGGAACCTACAAGGGACTGATCTAGACACTGCTTATATGTTATAGTTATATAGCTTGGTCCTCTTGTGAGACTCCTAACAGTGAGAGCAGGGGATCTCCTTAATGCTTTGGCTGGCTTTTGGGAATCTGTTCCTCATACTGGGTTGTCTTGTCCATCCTTAATATACGGGGAGGTGCTTAGTCTTACTACACCTTAATATGCCATGTTTTTGTTGATACGCATGGGACCCATGGGAGACCTGCCCTTTCCTGAACAGAAACAGAGGAGAAGCAGATTGGGGTGGTGGTGGAAACAGTGGGGTTATGGGGGGAGGGACTTGGAGGAGAGGAGGGAGGGGAAAATTTAGAAACTAAAGAAATTAAAACAGAAAAGAAAAGAAACACACACACACAAAATAAAAAATAAAGAAGAATGAAGTGAAAAAAAAGAATCTAACTTGAGTCAGGCCATGTTGGTGCACGCCTTTAATCTCAGCACTCAGAAGGCAGATGCAGGTGGATCTCTTTGAGTTTGAGGCTACACTGGTCTGTATAGTGAGTTCCAGGACAGTCAGAGATACACAGTGAGATCCTGTCTCAAAACAAAACGCACAAAAAACAAAATACAAAACAAAACAACAATAAAAAAAAAACTAACATGCTGAAAAAGTGTTTGTAATAGCCAGCACTCTACTCAATGGGAAATTTCTATGGCTATTCCCATTAAAATTTAACTAGAAATTATTACCTGTAGAAACTTAAAAGGAAGCAACCAGAATTTGCAGAAACTAATGAAGCAGAAAACAGATTAGTAAGACATACAGCAAAACCTAAATCCAAGTTTTGTTAAAAACGAAATAAAACAACAACAACAACAAAAACAGAGCAAAAGGACAGCCAAGGCTGTACAGAAAAAACTTGTCTTGGAAAAAATAAAAGGGAAAAAAGAATTTCTGACAAATACAGAGAAAATATAGAGAAATATTAAGTATATTTATAGTAAGTTTTCCACTTCTTCCTCATATGTTAGGTAGCATTCACTAGTTCTATTACCATTTTTAAGGCCCTGTAGTTCTGATCTTTGATTACAGCCAGATTATAATCCTGAATGATTTATATAGAAATAATAGTTTCTTAAAGTCATATAGTACCTCTTTGGTTCTGCATAAAGAAAGTCAAGTGTCTTATCTTATTGCAGAACCATTTTAGTTAATAAATCCATTAACTGACAATATTGGGTCCAGTTTCCTGGTATATCAGTTGGCATTAGGTAGCCACTTTGTCCCCTCTGTCAGGGCTTTTACCTTTAACTTAGCCTTTGGGAACAGGGAGCACATGATGACATAGTCTCTTCCATAACTGCTTCAAGCTGAAACAGGGCACAGGTAGTCAGAGCCCAGGGAGGCTGAAAGTCCAGTCAAAGGTAAAGAGGGAACCCAGGGAATGAAGTATTTATCAGAAGTATGTGGTCATCTGACCTGACTGTAGAGACAGGGAACAATTACATTTGGTTGGACTGGTCCACATCACATCAGCCTTCAGTAAGACTAGAGCTAGTGATCCTTTGGAGCAGATTGCAGCAATTGACACTTGGATGTGTCTGCCAGCCAAGTGGAAACCGGCTGAAGCAGATAGACTAGACACAAAAGTTAAAATTTGTGAAATTGTTTGGAGCCTTCAGGCCCATAGTCTTAGTAATTGGGAAAGGCAGACCACAAGATGGAAAAAAATACCATCCCCAGGAATAGACAGGTGAGGAAAACTCCTTTATCTGGAGCAGGGGTGGGACATCTGAAAAACAGCAGTGGACTCATACCTATAAGTTTATATTTGGAAGACAACCAAAGAAAATCCAAAATCCTGAGTTTGTGACCCAAACTGCATCAGAATTCTATTAATGTTAAAATCTGAAATTTTAAAATCTTAATATATAGAAGGGGAAGTAATTTGAAGCATTCAAGTCATTAATTTATATCAAGAGACCTAGTAGCTTTAGGAAAAGTAAGGCTTGAATTTTTTTATCTATAAAATGAGCTGGCAAGTTGGCCATATTGCCAGCATGTGGCACTGCTGATGCCCTAGAGCCCTAGAGTCCAGAAGGGAGAGGACAGGTCTCTGGGCCCTTCCCACATGAGTACAAGAGTGACAGCTGAGGAACACCAGGCCACAACTGGAGGCTCAAGTCCTCGGCCCTGTAAAACAATCATAAAACAATGTGTCAGCATGAGGCAGAGATTTCCTGATTGCCCCCACTCCCACGTACAGATGGCCTGAGCATTGGGTACCCTGCTTGAGCCATGGACAGGAAATGCATTTTGCTGCCCTTGGTAAAGATGTCAGTGAGGTCATATGACCTGTCCCTCTTGACCTTAGCCAAGATGGCATCTGCCTGACCATGTGATTGACCTTACCAAATATGGCGATGGAGCCATATGACCTATCTGTCTTTGACCTTAGTAAAAATGGTGCCTGCCTGACCACGTGATGGGAGGTCAGAGGCAGGTAGCTCTGCAAGAGACCCAAGTGGCAGTATTGAATGGAAGGCAAAGCTTCAGTGAAATAGAAAGCAGGCTTCTTACAGGCAGGAAGGAGCAGAACTGCCGCAGATGGAGAGGCAAGTAAGTGGGTACCTTTTGGCAGGTCCTGCCAAGGTATGCTACCAAGCAGACACACCACATGCAGCAGAGTTAGTGGAAAAGGTTTGAGGGAGGAAAGGAAAAGAGTGAAAGACCATGTCAGAGTGGGGGCAGGCCCTGATCACTCACTGAAGTCATACATGTTCTGAAAATACATGGTTCCCATGGATGAGAGGGGGGAAAGGAATTCCTACAGCCTGTAGCCATGAGTGTCCTCAAGGCTAGAGGGGGGACAGAACAAGGACCAAGCCGTCAAAGAGGATTGTTGCCACTCTCAACAGGGGTCGACTTAGCCTGGCTAAGCCAGAAGTCTCAGCACCTAATACTAGGATTTTTGAGGAGGCAAGAATGAAAACTGAGCTCCAAGAGAGAATGACATCCATAGGAAAAGGTCAGGTATCATGTTGCAAAAGCCAGAAAGGCATAAAGAAGTTGTGTGCAGCTCCAGAGGGAGTGTAAA
Source organism: Peromyscus californicus insignis (assembly GCF_007827085.1). NCBI lineage: Eukaryota > Metazoa > Chordata > Mammalia > Rodentia > Cricetidae > Peromyscus > Peromyscus californicus. The sequence continues at coordinate 14,783,579 of NW_026294391.1, forward strand.
AACTCAATTGAAACTTACAAGATTGCTGCTGGTGAATGGGGTGGTGAGCCATCCGGTGAGCTAGAGCCTGTTGTGGGTAGACTGTGTCCAGAATCCTGGCATGTGAGGGGCTGCCAGGAGGGCCTATCTGAGTTATGACACCAATGTAATGATGTGGCACTTAGGAGGCCTTGGTGGGTTTTGCAGCCAAGGTGCCCCGCAGTGGTCAGACGGTGGGCATTACTCACACAGCAGACGTAACGTCCACATGGCAAATTTATTTTGGAGGGAGGGTAGAGCTAATGGAGGTAAGGAGAAAGGAGAGAGAAAGAGAGAAGGAGAGAAAGAGAGAGAAAGAGAGGGGTGCATGCTACCTCTGGTGAGAGGAGGGGAAGGGGTTTTTCCTCTTAAGGGGGCTTTAACGTGAGATGACATCAGAATGCCGGGTGGGTCTCCATGAGGTGGGTCAGAATACTAACAATAGTCAGAGGACAACTTACAAGAATCCTTCTCTCCTTCCAGCACATGAGTCACGGGGAGGCGAATGCCTTTACTCACTGAGCCACTTCCTAAGTCCATGAAGTCTAATAGTTGAGCAAGAACTTCACAGGTGTTTGCTCCCTAAGAAACTGTATCCATTCTAAAGGGAAATGTTTAAAGAGTAAAAATCAGAATAAGCTTATGACTTTTTTTTTCTGAGCAGGGTTTCTCTGTGTAACCCTGGCTGTACCAGAACTTGCTCTGTAGAGCAGGTTGGCCTTGAACTCACAGATATCTGACTGCCTCTGACTCCCTAGTGTTGGGATTAAAGGCATGTGCCACCACCACCCAGCATGACTTATTTTTTAAATGACAGTTTAAGGCCCTGGTAGGCCCTCTTTCACTTTTTGTTTGTGTCTTAGTTAGGGGTTTATTGCTGTGAAGATACACCATGACCATGGCAAATCTTATAAAGGAAAACATTTAATTGGGGCTGCCTTACAGTTCAGAGATTTAGTCCATTATTGTCATTGTGGGAAGCATGGCATCATGCAGGCAGACATGGTACTGGAGAAGGGGCTGAGAGTTCTACATTTGGATCTGTAGGTAGCAGGAGGAGACAAAACACTAGGCCTGGCTAGAGCATCTGAAACCTCAAAGCCTGTCTCCAGTGGCACGCTTCCTCCAACAAAGCCATACCTACTCCAACAAAGCCATACCTCCTAATAATACCACTCCCTATGGGCCTATGGGTACCATTTTTCAAACCACCACATTCCACTCCCTGGCCCTCATAAGCTTGTAACAATATCATAATGCAAAATGCATGTAGTCCAACTTTAAATTTCCCCATAGTCTATCACAGTCTCAACTCTGTTTAAAAGTTCAAAGTTCAAAGTGTCTTCAGAGATTCTTGTAATCTCTCCTTTTTTTTAAACTTTGGTTTTTATAGCCATAAAGCTACAATTTCTAAGAGTTTCTCTGTGGAGCCCTGGCTGTCCTGGAACTTACTCGGTAGACTATGCTGGCCTGGAACTCAGGGATCTATCTAGGACTAATGGAGTCCAGCCCCTCGATAGCCCTTTCCCAGGGTCTTTGGAAGAATCTTCAACCAGCTGAAAATCTAATTTTTGATGACATTAAATGAATCTATGAACACAAAACTCTTTAGTTCATTCACTTTATTTTTCTGAGTCAGTTCTCTTGCTACACAGCTTCTATTCTGCTCTCTTACTTAGCTCCTTTCCCTCTATGTGCTATCTTAATTCTTTCATCTTAGTTCTGCCCCACCTTGATCTTTCACATCTAATTCTTACACATCTAGTTCTTCCCCATCTGGCTCTTCCTCATCTTCCATCTCATCCTTCTAGTCCTCGTCCTCCAAGTTTCTGAGGTTTACAGTTACATACCCATGCAGTAGCAATGCTCTGGCTAAGACAAGGTCACCAGGCTTGAATTCTTACAGGGTCATCAAGGCAGGTAAGAGTTTTCCTCAGGCAGTGACTGTCAGGCTTTCTTTTACAACACAAAAGGGGAGTGGTAAAGGAGGAGGTCAACTAAGAGCTAAAATCGGTTAATAAATCAGAAAAGGGGATTTTATGTGCTCAAACTACATTCCTAGAAGTGGTTAGATAAAATGTTAGTACACTATAATGTTAGTATAAATCATGAGTAAAATAAAACTGTTTATATTTCTTTGGGGCTTTAACTATGGCAGTAACTCAGCTGTGTCGTTTACTGGCAGGGCAGGGATCTCTAGACAGCTGTATTACAGCTTGATGTACCTGGCATGCAAAAAAATCCTTTTGTTCTAAATTAAATGTCAAAAGGGAAGTTCTAGACTGAGCTTAATTTGGACCATAAACAAAGCTATGTACCTAACTTATGCCTGACGTAGGTAGTGTCTCCTTAACTCAGGAGATTAGCAGTTGGTCTGAAATGCTTATTCTGTCTGCCATTTTGGCCTTAGATGCTAGAGAGGTATGTTGGATAAAATACACTGTTAGAAATTCTTGGGGAAGTCATGAAAGCACACATGAAATTCATAGTAGGATATAGCTGATATATTAAAAGCCTAAAAATACCAAAGAAATTCCCTGAGATTTGGTTTTTCCTCTAGAAGAATTCCTTGATTCTTCTAGGTATACCTTTACCATAGTCAGCTGAATTCTTACTCCATTCCTGCAGTTCATAGGAGGGATTCTCCTGCCTCTGCATCCCAAGTGGTGGGATTAAAGGTGTGAGTCACCATGGCCTTGCCTTATGCAGTCTCTTAACTGTAATACACTGTAAAATCAAAATCAAAAAGCAGATCATATACTTTAAACATATAATGGCACAGAAAACACATGTGGCATTTAAATAAGAATGTGGTGGTTAAAACTTTTCCCTAGAGTCTCAAGCATTTGAATACTGGGTCCTTAGTTGGTGGACTTAAGAGGTGTGGCCTTGCTAGATGAGTTGTGTTGCTTCCAGACATAAGCTCTCAGTTGCTGTGACCTCCACTTCAGTATCATGGACTCTCTGGAATCATAAAGTCAATTTTTTTAAAATTAACTTTATCATGATGTTTTATCACAGCAAGAGACAAATTACTAAGATACAAGTTACAACTTTGGAAAATGGCATCAGAGTATAAATTGATGATGGTGTTAGCATTAATGACCTTGGTATTGTATCCAGAGTTGACTCAGTAGATTGGATCAACAACACTGATCTAAAGAAATTTTAGTGGCCGTAAGGCACAACCAGCAAGCGCTAGAGGAGATAAAATAAAATCTAGCATAGTCAATGTGCTAGTCATTATGGGAGAGGAAATGCCTCATGCAGGGTGGCAACTCTCCCTTGTAGACAGGGTTTGGAAAGATTAATAGTCTGGCATCTAGCAGTAAACTGCAACAGGAGTAGAACTGTGCACTTGGATCTCTATTTTGACAGTCAGTGTTGCCATGTACAGTATAGTGACGTATCCAGCCACAAATCTAACAATTTAGATAGTGCACACTAATTCTGGGGCTTTCTTTCAGTCTCAACAAAACGTTTTTCATTAGTGTGGTGATGACATGCATGAATAACTCAGTTTTGGCAGTAGCTGCAGCAGAACTCTTTTTCTAGATTTTTCAGCCCCAAATGGCAGACCCAATAACTAGTCCATTTCCAATGTTCTGAGAGTCAGCCAAAGTAAACCAAACTTCATCTAGTTCAGTGGTTCTCAACCTTCCTCATGTTATGACCCTTTAATACAATTCCTCATGTAGTAGGGACTTCCAACCGTAAAACGATTTTCATTGCTACTTCATAACCGTAGTTTTGTTATGGTTATGAATCATGTTGTAAATATCTGATCTGGAGGATATCTGATATTGGACACCCTGTGAAAGGGTCATTTGACTTCCAAGGGCCATGACCCACAGTTTGAGAACCTCTGATCCAGTGGAATATGACACAGACCTGTGAAAACAGCCTTAAGTTGTGGCCACTGAGAACACTCAGTTATGAAAATGCTTTTGACTCTACATACATTATCCTAATGAGATTTGGCATGCACAAGCCAATGGACACCCTCAGGTTTCAGCTCAGACTGGACATCAATGAGCCAGACTCAAGTGTTTAGCCCAAATTTTGTGAGTCAATGACTTTGATCTAGCCTGTAGTCTTGTAAATAGAAGAGCCTGGGTTTGAATTTCCTTGAAAGGGACAACAAACACGTTTTCTTTAAAGCATGCTTCTACTAAGGCAATTAAAAAAACAAGGCCAATTGAGTCATATTACAGTTCTTGTTATGTGAATGAACACAATTAATCCACAGGAGGCAATAGTGTAAAAAGGAATATATGATGAATGCTCAAAACTGTGTTTCATGTGCCATCAGTTTCTAAAACGGACTTACGGTCATGATATCTGCAACAGCTCAGGCCACAGCAGGCATCAATTTGGCAATCTGCTACAAGGCTTCAGCTCCTGTTAGAGATTTGATAAAGCTTAGAAGAGTCAAAACCTTTATTCTTACTACCAGTATCTTCATTGAGTATTATATAAAGGATTTGATTTTTTCCTTTCTCTTCCTGAGATTCGGTTTTCTTTGTGGTGGACCAACCAAGCAGAGACAGGAAGGCTTTAAGCAAGGTTCCACAATCACTATGCTCACGGGGCAAGAAATATAGGCAACAGTTCTTAGTTTGTGTAAGATGCATTCTGATGTGGAAGTGTCACTTACTGTGTGTATAACTGCCTAACATCATGTTGGCTCTCACTGTAAATGTGGCACAACTTCCACATGCCTCCAGTAGCCTTTGCCTCCAAAGTCTGGTAGCCTAACAGAGCCTTGAGAGTCAAAGCCCAACCTACTTAAAGGGTTTATATGGCATTGAACAAAGGGCCCAAGGCTCCAATTTATAACCGTTTTCCCCCTGACAACTACTGTGGTTGAGGTGAAGAAAGGATGGAATCAGAGGACATACGGGGCAAACTGCTCTGGGCCTTTGGAAGGAAGGACCTGACGATTGCTTTTGACTCTGTGTGCCTTATCAGACTGAACTATACATATTTTCCATATTACTTATTACTTTATAGCAGGAGGTAAAGTCCTAATTGCTGACAACATGTCATTTAACTTTAGAAAAGGAGTTCATTCAGCAGCCATAGCTAAATACTTCCCATTAAGAATGTAGTTTTTTGTTTTTGTTTTTGTTTTTTGAGACAGGCTTACTGTGTGTTACAGTCATGGCTGTCATGGAACTTGCTTTGTAGATGAGGCTGACCTCGAAATCACAGAGATCCACCTGCATCTGCCTTGCAAGTGCTGGGATTAAGGTCGTATACCACCAAGCCTGGCTGAATGTTAAGATTTTTATCCTCCAATGGATTTGGTTGACACAGCAGAACATGTATTAGAGATATTAATCATAACCTCATGTCTTGGTTAAGGTTTCTATTGCTGTGAAGAGACACTATTACCACAGCAACTCTTACAAAGGAAAGCATTTCATTGAGGTGGTAGCTTAGCGTTCAGAGGTTCAGTCCATTATCATCATGGCAGGGAGCATGGCTCTGTGCAGACAGACATGGTGCTGGCTACAACTTGGTCACAAGGCAACAGGAAGTGGACTGAGGTACTGGGCGTGGCTTGGTCATATATGAGACCTCAAAGCCCACCCACACAGTGACATACTTACTCTTCCAACAAGGGCACACCTCCTAGTAGTGCCACTCCTTATGAGTTTATCAGAGCCAATTCCATTTCCACTAACACACTTGGGGTAGCAAGATAGGATCTTTAATTTTCTCACAGGCTTTAGACACTAGGATTAGCAGTGTATTCACAAAGGTCATATTGCTCCAGAGAATTTACATTACTTTGGCTCAGCTTTCCATTCCTCCAAGGGTACATTGTCAGCATGGAATGCTCTTCTGAGTAAGTAAGCATCTAAATACTAATAAATGACTCATCACTAGTGCACACAGGATTATATTTGACATAAAGACCTCGCTGAGTGAGCCAAGAACCCTAAATGCCACTGAGAAAGAAAAACCTTTGAGTAATTGCTATCTCCAAGAATATCTAAGGTCCGCCGGGGGCTGGTGGCGCATGCCTTTATAATCCTAGCACTCTGGAGGAAGAGCCAGGAGGATCTCTGTGAGTTCAAGGCCAGCCTGACCTACAGAGGGAAACCCAGGGCACCAAAACTTCACAGAGAAACCCTGACTCGAAAAACAAAACAAAACAAAACAAAACAAAACAAAACAAAACAAAACAAAACAACAACAAAAAAGAATACCTGTCGGGCGGTGGTGGTCCACGCCTTTAATCCCAGCACTCAGGAGGCAGAGGTAGGAGGATCTCTGTGAGTTCGAGGCCAGCCTGGTCTACGTAGTAAGATCCAGGAAAGGGGCAAAGGGGAAAAAAGAAAAAAGAATATCTAAGGTCCATTATGGCACAAGATTCTTATGTGTAAAGTGTGTTCTCATCTACTCACAACTTCAAATTGGTATATTTGATTTTTGTGCTCCAATTTCCAAGAGCTTAGAGACGATTATCTGGCAGTGCCAGAGTGTGCCTGTTAAAATATAACACAAATCACGCTGTACTTCTGCTTTACACGCCCAACGATCTCCCTCTCTCAGTCAAGGTAAAAGCAAACTTCCCTGTAGAGGCTGTAACCTGCAGGGCTTTAGGCTCTCTGAGGCCCCTGTGACTTCTCTGAGATCACCTCCCACAGTTCTCTACCTCCCTCCAGCAGTTCCAACCATGCTGCCATCCTGGCTGCTTCTCCTCAAACACACCAGGTCTTCTCTGGCCACTGAGCTTCAGCAACTGCCATCACTCTACCTGGAAGGCACATTTCCCTTGACTGCTGCTCAAGGGCCACACTCACTACCTTCACGGTTTCATTCCCAACCCAGAGGCTCCACGAGGCCTTTCCTGGCCACTCTGCTTCTCTAAAAAGAGCATTCTCCCCAAAAATTCATTTTCTCCAAACTAGCCTTGGTGTGTCCTTTCTTATCACTTATCAATATGAAAATGCTTCATACTGACTTATGAACTCGCTGGCTACTGCACATCCCCTGCAGTACAAAGAAAATTCCATGAGGATAAGATCGGTTGACCAGCTGCACGTGCTCTCAGCTGTGTCCAGAACAGTGCCTGGCAGAGCCCACCCACCCAAAGTGCTTATGGGACTAAGGTAAAACAAATGATCGGAGAATCTGTGGGATCAAGCATGTGGAATCAGACTAGTATCCCTGGATCTAGCCATACAGCTACAGATGCAGCTCCCACCAGGACACGGACTTGCATTTTTCCAGTGAAGCGGGACAACTGGAGGCCTGGCCAACTCAGACATTTCCAAGGTTAAAAGGACATGAACCCTTCCTCACACCAGGATGCTTGTATCCTTGTTGGGATGTGGTTCCTATTTCAAGGCGTTTATGTGATATGAACTTATCAAAAGCCTAACTGGTTGAGGAACACAACAGAAACACAAACACAAAACAAAACAAGGAAGCAAGGGGAAATGGTCCCCGCAGGACCTGCTGGTGTTGGCTGAGCAAAACCACATGATGTAGGAAAGAAAACTAAAGCTGCCCTGGTGAGGTGTGCTTGTCTTGTGTCATTCTTGAGGCAATCAGCCTACAGGCAATGCTTGCTAGGTGGTGAGCATCAATGAGATTTGACACCTTCATTCAATGTCTGGGAGATCCTTGCTTCCTCCATGTGTGGCTTTAGGAAGACCTCAGCAGCAGGAACCAGAAACACTCTTCTCTTGGGAGGCAGCAGCTGAGGAGGAGGAGGCAGAACACACACAGTGTTCTCAGAGGGACTTTGGAAGGAAGGAGAATGGCAACACAGAGAAGAGGAGGTCAAGGACCCATGTCCTGGACTCCACATTTGTGAAGCACTTTACTGGCAATGCCAATTCCTCTTTCTGCAAAGCACAGCCCTTCCAAGCGGCAGTGTACAGCCAAAGGAATTACTTAGGCAAAGGCCACAATCCCCAGCCCTATGTCCTGCCCTTGGTGATTATACCACCCTCTCCCAAAAGAGAGGGGCACAAATCTCCACCGGGGTTAGCTGTGAGTTTAAGAAGGCAGGAGGAGCTAGGTTGGGTAGGAGGTACTAGAAGGTGTCAGTTGCTAAAGGCTTTGCTGAGTCTAGAACGGGATGCCCAAGGAGGGGCAGTGTCCCTTTGCCTGGACACTGAATGGAGCCACCTGTGGCTTCAGGCAGCTGTGACAGTGCATGGACAGCCAAGTTCTCTCTATACCATGGAGACAGGAGGCACAATCATCAGATGCCCCTCCCCCCAGGAAGGCAAGGACTATTCCAGCAAGAGGAAGGACAGTGACAGGATTGCTATTCCTGGATTCACCAAGGATCCATTTTCCCAAAGAAAGAGCTTGCCCTTTGCCCAGAGCTAGCCAGGAACTCTTATTAGTTTGCTTAGACTTCAGACTGTGTCCGACTCTCTGAAACCAGACAAGCCTGATAGGTAGATACAAAGTTGACCGTTGGTTTTATTGTCTGAGTAGTCCCTGCCGACAGGCCCTTCGGTGACCCTCCAAAGCATGTGCTTTGTTTGACAGGTAACCATCGCCACTGTGGACAGCCAGCCGGAAGAATGTGGATGCGTCAGGAGGCCATTCCCCTTGGAATTGCTTCTCCCCCCAGTTACCTCCTTTAGTGTCTCTATCGCCTGTGCATGGATCCTCTGGCCTCCCAGAGCCTCTTCTCAGGGCCCTCCCTGCCTGGCAGACTTTGCCTCCCTTCCTGTGTACCTCTTACACTACTGTGTGTGTGCGTTCTTCTACAGGAGTTCTTCGGGTTTCCTGAAAGCCAGAAGGTGCCAGAAGGCTTCCCTCTCTTATCCCTCCCTCCCTTCCCAATCCACGTTTCTTCCTTCGCTCTGTCGCTCCCCCAGGGAGCCCCTCTCTCATTCTGGCTCCCTTCCACCTCTCCCTAGGCAGTCCCCTCCTCCTGTCCCCTCCTCCACAGCCCATCTCCAGTTCCTTCTCCTCCACCCCCCCCCCCACCAAAACCAGACCAGCTAAGTCCCATTCCATTTTTAGATGACTGATTGTGATACCAGCTCACTTCTCTCACTGGCTGAATGGACAGCTGTTCCATCCTTCCCTGCTCCACCCACCAAACACACCCAGTCTTTTCCACAAGGCAAAATGCCTACAGACAGCTTTCCCACAGAAATGCGTATTTGTCAGGACAACCGTTATGCCCACAGTGAACTTCCTATACACTCAAAAGAAACAGCCACTGCATGTCTAGAAATTACAACTTTATTTCCACATTTGTGGCAAAACTTTGCCAAACAATTAATAATTTTTCACCAAGTCATAGACATAGATATGGAAATCATCGTTAAATTTGATGAAGTACACAGACGGTCTGGCTTCGACTTGGTGAATCACCATGCCCACCCTTTTGGAGCCATCATCTTTGGTATATTCCACAAGTTTGCCTATCAGACCATCCATACGTTCCAGGTCTCCGTCTAGCGGAGGATCCTCATTGAGCTCTGGCATGATACGGAGGTCACCCTCTTTATAATCATCCAGAAGCTGGTACATGTACAGGATGGGGTCTTTCTCATAGGTAATATAAAACCAGGCATCCAAGATAGGCGCCTGGGCCAGGACCATCCCCCTCCATTCATCCTTAGTGCCACGCTCACCCTCAAACATGTGTTCCACTGCCTTGCCAATTATGCTATCGGCAAGGCTGGGATCGGGAACTTGGAATGGTTCTACTGTGTCAGAGAGAACTTTAAGGGACAAGATCCTCTCATCTTTATGAAGTTCCAGTCCATAGACACAGTCAACTCCATCGTATTTCACCAGATAGAGAGAGGGGTTTATGGGCACCTGAGTCAGAATAGTGCCTCTCCACTGGGTGATGGGCTCATCTCCTTCCTTCCACCCATGAGAGATTCTGCAGCCCACGATGTTCCTGTTGGCCGGGGACGGAGATCTGCTCCTCTGCCTCTTCTGAGTAGCTTTTTTCTGGGTCAACTTTGCAGTCTCGGTGGTGTCCTCGTGGAGTCCTGCAGCTGTGCAGGTCTGTTGCTCTTTGGCCTCCAGGGTCCCAGAATTCAGGGCGCTGTGTCCTGGGTCCATGGCTGTGGAGGGGGAAACAGAAGAAACAGTTAGCTTAAGGAGCAATGGCCAACTTCTCCCTGTTTGCAGCGTCCACACCAGGGGCTGGTCCCTAACTGTTCCCCAAGGAGCCTAAGGACAATGCTGGAAACCTGGCTGGGAGCCTGCTGATGTGCTGTGCTCTCCTTGGTTCCCTGGGTCTTTTGGGATGGCTTCGAAAGTGGCAGCCAGGCAGGGGATACTCGACAAGATCGCCCCCGGAGCCCCACACCCGAGGGACTAGCGACTGTTATGCTCAAGCCCGGCGCCCCGCGCCTGACGAACTAGCCACTGTTACGCTCAAGCCCCGCGCCCCGCGCGCCCCGCGCCCGCGCCCCCCTCGTCCCGCGCCCTGCGCCAGAGGAACTAGCGACTGTTATGCTCAAGCCCCGCGCCCCGCGCCCCGCGCCCCGCGCCCCGCGCCCCGCGCCCCGCGCCCCGCGCCCCGCGCCCCGCGCCCCGCGCCCCGCGCCCCGCGCCCCGCGCCCCGCGCCCCGCGCCCCGCGCCCCGCGCCCGCCCTCCCTTGGACAAGCTCCCCGGCCTCCGCCTCCCGCCCCCTGCGGCGACCGGCACAAACCTGTTTGGACGCGGAGCAGAGAAGCATGGCAAAGCGCCTCTCCTCCCTGCACCTTCCCTTCACCTCAGTGCCTTGAGGGCTCTCAGCCTCTGGCTACAGCAACCCCCCCCCCCCTCTGTCTACCCAGCCGCTTCTCGGTACCCACCTCTGGGGTTCTCCGCGCTCACTCCGGATTCTGTCCTGGCTCCCTCGTAACGCCGCCTGTCCCTGCAGCCCGCGGCGGACCTCCTCCCCGTGCGCGCCGCTGCCCAGCGCTACTCTGTTTCTCTTGCCCGTTCCGTCCCCTCCCCCACCGCTCCTGCCGGGCGCCCACCTAGGAACTCGTCTTGCCTGCTGTCTTGTCGCGGGGGTCCAGGGCTCCGCGCTCGGGGATCGGACACCTTGAGGCTGCCTTCGTTCAAAGCCGGCGGCGAAGGCGCCCAGCCTAGGTACTGCTCCCCAAAGTCGAGAGGGGAGGATCTGCCGGCCCGCGCGCTTGGGCTGTCCAGAAGGGTGGTGTGGGGCAGGCGCTGGGGGTGTCCGGCCGTTGGTGGGCTCGTGGGTCCCTCCGCCTTCCTCTCCTGGAGGCGGCTGCCCTGCCACCTTGAGATTCCAACTGCTGCTGCAGTCTTAGTCCCTCCCCTTTCCCGAGATCAGTTTCCTGCTGTATACCCCCACCCACTGTTTTAAACTTCTGTTCCTAAGAGATTCTTAGGGTGATTAGTTCTGCCTCCATGTCTTTGCAAAACCATTGTCAACCTGGCCCAGAACCCTCTCTTGATTCCTTCTTCAATTTCAATCCTTTCAGTGACTCTTTCCATGTGCTTTTCATCTTTCAGCAGTTTACTTTTTCTCTTCGCTATCGTCCTCATGAAGTTATTCTGTGTACTCTAATATGCCTTCCTTTTCATTGGAGAAACTTTGAAGGGAGATATGTGCTAGCACATCGGCTGTGGTTTTGACCGAGTCTCTACCTAATTTTTACTGCCTGACCTTTCCCCACCTTTAATTGGGTGGGCTTTTCTCTTTTCGTTTCTCCCCCTCTTTCCCACTTTACTCTATGGAAAAATAATCGTGGTTATAGCTAGAGCACTAAGTAAATTTCTTGAAACTGACAAGAAGAGCATAATTTCAACTCTATCTTTCATTTCCTAGTCCTCACAGCAAAATATTAAAGTTATTTCATTTTCTTTTTTCCTAGTAGTGCTTTCTAAGGACATTCATGTTTTTAAATTAGTTTTTCTTTTTTATTTAATGTATGATTATTGCTTATTCAATTGTGTTATCGTTTTTGATGTGTAAAATTTGATTTTGCAGTGATCTGTAGCTTTCTCTCAATCTCTGAGTTTTGGGAGAATAGTTCCTCAATAACTGGTAATGAAATTTATTCATCAGAATGTAAATCTTCGTGGAATATCTTAAGTTCTCAGAAGAAAAATAACCAATTTATAATCCGTGAATTAAGACTAGGTCTCTTTAACAAATATAGGAATAATAATTTAATATTTTTATAAAATTGTACATCATCAAATCTGTTCTTGAATTGATATTTGATTAGTGAAAACTATAAAATATAGCAAAATCAAATAGCAAAAAAGCTAATAAACAGATTCAACACCCTATAAATAATATGAATATTTAATAAATACTCATGGTATCTGAAATACAAGATATTTATTTTAACGGCACAGCTGGTTTTAAGTCAATACAATGACTAAATAGTAAAAGAAGAGCAATAATTTTGTTTCAACATTTAAAGTATAAGAGGATATTAACCTACTGTTGATTTTTTTTAAAGAGGTCTATACCCAATGGCAATGTTAGAGAATGTTCATTCTGTCTTTATAGACAACAATCAGCAGTTATGCTGTACTTTCTCTAAGGTCACACACAGCTAAAGCTCATACCTGAGATGATTATCCTTGCAGTCCTAACTGTGGTGGTTTGAATAAAAATGACCCTCAGAGAGAGTGGCACTATTAGGAGGTGTGCTCTTGTTGGAGTAGGTGTGGCTTTGTTGGAGTAGGTGTGGCTTTGTTGAAGGAAGTGTGCCCCTGGGGGCAGGCTTTGAAGTTGTAAGTGCTCAAGCCTGGCCTAGTGTTTCTGTCTCTCCCTGCTACCTGCTGATCCAGATAGGAACTCTCAGCTCGTTCTCTAGCACCATGTCTGCCTGCATACCACCATGCTTCCAGTCACATGTCAGGACAGACCATGTTTTTGTTTGAAGGAATGTGGACTTTGGGACTATGGATTAGAAAAACTGAACACTTTAAGATGGTGAAGATGTAATTGAATGAGGGGGCCATGTTCCAGCCACAGCAAGCAGAAGAACTTGGCAGCTTTGGCCATGTGGTTCTGGATAGAGTTAAGATAGAACCAGCCCAAGAGAAAGAAGTTTGTTGCAGTCAACAAAGCTGTAAGGAGTTGGAAATCTAGAGAGCGCTCTGACATCAGACATGGAGATGCAGAGTTTGGAGTTTGCCCAGCTGGTTTTCAGTCTTGCTTTAGTCCAGTATTTCCTCACTATGCTGCCTTTTTATGTGATCTGTTTTTTTTTCTACTTTGATTTTACAGGAGATTACAGTTAAGAGATTGTGAGAATCTCAGAAGTGACTTTGAACTTACAACTTTTAAACAAGTTTGGATTGTTATAGACTATGGGGACTTTTGAAGTTGGGCTTAATGTATTTCTCCATTATGATATGGCTACAAGACTGTGGGGGCCAGGGAGAGGAAAATGACCCCATAAGTTCATAGGTAGTATTACTATTAGGAGATGTGGCCTTGTTGGAGTAGGTGTGGCATTGTTGGAGGAAGTATGTCACTGGGGTCAGGCTTTGAGGTTTCAGATGCCCAAGCCAGGCCCAGTGTGGCATTCTCTTTCTTCTTTTTTTTTAATTAAATTTTTTTTAATTCATTTTATATACCAACCACAGATCCCCTTATCATCCTTCCTCCTACTCCCTCCCCTTCTTTTCCAACCCACCCCCCCATTCCCTCCTCCAAAAGGTAAGTCCTCCCATGGTGGGATAGCAAAGCCTGGTACATTTAGTTGAGGCAGGACCAACCAACCCTCAACCCCTACCCCTACCCCTACCCCTACCCCCCCATCAAGGGTGAGCAAGGTGTCCCACCACAGGTAATGGGATACTGAAAGCCAGCTCATACACTAGGGATAGATCCTGATTCTACTGCCAGGGAACCCTCAAACAGACCAAGCCACACAACTGTCTCCTGTATGCAGAGGGTCTAGTCCGGCCCCAGTGGCGTTCTCTTTCTGCTGTCTGCTGATCCTAATGTAAAATTCTCAGCTCCATCTCCAGGGCCATGCCTATCTGCATGCCACCACATTTTCCTCCATGATGATGATGGACTAAACCTCTGAACTGTAAGCTGCCACCTCAATTAAATGTTTCCTTTATAAGAGTTGCTGTTGCCATAGTGTCTCTTCACAGCAATAGATACCCTAAGTAATACAGAAGTTGGTACCAGGGACTCGGGTATTGCTGTGATAGGACAAACCATGGACATGTTGTCTCTTTAAAGCACTAGAAACCGTAACTAAGACAGGGGATCTTATCCAGTTTCCTTCTCAGCAGTTGGACCCTACCTTTTGGCCTTTTTTTTCTTTCTGTATCTGGTTTATGTCCCTTGGCATAATATTCTATAACCCATGAATCTGAAATCTATCCTTAAGAGATGAGACCAAGTAAGAGCTTGTGTAATTGGGTATATGCACTCAAAGGAGATAGTATGAATCCAGTACCTGCCTTTTCTTCATTTCATGCCTAGCTATGGGACAAATTGACTTCCACCACGATGGGCACACACAATGATGTATTGTGCCATCATGGGGACAAAGCAGTGGAGCCAATTTGTCGTGTGTTGAAACCTCCAAAACTATATATTCTTTTTAAGTTGACTTGTGTTATAGTAATGAAAATATGACTAATGCAGTGGACAAACTATATTTTTACTTATCTATCTTTTGATGCATATTTGTGCTGTTCTGTATTGAGCTATTATGAATAAGGCTGCTGCATATATTTGTGTACATTTTGTACTTGTTTTGTTTAGATATGTTTTTATTTCTCTTAGATTTATATTAAGGGAAGGATTGTTTGGCCATATGGTAGTTCTATGCTTAATTATGTGAGGAATCACTAGTGGTTTCCAAAATAGTTGTAAGATTTTATATTCACAAAGAGTAGATAAGAGTTCCATTTTCTCCAAGCCCTCAACAGTTGTTTGATTTTCCATCATTGGCATTCTCGTGTATGTGATGTATCATCTCATTGTGTTTTGACTTGCATTTCCTTTGATGTCAAGCACTTTTTCAGGCACTTTACTGGCTATTTTTTAGATAAATATATATTCAGATAATTTCTCTATTTTTATTGGGTTGTCCTTTATTGTGTTGTAAAATTTCTAAATATAAACATCTCATTAGATACATGACAAAGAAATATTTTATCTTATTGTGGGCTTTGTCCTTTCAGTTTCTTAATAGTGTGCTTTGAAGCATAAAAGTTTCATTTTGACAAAATACAATAAATATAGTGTCTCATTTGTTATTTACTTTATTGCTGTTATATCTGAATATACATTGCCAATCCAGGATGAAGGAGATTTACACTTACCTGTGGTGAATTTTGTTTGTGCTCTAACAAATAAAGCTTGCCTGAGGATCAGAGGACAGAGCTAGCCACAGAGTTAACCATAGAGGCCAGGCAGTGGTGGAACACACCTTTGATCCCAGCACTAGGGAGGTGGAGACAGGAATATAAGGCAGGTGGAGACAAAATCTCGAGGGTCCCTTCAGTCTGAGAATTTACTTCTCTGATCTTTCAGCATTTACTCTGATATCTGACTCCGGGTTTTTATTATTAAGACCAATTAGAATTCGCACTACGCTTACCTGTTTAAAAAAGAGCTTTGTCTCAAACCCTTACATTTAAGTCTCTAATACATTTTGAGTTCATTGTCACATACTGGGGAGGTAAGAGTCTAACTTCATTGTTTTTGCATTTGACTACCCATTTGCCACACCATTTGTTCTACTAGTACAATATTGAAATGGCAAGAACAGACAGATTTGTTTTCTTTTTGACCTTAAGGGGGAAATAGTCAATTTTTTTTCATTAAATGTGATATTAGCAGTACTTCATCAGAAATATCCTTTATGAGATCTAAAGACTTCTTTCCCCTTCAAGTGGTCCACCTGTCTATGGTGAGCAACCAATAGCCTGAGTTGTTGGGGGTTTCCATGGGGCTCCTTTGTCCAACAACCCAATTAGATATAACTCATTTCTGGCACTATAGGTTTCACTTGTTGGCTAGAGATGTATTGTTGGGGCTTTGTTTCCCCCATTGTGTGGTGATTCCATTTAGATTTCTTTCATGTGTAGATATTTTAAGACGCTTCTACTGTAGTAAGTTTCCATATGACCCTTAAAATGGTCATTAGTGTTAGTTAGCTGTCACTCCCCATATTCCCTCCTTACCCACCTCTACCACCCCATCTCCGTTTAATCCTCCCATGTCCCTGTTGCTGAAGACTACTACATCTATATAACTCACTGAACATGTAGAAATCATGTTGGTGCTTCTCTAGAGCCTTCATGCCTACTGACTAGTGTTCATTGCACTGGAAGGTACTCTGCGTGTTACCAGACGAGAAAGGTAAACACTAACCCAGCAAATAGCCCTGTGATCTACAATAGTGAGCTGCCTGCATGATATGTAGTTCATATAGTGCAGAAGTAACCAACCGCTATATAACTGGATTTAAGTCTCACTGCATGAAATGGAACCCATGCCCAACATTGCTTAGATGGCCAAGAACCTGAGCTAGGCCATGCACCCAGGAGAAAAACAAATACTATTGTTCTTCTAAAGGAACATAGCAATAAAATGACTCCTAATGATATTCTGCTATACCCATAGATCAGTATCACACTCAGCCATCAGCAGAGAAGTTTCCTCCTGCAGGAGATGAGAACTAATCCAGAGACCTACAACTGAGTTCTAAGAATGAGAGACCTTGGAACACTCAGTCCTAAATAAGATGTCTGCATCAAATCCCTCCCCATAGGGGTCAGGGAATGCCGTGGAAGAGGAGACAGAAAGATTGTAAGAGTCTATGGGGATAGAAGACACCAAGGAAACAATGCCTTCCCAACACAACAGGAATGATGCACATACAAACTCACAGAGACAGATAGGGTCCCAGAACTGAGAGGGAAGTGGACACAAGCCCCATCCTTAACCCAGAAGCTATCTCCAAGTGTCAGCCACTCTCAAAGGAAAAACTATTTGTTTGGTTTTTTTGCCAATGGTATACAAACCACACTTCAGGGCAGGCCCCATGCCCAGCAAATAGACGGCCAACCCAAAACGAACTCAATAGTATTTTTGGAGATCATTTTTTGTCTTATAGTTCTTTAGGCATTTTTTTTTTACCATATTGATCTTTTGCTTACATATTATGGTTTCTGATTTTGTTTTCTAAAACATATGAAATTATACTTCCTTTTATATTTGCACTTCTCTATTGATTAATAATAGGGGACATTTTTTTCCAAATATTTGTTGGTCGTTTCTGTGTCTTCTTGGGAGAAATGTCTATTCGTATCCTTTGCCCACTTTTTAATTGGTTCATTTGATATCTTTCTATAAAGTTGAGTTCCTGAAACATACAGAGACGGCCAACCAAAATAGTGGAAACACATGAACTGTGGACCAATAGCTGTGGAGCCTCCATGGTATTGGTCTAGGCCCTCTGGATAGGCGAGACAGTTGTTTAGCTTGAACTGTTTAGGGGTCCCCCAGGCAGTGGGATCAGGATCCATCCCCAGTGCATGAGCTGGCTTTTTGGAGCCCAGTGCCTATGGTGGGACACCTTGTGCAGCCTTGGCACAGAGAGGAGGGGCTTGGACCTGCCTCAACTCAATGTACCAGGCTCTGCTGACTCCCTATGGGAGATGGGTTGGGGGAAAGGCTGGGGGGCAGGAGGAGGGAGGAGAGGGGGATCTGTGGTTGGTATGTAAAAGGAATAGAAAATTTAATAAAATAAATAAAAAAAGAAAAAAGTTGAGTTTGTGATATATTTTGAATATTAACCAATTATCAGGTGTATGTATTACAATTTTTTTCTTAATTTATGGTTTTTCCCTTAACTCTCTTGATTTTTTAGTTTATTTTGCTGTGCAGAAGCAGTTTTAGTTAATGTGATTATATTTGCATTTTTTTATTATTGAGAGTAGAATCTAAGAAAATCATTGCTCAGACAAATACCATGTAATTTTCTAAATGTTTTCTTCTAGTAGTTTTACAGTTTCAGATTTTAAGTTTATCTTTAATCCATGTGGAATTTATTTTAGTGTATGGTGTTAGATAATGGTCCAATTTCATTGTGCATATGGACAAGTAGTCTTCTCATTTTGCATTTTTGGCACCTTTGCTAAAATCCCTTAGCTCCGTATGCTCTTTTTTTCTGATCCATTTGTTGATGAGTCCTTTTGCATGCCACTGTCACACTGTTTAATTACTATTGCTTTGTGCTACAGCTTACAATACGGTAGTGTGATTGATGCTTCAGCTTTGTTGTTTTTGCTCATGACTTTTTTTTTGATATTCAGCATGTTTGTGGTTTTCTGGAACTTTAGAATACTTTTTCATTGGTCTATAAAAAAATAACATTGATATGTTGATAGTGATTACACGAACTTGCATTGGAAAATATGTATATTTTAACAGTATCTTTGTTTCCTTCAACTTAATTTATGAACATTTTGTATAGTTTTCAATGCATAAATATTTCATCTCTATGGTTATGTATATTTTAAACACTTGTGAAATTCTTACAAATGAGATTGTTGTCTTGCTATTTTTTCAGAAATTTTGCTGTTATATAGTATAGAAATAGTACTCATTTTTGACTGTTGAGTTTGTATCCACTACTTTACTGTATTTACTGTTCTAGCTGTTTTGATGAACTCCTTAAGGTTTTCTATATAAGATCATGCTGTCAGCAAAGAGTCAGAGTTTGACTTCATCATTTCTCATTAGGATGCTTTCTATATAGTTCTTCTGCCTAATTGTTTCAGTCAGGACCTTCAATGCTGTATTGAAGAGATGTGGCAGAAATGGGTAGCATTGCCTTGTTCTGAATCTTAGAGGAAATGCTTTCAATTTGTGCCGGTTCAGTATGAGTTTAGCTGTAGTTTTCTCATATGTGGCTTCCAGTGTGTTGATGATAACTCCATTTGCCTTGTATTGCTTTTATGATATTGTGGCACTTCTTTCTACTACACATTTTTTTGAGAGTTTTGATCTTGAAAGTATGTTAAATTTTATCATAATGTTAATATGTTATATGATCACATTATTTTGTACTTTATTCTTTTACACTTAAATAGTTATGCATATGGAACCCTATTTGCAGCGCTCATATAAATCCCTCTTGATCACTGTTCATCGTCTTTTAAAAAGTGCTGCTGAATTCAGTTTTCTAATATATACTATTATGTCCATCTATGGCCATTAAATATATAGGCCTATAGTTTTCTTTTTATAACCCTGTGGCTGAACCATCATGGTAATAATGAAATCATAAAAAGAGAGTATTATGGAATATCTTAGAATTAATAAATATTTTGGTACTAGGATGTACTATAACAAGCTGTAATACACACTAAAATGTGAAGCTTTGGAATTTGAAAAATGTCAGAAGGATTTTTGAAATTCTTGGTAGAACAAATCTATAGGTCTTTGTAAAGACAGCTATTTAAAAATACAGATTAAAAGTTATTTTCATGCAGTTTCACACAAAAATGAGGAACATGCTATTGGAAACTGTAGAAAATGGTCCTTGCTACAAAATGATAGACAACTTAGCTGAACTCTGTTCTGTTGAATACAAAACAAAACTTGTAAGGGAAGAACTTTGGTATTTATTTGAGAAAATTCCTCTTTTTAACATTATTACTGTTTATTAATTAGTCAGTATAAAGGGGTTCATTGTGACTTTTTTTACATGAATGTAATATGCTTTGATTATAATCACCTCCTCTCCATTATCTGAGGGAATTTCTAAGCAAAATACTGAACATACCACCTTTATTTTTCTTACTGCATATAGCAAAATAGGAAAGAAAGAGATACGCTGAAAAGGATTGTTATTAAATAAAAGGGATACAAACATGAATATTTAGAATATCTATATTGTATAAAAAAGCATATTCTATCAAGTATACCATAGATGTGGTTGGACAACTTTCAAAAACACAATTACTACAATAATGAGAAATGTTCCGTAGTTTGGATCTTGGATACTCTTTAAAGCATCCAGGCAGTGGGACCAGATCTTGTGCTCATTGCATGAGTTGGCTGTTTGAAACCTGGGGCCTATGCAGGATTGTTTGGCTTGGCCTGGGAGGAGGGTACTAGACCTACCTGGACTGAGTCTACCAGGTTGACCTCAGTCTGTGGGGAAGGCTTTGCCCTGGAGGAGATGGGAATGGGGGGGGGGGCGTTGGGGGGAAGGTGAGGGGGACGGGAGGGGGGAGAACAAGGGAATCCGTGACTGATATGTAGAACTGAATTGTATTGCAAAATAAATTAAAATAAATTAAAAAAAAAAGAAAAAAAATAAAGCCCTATATCATAAAGACTCAGTCCCCAGTATGATACTAGGGGAAACATTAAGAGATTTAGCATAGTGGAAGGTTATCAGGTCTTGTGGTATGTTATTCCTCATAGCTTGCTCAGCCTGTATCTTAGTTAGGGTTTTTATTGCTGTGAAGAGACACCATGACCACAGCAACTCTTATAAAGATTAAGAAAAACATTTACTCAGAGGTTTAGTCCATTATCGTTATGGCAGGGAGCATGGCCTTTGGGAGTATGGTGGTGTGCCAGCAGACATGGTGCTGGAGAGGTAGCTGAGAGTGCACAGGCAACAGGAAATGGTTTAAGATAGTGGATGGTATCTTGAGCATTTATGAGACCTCAAAGCCCACCCCCACAGTGACACACTTCCTCCAACAAGGCCACACCTCCCAATAGTGCCACTCCTTTTGGGGGCCATTTTCTTTCAAATTGCCGCAGCCTGCTTTCTTACACAACTCAGGACCACCTGCTCAGGGTGGGTAACACACATGTACTGGCTTTTTTTTTTTACAATATAGATATTCTACCTTTTATTTTTGAAACATATAACTTGTTTGTTTGTGATTATTGTTTTTTCGTAAAGGAGCTCACAGCTGAATTTGACTGGAGTCTCAGAGGAGACTTTGAGCCTTTAGAGACACCTGAGGACTGAATTAATGCGTTTTGCATAATGACATGGACTCCTTGGGAGTTGGGGCAGAAAGTTAAGAGTTTGGATCTGGAATATCCTCCAAGTCTCCAAATGATTGAAAACGACAAAAAACATTGGCCTGAGATTGGCACTATTGGAAAACAGTGCTAACCTTAAGGATGAGACATAATGAGGGGTCTTAGGCTCTCTAGAGCCAGGTAGTCAAGGGGAAATGTGGGATGTCTAGTTCTAGTCATCAGATGAGTGGCTTACTCCATCACAATATGCTGCTTTGCTAAAGAACCAAGGCAATTGATCAATCCCCGAGTCACGATCGGAATGTTCCCTTTATAATTTGCTGCTAATACAGGCAGATTAACATAGAATGTGGCTAGTATACCCAGCAATTATAGCACTAGAAAGGCTGCTGAATTAAAAAGAAGAGGACAGAGAAAAGATCAAATGAAGGAAGGCTGTCAGATTTCCAGGGTCCTGTGCCAGTGGCCATGTCAGAGGAGCTGCAGTCTGCAAAGGAACTTATGGAGTTCAATTCACTGAACAGTAAAGTTAAACCGAGAAGAGGCAAAGCTCCTCCCCAGGAGTAGGGGGTTGTCTCCAGAATGCCCCTTACTTCTGCTGTGCTTCCTCCTGCTTGCTGCTGTACTGTCCCTGCTGTATGTGACACTGTGTTGTTACTATATGAAAGGATCCCACCGTATCTAGTACAGTGTGATTGTTTCATGGGAAAATCTCACTCCTCACTGGGCAACTTACTTGCAGATCACAATAAAGATGATTTTTATAAGAGCAATGATGATTAATTGAATCAATGATTTAACGAACTTTCTGAGTCAGCCCAAAAGATACAGGTAGTTTAGGTTATTCTGCCAATTGCTCCAATAAGAGATACAAAAAAGGGCAAAAACTAGGCTGGAACTCACCTTCCCCTTTGTTAGATATGCAGAGGATGAAAATTAAGAACAAGGAAGTCTCATGCATTATAGACCCATGAATTTTGCCTGTGGAAAAACAGGCTAATGATCAAAGAAAGCAATCATGTCCCTACACCCACAGATAGGCCTGAGTTCCTTGGTCATATAGCTTACAGAATTAATCATAGGTTTTGGTATGAAAAAAACAAAGTTGTGAAAGGAAATTAAATGACCCTATTGTAAAGAAAAATAGTTGGTTAGCTAGACCTCTTGTTTAAAGTTTTGTAGGAATCTGCTACATTGAAACCACAAAAAGCTGCTTGTCAGTACAAAAGGAACTGGCTGAAATATCCATGGCTTGCTTAAAACTTTGTTAATCAGTAATAAAAGAATCATTGCTTTGGGGTGAAGATGTTACAGTGGGAAAATTAATACCAAGGAAAATGTTTACTTGTGGGCTTCTAAGAAAAATATGTAACTTGTGATCTTTTTTCTTTTTATTTATTCATTTTTATTATTAATTTTAAAATTTATTTTACATACCAACCACAGTTTCCCATCCCTCCTTTCCTCCCGTTCCCTCCTCCCCCTCCTTTGTACCCCACCCCCATCCACTCCTCAGAAAGGCTAAGGCCTCCCATGGGAGTCAACAAAGCATGGCATATCGGTAACTTGTGATCTTAATGTGATTTCCTCCTGTGTAAAGATTTTCATTTGTTCTTGGAAAATATGTAACTTGTTGTGAGGGAGCCTTTTCTTGCGTAGAAATTTTTGTCTTAGGCGGTATGAAAGGGATAAGAGAAAAATAAGATGGAAAAAAGAGAACAGCAGGAAAGAAGAAAAAGAAGGAAAACAACAGGGTAGAAGAACAGAACAGGGAGCAAACATAGAACAAGCAGCAGAGAGAGAAAAATAAAATGAAGAATTAAGCTTTGCCCCTCAGATAAAGTCCCCGTGTGTGTGTGTGTGTGTGTGTGTGTGTGTGTGTGTGTGTGTGTGTGTGTGTGTGTACAGCAGCAGCAGCAGCAGCAGCAGTAGTAGTAGCAGCGGTAGTGGTGGTAGTAGTAGTAGTAGTATTTTCCCGACTCCATACCTCCTCTCCTGTTTCTCTGACCTGCAGGGAGCTGGTTCTCTTGGCAGTCCTCAAAGCAGGAAATAGGTCAATAGACCTATTCAGCTTTAGCATTCTGAAAAGACAAAATTGAGGGTCTGAAAAGACACTGAGATAAATTAATAAAATGAGGGTTCTAGTACCACCACCAGAGCCCCTCACGTACATGCGCATAAGGTTGAGTGTTGGAGAACCATTACCTCTTTGGTTCTGGATAGTAAGGTCACTAATTTTGTTCCAGAAGACAGGACAGTTTCTCCATGACACAGTTGGCAGGAATGCCACCCAGGGAGTAGACTGACACCCTGATGATTTTGAAAGACAGAGAGAGCATTGAATCCATGATGTCTATTCTGAGATTTAAAAATCGATGGAATTGAGACAGTATGCACATGCCTTTCTGGCTGAGGCAGGGGATCACAGAGTGTTGAAGGCCAGCATGAACCTTATAGTGAGTTCCAAGGCACTCCAGGTTACAGAAAGAGACTTTGTCTCAAAATAAACAAACAAAATGAAGCCCAAATTTATCCTTTTTAGTTTTAATATTTTTCTTGTTTCACATGACCCCCCCCCCTCCTTTAAATTTCTCTCTTATTAAAATAAAATGTCAGGGAAAAGAGAAATTGGAGCCCTTTGAGCAGAGGAAATGATTCCAACCTGCCAGGAGCCAGCAGGGATTAATAAAATAACTCAACATTGTAAGACCTAAGCAGAGATCAGAAGTCAGAACAAAGGACATTTGAAAATGTCCAAATTGAAGTCCATCAGAATCTCTCCTTTTTTTAAATTCTTTTTTAAATTTTATCTTTGAGATTGTAATATAATTACAACATTTCTCCATTCCCTTTCTTCCCTCCAAACCCTCCCATGTACCCCTCTCAGCTCTCTAGTCACTAATTGTTAGTGCGTGCATATATGTTTATTGTTACTAAGTACAACCTGCTCAGTCTGCAGAATGTTTGTTGTATGGATGTTTCCTTTTTCTTTTCTTTCTTTCTTTTTTTTTTTTGTTTTTTGGTTTTTGTTTTTTGGTTTTTTGAGGCAGGGTTTCTCTGTGTAGTTTTGGTTCCTGTCCTGGATCTCACTCTGTAGACCAGGCTGGCCTCGAACTCACAGAGATACGCTTGCCTCTGCCTCCTGAGTGCTGGGATTAAAGGCATGCGCCACCACTGCCCGGCATAAGTATGTTTTCTTGATAGTCTCACAGGAGCATCTATTCATTGGGCTTTTTCTTGTTGTCCCCCTAACCTGCACTTGGTCAACAAGGCTGGAACTGAGAGTGATGAACCTAGAATTTACTTGCAGGCACTTTGATAGCTGTTGGAGTGGCTAGAATCACAGTATGAGGTCCCTCTCAGATGGCATCTAGAGAGGGAGAGAGAAGATATTTAGTAATAATTTGTTGCTTTTTTTTTGGTTAAAACAATAGTGGGCTTGTCTCCCGGAGTTGTAGGTGCTGCAGTGTTGAAAGTGTTGAGCCAAAGTTGTGATGTCTTGTATCTGGACAACATTTTTATTATCAAGAAGAAAATACTTGTGAGGAATAGTCTGAAAAACATCTCATTTGGAATCAAGTGTAAGCCCCTGATCTGTTTTAAAAAATATCAATCATTTTAATCTTTAGTTATACTTTTCTCTTGGCTAAAATTAACCTTTTTTTCTATCAAGATAAGTTGAGGATCCTGATCTCAGGAATCACTTGGACGCGGGAGGAGCCCCTAGCTCCTATCAGGGTTTTTTGGGGGTGGGTGGAGATTAATTTAACAGTTTGCTTGACTAGTGGCCTCATTTGAAAGCATTGAAGACAGTTCCTTCTGTGTTGACTCTCTCTGAAGAATGTACACTGTTTTGAGCCCCTGGTATGGTCTCCATGACTTCCTAAACAAGAGCACAGGGGATTTGCCAGAACTATACAGCTGTTTGCTAGATGCCCCTCAGTCTCGTGAGACCTAGTTGACCATGGAGGGCAAGGGGCAAAATAGTCTCTCTTTGAATCCCTCTATCTACATTTGTATAGGCCAGGTATGGTTATTGAACACCCAGAAGGTCAAGTACACTACTCTGGAACTTTTAACTTTTGTGTAATGTTTAGCTAATGCTTGGGTAAAACCCAAACACTTCAAAACAAAAACTTAGTGATATATATTTTTGGTTTTCTTTTCCTCTGCTTGAAGGGCTCTGATTTCACTTCTTCCCAACTCTTTCCCTACCTTCCTTGTCTCTCATGTCTCTATATAGGCATCAGTCGGAGATTTTCTTTTCTTCCTATACCCAAACTCTCATAAATGGAGCTATTGGTACACTTTTGGCATTCCCTAGGTAGTCTCAATGAGGAGTTAGTGTGTAATTGCCACACCTGACAATTCTACACAGTTTGAAGAAGCCAGATAGATCAGTGTCCCAGTTCCCTAAATGGCAGAGGAAGTAAATAAAATAAGTGATAGAAACTAGGCAGGCAGTTTGGGGAAGCTCACATATGCTTGGAAAGTGTTCTACCCATTGAGCTATATACTGAACCCATATTTCTGAGAGTTTAAGCCATAATGTATGTTATACATTTTACACTGACCCTCAGAGTCTTATGCATATTATCACTTTCCTTGATAATATAATTGAAACTCATAAAAAATAAGTTATTAATTTTCCTACTGTTCCATTTATTGCCAAGGAGCAAAACCAGTATGAAACACAGATATGATCAGTATAAATGGGAAATAATATCTGGACAAAAGGATCCGTTAACTTCTACTATCTTTGGACTCGTGAAGTTGCAGGCAGGTTGAAGGGGAAAGACTTGGAGTAGACAAGTATTGATCCAAAGAGCGTTTGGGTTTACCCAAGCTTTAGCTAAACATTACACAAAAGTTAAAGTTCCAGAGTAGTGTAACCCCTGATAAGGTGATCAGGACCACAGGCATGTGATAAAGCCTTGGCTGAGCTCCACCCAGTACCCACCATTAAGGAGGCCTCTAAGTGGAATGCAGGTATTCATTAAGAGTATGTCCCACATATGAGGAGTCTAGAGACCTCCACTCCAGCTTCTACTGAGACTGTAATGTACTGGCTGTGCAAAAATCTGTCTTAGAAGGGGCAACTTTACTAATGAAGCCTTCCAAACAAAGAATTTACAATTGCCTATGATCGATCTGAAAATTTGGATGTATGAGTTTGACTTAAAACTGAACTATTCAACTTCATTCCTTGATTTCTCAAGGTCTGAATAAAAATAATAAGCTCCCCTCATCATGGATTCTTAAGAACCAGGTTTTTGAAAGGAGCTTGAAGACATAGAAAATAATTTTAGGCGTGCAGTGTGATCACATAATCTAAGTGCACGCGTGTCATAGCTAGTAAGCCCATATGCGCATGTGCAGGGTGGGGTGGGGAATCTATAAAAGCAGGTTCCACTTACACCTCCCCTCTCTTCCTGCATGATCTTTCCATAGGCCTAAGTACCCTCTTCTATTCTCTTCCCTTCATAAACTCTTATAGTGGGATTTGTTGTACCTCGGTAAACAGCGCCACTTAATAACATTGCGCCACTTAATAAATAACAAGGATCAGCCTTGCCTGGAAGACTAAATGTGACCATGAACACTAACTAACCAGTGTCAAGCCAAGGAAAGACATTCTAGAGCTCATCTACATTTATGTTAGAAAACTAACAGGCTTGTAAGCTTCTAAGAGCTTCATATTGTGCTAGTTTTATTTACACAGTACATGACAAGATGTTCGAGGTTATAATAAAGACTATTCCTTAGTAGGCCAGCAGGATTCAAACACTGTTGAGTTATTGAACAACACATGAGCCAAATATCTTAGTTAGGGTTCCTATTGCTGTGACAAAAGACCATGAACAAAAGCAACTTGGGGAGGAAAGGACTTATTTCATCTCACACCCCTCATGTCACAGACCATCACTGAGGAAATCAGGGCAGGAACCTAGAGGCAGGAGCTGATGCAGAAGCCATGGAGGGATGCTCTTTACTGGCTTCTTTCTTAAGGATTGCTGTGTATGCTTGGAAAGAAAATGGCCCCTAAAGGGAGTGGCACTATTAGGAGGTGTGGCCTTGTTGGAGGAAGTGCGTCACTGTGGGGGTGGGCTTTGGGGTCTCTTTTTCTCAAGCTTCCCTCAATGTGACAGTCAGTTGCCTCTTCCTATTGCCTGTGAGTTAAGATGTAGGACTCTCAGCTCCATGATGTCTCTTCACAGCAATAGTAAACCCTCACTAAGACAGAAGTTAGTACCAGGGACTGGGATATTGCTGTGATAGGCTGGACCATGTGTTTGTTTGGAGAAATTTGGACTTTGGTACTTTGGGTTATGAAAGTAGTAGAATGCTTTAAGCACTGCTTAATGGAACATACAAATAGGAGCATGGAAGACAGAGGTACTAAGACTTATTTGAACTGTCGGGGGCTCACTCAAGAGGTTTCAGAAAAAAAAATTAGTATGCTGCCTAGAGATCATTCTTGTGATATTTTGCTTTTGTCTGCCTGAGGCTAAAGTGAAGAATTTCGTTTTAATTTCATTGGCAGAAGAAATCTCAAAACAGCCTAGTATAGACCCTTCGTGTGGATACTAGTGGTAACTCTAATGAAGATTTATAATGAAAAGTAGCAAGCTGAACACGGTAATACCAAAAAGTACATTTTGAGGAGAAAAAGAATACCAGGAAGTAGAATGGCGCTACGTCCTGTGTTCAAGGAGATAAACAGATTAATAAATGGAATAAAGGGAGTGGTGACTTCAGGGCAACATCCCACCCAGTTAAGTTGCCAACTTGTGGAAAGGAGTTAAAGAACACTTTAGAGCCAAGTGTGGTGGTGCACACTTTTAATCCCAGTGCTAGGAAAGCAGAGTTTGAGGCCAGCCTGGTCTAAAGATCAAGTTCAAGGACAGCTAAGCTTAGGTAGTAAAGGAAAACAGAAAGCTGGTGAAGATGTAACTGAACAAGGGGTCATATCCCAGCCCCAGTAAGCAACAGAACCTGGCAGCTTCAGCCATGTAGTTCTGGCTTTAGAG
This sequence comes from Peromyscus californicus insignis, assembly GCF_007827085.1. Taxonomy (NCBI): domain Eukaryota; kingdom Metazoa; phylum Chordata; class Mammalia; order Rodentia; family Cricetidae; genus Peromyscus; species Peromyscus californicus. Next base: position 14,811,612 of record NW_026294391.1, read on the forward strand.
GTAAGGATAGAAGAAACAGGTTATAGAAGTTGCCTCCACACTTAAGGATAGCTGCTGAGGCCAGACATGTGTCAGGGGTGTCCCTGTCTAGTAGAGAGGCCATTGTGTGAAGCTGTGAAGTTGCAGCCCGGATTGCCTTGGAGAACCCAAGAAGTTAGAGATGCCAGAGTCCTAGGATACCTGCTGAGGAGAGCTGCTAACAGGGAGTGGAACCAGCCCATGAGAAAGGAGTGTGTTGCAGTCAACAAAACTGAATGGATTTGGAGATGTGGAGAGCAGTTTGGCATCACACATGGAGATGCAGAGTTTGGAGTTTGCCCAGCTGGTTTTCAGTCTAGCTTTCATCCAACATTTCCTCCTTATGCTCCCTTCCCTGTGTTTTGGAATGGTAATATATATCCTGTGCCATTATATGTTGGAAGTCTGTGATCTGCTTTTTGATTTTGATTTTTACATGGGGATTACAGTTAAGAGATTTCCATGCATCTCAGAAGAGACTTTTGAACTTTGGATGTTTAAACACTGTTGAAACTGTAATACACTATGGGGAATTTTGAAATGTGACTGAATGCATTTTGATATGGCTATAAGCCTTTGGGAGTCAGGGAGTGGAATGTGGTTTGAAAGAAAATGGCCCCTGCTGTGGGATGTTCTGTATGTCAAATGTGTTGCTGATTAGTCAATAATTAAAACACTGATTGGCCATTGGCTAGGCAGGAAGTGTAGGCGGGACAAGGAGGAGAATAAAGCTGGGAAGTGGAAGGCTGAGTCAGAGAGACACTGCCAGCCGCCAAGATGAGAAACAGCATGTTAAGATGCCGGTAAGCCACGAGTCATGTGGCAAGGTATAGATTTATAAAAATGGATTAATTTAAGCTGAAAGAACAGTTAGCAAGAAGCCTGCCATGGTCATACAGTTTGAAACCAATACAAGTCTCTGTGTTTACTTGGTCGGGTCTGACGGCTGTGGGACTGGCAGGTGAGAGAGATTTGCCCTGACTGTGGGCCAGGCAGGAAAACTCTACCTACAAATGGCGTCCAACGTGGTGGCAAGAGTTTCCACCTAAAAACCTGAGAAAAGATTCTAAAACGGAGCTAAAAACAGTTCCTAATTGTCTCTCTCAAATGAGCGGCAGCTGCTGGTTTGAGCTACTGGTGGGTTCCTAGCGTGCGTGCTCGACCTGCCTATGGCGGGAATGAGGCCTTTGCAAGTGGCACTTTGAGCTGCATAGTGGATTTAGCCTTTGCTGGTGCAGAGCAAAAGGGGAGGTTTCTGGGCTACACGCTGCTTGGCTAAAAGCATAGACCCCCGATAGCTCCCAGAGCTGGCGGTAAACCATGGCTATGTTGGGAAGCTGAGGTGGGTGGATCCAGCAGCCACAGCTGCTGCAGTTTAAGGCAATAGATTCACAATAAGACAGATTCAGATGTAATAGTTTACAATGTGTGTAAAAGATACGTAGGCTTGAAAGAGACAAAAAAGATGATATATAGAGTTATAGAAATAAATACATAGTTTTAAAAAATAAAGTCTTTAAAGAGACAGTAAAGGTAGTATAAAAAATAAGCCACGTAAAAATGGATATTACACAGAGAATCTGCATTGTGTTGTCTTTGGGACTTTTAACTGCAGAAAAATATTTGATTGTAAAAGCTGTTGAGTTATGCCAAAATGTATATTTTAAAGGTGCCTTGACTTCAAAATTTGGATATAAGGATATGTTACTTTGGAAAGGAGACTCTGCTTTTGTTCCCACAGAAAGCCAAAGGCTATGGATTTGTTCCAGATTAAGATACATCAGGTTTGACCAGCCAAGACCCCCTGAAAGGTCTCCGATGACACCATGGCCCAGATGATCCAACATCCAGAATGGTTTGAAGGCAACTGGCTCAGACGATACACCCTCATGGACTTTTCCATGATCCTAAAATTTTCTTTGTATCCCCATAAGATACAGCGCCCCCCTCCAGCAGGAAGTAGTAAGAGAAGCTACGCCCAAATTCCCAAATTATATGTAATTTTACTTTGTTAAGGTTAAAACCTTCCTTTTTTTTTTTAAAAAAAAGAGGGGAAGTGCTGTGGGATGTTCTGTATGTCAAATGTGTTGCTGATTAGTCAATAATTAAAACACTGATTGGCCATTGGCTAGGCAGGAAGTGTAGGCGGGACAAGGAGGAGAATAAAGCTGGGAAGTGGAAGGCTGAGTCAGAGAGACACTGCCAGCCGCCAAGATGAGAAACAGCATGTTAAGATGCCGGTAAGCCACGAGTCATGTGGCAAGGTATAGATTTATAAAAATGGATTAATTTAAGCTGAAAGAACAGTTAGCAAGAAGCCTGCCATGGTCATACAGTTTGAAACCAATACAAGTCTCTGTGTTTACTTGGTCGGGTCTGACGGCTGTGGGACTGGCAGGTGAGAGAGATTTGCCCTGACTGTGGGCCAGGCAGGAAAACTCTACCTACAGGCCCCCAAAGGGAGTGGCACTATTAGAGGTGTGGCCTTGTTGGAGGAAGTGTGTCACTGTGGGGGCAGGCTTTGAGGTCTCTTTTTCTCAAGCTTCCCTCAGTGTGACAATCAGTTGCCTCTTCCTATTGCCTGTGAGTCAAGATGTAGGACTCTCAGCTCCAGAACCATGTCTGCCTGCTCGCCACCATGCTCCTCTTGATGATCATAATAGACTGAAGCTCTGAAACTGTAAGTGAGCTACCTCAAGTGTTTTCATTTATAAGAGTTGCCATGGTCATGGTGTCTCTTCACAGCAATAGTAAACCTTAACTAAGACAATTGCTCAACCTGCTTTCTTATACAACTCAGGACTACCTTGCTGTGGGATGGTCTGTATGGCAAATGTGTTGCTCTGATTGGTTGGTAAATAAATCACTGATTGGCCATTGGCTAGGCAGGAAGTATAGGCGGGACAAGGAGGAGAAGAGAGCTGGGAAGTGGAAGGCTGAGGAGGAGACACTGCCAGCCGCCATCAGGACAAGGAAGATGTAAAGTACCGGTAAGCCACAAGCCACGTGGCAAGGTATAGATTAATAGAAATGGATTAATTTAAGCTGTAAGAACAGTTAACAAGAAGCCTGCCACGGCCATACAGTTTGAAACCAATATAAGTGTCTGTGTTTACTTGATCGGGTTTGAGCAGCTTGGGACTGGCGGGTGAGAGAGATTTGTCCTGACTGTGGGCCAGGCAGGAAAACTCTAGCAACAAATGGCGCCCAACGTGGGGCAGGAGTTTCCACCTAAAAACTGAGAAAAACGATTCTAAAACGGAGCTAAAAACAGCTTCCTAATTGTCTGTCTCAAATGAGCGGCAGCTGCCGGTTTGAGCTACTGGCGGGTTCCTAGCGTGTGCGCTCAACCTGCCGCCGTATGGCGGGAGTGAGGCCTCTGCAAGTGGCACATTAAGCTACATTGTGGATTTAGCCTTTGCTAGTACAAAACAAAAAAAGAGGTTTCTGGGCTACATGCTGCTTGGATAAAAGCATAGACCCACTGGCGGTAAGCATACCGCCGCCATGTTGGGAAGCTGAGGTGGGCGGAGCCAGCAGCCACAGCAGCTGCAGCTTAAAGCAATAGATTCACAATAAGACAGATTCAGATGTAATAGTTTAAAATGTGTGTAAAATATACGTAGGCTTGAAAGAGACAAAAAAAAAAAGGTGATATATACAGTATAGAAACAAATACATGGTTTTAAAAAATAAAGTCTTTAAAGAGACAGTAAAATTAATATAAAAAATAAGCCACGTAGAGATGACTATTACACAGAGAGTCTGGATTGTGTTGTCTTTGGGATTCTTAACTACAGAGAGATGTTTGATTGTAAAGGAAGCTGAGTTAAACCAGTACGTATATTTTAAAGATACTTTGACTTCAAAATTTGGATGTAAGGATATGTTGCTTTGGAAAAGAGTCTCTTTTGTTTCCACAGAAAGCAAGAGGCTATGGATTTGTTCCAGAGTAAGATACATCAGGTTTGACCAGCCAAGACCCCCTGAAAGGTCTCCGATGACACCATGGCCCAGATGATCCAACATCCAAAACCGTTTCAAGACAACTGGCTCAGATGATACAGCCTCACGGACTACTCCATGATCCTAAAATTTTCTTTGTTTCCCCAGAAGATACAGCGCCCCCCTCCAGCAGGAAGTAGTAAGAAAAGCTACGCCCAAATTCCCAAATATACCAAGCTGACTTTGGAGATGTGTAAAGGTTAAAACCTTCCTTTTTAAGAAAAGAAAAGGGAAGTGCTGTGGGATGGTCTGTATGGCAAATGTGTTGCTCTGATTGGTTGGTAAATAAATCACTGATTGGCCATTGGCTAGGCAGGAAGTATAGGCGGGACAAGGAGGAGAAGAGAGCTGGGAAGTGGAAGGCTGAGGAGGAGACACTGCCAGCCGCCATCAGGACAAGGAAGATGTAAAGTACCGGTAAGCCACAAGCCACGTGGCAAGGTATAGATTAATAGAAATGGATTAATTTAAGCTGTAAGAACAGTTAACAAGAAGCCTGCCACGGCCATACAGTTTGAAACCAATATAAGTGTCTGTGTTTACTTGATCGGGTTTGAGCAGCTTGGGACTGGCGGGTGAGAGAGATTTGTCCTGACTGTGGGCCAGGCAGGAAAACTCTAGCAACACTACCTGCCTTGGGTTAGGCCCTTCTACATCTATCATCAAGCAAGAAAATGCCCCACAGGCTTGCCTACAAGCCAATCTTAAGGAGGCATTTTCTCAATTGAGCCTCCATCTTCTCAGATGACCCTAACCTGTGTCATGTTTGAATAAAAACTAGGCAGCACAGTGAAGAAATTGATGCTTACCTATTGGGTTTCTGAAGTTGAAGTAGTATCATTAATGATTTCAGCAAAGGTCAGGAAATGATCACTCACAAAAATTTCTCTTGCAAGAGAAGTCTTCACACTGTGCATGGTCAGAGGGATGGTGATGCTGTTTCAAAATTATGCTAAGTTAATCAGAATCTGCCTTGTTTTATAGTCCTCAACTTAATTAGCAAAGTGCAGCATGCTCAACAACAGGGAATGATTTGAATATTTAGAAATATCTTACACTGTTTCAATGTGCATGCTATACTGGAAGAAGGCAAGTAAAGACTTTTTGTGAAAGAAATAGTACATCAAATGTGTCCACACAGTACTAAGAGTTTTGGGAGGCATTGTCTAAAATTGGTACTAACCAACTAGAAACACTTTCTAGGGGCAGAGATTTTGGGTGAAATTAAAAGCTCTGTAAAGCAGGAGCAAGTATAAGATAAGAGAATTCCTCAAATATCCCAACATCAGGTTCCACACCACTTTTCTTAAACGCTTCAATTGCGCTCTCTGCCATGGTTAATTTTGATTGGATCCAGGATCATCTGTGAGACACATTTCATGATATTTTGGGGAAATGTCAACTAAAGAGGGAATATTCTCCCAGGAAGTGGGTAATACCAGAAGGTATTAACCACCTTCTGGCTGCAGCGCAGGTGTAAAAAGGCCTGAGGGAAAACTGGTGTTGCCTCTGCCTGCCAACCTTCACTTCCTGCTTGGGAATGTACCTACTCTGTTACAGCTCCTACTGCCTCTGCTGTTACTGTTCTTTGCTGCCTTAGAACCCAGTTTCTTCAGACCTTTATCATGGACTGAAGACCAGAAACTTCAGAAATCCTCTAGGTCTTCAGCATCAGATTGGGAATGCTGAGGCATCTAGCTCCGTGGATCAAATAGCTACCAGGCTCTTAGCCTCTCTGGTAGGCAGACAGCCATTGTTGGACCAACCAGCCTATATTGTGTAAACCAATCTAATATAGCCCCTTTACAATATTATATTATCAGTTCTGTTCCTCTAGAGCAGTGGTTCTCAACCTGTGGGGCGTGACCCCTTTGCAAACCTCTATCTCCAAAAATATTTACATTATGATTCATAACAGTAGCAAAATTACAGTTGTGAAATAGCAACGAAAATATTTTTATGGTTAGAGGTCACCACAACATGAGGAACTGTATTAAAGAGTCACAACATTAGGAAGGTTGAGAACCACTGCTCTAGAGAACTCTGTTACACCCTTCTTAGTTGGCAGTGGTGAGGTGACAATCTTTTTGTAGACATTTTTCTCCTACTATATTAAAATTCAGTTGTAGTAATACATAGAATTTAGATTTTTAAAGCTAGTGCAACTGAGTTACCATAAAAGTCCATGGTCAGAGGAATTGCAACTTATGGTATTCATTGACTAAGTAATTAGAAGTTTGTATGCAGAGTCGGGTGATATGTCAAATTTAGGGCAGTGAGAACTACCTGAGAAAGCATATAAATGAATTAGACAGTATGGAAGTTAAATATGTTATTTAGTGGAAAACCAGAAAAGATTGATCTTCATTTCTTTCTTTTCCATTTCATATGACTGACGATGCTCATATCTTGACATTTGAAGTATATCTTTTCATCAGCTATGATGTGGATAGTATGCTATTAGTCTAAATGGCAGTGGAATAAAATATGATGTATATCTTCTTGTGAGTCAATAAAAATATCTCCTATATACACATACCTACCCTATGGGCAAAGCAACAGGGCCACCTTATGGAAAATGTACTAGAAACTTCAAATTGATGATTAATATCAGGCCTGTCATCATAGATGGAGAAGGAATCCAATCCATCCCTAGGGACTGTTGGTAGTAAACAGTTGTCAGGGTAAGACAAGTAATTTTCTTCAGGGGTGCAACCGCTGATCAGTTGCCTTTGCTCCAATAACTAATCTACCAATGGTCAGGCAAGAAACTAATTAAACTCAGTGGGTCACACATAAAAAGAAGATAGGAAAATAGGGAAAGACATGTTGGAAAGAAAGGGTCCAATGAGAGACAGAGGAAGACGAGAGAGGGGAGAGGAGTGAAAATGACTAAACTTTATTATCTAAATATATAAAACTGTCAAACAACAACAAAAATTATTAAGTAATTGCCATGACCCCAGATGGCTCATCTAAGATGTGTTGTCCAGGCTGGAGTTAATTTGTATCTGCCAAATAGCTAGATATGCCTCATCTTTGTTTACAAAGATGTTGAACCAAATATGCTGCTTGAAGGTGATGTGGATCCCCAAGAGGCTGTAATATGCCTGAGAATTAGGTCCATTTGTGTATGGTTTCAAATCAAGGACTGTTATAAAATGTGGTATTCTCAAGTAACCTGCCTAGGAAACAAATACATATTTTCAGTCTGGATCATGTAACCTATGTTTGTAGGACATGTGAGGATTGCTGAGCCAAATATAGTATACATTATGATAACATAATTGTAGATGAATTTCTAAATGGTCTTATTAGATAAAAAAAAAACATGGAGCCAAATATAGGGGTGAAAGCCTTAGAGAAAGATAAGGGAAATAGGGAAAGCCACAGCTAACCTTACCTCACCAACTTGGCAGCTTCCAAATGTAAGTTACTTCCTGTCTACCCACGCCTTACATGCCTTGGTGTTCTGCTCTCTTTTTGGTTCTCTTAGCCCAGCTACCTCACTTCCTCTTCCTACACAGCTCTGTCAATTTCTGTCTCTCTGTACAGACCTCCAGACCTCTACAGTTGGTACTGAGATTAAAGGGGTGTGTCACTACGCTTGGCTCTGTTCCCTAGTGTGGCCTTGAACACACAGAGATTCTGCCTGCTAAGTGATAGGATTAAGGGTGTGTGCTACCGCTGCCTAACTTATTTGTTTACTTAAAATGGCTTGCTATTTCCTCTGCTCTCCAGGCAAACTTTATTTATTAACGCACAAATAAAATATCACCACATTTCAGCACAAATAAAATATCACCACACATAATAGTTTAAAAATAAGCTCATTAGAGGCATAGTTGTTTTCTTCAAGTGGTTCACCTCTACAGGGGTCTCTGTATTATTCCCAGGTTGTCTGGTAGCCCAACTCTATAACCAAGTCATTTTACATAGCACATGAATCAGTGAAAATAAAACTGTACTCCTCGTCTAGGGTGGCTTTGATAAGAAACCATACTGTAGAAAACTCTGCTCATTATGCTGAGCATCCCTTTCACAGTGTAGTGAGAGACAGGTAATTCTCAACTGTAATGGCAGCTTCACTCCATCCCAGCCTAACAGACATTACCCAGAAACAGCTACCAGCGAATCTGTTACATTCATGGCCCAGTAATGTCTTCTCTAGGCCCCTGTGCAGTAACTAGAGATAACAACTTATTGGGTAATGTGACTAGAAAACAGAAGGGAATTCTTGACACTTCATAAAATCGGAAGACCCTGGTCCCCCTGCATTGTACTCACTCTTGTATGTGCCATTTTAACCTTACTGCAGAATATTGTTGAGTGGCCCCAATTCATGTGGCTCCTCTTCTTATCCCTATAACACAGTTTGAAATTCTGGCCATAAAATTTCCCTCACAAGGACGGGTCCTTTATTTATTGTCAATCAAGACACTATAATAGACCAAGAGGTTTCTGAAATGGCAATTAACCTGACTTTGGGAGTATGTGAATCCAAGAGCCTCTGACCTGTGGCACTCAATGCCTGACATCGACTCCAATAAGTGAATTTATCTCCAATCAAATTATTGACACTTGTAACTCAAATGCAGAGTTTTTTCATGGCCCTTCTTTGAAGAGGTCAAGAGCTCCTCCAGGGCATCTTGTCAATACAGTAGCCTTTCTGCTAACCTGGCAAATGTGTGGCATCAAGATTCCATGATGAGGAACATGAGAGCTCCCTGTCAATACCACAAGACTCTGGGGTTGTTATTTCTTTCAGGGGGAAACACAGAAACTTTGGCAGTCTTTTCTGAAATGAGACCCCATGGTTCTTCTGGGGTTGTGCTCAGGCCTCAGCTGTAGGTCTGTCTATAGGTCCACCTTAATTTCTAAAGAATACCATTGCTATGTTTGGCATTATCAAGTGACATTTAATGTGAACATCTCACCCTACTGTACTCTGACCGATCAAGCTTCTGCTGTCAGGTGAGTAAGGACACCACTATGTATCCTTTGCTTGTTTGTTTTGGCTCCTTTGAGACTATCCTACTACACTTTAACCTTTGAGAGCTTGATTATGATACTTTCCAATAGATTTGATTGAATCATATTTAACAGGTTAAATTTCACTTTCCTGTATTTGGATGTTTGAATCATTCTCTAGGTTTGCAAAATGTTCTATTACTTCTCTAAATAAGCTTTTTATCCCCTTTGGCACTGCCAGGTCCTTCTTGAACCCTCGAAACCCAAATACTTGCTTTTTATAAAGTGGCCCCAAACTTCCTATAAGCTTTTTTCATAATTACTCATTATTTTTATTTTTATATCTTCCAATTATACGTGTTCCATTTTAATGAGTATTTCCTCTTTTATTGATAAATTGCAGCTTTATTTTTCTTGTCTTTTTATTAAAATTAAAAAAAACTTTGAAAACAGAAGTATATGTGTGGAATAATGTGGCCAGTTGTTATTTTGTATTTCAAGAAATTTAAAATGAAGATCAAATTTCAGCTTAATTCTTTTGGGTTTCTCTTTTGTTTTCCATTGTTTTACTTTAAAATTTTATATTGATTGATGGGATTTAGCATGTTGTTTCCATATACTCATACAACATGCATTGATTCTTTTCAATCAACCTTCTTTCATGCTCAGCCTCTATGACCTTCACCTTCCATACACTTCCCAATCTGTAGTAATCACTTGTCTTCAGCTCTCACATATGAGAAAATACATGTCACATTCATTTTTTTGTGTCTGCCTTATTTCTTTTAAAGTAATGTCTTCTAGTTGAATTCAGTTTATTGCAAATGAAAGGATGTTGTACTTCTTTAAGGTGAAATACTCCAGTGAGTATGCAGATAATGTTTTCCTTTTCTTTTTTTCCTCGTCTTTTAAACTAGAAATTTATTTAAACAAGATATTTAACCCTAAGGGAAAACTAGGTAGGCTTTGTCATTTAGAGCAACTTACTTCTACTAAAGACAGATTATCCTACATGTAACAGGAAAGTAGAAAAAGTTATCAAATTATCTTTGATTTTATCATGAAAAATAGTAAACATCTTTGATTTAATAAAGTATGCCATGGTGTTATGTTTTAAATTTTTTTTTAGTTATATTATCTATGGATCAAGGTGGCAATTAGTGGAGTTGGAGAGACAGCTCAGCTGTTAAGGACACTTGTTCTTCTTGCAGAAGACCCAGGTTCAATTCCTAGCACTCACATGGCAGCTCACAGCTGTCCATACTCCAGTTCCAGGAGATCCAATACCCTATTCTGACCTCACGGACACCAGGCCTACATGTGGTACATAGGTATGCATGCAAGCAAAACAGTCACATACATGAAGTAAAATAAAGTAAATAACACTAAAAACTTAAAAAGGACAGCTCTATGCACTGTAACAAATATATATTATTTAATGCAAAGGAGTGGGTTGGGTGACAATTACTTAATTGTTCCTGCGACAGTGACTGAAATTTCGATTTTTTCCAAAGTAGAAAAGGTTTTGGTAAACCATAAAGTATAGAAATGGAAAAATAACTGTGTGCAAATGAAGTAATAGATCGATCAATTAAGCAACAACAGAATCCAACTGATGTCTCAGGTGAAACTTGGTGCAATAAAACAGTGATATCTCTTAGCAAAATTATACCCAATGCCTAGAATAGCCAAGCTATGCTTTTCAACACTGCTTCTGCTTTTGCAGTCTGAGTGGACACTTTCAAATCTATGTGTCATCTCAGGGAAATGTTACTACCATATTATAAGATAATGAAATGTTAATGGCAGAGCAAAACGTTAGTGTAAGGACTAATGTTTTTCGGTTATGTCTACTATAAATAATATTATTGGGAAAGAATTTGTGGGAACTGCTCCCAACTGGGCTATCAGACCTTGTGGCACACAACTTTCAGCAGATACATCATTATACAAATGTAAATTTTGATGATATTTAGAAAGGGTCTTTATTATAATGAAAAAGTATTATGGTAACAGGCCCAACATAACGCAGTGTGTTACATACAAATGAACTCTTTCCTTCACTTTGTGTTCAGAAAGCTATGAAAAATAGAAAAAAACAAACTTAGCAGGTTCCTGATCAAATGAAAGAACTAGGCATCAAATGGTGGGCCCAACCTGGCCTGTGAACCTCTCCACCCTGAGGCAAGAAAGAATATGTCAGATTTTAAAGGCATATGAAACTAAATTACATTACTTACTGTGGCCAGTACTTATCTATCAGAAGCCAGATTTCTCATTGTAAAAAAGAAAGAGAAAAAAAGGAAGCGGTTACAAGTAATCAAGGAAGAAAACTAAACTATTTTTCTTCAGTGCCGCTAGAGATAGGAAGGTGAAAGCAAGAGGCCACTTAAGATGGCTATCTGGAGATGCCGAGCGCAAACATTCTCCTCCAAACTGAAGGGAAATAGTAAAAAGTCTATTGTTAAGTTTTAAGGCCAGTTACGGTGGACCTCAGCAATAGAGAAAATGGCGCCATGTATGATTCAGAGACCTGACAAGAGGACAGGAAAAGACAAAATCCCTTCTGACCACAGGACAGGAAAAGACCCACAATCCCTCCCTTACTGCAGTCTCCCCAGGCAGGTTCATGGGTGGAGATACTGGCAATTGTAGCAACTGGAAAGTTTCAAATTGCTCACAAGGCTGAATCCCACTTAGAGAAATAACTTAGAGAAATTTCCATAGCTTCAAAAAAAGTTTTCAGAATGTCCCCGCCAGGAACCATCCAAAGGGAGCTATTGCCTGATCTGGAATATTCTAGGAGCCAAAGATTCTTGCATAATTATATTCCTCTTTAGGACCCTAGAAAATGATTGTTATTTAAGAAAAATCTCAGGAGTTCTAAGAATGCTGATAATCAGTTAACTTATTAGAAAGACAATGTCGCCAGAGGTGGTGGCACACGCCTTTAATCCCAGCACTTGGGAGGCAGAGGCAGGTGGATCTCTCTGAGTTTGAAGCCAGCCTGGGCTACAGAGTGAGTTCCAGGACAGCCAGGGCTACACAGTGAAACTCTGTCTCAAAATAAAAACAAAAATAACAACAAAAAAGAAGAAGAAGAAGAAGAAGAAGAAGAAGAAGAAGAAGAAGAAGAAGAAGAAGAAGAAGAAGAAGAAGAAAGAATGAAAGACAATGTAGGGTATGAGTGAGAAAATAGGCTAAGATAAAGAGATTTAAAAAAAAGAAATAGAGTTTAGCAAGTCAAACGAAAAACATAATTGAAAGCTCAAACGGTTTAAAGAAGTAAATGAAAGAATATGTGTTGTGTGATATTTTATTTGTGTTCTGACAAATAAAGCTTGCTTGGAGATAAGAGAGCAGAGCTAGCCGCTAGTTAACCATAGAGGCCAGACAGTGCTGGCACACACCTTTAATCCCAGCACTTGGGAGAAGGAAGCAGGAAGATCAGGGCTTCAAGGCCACCCTGGGGTACACAAGATTGAACCAGTCTAAAAGAGAAACAGAGCTGGGCAGTGATAGCTCACATCTTAGATCCCAGCACATGGAAGGCTCATGCCTTTAATCCCAGCATTGGGAGGTAGAGACAAATATAAGGCGGGTAGAAACAGGATCTCACCATACAGTCTGAGGATTCCTGGAGGTAAGAAGTCTCTCTAGTGGCTGGCTGATCTGCTTCTCTGATCTTCCAGCTTTTACCCTCAATATCTGACTCCAGGTTTTCATTGTTAAGACTAATCAGGATCACTCTTCAAATATGGGAATGCATAGACCTTTTGAAATATCATTGTGGAGGGACCCCAAAACACCTTGACAGGCTTAGGGGCCCAGACCTAGCTTCTGTGACAGGCTTACTGGCAGGCAATACCCAGATCCAGAAAAAGCCATAAGCTGACACCACCCAGGGATCCACCCAGGGATGAGGAAATATCTAACATCCCAAACATTCCAACCAGTAGATAAGGTGGCCAGATGTCCCGGAGTCTAGCACACACCTGTTTTTGTTTTATAGATACCCCTAGACAACTGTCAGCCAATCAGGGTCCTGAAACCTGGAAATCCCCTCACCCCAACCTCTGCTATGATAAAAACCCTACCCTGCCTGGGCTCAGGGCTCTCTGCTCACCACTTCCTTAGACAGATGGAGGGACCAAGCCCTGGAGCTTGAAATAAAGGCTCTTTGCTTTTACATACAGGATTCAGTCTCTGTGGTGGTCTTTTGGGAGTCCCTGTGATCTGGGCATAACACTCATAGCACATGAAAAACTGTAAAGAATGAAGAAAGTATTCAAAAATCTGTGGAAAACGATTCAGTGAACAAATACCCTCATTTGTGGACAGTGGAGGAGGAAAAAGAAGGTATAGACATAGAAGTCTATGCAGTGAAATGGCAGCTGAAAATATTCATAATCGAGGGAAAGATTTAGATCTCCATATACAAGAGCCTATCAGGACTGGGTATAGACATAAACAGAATCTGACTACATGTTATAGTCATAGGGCAGGGCATGGTGGTACACACTGTTAGGGAATGTTAACATTCAGACCTACCCCCTGGGGACCCGCCCAGCATCCTGACCACATCATCTTAAGTAAAGTCCTTTTCTCTCTTCTTCTTTCCTCTCTCCCTCTCTCTCTATCCACAAGGCTGCACACATCTCTGCTTTCTCTCTTTCCCTTTCTTTCTCTCTCTTCCCTCTTCCCTCCCCCGTTAGTAATAAAGCTTTCCACGTAGATGCTGTATCTGCATGGTGTACCTTTCCACCATGCCATGCCACCATCTGCCATGTCTGCATGGCGTGTCTCCCTCACCTGCTGTAGGGTACCTTGGCTCAAACCCACCTGCCCTTTTACAACACACACCTTTGGTTCCAGCACTCAGGAGGGATATATAGTGAGACCTTTTCTTGAAAAGAAATGACAAAGAAATAGGTTGTTCACCATAACTAGATAGTAAGAATCTATTGCTGAAGACATCACTCAGTTTGAATGCAGGACATAGAGAAATGAACCTCAAGTGACCAAGAAATGTTCTCCCTACAAACTAGCATTCATTGCACTGGAATGTGCTATGCAGACTGCTGGGGGAGAAAAGACTTTACTCAGCACTGAACATTGCATACTGCAATAATGGTCTGCCAGGCAAGGTGTACCCAGTGGTACAATAATGCCTAGACAACTTATAAGGGTATTCAACTGATCTTTTATTGAACTTGAGGTTTATTGCACAGTAGAAAATTCATGCATGCCTGCTACTTTAAAAATGGTCAAAACCCATGGCTGGGGAAGTCATTGGCCCTAGTGAAGAACTTGTTGATGTTTTTTCTAACTTGTTGTGTTATCAAACTGCCTTCTGAATACATATGTGTATATCAATAGATTAGTGCTGCTCCCAACCTTGGTCAGAGTGTTAATCCCACCTGTCAAGAATAAGACCACTACCACAGTTTAAAGCCAAAATTGAAGCAAGCTTTAATTAAATACTGGACAGGTTGATGGACTCTGGCCAGGTCCATCTCTGGGTTCTAGGAAATGGCCAGGAGTCATGCCTTGCAGAGGTTTAAATAGGCAATCCCACAAAGCCACCATATTTCTCATCAGGTCCAATCCGAGGCAAGCATATATCCTGACGTATTTCCTGCCTATGTACCCACCCCCACATGCCTACATCCAATAGGGGAGCGCATACATCCTGATGTATTTCCTGCCCATGTACCTCCTGCCCACAGGTGATCAAGTACATCCAGTGCAGGTGCAGATGGATCAAACAAACTTGTTTAGGGGAGTGAAAACATAAATAGCCTCCAACATTTGACTTTGGTTTTCACAAGAGAAACAAGAGGCACTTCTTATGCTAGGTGGGTGGTGATTAATGTAGAGATGTATTACTGTTCAAAGTGCTGAGAAAAAGTGACTGTGATGACTCAACAATAGATGAGACAACAATATCACCCCCCCCCCCCGGAAAAAACCCTCAAGGGACATCAAGGAAGATGGGGTGGAAAGAATGCAAGAGCCAGAGGACTGGGAAGAGTGCTGTGAAATAACGTCCTCTGGGCATGACATAGCTGTTGGACAAGACCTACTCAGGATCGAGCCAGTTAAGTATTCTAGCATACATGAACATATGGAGATATCACACAGAACCTCATTAGTATGTACATTTAATAGTTATTAATAAACAAGAAAAGGATGAGAAGATGAGCAAGCATGAATAGGAAGGGCCTATGGGCCAAATAGTATGGCCCAGACCTATTAGGGAGGTTGGGCATGAATGTGGGATAAGATAGGAGGTTAAAAAAGATTTAAAATAGTATGTTACACCTCAAGAATTAGGAAGTAAGTTTTCTTTAGCAGAAGAAAGAAAAGTAAGAGCAGAGAAGACTCAGACAAATTAACACTGGAGAAACACAGAACAGGAAGACTAAATGAACTTTCTTTCATAAACCAATGAATAAAACTTTTAGCTAGGCTGGGCAGTGGTGACGCACACCTTTAATCCCTGCACCTGGGAGGCAGAGGCAGGTGGATCTCTGTGAGTTTGAGGCCAGCCTGGTTTACAGAGCGAGATCCAGGACAGCCAGGGCTGTTACACAGAGAGACCCTGTCTCAAATAAACAAACAAACAAAAAACAAACAATACCAAAACATTTAGCTAGACCAGTGATTCTCAACTTGTGGGTTAGGACCCTACCAGGGAGTGGAATGGCCCTTTCATGGGGTCACCTAAGGCCATCA
This sequence comes from Peromyscus californicus insignis, assembly GCF_007827085.1. Taxonomy (NCBI): domain Eukaryota; kingdom Metazoa; phylum Chordata; class Mammalia; order Rodentia; family Cricetidae; genus Peromyscus; species Peromyscus californicus. Next base: position 14,827,344 of record NW_026294391.1, read on the forward strand.
GAAATTTTGCCTTATGATTCATAACAGTAGCAAAATTACAGTTATGAAGTAGCAATGAAAATAATTTTATGGTTGGGGATCACCACAGCATGAGGAACTGTATTAAAGGGTCACAGCCTTAGGACGGTTGAGCTAGACTAAGAATGCAAGACTCATGAGTAAAACTGTGAATGAAATTTTCCCAGACTTTTGACTTGAGAGTTTCATGGTTACAGAGAGATAGTCTGTTATGCTCTTCCTCGGTTCTAGTAAATAAGTAAACTAAATGGGGCAGAATGGAGGCCGAGTCCTGCTTGAGTTATCTACCAACTCCAGCTAAACAAATGATCTTTGTAGGCTTATGCTCATGCTAATTAACCTTTGCATGAGGGCCTGGGAGGTGGTGACTATAGTAGCCTCCTGCAAGCTGCCCTTGTTTCCAAGCTTGTGGCTCACTCGGGTGGATGCCCCCTCATCCTGAGGTGCTCTGTTAGTACACACACAGGTGTGGGAAATGCCAAAGTAGCATCAGTGAAACCACTAAGTGTCTCTGAGTGTGATGGAAGCAACCTAATCCAAACAATGTATGGTGGGATGGGAAGGTAGCCATGGAAACTTAGTGATCCTGCCAGCCCTGGCTTCAAAACAGTCTTTATCCCAGCTCTTGTATGAATTCACACACAGCTGGTTTCACTCCTCAGAGTCAGATTGCTACTTTCGCATGGAAATGCTTCCTGACTCCCTTTGCGCTGAAGACATTGATTCTCACCATGTAGATTTGTGTGATTATGAGCTTGTGTCCAAGTCGCAATCATTTTTCTAGGGTCACAGTTGGTTATAAAGGAGGACATCTCTTGAACCGAGTAAAAGGGGGAGGCCACTGAGATTTGAAGAGATAAAAATGCAGACACTTCTGACCTCCCTCGTGGTAAGATGGTAGGACACTGCTTTTGTGATGAATCTCCATCACAGCAGATGGGAACAAGTCATGAAGTTCAGGAGATTGCTTTGGTTGTGGAAATCCCTTACAATATTATGTGTTCAGAGGCCATGAGTTGGGGAAAGGAGAGGCTGCCATCACTTAGAAGAGGAAGGCAGTGGAACTTCCTGGAAAGAAAGCATTGAGGAGCATGGCTGTGTGAGTGATGGCAGCCCAGTGTGGAGTCTGAGCTCCAATGAGCAGCAACATAGAGTCCAGAGGCTTATCTACAGCTAGCAGCAACATAGAGCAGCAACACAGAGCCCAGAGGCTTATCTACAGCTAGCAACAACATAGAGCAGCAACATAGAGTCCAGAGGCTTATCTACAGCTAACAGCAACATAGAGCAGCAACATAGAGTCCAGAGGCTTATCTACAGCTAGCAGCAACATAGAGCAGCAACATAGAGTCCAGAGGCTTATCTACAGCTAGCAGCAACATAGAGCAGCAACATAGAGTCCAGAGGCTTATCTACAGCTAGCAGCAACATAGAGCAGCAACATAGAGTCCAGAGGCTTATCTACAGCTAGCAGCAACATAGAGTCCAGAGGCTTATCTACAGCTAGCAGATCTTTGGTGTTGGTTTATAGAGTTGCAAAGCAAGCAGACTCTAAATGAACAAAACTTTGCTCATTTGGGGGATATATTTAAAACAATAGGACATGTAAACATTTGGCTGTGTTGTTGATAAACGAGCTAATGAGCTTCCATCTGCCTTGGAGAAATTAGCAACCTAGGAGCCAATATACAGTGGTCACCGTTTGTTCATTTAGATGTTGTGTTGGGGCCATTTTTTATTCCTTCCCTATTCTTGCAACTATGATAAAAATCAGTTTAACAAATTATTGCATGATGACTTTATCTATACCTTGGATAATTAAATATGATTCCTAATACTACAAATTCATTTCAGGCTCTTTGCATGGATAAAAAATAATCACCTTGAGCTGGAACTTTTTCTTATAAGCACTTGAGCAGCCTGTTTCTTTACACAGATAGAATATGAGTAGGTCTCTTTCCTAAGCTGAAATGAAACTCTTGTTTTCTATGCAGCTTTTGGGAAAAAAAGGGTAGTAGACACATTTGGATTAGGAGCTTGGAGTCTCCCTGTAGAGAGATAGGAATAGAACGCCAACCAACTTCTTACCAATCACTAAAATCAGAGAAGTAAATACAGTTCAGGGTGATCTTGGCTAAATCCTAGTCACTGGAAACAATATAAAAAGCTCCAGTGGATCTTTCCCAGGAGAGAACTGCTCATGAAGTCTGGTGACTAAGATAAAAACAATAAGATTAGCTGGAGGTGTGGGTGGTGCATGCCTTTAATCCCAGCTCTCAGGAGGCAAAGGCAGGCAGATCTCTGTGAGTTCGAGGCCAGCCTGATCTGCAGAGTGAGTTCCAGGACAGCCACGGCAGTTACACAGAGAAACCCTGTCTCAAGAAACTAAAACAAGCAAACAAACAAACAAAAAACCCAACAACAACAATAAAAAACTATAAGACTAAAGTCTAAGGGTTCTGGAAGCAGGGTTGGTTCTTGTACAAGGCAAAGCTATTAATTTTGAAAATAAATACCAAATACAGACATGTTCTTCAAAATATAAAATGTTCCTTGTATATTATTTTATTGTTTCTTTAAATACAAAAGAGAACAATCAAATAAATAGCATGTTGAGCAGCTGTGATGATTTGCATTGTATAGCTTAGCATGTATTGTGGCAGGAATGCAAGCTATGGAAGTTTTACATGGCTTTAGTGTGAATGCCACAATAGCAAAACTACCTGAGAGATATTTTCATCCAGGATGACTTTGAAGGAAAAGTTAATGGAATAAATCAAATCAAATTATGCTACCTTTTATGTGCAACATCCTTCTTTCATAGTATACTTTCAGAAGTTATATAAATGAACAAAAGGTGACCACTGTATATTGGATTCCAGGTTGCTAATTTCTCCACAGCAGACAGAAGCTTATTAGCTCAAGTTTATCAACCACACAGCCAAATGTTTACATGTCCTATTGTTTTAAATATATCCCCAAATGAGCAAAATTTTGTTCATTTAAAGTCTGCTTGCTTTGCAACTCTATAAAACAACACTAAAAACTGCTAGCTGTAGATAAGCCTTTGGACTCTATGTTGCTGCTAGCTGTAGATAAGCCTCTGGACTCTATGTTGCTGCTCTATGTTGCTGCTAGCTGTAGATAAGCCTCTGACTCTATGTTACTGCTCATTGGAGCTCTCAAACCCACAGACTCCACACTGGGCTGCCATCACTCACATATCCATCCTCCTCAACTCTTCCCCTAAGTCCTGTCAACCCCCTTTTCTCCAAACCATAGCCTCTGAATTCAAGTCATATTTGTAAGGGATTTCTTCACGCAAACCTGTCAGCTATATAGTGAGTTCCGGGCAAACCTGGGCTACAAGAAAATCTGTCAAAAATAACTTCCTCCAAAAAGAAGAAAGAAAAAGAGAGAGGGGGGGGAGAAAAAAAGAAAGAAAAGAAAAAATACAAAAGCAAGTAAGCCAGCCGGTCAGCCAGCCCAAATAAAGCTTTTTGCATGCTACTGACACCTGTGGAAATATTTTCCTTGCTAACCACTAAAAGCCCTTTATAGTAGTAACTCATGCAAATCACTACCATGAACATTTGCTTTGAGTAGCATTTAGCATTTTTCTCCCCACAACACTACTTTACAAAGTATTCAAAAGTATGTTACAGAGGAACTTAATCACTAGAACATAAAGCAAATATTTGGATCTGGCACTAATTTTACAAAATAATAGAAGCCACTCCCCCCACCAAAACTTAATATTAAAAAGTATATTTGATACAATTGATGCTACCAATACTATGCACTACTGAAGATTATCTCTCCTACATTTTTTAAGTGGAAGGCAGAAAAGGGAAATTTACTCAACATGACCACATTAGGAAGAGGGACAAAGTGATTCCCCCAAGTCTGTTTTCAAGGTCCTGAAGTAAGAAGAAAGTTTAAATAGAAGACTAGAGATATACAGTCCCAGTCTAAGTATGGTTCTGTGTACCATCGAACCATCCTTGTCTGGGCCTCAGTCTCATCCTGATTGATTAGTCATAAGGGAGTGGCACTACTTGAGAAGGACTAGGAGGTGTGGCCCTGTTGGAGTAGGTGGGGCCTTGTTGGAAGAAGTATGCCACTGGGGGTGGGCTTTGAGGTTTCAAAAGCCCAAGCCAAGCCCAGTATCTCTTCCTGCTGCCTGAGGATCCAGATGTAGAATTCTCAGCTACTTCTCCAACATATTGTCTGCCTGCATGCTACCATGCTCCCTGCCATGATGACAATGGACTAAACCTCTGAAACTGTAAGCAAGTCCCAATTAAATGCTTTCCTTTATGAGTTACTTTGTCATGGTGTTTCTTCACAGTAATAGAATAGTGACTAAGACAGGGCCCAAGAAGCTGTTAGAACTATGTAAACTCTATTTCAGGGAGACAAGTTCCTCTTCTACCTGGGTCCTCTTCCTTCTCCCAGAATGAGACTTCTGGGAAATTCCCTTTTCTTTCATGGTCAATTGTTTCAATACTGTTATACTCAGGTTGACAGGCATAAATGTCTCTTTAGAATTGTAACAAGGCTCCAGACATAGTAGGCCCCAAGACCTTAGCACAACTGACTCCACGATGGAAAATACCATTTAGGCTTTAAAACTCAGCATGTAGACAGCACCACCTGCCAAACTAAGACAAAGGCCTAATCCATCAAATACTATAGTTCTGGGAAAGTCTCTAAATGCACTAACCCTACTTTTTGGCTTCTGTAGTTCTGCTTCTAGCTAACCATTCCTTTCTCATGTCATAGGCCCTCTAGCTCACTATACAAGCTATTCATTGAACTATCTCAGAGATTCAGCTGACCTCTGAATTCACCACCAGTTTTCCCTTGTTTGAATCCAGTGATACCATCTTTGTCAAGCAAGTAGCCAAAGGGGTGCTGAAACTAGCCCAGAAAGGACCCTACAAGGTGATTAGCTCCGCAGACACTGCTATCAAATGGACTGTCTTCAGACTATGGTCCCATTGAAATTAAGGTCTCATTGGGTCCTGGGCCCTTCCACTCCTTCCCGCCCTACCTCCTTCTGAGTCTTATGTTTTGCACTATGGGTCATGATCCAACCCCAACTGCCCTTGGGCCTGGACTGGAAACTGAGGAAGACAGATACAGGGAAGGTATTAGCTAGAGTGACTACAAACCGGCAACATGTATCCCACCTTGACCTTTGCTCACTGATGCCCACTTCAAGTGTCTCATTGTATGGAGAAAAGGAGATATGGAAATTTGTCTTCTGAGATAAGAATACAGAGTTTACAATTCTATGCATGCCCTGCAGCTGGGCCCCTAATTGCCAGAAACAAGGGAGTTTCCATTGCAAAAACTGGGGTTGTAAAACTGAGGCTTCCTGAAAAATTTCTTTTAAAAGATTCTGGTCTTTGGGAAACAGGAAAAACCTGGGGAATCAGACTCCATGCCACAGGAAGGGACCCTGGGGACAGAGTTTATCACTCACAGCCAGAAATCAGCCAGGATTGCTGGTTATACTTAGACAACTGGCCCCCATACTACACAGGGATAGGAACTAACCAGACTGTCAGTCCATTCACTGACAAAACTCACTGTGACTGGGGGCAGCCCAAATTAATGTGTGTGGGAGCTTTGCCTGTATGTATGCACCATATGTGTGCAGTGCTCATGGAGGACAGAAGAAGGTGTTAGATCCCCTGGCCCGGAGCTGTAGACAGAGACTGCCATGTGGGTACTGGGAATCAAACCTGGGTCCTCTGAAAGAGTAGCCAGTGCTCCTAACTACTGCCTCTTCTCTCTAGCCCTGGAATCATTTTTCATAACCTCTTGACCTTTAGTTACTTTTGGAAGGGCTGGCTCAAGTAAGTCCACCTCATTGGTTTGAGACAGTGTTCCAGCTTCCCAGGTGCTGGGATTACAGGCAAGCGTGACCATGTCCAGTGTGACTTTATTTCCATTTTGACCACATTTCCCCTTGCCTCTAAACACTGTTCTCTGAAGACATTGCCAATTAACCATCTGATGGCTTGTTCTCCATTGTCACACAATGCCAGGGAAAGATTCACCCTGGTTAGTATGATTTGGTTTCACATTTTTTGGGGGGACCGCTAAGTGATGTCAATGAGTTAGTTCCAGTAAACTCTTTAGGTCTAATTTTAAACATCTGATGTATAGAAGAGGTGTCTTTTAGGTCAGGCATACCTGAAGTTCCATCTGTTCATCCTGTGAGGAATGTCCTTGCATCTTAAAAACATTGTTCAGGTTCCTCTGTCAGAAGATTTTCTGTAGGCGGTTCAGTTTTTAAGGCTTTACAAAGACACAACTCCTGAGTAACAGACACCAGTTCATAATAAAGTTTTACCAACATACAACCAACAGCAGTAGAACTGTTTGGAAAATGAAGTAATTACGTACAGAAGAAACATTAAAAAATTTGGTAGAATATGTTTATAGCACTGGCAATCAAAATTTTAAATCTCGTATAAATGTTGAGTACAGTGCTAGTGATTACAGAGCATGAATAAATACTGTTAGAATTCCTAGCCACTCCCTCAGCTACATGACTGCATATGCACTGTCCAGCAGCCAGGCAAGATGCTTAGTCATCCTAGGGCCTTATTTTCTACATAATTCATGCTTGCATGATCATGTAATCTGTGCACAGTGTGGTCACATAATCTATGTGGTGTAGCTACGTAAGTCCATGTGCACATGTGCAGGGGTGGGGGAACCTATAAAAGTGGGTTCCACCTATTCCCCCCCTTCCTGCATGGTCATTCCATAGGCCTATGCACATCCCTTCTGTTCCCTTCCCTTAATAAACTCTTATAGTGGGTTTTGTTGTATCTCGTAGTTTTTCTCTCACGGTAAACAGTGCCGCTTAATGAACAACATTGTACCACTTAATAAATAACCAATACATCTTATATATACAATAGCAGAGTACACACACACACACACACACACACACAGGTTTTAATTAGCAAGATTTCCAGAATGACAAGTTTTGATGCCCTTAAGTCTGTGAGACACCCAGTAGTCAGCATTACATCATACATATCAATTAAACCAGAAGTTCTCATTCTTGAGGGTCTTGACCCCTTTGGGGTTGAATTACCCTTTCACAGAGGTCACATGACCCTTTCACCAGGGTCACCTGTCAACAGAGGTGTGGATGAGCTGGCTTTGAGGGTGTGAGAGTGGGCGAGTTGGCCACATCCCACTCATCTGCCATGTTGTGGAAGGTGAGGGAATGATGCTCTCCTCCTCTTTCCCCTACCATCTGTGGTAGGTGAGGGACCTGACCCTCCCCCTTACCAGCTGGAGCACTTGGGAAAATAGGCCCTGCACCTCACCTGGGCAGCACAACATATCTGACCCTATTGACAGAGGTCCTGTGAACAAGCCCCAAGAATGTGAGCTTAGGAGATCTGATCCTGCCCCTCATCTGACATACGGTGGTGTGGGCGGGGAAGAGATGCCCTCTCTCTGACCTCTAACTCTCTCTGCCTGTGATGGGTAGGAGAGCTGACCCTGAGGTCATAAGAGTGGAGCAGGAGAGCTGTCCCTGTCCCTCACTAGCTGCAGCACGGAGGAGAGTGGCCCCTGCACCTTGACAGGGCAACACAGTAGAGAGAGCTGGCCCTGATGCTTCAGATGTGAGAGGCTCAACCCTGAGGACACGAAAGCAAGAGAACCTCCCCTTGCTCATTGCAGCAAGAGGTGAACTAGTCTGGGGCAATGTAGAAGAGCTCATCCTGGTGATGAGGACAGGGGGGAGCTAATGGGCTGAGCAACCCTGCAACCCTGCAGGCCCACCCCAATATCCACCCCATCTGTGATCTGCTGGAGCACATGAAGGTACCAGTCCTGCAGATCCAGAACTGCAGGACCTCCATGACACAGGGCAACAACAGGATATCCAAAAGGAGTTCCAGTGAGGGCCCAGCATTGATGGTGTAGCAGAAGCCAGCAGCCTCGATCCAGACCAATGACTCTTTGCAATGAACACTTGCAAGTAAAGATACATGGATAAAAGGGTTTACTACGTGACTCACTGTGTCACAATATTTCCTTTTTTTCTTTTCTTTTTTCTCTTAAATTTTATTTTATTTTGGGAGGGGGAGGTTGCAAGGGAAGAGGGCGGATACAAAGGAATGGAGAAATGAATGGGATCGAGATGCATGATGTGAAAGCCACAAAGAATAAATAAAAGAAAGTAAATAAAACCAGAGATTTACATTACGATTTATAATAGTAGCAAAATTATAGTTATGAAGTAGCAATGAAAACAATTTTATGGTTGGGGGTCACCACAGCATGAGGAATTGTATTAAAGAGTTGCAGCATCAGGAAGGTGATAAACAAACAAATGGAATATTAGCAAGACTCAATACAGCATGAAAAGATTCCATAATTTATATCAGTTGTTCCTTTAAAAGAGGAAAGTTAGAAGAATTTTTTTTAGATTTATTTGTTTATGTGCACGAATGTGCATGCCTGGTGCTCATGGGTTCAGAAGAAGGTACTGGGTCCCCTGGAACTAGGGTTATGGATGGTTTTTTAGATTTATTTGTTTATGTGCACGAATGTGCATGCCTGGTGCTCATGGGTTCAGAAGAAGGTACTGGGTCCCCTGGAACTAGGGTTATGGAACTAGGGTTATGGATGGAACTAGGGTTATGGATGGTATGTGGGGAATCAAATCCAGATCCTCTGGAAGTACTCTTAACCATTGCACCATCTCTCTAGCCCAAAAGCACGTTTCATTCTTTAAAAAGAAAAGATGGAGCATGCCTTTAATCCCAGCACTTGGGAGGCAGAGGCAGTCAGATCTCTGTGAGTTTGAGGCCAGCCTGGTCTACAGTGTAAGTCCAGGAGAACCAGAGACACACAGAGAAACCCTGTCTCAAAAAAACAGAACAAAACAAGAGCCAAGTTAGGTATCCTGCTATGTGGATGGGAAGTCTTTGCTTGTCAGCATTTCAGGATCCACAATCTCCATGAGTTGTCTGTCTTTCTCATCCAGGTGCTGTGATGTTAAACACACACACACACACACACACACACACACACACACACACACACACACACACACACACATAAAATGCTCACTGGAATTAATGAAGGCTATTCAGTCTGGCCAAGGGAAAGAAGGGAAGGAAGGAAGAAGGGCATGTTATTGTATCTCCCTCAATTACACCTGGCAGCTGAGAAGACACTGAACTCAGCAACAGTACTTGTTGGTTGTTTTGCATATATAAACCTTACATGTTTTATGTTAGTAAATTTTGCATAACTTAGATACATGGCTATATATGGTGCCTATCATAGATAAATTAATTATATTAGGATTAATTTAAAATAATTGCTTATAAAGTAGTCATAAAATACTTCATTATAAACTGATCCATAAGTGAAGTAGACATTGTTAAGCCAAGTTCCTGCATAGCCAAAAGTCTGAAACACAAACAGCAGAAAACATAAAACAAATATTTAACAAAACATAGAATCTTAGATTCATCACAAAGAACAACACAGTCTCTTCAATAATGTCTTGTTGCTTTAGAGGTAAGAATTAGGTCCTTTTTTACATTGCTATCTTTACATGAGAACATTGACAATTTTGAAATAGATTAACTTTATTAATTCTAAAATTTTGGTTTTATAATTGGGATGAAGTATCAATTTTCTTTGATATTTTGAGCCTTTGTCTGAATACGTATTATAGACAGACTAGATTTTAAAAATATATAAAGATTCAAGAGTATCAATTAAGTGTGTGTGTGTGTGTGTGTGTGTGTGTGCATGTGTGTGTGTGTGTGTGTGTGTTATGATTCCCCACAGACATACACTATTTAAAGCACATAGATTATTTTTTAAACAACCTTCTAAATGTATTTATTATACATATAAGAGCAAGGCAGGATCATCTCAGTGTGGATTGACTGTAAACTAGAGGAGATTAAATCAAGACAGCACTTGAGAATTCAAGGTTCAAAGTTAATAATGTCTATAGGAGTATTATAATAGACATAACCCAAACACTAGAGCACCCACACACTTGTGGCATTTTACTTCTCATTGTGACAAAAGGAAAGAGGAGCCCACAAGCTGTTTCTGGGTCTACGAACAGGACTACTGATGAGTAGAAGTCAAAGCGCAGACTCTCAAACCAAGATGCAGGACACAGGGGAGTGAAGATAAACACTATTTCTAGGAATAGCTTGTCCCAACACCCTACCAAACATGTTGGATACGACAGAAGGGAGAGAACACAACACCAGTGTTTCAAACATCCCCAACAGTGAGCACAGACTACATGAAAACCACCAAGTTCACCAAAAGACGTTGACAAGTTCCAATGCACCAAGAGAATGCAACTATCTATTTGAACAGAAGAAACCCAGAAAATTTGAACAGAAGAAACCCAGAAAATAGGTTTAACAAGGCTAGAGAAGGGAGTGCTGAAGAGAGGAATAGGGGGATATCACATGGTCAGGCAGTCGAGAGACAGGGGCCTCAACTTTTGTCTTTGCCCAGGAGTCTGAAATCTTCCTGGTTTTGTCCGGGCTGAGGTCAGAATTGCCAACAGAGGTACTGCAATCTAAGTATCTATCAGTGTCTGCCTGGTATTCCTTTAGGGCTTGAACTCAGCAAGAGTAGGGACCCTAAGTCTTTTTATGCCCCAGTTTTAGCTGATCTCCTAAATGACTTTAGGGTCTCAACTCTTGATGAGGTAATATTGCAGGATTAGTAGTTTTGGATATTGTGTAGAATGGACCCCTCCCTCCAAGTCAGCTGTGAATCCCACCTCCGGCTTCCTAGTGACACCAAGAAATGAAACATCACAAGTGCCACTCCTTAGGATTTAAAATCCTATATTAAGGGTGGAGATACCAGGGCTTTGTTGAGGCCCATTGAAGGGAAGCTTCCTGGTCCCTACCAAAAGAATGAAATCTGAGGTCTAGCTCTGGCCTTGGATAAAGGCATGGCTTTCTGACCTGATCCAAAAATAATGAAAGGACCAAGCAGACGCCATAACAGGCTGTTCAGTCTTCTTTCAGAGATCCAGGCTCAATTGCAGTTTCCTGAGACTTGAGCAAGCAGTTTCTGGGAGGGCCATGAACAAAAGACATAGTCCTTGCCGTAGATCCCTTTCTACATGTACTCTGACCACTCAAGGTTCAGTCAATTATTTACTGTCTGGGATCCCTAACCAACTTAGAGCTATATGCATGAGTCAAGGACAGGGCCTGGGCCAGAGTCAGCCCCCACAGTCAATATGTGCAAGACCAGCCAGCCTCCATGCCAACTCAAAGACAAAGCCTGGGACTTGTCCAGGACTGCCCAAAAAATGATAACTGTAACCCCCAACCAGTATATTCAAAGGTTACTTACCCTCACCCAATCATATGACCCAAAGGCTTGTAACACCCTGCTTGCGGTTTTTCCCTTTAAAAACCCTTTATTCTGAGAGCTCAGGGCTGTCCTCCTTCACCCGCTGTACAGGAGTGTTGGACACGGACCAAGCCCAGGCTTGCTCATTATCAATAAACCCCTGTGTATTTTATATCAGATATTGGCTCTGTGGTGGTCTTGCTCGGGGGTCTTGTGATGTGGGCACAACAATAAGAATATTACATTCTAATGGTCCTTCTCTTAAGATTTAATCCATCAAGCAGAAGAGATTTTTCAGTGGTTAAGAGTACTTCCTGCTTTTCCAGAGGACCTGAATTTGTTTCTCACCATTCAAACTGGGAGGCTAACAACTGCCATTCCAGATCTAACATCTTTTTATCGCCTCTACAGGTACCTGAGGTCACATGTCAACTGCCACACTCTGGCCTCTGCAGGTACCTGAATTAACATACCCATTGACAACATGGATGCTGCAGCCCTTGACCCAACATAATAAAGGCCCAACTGACCTCTAAATGCACCTGCACTCACGTGTCCTCTGACTCATTCAGGACTCTTCAGGAACCTGGACTCACATTCCAACCTGCTGACATCTGCACTCATGGCCACCCCTCCCCTCTGGCCTCTGCAGACACCAGCAGTCACTTGCTCTCTGCCTCTCTCTTGCCTCCAGAGGAACCTGCCCTAACATGTAAAATTCACCCCTCTATCCTCTTCACACACCTACATTCAGATGTCCCCTGCCCTGTTCTTAGCTTTGTAGGCAAAAGTATTCACATGCCCACTGCCCCTCTCTGGCCTCTGCAGGCAAGAACACTCACATGCCCACTACCAATTAAGTATCTGCAGGAAGCTGCGTGCACATACAATCTGTCAATTTCTTGTCTTTGTTTGCACACACACTCCCATGCCCACTGCCCCCATAACCTTTGCATTTTATTTATTTTTATTTGAGAAAGGGCTTCTCTGTGTAGCACTGGCTGCCCTGGAACATGCTCTGTAGAACAAGCTGGCCTTGACCCCAATATCCATCTGCCTCTGCCTACCAAGTGTTGATACTAAAGACATGCACTACCACCATCTTCCTGCCTGGCCTTTGCAAGCAAGCACACAAATGTGACCCCTGACCCTCTCCCCTCTGAAGGCAGCTGCACTCACATGAGCACTGTACCAGTGACCATTGCTGTCACCGGCATTTACATGGCCACTTCCCCACTGTCCTCTGCAGACACCTGCACTCACATGCCCACTGCCCCTGTCTGTCCTCTGCAGGCACCTGCACTCACATGCCCACTGCCCCTCTCTGTCCTCTGCAGACATTTGTACTCACATGCCCACTGCCCCTCTCTGTCCTCTGCAGGCACCTGCACGCACATGCCCACTGCCCCTCTCTGTCTCTGCAGGCACCTGCACTCACATGCCCACTACCAACCTGGCCAGTGCTGGCACCTGCACTACTGTGACCAAAGCCTCACTGGCCTTTACATGCACCTGAACTCATAGGCACACTGTCACCCCTGGCCCGTGCTCATATGCACATTGGCCCAATCTGACCTCAGCAGGTACCTGCAAACACATGTCCACTGTGCCCCTCTGGCCTCTTCAGGCACCTGTACTCAATGACCACTGCCCCTACTTGCCTCTGCAGGTACCTGCACTCACATGCCCACCGACACCAAATGGTCTCTGCAGGTAGGTGCATTGACATGCAGGCTGCTGTCCTTTGCCCTCCATAGGCACCTGCACTCACAAGTCTGCTACCCCCCTCTGGCCTCTGCAAGTACTTGCACTCACATGCCCACTGCCCACATCTGGTTTTGCAGGCACCTCCACTCACATGCTCACAGCCAATCCCTGTGTCTTCAACAACCTGCATCACAGGCCCACAGTCACCCTTTGGCCTATGTGCACACCTGAACTCTCATGAGAACAGCCCCCTTGGCCTCTGCAGGCACTACACTCACATGTCCACTGCCCCCTGGCCTCTGCAGGCACCAACATTCACATGCCCACTGCCCTCTGACCTCTACAGGCACCAACATTCACATGCCCACTGCCCTCTGGCCTCTACAGGCACCAACATTCACATGCCCACTGCCCTCTGGCTTCTACAGGCACCAACATTCACATGCCCACTCCCCCTACCCCCGGGCTTTGCAGGGAACTGCACTCAAACGCCCACTGCATCTCTAGCCTTTGCATTCTATATTTTTCTTTGAGACAGGGTTCTTGTGTAGCCTGGCTGTCCTGGAACTTGCTCTGTAGACTAAGCTGGCCTCGAACTCAAGAGACCCACCTGCCTCTGCCTACAGAATCCTGGGACTAAAGGTATGCACCAACACCCAATCCAGTCCTGACTTTGGAAGCAAGTACACACATGTGCCCACTGCCCCTTTTGCCTCTGCATGCAGATGCGCGCACATGCCCACTGCACCAATCAGGCCTCTGCAGGCACCTGCACTCACATGCCCATTGCCCAACTGACCATTGCTGGAACTTGAATCACATGGCAACTTCCCCACTGTCCTCTTCAGGCACTTGCCAACTGCCCTGCCATTATATGCCAACTGCCCCTGTCTGGCCTCTGCAAGCACCTGCACTCACATGTAAATGGCCTAGATCTGGCCAGTGCATGCACCTGCACTCATATGCCAAATGCCAACCTGGCCTCTATAGGCAACTGCACCCACAGGACCACTACACCCCTCTGGCCTCTTCAGGTACCTGCACTCACATGTCTAATGCTGCCCTGGCATCTGCAGACACCTTCACTCACATGGCCACTGTCTCCTCTGGCCTCAGGAGGCAACTGTACTCATGTGCCTGCAAGCCCCCTCTGGTCTATGAGTGTGTCTTTATTCACAAGCCCCACAGAACTCCACAGGCACCTGTAATAACATGCCCATTACCCTTCTAGCCTCTACAATCACCTCCCCTCATATACCCATTCTCTCTATGTCTTAAAGTTGTTATTGCTGTGACAAAACACCATTACCAAAAGGGAAGGAAAGGGTTTATTTGGCTCACTTCAGCATTGCTGTTCATTACTGAAGAAAGTCAGGAAAGGAACTCAAACCGGGCAGGAGCCTGGAGGCAGGAGCTGATGCAGAGGCCATGGAGAGTGCTGCTTATGGGCTTGCTTCCCCTGCTCACTAAGACCACCTTCTTATAGATCCCAGGACCAGCAGCCCAGGGATGAAACCATGGGTTGGGCCCTCTCCCATTAATCCCTAAATGAGAAAATGTCTTACAGCTGGATCTCATGGAGGCATTTCCTCAACTGAGGCTCCTTCCTCTCTGCTGACTCTAGCTTGTGTCAAGTTGACACACAAAACCAGCCAGTACACTCCATGGCCTTTTTAGACACTTGCATTCACATGCCCACTACCCACTTTGCCCTCTGCAGGCACCTGCAATCATGTGCTCACTGCCCCCCTCTGGCCTGTAGTTTTTTTTTTTTTTTTAACCTTTGGGGGCCTGCCACCCAGCTCCTAAATAAATACATGGAGACTTATTCTTACTTATGACTGTCTGAACTTAGCTTGGCTTGTTTCTAGCCAACTTTCTAACTTAAATTATCCAGTTTTTCTTTAACGATGTTTTGCCTTCAGGCTTTTTTACCTTTCTTTATTCTATTTATCTTTCTTTCCTTCTTGCTCCATGGCTGGTTGTGTGGCTGGGTGGTTGGCCCCTAGCATCATCCTCTCCTTCTCCTTTTCTTGCTCCCTGCCTCTGAAGAGCCTAGATGTCTCCTCCTATTTAATCTGTCTGCCTGGTAGCCTCGTGTATCCCTCTCTCCATCTATCCCTGCCTAGCTGTTGGTCATTTGCTCTTTATTAGACCAATCATATGTTTTAGACAGGCAAGGTAACACAGCGTTATAGAGTTAAGCTAATGCAACCTAAAAGAATGCAACACATCTTTACATCATTAAACAAATGTTCCACAGCATAAACAAATACAACACATCATAAACTAATATCCCACAACACTGGCCTCTGCAGGCATCTGCATTCATCTGCTCACCCCAAACCCTTTGTCCTCTGCAGGCTCTGGAACTCACATGCCCACCTCCCCCGTCTGGCCTCTTAAGTCACCTGCATTCACATGCCCACTGTGTTTCTCTGGGCTCTGAGAATGTGCACTCACTTGCCCACTGCCCAACTCACCATTGTTGGCACTTGCACTCACATGCCAACTGCCCTCCCCTCCCCTCTGAAGGCACTTGCACTCACATGCCAACTGCCCTCCTCTCCCCTCTGAAGGCACCTGCACTCACATTCTCTCTGCCCAAATCTGGCCTTTGCAGGAATACCAGGTCACATGCCTACTGCTCACCCTTGCCTCTTTCTGAAACTGCACTCACATGCCCACTCAGCCTGGAATCTGCAGGAACCTGCACTCACATGCATTCTGTCACACATTTGTCTATGTATGTGTGCACTTGCACTCACATGCCCACATAGCCTGGAATCTGCAGGCACCTGCACTCCCATGCAATCTTTCACACATTTGTCTATGTATGCTTGCACTCACATGCCCACTGTTCCCTTGGCCACTGCAGACACCTGTACTCACATGACCACCGCCCCATTCTGGCCTCTGCTGGTACCTGTACTCACATGCCCACTGCCCTCTGACCTCTGCAGGAAAGTGCATACATAGGCCCCATGCCACCCTGGCATCTGCAGTACCTTCACTCACATGTCTACAACCACCATCTGGCTTCTGCAGGAACCTGCACCCACATGCCTACTGCCCAATTAGTGTCTGAAGGCAAATGCACTCCCATGACCACTGCCCAACTGCTTCTGCAGGTACCTGCAATCATAGGCCTACTGTGCTTCTCTGGCCTCTGCAGGTACTTGGACTCACATGCCCAATGCCCATGTGGCCTCTGAAAGGCCCTGCACTCACATGCCCTGGCCCCTTCACTCACAAGTGCACTGCCCCAAAGAACTGTACAGGTACTCTAATCACATGTCCATTGCCCCTCTGGCCTCTGCAGTCACCTCCACTCACATACCCAATGCAGCTCCCCTGCTCCCAGACTCTACAGACACCTGCAGTCACATGCCCACTGCCCCACTGGCCTCTGCAGGCACATGCACTCACATGGCCTCTGCCTCCTTCTGCCCACTGAAGGTACCAGCACTTGCCTCTGCAAGCAAACGAACTCACATGCCAACTGCCCAGCTCTGGCCTCTGAAGCCACCTGCACTCACATGCTCACCATCCTCCCTTGGCCTCTTCAGGTGCCAGGTCTCACATGACCACTGCCCTCCTCCATACTCTGCAGGCACCTGCACTCACATGCCCAATGCCCACTGTGGCAACTGTAGGTATGTGCACTCACATGAGGACAACCCTCCTCTATACTCTGCAGGCACCTGTTCTTTCATGTCCAATGCTCCCCTTGCATCTGCAGGCACCTGCGCTCACATGCCCAATGCCCCCTCTGCTCTCTGCAGGCAACTACCCCCTTATGCACACTTCCCCCTTTTAGCCTTTGCAGGAGCCTTTATTCACATGCAAAGTGCCACCCTGGCATCTGCATGCCACATGCCAACTACTACCATTTGGATTCTGAATGCACTGGCACTCATATGCCCACTGCCTGCCTGGACTCTGCAGGCATCTGCACTCACATGCCCCCCATCCTCTCTGGCCTCTGCCCTCACCTGCACTCCCATGCCCATGGTTTCCTGGCCTCTGCACACACCAGCACTCACTTGCTCACTGCCTCTCTCTTGGCTACAGAGGATTCTGTCCTAACATGCACAATTTACCAATCTACACTCTTCACAGAACTACACTGAGATGCCCACCTCCATGCTCTTGTCTCTGCAGGCAAATGTACTCACATGCTGGCCCTCATAGGCAAGGACACTCACATACCCACTGCCCCCTGGCCTATTCAGGCACTTGCATTCACAAATCCTCTGTCCCTGTCTGCTCTCTGCAGAAATCTGCACTCACAAGCTCAGTGCCCCCAGGCCTCAATAGGCACCTTAACTCACAGGCTCACCTCCAAACAAGACCCATAGGCTCCTTACTTCCATGACCAATGACTCATTGGCCTGAGTACCTGTACCTGAACTCACGGCCCTAGTTACCCCTGGCCTTTCGGCCACCTGCACTCATTTCCACATTGTCCCAATATGGACTCAGCAGGTACCTGCAGACACATGACCACAGTGCCTCTCTAGCCTTGCAGGCACCTGTAAGCATATGCCAAATGCCCACCTGACCTCAACAAGCACCTGCTCTCCATGACCACTTCTCCCCCAGCCTCTGCAGGAACCTGCACTCACATGCCCACTGCCTTCTTATCCTCTGCAGGTGTCTCCAGGCACCTGCACACATGGCCACCCCTGCCCTCTGTCTTCTGCAGACACCAGAGACACTTGCTCTCTGCCTCTCTCCTTCCTCAGAAGGAATCTACCCTATCATGCCAAATTCAGCCCTCTACCCTCCTCACACACCTGCACTCATATGCACTGCCCTGCTCTTGCCTCTGCAGGCATGTGTAGGCACATGCCCACTGATGCCATTGGCAAGTACACTCACATGCCCTCTGTCCCCTGTCCTAGGCAGACACTTCCATTCACATACCCACTGCCCCACTCTCACCTCTTAAAGCACATGCACTCACAGTCCAAATGCCAAACTGTGGCCTCTGTAGGGACCTGTAATCACATCCCCACTGCCCAAATCTGGTTTACAGACACCTCCACTCCTATTCCCATTGGCTGCCCTGATGTCTGCAAGAACTTGCAATCACATACCCATGGAAACCCTCTGGCCCTTGTGCAGTCCCAAATGCTCATATGAGGGCCCCTCTGTCCTCTGCAGACACTTTCACTCACATGCTCACAGCCTGCCTGACCTCTGCAGGCCCCTGAGCACACAACGCCACAGGCCCAGTCAGACATCTGTAGGACCCTACACTCACATACCCATGGCAGAGTCAGGCCTCTGTAGGCACCCTCACTCACATGCCCACTACCCTGATCTGTCCTCTGCACTCACATGCCCACTACCTTCCCGGCCTCTGCAGACACCAGCACTCACTTGCTCTCTTCCTCTCTCTTACCTCAGGAGGAACCTGACCTAACATTCAATTACTCCTCTGCCCTCTTCACACACCTGAACTCACATGCCCACTGCCCTGCTCTTGCAATGGCAGGCAAATGAACTCACATGGCCACTGACCCCTGTCCTCTGCAGGAAAGTACACTCACATGTCCACTGCCTCCTGACCTATGCAGGCATTCACATACCCACTGCAACCCTCTGCCTGCACCTGCACAAACAAGGTCCACCCCCTTGGCCTCCTCAAGCACCTGCACTCACACATCCCCAACTCTGACCTCTGTATGCACCTGCACTCACATGCCCATGTTCTGCTCTGTGTACATCTGAATTCTAATGCATCAGTCCCACTGGTTTCTGCATGCACTTGCACTCATATGACAACTGGCCCCTGGCCTCTGCAGGCAGCAACAATCACATGCTCACTACTAACTTGGTCTTTGTAGGAAACTGCATGTTCATACAAGCTGACACCTAATTGCCTTTTGTGCACCTGCACTCACATGCCCACTGCCCCCTGGGCTCTGCAGGAACCTGCACTCACATGCCCACTGCCTAATTAGCCTCTGCAGGAACCTGCACTCACATGCCCACTGCCTAATTAGCCTCTGCAGGAACCTGCACTCACATGCCTACCACCCACCTCTGGCCTCTGTAGGAACCAGCAATCTGATGCTCACTAGGTCAGTCAGGACTCTGCAGGAACCAGGATTCACATTCCCACCTGCTGGCACCTGCACTCCTGGCCACCCCTCCCCTCAGGCCTCTGCAGATACCAGCACTCACCTGCTCTCTGCCTCTCTCTTGACTCCAGGGAAACCTACTCTAAAATGCCACATTTACCCCTCTACCCTCTTCACACACCTACATTCAGATGCCCACTGCCCTGTTCTTGTCTCTGCAGGCAAAATTACTCACACACCCACTGACCCTTGTCCTCTGCAGGTACTTGTACTCACATAACAACTGACCTCTGGCCTCTACGGAGACCAACACTCACATGCCCACTGCCACTCTCTGGCCTCTGCAGGCAAGAATACTTACATGACCAATACCACCTCAGTATCTGCAGGAAGCTGCGTGCACATGCAATCTGTCAATTTCTTGTCTTTGTCTGCACATGCACTCACATACCCTCTGCCCCCTGGGCTCTGCAGAATCTGCACTCCCATGCCCACTGCCCCCACAGCCTTTACATTCTATTTATTTTTATTTGATAAAGGGCTTCCCTGAGTAGCACTGGCTGCCCTGGAACATGCTCTGTAGAACAAGCTGGCCTTAACCTCAGAGACTCACCTGCCTCTGCCTCTCAAGTGTTGGCACTAAAGACATGCACTACCACCATCTGCCCCCTTGACCTTTGCAAGCAAGCAAACAACTGTGACCTCTGACCCTCTCTCCTCTGCAGGGAGCTGTACTCACATGAGCACTGCACCAGTGACCATTGCTGTCACCTGCATTTACATGGCCACTTCCCCACTGTCCTCTGCAGGCACCTGCACTCACATGCCCACTGCCCCTGTCTGTTCTCTGTAGGCAGCTGTACTCACATGCCCACTGCCCCTCTCTGTCCTCTGCAGGCAGCTGCACTCACATGCCCACTGCCCCATTGTCCTCTCCAGGCACCTGCACTCACATGCCCACTGCCCCTCTCTGTCCTCTCCAGGCACCTGCACTCACATGCCCACTGCCCCATGGGGCTTCTTCAGGAACCTAAATTCACATGCTCAACAACCTCTTCAGGCCTCTGCAGGTACCTGCACTCACATGCCCAGTGCCCCCCTGTGGATACAATATTCACCTGAACTTACATGCCCACCACCAACATGGACCCTACACACAACTGAATTCCTATGCCAGATGCCCTAATCTCCTCCACAGGCACCTACACTGAATGACCTTGCCCCCTCTAGCCTCTGTAGATACCTGTACTCACAAGACCATCAGCCCTTCTGATCTATGCAGGTATCTACACTCACATGCCTAGCACCCACTTCTGGCCTCTGCCTGCACCTGCACTCACATGCCCACTGCTTGCCTGGCCTCTGCTGATACCTGCATTACCTGCATACTACCCACCTCTGGCCTCTGCAGGATCCTACCATTACATGCCCACTGGCCCAGTCATGTCTCTGCCCTCATCTGCACTCCCATGCCCACTGCTTTCCTGGCCCCTGCAGACACCAGCACTCACTTGCTCACTGCCTCTCTCTTGCCTCAGGAGGAACCTGCCCTAACAGCACAATTTACCAGTCTACACTTTTCACAGCACTACACTCAGATGCCCAATGCCCTGCTCTTGCCTCTGCAGGCGAATGTACTCACATGCTGGCCCTCATAGGCAAGGACACTCACATCCTCATTGCCCCCTGGCCCATGCAGGCACTTGCATTCACAAATTGTCTGTCCCTGCCTGCTCTCTGCAGGCACTGCACTCACAAGCCCACTACTCATCCCCCCATCTGGCCTCTTCAAACACCTGCGTTCACATATCCACGCTCTGCTGTATGTGCACACCTGAACTCTAATGCATCAGCCCCACTGGATCTGCAGGAACTTGCACTCATATGACATCTGTCCCCTGGTCCTGAAGGCAGTAACAATTGCATGCCCACTACCAAATTGAACTTTGTAGCAAATGGCATGCATATGCAATCCATCACCTTCTTGCCTTTGTGTGGGCATGCACTCACATGCCCACTGCCCCCTGGACTCTGCAGGAAACTGCATTCCCATGCTCAATGCCTCACTAGTTTTCATTCTCTTTTTTTGAACCATGATTTCACTGTGTAGCCCTGGCTATCCTGGAATATGCTCTGTAGGACAAGGTGGCCTTGAAATCAAGACCACTATGTCTCCCAAGTGTAGGGACTGGAGGTGTGCATTAACACCACCTTGCCCTCTAGTCTTTGCAAGCAATTCACACATGTGACCACTGCCACTCTGTCCTCTGCAGGGAACTGCACTCACATGCCCACTGCCCAACTGACCATTGCTGGCACCTTCATTCACATGGGCACTTCTCCACTGTCCTCTGAAGTTACTTGCACTCAAAGCACACTGCCTCTCTATGCACTCTGCAGGCACCTGAACTCACATGCCAACTGCCCCCTCTGCTTTTTGGAGGCCCCTGCAATTAGAATCCCAAAGCCCACTCTTTACCCTTTGGAGGCGTCTTCACTCACATGTCCACTCTCACCCACTGGCTTCTACAAGAACATGGACTCATGACCAGAGCCAACCTTTGCCCTCTGCAGGTTCCTGAACTTGCATGCCAGATGCCCAGCTGGCATCTACAGGCACCTGCACTCAATGATGTCTGTTCCATCTGTCCTCTGTAGGTACCTGCACTCACATGCCCAGTGCCAACCTGGCCTTTTCTGGCACCGTTATGATCATGACCAAATCCTCACTGGCCTTTGCATGCACCTGAACTCACAGGCACACTGTCACCCCTCTACTCTGCTGGCACCTGCACTCATAAGCAAGGACCTTAGCCTGATATGGCCACAGCAGTTACCTGCAAACACACGTCTACTGTGTCTCCAGGCACCTTAACTCCCATGCCAGATGCCCACCTGTTTTCCACAGGCACCTGCACTGAATGACCTTGCCCTACACTAGCCTCTGTAGATACTTGCACTCTTAAGACTACCACCCCCTCTGATCTATGCAAGCACCTGCACTCACATGCCTATTAAAGGTCTGGCTTCTGCAGGTACCTGCACTCACATGCCCACTGCCTGCCTGGGTTCTGCAGGCACCTGCATTACCTGCATACCACTCACCTCTGGCCTCTTCAGGCACCTGTCATCACATGCCCCTGTCCCCTCTGGCCTCTGCCCTCACCTGCACTCCCATGCCCACTGCTTTCCTATCCTCTGCACACTCCAGCACTCACTTGCTCACTGCCTCTCTCTTGGCTACAGAGAAACCTATCCTAATATGCACATTTTACCAATCTACACTCTTCACAGCTCTACATCAGATGCCCACCTCCATGCTCTTATCTTTGCAGGCAAATGTACTCACATGATGACCCTCATAGGAGAGTACACTTACATACCCACTGCCCCCTGGCCTATGCAGGCACTTGCATACACAAATCCTGTCTCTGTCTGCTTTCTGCAAACACCTCCACTCACATGCCAACCACCCAACTCTGGCCTCTGTAGGCACTTGCACTGACATGACCATGCTGGTGTATGTGCATACCCGAACTCTAATGCATCAGCCCCATTGGACTCTTCAGACACTTACACTCAGATGCCAACTGTCCTCTGGCCTCAGCAGGCAGCAACAATCACATGCCCACTAACAACTTGGTCTTTGCAGGAACTTGCATTCACATGCAACCTGTCACCTTCTTGGCTTGTGTGCACCTGCACTCATATGCCCACTGCCCCTCTCTATCCTCTGCAGGAAACTGCATTCACATGTCCAGGGATCCACTAGCCTTTCCATTCTGTTTTTATTTGAAACATGTCTTCACTGTGAAGCCCTGGCTGTCCTGTGACATGCACTGTAGAACAAGATGGCCTTGAAATCAGAGATCCACTGTGGAGCCCACAAAGCTTCCAACTTGTGCTTTGACTCAAGGTCAGAGAGTCAGAGTTTATGTTGCTCTCCAAGGCTGTATAGAAGGGTGCAAAGGCATGGTTACCAGGTGTCTTTTACTTCAAGGCCAATCACAAGATTCTTTGCCATGGGGCGTGGTTACCAGGTGTTTTGAAGGGTCTACACTTGCTTGTACATTGTGCTTTGATCTTGAAAGGGGGAGGTCTTTTCCCTCTCCCCTTGGTAGTGGATAGAAAGCCCATTAGAAATAAACTCGAGGCTGCTTGGTATTGACCCAGAACCCTCCAAAGCTATCCTGTCTTTCTGTCTTTCTCTCCATCTACTTCTATATTTCCTATCTAGCATTTCTCAGTTCCTCACTACCCTCTTCAAAGAACCCTTCAATAGTTCGGGGCTGAACTCCAACACTGAACCCCAACATCTCTGCCTCCCAAGTGTAGCGAATGAAAGTGTGCACTACATCCACCTGCCCCTGGCCTTTGTAAACAAATACATACATCCGCTGCCCCTCTGCCCTCTGCAGGCATCTGCACTCACATGCCCACTGCCCAAATGGCCATTGCTGGCACCTCCCTTGTTATGACCAGTTACCCACTGTCCTCTGGGGTATTCCACTCACATGCACACTGCCCGTCTCTGCCCTCTGTAGGCACCTGCACTCACAAGTCCAATACAATGCTTTGCCCTTTGTAGGTACCTGCTCTCACATGCCCACTGTCCAACTGACCATTGTTGGCACCTGCGTTCACATGACCATTTTTCTCACTGTCCTCTGCAGGCACTTGTATTCACATGCCCACAGCCCCCTATTTCTCTCTGTGGGCACCTACATTCTCAAGCCCTATGCCCGACTTTGCTCTTTGAGGCATGTGCACTCCCATGCCAAGTGCCCCCCTCTAGCCTCAATGTGTACCTGAACTCACCTGCCCACTGCCAACCTGGCCCCTGCAGGCACCTGTACTACCAGGACCAAAGCCTTACTGGCCTCTACATGCACCTAACCTCACAGGCACGCTGTCACCCCACTACTCTGCTAGCATCTGCACTCATATGCACATGGTCCGATGTGGCCACAGTAGGTTTCTTCAAACACATGGTGACTGTGTCTTTCTGGCCTCTGTAGGCACAAGTGCTCACATGCCAGATGCCCACTTGGCCAAAAGGCACCTGCCCTGAATGACCACTGCTCCCCCTTGAGTTACCTGTACTCAGTTGTCCACTGGCCCATCAGGCTTCTGCAGGTACCTGCTCTCACGTGCCCACTACTCTGACCTGGATCCTGCAGAAACCTGCAGGCACATGCCCACTGACTGAAGCCTCTTCAGGAACATGCACTAACATGCTTACCACCCACCTCTGGACTCTGCAGGAACCAGCACTCAGATGCCCACTAGGTCATTCAAGACTCTGCAGGAACCTGGACTCACATTCCCACCTGCTGACATCTGCACTCATGGTCACCCCTCCCCTCTGGCCTCTGCAGACACCAGCAGTCATTTGCTCTCTGCCTCTCTCTTGCCTCCAGAGGAACCTGCCCTCACATGTAAAATTCACCCCCTACCCTCTTTACACACCTGCACTCAGATGCCCATTTCCCTGTTCTTGACTCTGCAGGCAGAAGTACTCACATGCCCACTCACCCCCTGTACACTCACATGCCCACTGTCCCCTGGCCTATGCAGACACTTGCATCCATATATCCACTGTTCCTGCCTGCTCTCTGCAGGCATTGCACTCACAAGCCCACTGTTCCACTCTGGCCTATTTAAGCACCTGAATGTGCATGCCAACTACCCAATTCTGGCCTATGTAGGCACCTGCACTCACATGCCCACTGCCCAAATCTGGCTTTACAGGCACCTCCATTCACATGTCCACAGCCAGTCCTTGTGTCTGTAAGAAACTGACTCATATGCCCATGCTCACCCTCTGGCCAATGTGTAAACATGAACTCTCACATGCATAGCCCCACTGGCCTCTGCAGGCACCAACATTCACATTGCCCACTGCCCCTCTCTGGCCTCTGCAGGCAAGAACACTCACATGCCCACTACCAACTCAGTATCTGCAGGAACTTACATGCACATGAATGAAATCTGTCAATTTCTTGTGTTTGTCCCCTCTCTATCCTCTGCAGGAAACTGCATTCACATGTCCAGGGCTCCACTAACCTTTCCATTCTTTTTTTTTTTTTGAAACATGGTTTCACTGTGTAGCCCTGGCTGTCCTGTAACATGCACTGTAGAATATGGTGACCTTAAAATCAGAGATCCACATGTCTCTGCCTCCCAAGTGTAGAGACTGAAAGTGTGTGCTATTATTACCTTACCCCTGTGGCCTTTGCAGGGAACTCACACATGTGACCACTGTCCCTCTGTCCTCTGCAGGCACCTGCACTCACATGCCCACTGTCCCATGCTGCCCTATGCAGGTAGGGCATTCATATAACACCGCCCCACTCTGGCTACTGCAGGCATCTGCACTCACATGCCCTGTGCCAGTCTGGCCTCTGCAGACTACTGGAGTCACCAGCCTGCCCCTCCCAGGGGGCTTCTGAAGGCACCTCCATTCATAGGCATACTGCCACTCTCTGTCTCTGCAGGCAGCTGGACTCACATGCCTACTGCCCCCTCTGGCCTCTGCAGGTACCCACACTCTTTTGCCCATTGCCCTCTTCTATCCTCTCAAGGTACCTGCACTTTTATGCCCACTGCATCCCCTCTGCTCTCTGCAGGCATATGCAGTCACATGCTCACTGCCCCCAACTGTGTTATACAGGCACCTTAACTCACTTACCCACTGCCAGACTGGTCTGTGTAGGTGCCTGCACTCACACGACCTTTGTCCTCTTTTATCCTCATCAGGTACATGGATTCACAAGCCCACTGCCTCTTCCAGCCTCTGCAGGCGTGAGCACTCACATGCCCAGTGCTCCGCCCAGCCTTTTAAAGGCACCTGCATGCACATGCCACATTTCCTGCCTGGCCTCTGCAGGAACCTGTACTCACATGGCAACTGCCCCTCTCTGGCCACTTCACTTCAGGAGCCTGCATTCATATGCCCTCTGCCTGCCTGGCCTATGCAGTAAACTGCAATCATGTGCCCATAGACCCTATCGGGCCTTGGTGCCCATCAGCACTCACATGCCCATAGCTACCATCTGTCTTCATCAGGAACCTCATCTCACTTGCTTAGGGCCACCCTGGCCTCTGCAGGTATCTGCAGTCATGAGACCACTGCTCCTTTCTGGACTTTGCAGATACCTGCAGTCACACTCCCATTGCCCACTTCTATCTTCTCCAGGTACCTGCTTCACATGACCCATGCCCCCATTGCCTCTGGGGGCACATGCACTCACATGTCCACTGCCTCCTCTACCTTCTGCAGGAAGGAGTATTCACATGCCTACTACTCCATTCTGGCCTCTTGAGGCACTTGCACTCACATGCCCACAGGTACCCTCTGGTCTAGGTGCCAACCCACACCCACATGCTTACTGCACCCTGGTTTCTGCAGTAACAGCTGCACTCACATGCCCACAGCCTCCTTCTGGCCTCTCCAGGCACCAGCATTCACTTGCTCACTGCCTGCCTGGACTCTGCAGGAACGTACACTCACATGGATTCAGTCCGCACTGGCCTCTGCATGCACTTATACTTGACATATTCACTGCCCACGCTGCCCTATGCAAGTACCTACTCATATGCCACTGCCACTATCTGACATCTGCAGGCCATACCTCCTAATAGTTCTACTCCTTATGGGCCAAGCACTCAAACACATGAGTCTACGGGGACCATTCCTATTCAAACCACCACACATGCCCACCGCCAGCCTGGCCTCTATAGGAACCTCACTCACCTGCCCACCAACTCCTATATCATCTGCACTCACATGCCCAGTACCTGCCTAGCCTTTTCAAGCACCTGCACTCTCTCATGCCCACTGCCCCTCTAGCCTCTGCAGGCACCTGCAGTCACATGCCTACTTCCCCACTGGTCTGGGCAGGTGCCTGCACTCAAATACCCAATGTGCCCCCCACTTCTGCAGACACTTGCACTCACACGACCACCACTCATTCTTTCTTCGGCAGGTACCTGCACTTACATGACCACAGACCTCCTCTGGCCTCTGAATGCCCCTGTATTCACATACTCACCCCTCAGATATACATAGTTAAAAAGAAAATAAAATCTTTTAAGTTTTTGTATATGTATCTCTTTCTCTGAATATATATATATATATATATATATATATATATATAGTGTGTGTGTGTGTGTGTGTGTGTGTGTGTGTGTGTGTGTGTGCGCATGTGTGTGTGCCACATGTGTGAGGATGCCCTCAGAAACCAGAAGAGTGTGTCTGACATTCTAGAGCTGGAGTTACAAGTGCCATGAGCTACCCAACTTGGATGTTTGAAACTTGAGTCCTCTGGGAAGAGCAGGAAGTGCTCTTAAAGTGCTCTGACTCATCTCTGTAGCCCTATAAAATCAAATACCCCCCAAAAGAAAAATACAGAATTAATCCATCGAGTCTGGTCAACACCTGTCTAGGAGGTCACTCCTCCTCCGGGAAGCTGATACACCTGAAGATATGCTAAGGAGCTGAGAGAGGTACCTCTCTAGCTCCTCAGTGAGATCTTGTACTTGAAAATTTCAGAAGCCCCTTCTCTACTGCACTGCTTTACAGAGCTTCCACCATGCAACACTAAGCCAGCCTGCTTTTCTGAGTTTTAACTCAAAAAGCGCTGCTTTTCCTTTTCCTTTTTTGTATCTCTTTTTTGGACACATGCCAAAAAGCTTAAAGCTGCTTTGCCTGCCACTCTGGTTTTTTTTTTTTTTTTCACTCATTCTCAGATGTAAGCTCCATCTCCTCCCCTTCCCGTGATGCCACGACTTGCTGACTTCCATTGCTGAATATGAAGTCCTTAGATGAAAAGTTCCATGGTAACACATTTTCTCAATTTGCTTCTGCTATACTGAAGCTCTACTCTATTTCTCTTAAGCTTTCACATAAAATCCTATAATAAAATTTATTTCTAAATGTACCCTCCTATTACGTGTGAAGTGAAATTCTTTAAGTTTTTGAGATAAAGGACCTAGAAGTCACTGGCCTGAGAATGCTTTTGTGGTTTTTTCCCCTGGAACCTTGTAAACTTAGTTATGTTCATCCAAGGTGAGAAACCTCCATCAGTGCTCTCAAAAATCCCAATTGCCCTCTATCACTAACTTTTTGTGCAACAATAGAAAAATAGGATGTTTCTTATTAAAAGGAAGAATGAAAGGAAGGGAGGGAGGGAGGAGGAATAAATAAGTGAAGTGGGGAAGGAGGGAGGGAGAGGGGGCAAAGTTCAGAATGGATTTTTGATGCAGAAGTTCTACTATAATGTTACAAGGATTAGCAACTTTGGGAACCATTGAGGGTGAACCCCGAGGGGCTCTCTAGCAGGCCTGAGCATGGCAAACAGCACCAGTTGGCCTTGTCCCTCTCCCTGCTTCCCTCTCCCTTGCTAAACCGTTAGATTGCATTCATTTCTAAAGCTTGCCACCAACTTCCTTATGCCCAACTCAATCCTGAGACTGAACACCAACGTCCAACTATCAAAATACCAAGGTCCAGCAATCAAAATTCATTATTTGGCTACCCTAATTAAAATACCCAATCAGAACTGACCAATCCATCCTAGCACAGAGAGGAAAATCCAAGTTCAAAGTCTAGCCTTGGGTGGAGAACTGACATTCTAAACTCCTGGCAAACATTGCATACTATTCTCTCCTCCTTTTAAGAGTTAAAGGAGCTGGGACTGTTAATCACTTGGCTAGGAAACCTGAGTTATCTGAAGAGACAGGAGCACTAATTAGTTCTTGAGTGAGGTAATGCATTTATTTCTCTTTCCTAGAAGCCGCTCCATTACTGCAGTGGATTGCAGAGCTTCCACCATGTAGCTGAAAAACCTGCCTATTTTAGTTACTTAGAGAAGCGTAACTTTCCCTTTTCTTCTACTTTTTCTTTTGAATACTGATCAAAGCCTGGACACGTTTTACTTACTTACGCTCTGGGCTTTTTGCTGTTTCTCTGCTCCACCACCCCCTCTGCTTTATGGCTGATTACTAGGTCCATTGCAAAAGGAACGGCTTGTTTCTTCCTCTTCTCCATCTCCCTCCTCCAGGCAGCTGCCAAGACCCACAGCTTGCCGGTCCTGTTGTTTTCTCTCAGACACAAATAAAACTGTCCTCCAGCTTCCATTTGAATCTGTTTTAAAATTCTTTAATTAATGAGAATAAGAACTCCCCAAAGGAAACTTGTTTTCCTTGGTAGCAATATGCTGCAGGTAATATTAAACACACACACACATATAATTAAATTCCATATTAATTAAAAATATATCTGAAAACTAATTTCTAATAGCATTTTCATTATGCTGCATCTTCCAGAGTATCACATTACATAATCATAATATCATATACATAAAAGACACAAAGAGAATATTTTCTGTTATGAACATAGTTTAATGGTCCAGTGAACAAAGACTCAAAATCTAATATTGCCTTTTTATGAATAATACTGGTGTTATCTTTATAATTCTGCAATGTACACACACACACACCAAATTAGACATTAACTGGGAGTCTGGTCGAAGAGAGGGAAGAGGGATTACATGAGCAAGGGGGGGCATCAAGATCATGATGGGGAAATCTATAGAGACAACTGAACCAAACTCAAAGGAACTCATCAACTCTAAACTGACAGCTGTGGAACCTGCATGGGACTGGACTATACCCTCTGCATACGGGAGACAGTTGTGTAGCTGGGTCTGTTTGAGGGGCCCCTGGCAGTGTGATCAGGATCCATCCCTGGTGCATGAGTTGGCTTTCTGGATCCAATTACCTATGGTAGGACACCTTGCTCACCCTTGATGCAGCGGGGAGGGGCTTGGTTAGCTGTCCCACTATGGGAGAACTTACCCTGTTGGAGGAGAGGATGAGGAGGTGGGTTGGGGAGGGGGGAAGGCAGGGGTGAGGGGGAGTGCAGGAGGAGGGATGAGAGGCCGATCTGTGGTTGGTATGTAAAATGAATAAAACAAATTTTAAAAAAGCAAGAAAAGCCGGGCGGTGGTGGCGCACGCCTTTAATCCCAGTACTCGGGAGGCAGAGCCAGGCAGATCTCTGTGAGTTCGAGGCCAGCCTGGGCTACCAAGTGAGTTCCAGGAAAGGCGCAAAGCTACACAGAGAAACCCTGTCTCGAAAAACAAAAAACGAAAAACAAACAAACAAAAAAAAAGCAAGAAAAAAAGCCAATGTTGTGACATTACTTAAAAGATATATGTTGATACAAACATCTCTCACCTCAAAACGTATAAGAGTTTATTCTGGAGCCCAATATGAGTGACCATGGTCCAGGAACATGGATTTTCTTTCCTGCAAATCCAAGTTTCAACATGGTAACAGATTAATGAAGTTTTTATAGGACCAGAACAAAGAAAAACATAAGTCAAAACACTTTTTAAATACATTACTGGTATCAGGCATGGTGGTGTACACTTTTAATCCCAGCATTCAGAAGACAGAGGCAGGGTGGTCTCTGTGAGTTTGAGGTCAGCCTGGTCTACATAGTGAATTACAGGACAGCCTGGACTACAGAGTAAGACCTTGTCTCAAAAATAAACTAATTAATTAATTAATTACATTGGTGGAGACAGCAGGTAGGCAAAGCAGGCAAACCTCTGCTATAGGTCTCAGATGCTGTCCGATGACATTCTTAGCTTTTGAGTTGGTGGAAGCTAGTGTTCCCTCAAATTAATACATCCTAAAGGTTTCAAGTCATGGTGATAAGGATTTATGTCATATACAAAGATAGGCAATAAATGGCTATTTAGGGGTCTAAAGAATATTAAGGATAATTTGCAATTAGGCTCTAGACCTGCAACGTTGAAGCCTCTCACGAGGCTTCATAAAATTTCATTGAAATTTTAATCAGTCAATTAGCCTTTAAGAGTGTTCAGTGTAAGATGTGGCTTTTTCTCTGTAACTTTAGTTTGAAATGTATTAGCAATTAATCTAGCAGTAAAATTAGCTCATATCGACATTGACAAAATATATGTATATTTCATATGAATTGAAGCCTAGAAATCAGGCAAAAGTATCTCTGCATTCAGGCCAATCCTAAAATTAATTTTCCTTATTTAAATCTGACGTTTGCTTAGCAAAAAGCATTTTAGAAATTCTTTGAGTATTTGATGAAAGCATATTTTAACACTTCAGTAACCCTTTATCTTTCTTATAAATCCTGAAACAGGATTTTTTTCTTCAGCATCAATTCCAAAAATTAACATTTGAAATCACCAGATTCAACTCATTCCATCAGGAAGGATGCTCATAATTAATGTGTCAATTTGTTAATATTTTGGATGGGTGTGCATGAAGTAAAGTCCTGTAAAAGAAGCTTATTTTTTTCAGTCTCAAATTCCTATAATTTTTGCTAACTTTTTTCAGAGCGAAAGAGGGAAAAATCCCCATGGCAGAAGCAGAAGTCTCTACATGTTAGTGTAGTTCAAACACATTCATATATGCACAGACATTTTATTTTCATTTTAGACATCAATTTAATTTTAAATTGGCATATAAAGTGTTAGGTAGTATAATTGCATCTTTAAACAGAACAAGTTACAATTGATTATCCTCCCTCCTCATCTCCTATACCCCCTGTCCCCTTTACATTCCTCTTCTACTCATCTTCCTTTGTTCCCATGTCACATGTGTCCATTTGCAGTCTACCCCCTCCTCAGCACATCTTTTCATCCTCTCTTGATCTTTCTAGTGTTTTAGGCTTTCTTCATTCACATTTACACCTGTTTATATACATACACGAACACATTATATGGTAGAATGGTAGAACCTGACTAAAAGATATAATACACAGTTGGAGTCTTTCTGAATTTGGGCCACCTCAGCTAATATAATGCTTTCCAGTTCCATCCATTTTCCTGTAATTTTCACTTTTCTTTGCAGGTGAGTAAAACTCATTATGTACAGATGCCACATTTTTCTTGTTCCCCCATCTACTGATGGGCATCAAAGCTGAAGCAGAAATAAACATGTATAAATGTGCATGTATCTCTGTAATATGATAAAGGATCCTTTGAGCATATGCCCTGGAGTGGTACAGATGTGTTGGTTTTTTCAGGGACCATCATACTCCCTTCCAAAATGACTATACTTGCTTGCACTCCCACCAGCAATGGATAAGGCTTCCTATTTTCTAGCATCCTCACTAGCATTCGTTTTCAAATTTCCTGGTGATAGCCGCCATTCTGACTTGGTTGAAATGATATCTCACCTCAAAGTAGATTTAATTTGTGTTTCTCTGATTGCTAGAGATACTGAACACTTAAAAAGTCCTGTTTTGCTATTTGTGGTTTTTTCTCTTATGAGATCTGTTCATTTCATTAGTTCATTTGTTGACTGACAGTTTTAACTTTTGGTATTTTCGTAGGTCTTTATAAATCCCGCATACATTCATAGCCTGCCATCTGAAGTATAACTGACAAAATTTTCTCCCATTCTGTTGCCTGCTGTGGGCTGGAGGAATATATCATAAGAACTCAGCTGGTTATGGCAAAGTCACTACCTGGAGGGATCAAGGAATTTCTCCAGAGGAAGCCAAATTCCAAGGAGCTTTTGGTGTTATTTGGCTTGTTATATATCAGCTTTATTCTGTTATGAAAATCATGTGTGCCTTCATAGTTTTCCCAATTGACTTTTCCCTAAGAAGGGCTAGCAGTGTGGACTGATCATTCTCTGGACATACACACTCAAGGTATTTGGAGAACAGCCTCAGGAAAGGCTTTCTCTGGAATCAGATATCTCCCTCAGCCACTTTCAAAGACCAGCAGTAATAACAGCCCACATGCAAGTCTCCTGATTTAAGATAAATTCTGCCTAGGCCAGGTGGATGTTAATAGCTTTACACAATTTAGCTCGGACCCTCCTTTCTTACAGCCTTATTAACTTTATAGACCTCTAACTCCTTATCTAACCACTTCTAGGAATATTTAGATAACCATCTGCGCTGACAGCTATGCACAGCCAGAACCTCAGTTCAAGCTTCCCTGTAATTATCGTCATTGGCAGCATCTGGCCAGGTCCATCCCCAGAAGGAGGAAAGTACCTTATCAGAGATACCTCTATACTGTTTGAGAAGGCCTGATGGCTATGCCGATTAAGCTTAGCTTCCTCCTTTCCCAAATATTACCTCTAATTCCAGATCTCCCTTTAACTATCACCAGAGGCATCTAGCTGTACACAGGTTGCCTAGTGACCGAGCACACCTGCAGAAAAACAGCAGATAGTTTGGACAGATAGGAGTCACAGGAAAAAAGAAGGCAGTTTTATTTTCTCCCATTGACCTAGGAACTTATATATTCTTAACATTTTCTACCAATCACGTTTAAGACTATAGTTGAGCACATAAGATCCCTCTTCTTAGATATTACCCGAATTTAGCCTTTAGTTAATTCATGTCCCCATTGGTCACTTCCCTTTGGGGTTGCAAATGATAATTAATAGTTATTGCCCCTCTATATGATTTGTATCACCCCTCCATTTGACCCTGGAAGCCTGGCTTTGCACTGCCAAGGGATTACTGTATGTAAGTGTATATATACCAGGACTTCCAGGGCACTGGAGGACGGAGAAGAGAAAAGAGAATGGAAGAACTAGATGGGTAAGAACTTGAGAGGAACAAACTGAGATGAGGAAGAACTAGGTTGAAGAGCTAAAAGAGGGGACTAGAGGAATGAGATGGAAGATGAGGAAGAGTCAGATGGGGAAGAACAAGATGAGGAAGAACAAGATGAGAGAGAAGGAGACGGGAGAGGAGCTGATATGGGAAAGAGCTAGATGGATGAGAACCTAGAAGGGGCAGAACTAAGATGAAGAAATTAAGATAGAACCTGGAGGGGACAACAGAAAAATGTAAGGAGAAACTGGGCAAGAAAGGAGCTAAAAATGAGAGCAGAATATAATCTTGTAGAGAGAGAACTGACAGAATTATAAAGACTAAGGAATTTCGTGTACATAGGTTCATTTCTTTTCTTCAAAGAATAATTATCAGCTGGTTGTAGATTCTTCCCAGATGGACCCTGGGAGGAGACTCTCGAGGGGCTGGACCCCCATAGTCCCTAATAGTTGCCTGGCTGTTAAATCTGCTGATAGTTTCTTTTGGGGGCTTCCTTCACAAAACAGAAGAAGAAAAGAATCTAGACCCTATCCCGGTTAGAGAGGATGACTTACATGTTTAGGCGGGCTTAATACTATTTACATTTTTGTAATAATATTATTATTATTTAAATTTTTCATACATTTATGCTATGCATTTGAGCATATGACCCACCATGATCTTTGTAACATGCCATTTACCTATGCTCTATACTTCTCTGGATTTTAGTATGTGTTTCTTGGCCCACCTCCACTGTTCAGGGTCCCGGAGCAGAGCGAGAGCGCTGGCCCATCCAGATCTCGGGTCTCCAGGGTCCTCCCTTGGCCCCGCCTTGTAGGCGTGACAGTTGCCAAAGTCTCAATGGGGGTTGGAATTTCCAGATCAAAGCTAGAATGGCTACCCACTAAAACAGCCCTCCCTACCACCCACTTGTTCTAACATCCTTTTTGCCTTCCTCTTCTGTGATGTTCCCTGAGCCTTGGGTTGGGGAAGGTTGATATAGATGAACCATCCATAGCTGAGCAGAAACAGGTACTTATATTCAGCACTTTGATCAGTTAGGAGTCACTGAATTGACCATTACCAACTGCAAAAAGAAGTTTTGCTGACTAAAGTTGAAAGCAGCATGAAATGTGTGGGTACAAACATAACATAAATATTTACAAGGCAGTTTGACAACATGATCATATACAAAACAACAAGAATAAGTTCCCCCTAGGGCCTGTGATCTCCTCAATCATGGGCTTTTGTCTAGGCATTTTAAAGAGATTTTTAATAAAGAGGAGGAGGAGGAGGAGGAGGAGGAGGAGGAGGAGGAGGAGGAGGGGAGACGAAAGTTACAGATGGTAGCAGAAGACAGAGGAGAGATTGGAGACACCAGGATTATACTCTTCCAAGCATTCTGCTAGAGCAGCAACAGTGAGATACATTAAAGTAAACACCTGCTTGCTGGGCATCGTGGCACACACATTTAATCCCAGCACTCAGGAGGCAAAGGCAGGCAGATCTCTGTGAGTTTAAGGTCAACCTGGTCTACACAGCAAATTCCAGGACAGCCAGGGCTGCACAGAGAGACCCTATCTCAAAAACAATAGGAACAACAACAACAACAACAACAAAAAACAAAAACAAAAACAACAAACAAAACCCCCCAAATCAAACCAAAACAAAGGCCTTCTGTGCCATCAACTTGGTAGCCCCAGACCCTGTGTGAACCACACTTTCAGGAAATTCAGGATAAATGTCAAGGGATGATATGCTGAAACCTCCACAGTGGGAAGAAACTTCAACTCAGAAGCACACAGTATTTAGGATGGAAGAAACCTGGAGAGAGCCAGGTTCTGGCACAGGAACACATGCAGAGGTTCCTAGCAATGCAGACGAACATTAGTAAACACATCACAAGAGTGGAGCCAATATTCATAAGCCTACCTACGAAGAACCACCTGGAAGTGTGACCGGAACTTGTGAAAGGCTGCACATTGATGAGACTAGCATCTGTGACAAAGGTTGCCAAGGGCAGGTGTAGCTGGAACCTGCGAGGGAGCGCAGCAAGGAATGCAAGGACTTGAAGCTGGAACTAGTAATCATCACCCCAAACAGCTCCCTCTCTTATTTGTCCCCCTTTAATAACCATGTCAATTT
Organism: Peromyscus californicus insignis; assembly: GCF_007827085.1. NCBI lineage: Eukaryota > Metazoa > Chordata > Mammalia > Rodentia > Cricetidae > Peromyscus > Peromyscus californicus. The sequence continues at coordinate 14,863,323 of NW_026294391.1, forward strand.
AGCCGAGCAGCTCTGCCCTTTCTTTCCCTGTCTCTTTTTCCTTTCCTCTTCTTCATTTTTCCATTTTTATTCTAAATTTGTTCCTTTTTGTTTTCCATTTGAAAAAGCTTTCCAAAGAACACAAGTAGGCCTGAGAGCTGGAACTATTTTAGGGGGCCCGATTTCACTTTTTTCTTAAAAAAAAAATTACTTACTCTTTGTTAATTTCAAACATGTATACACATTGGTCCTATCCACTCCTGACTCTCCACTCCCACTTTCTCCCAGACACCCCCCCAACACATTCCTCTCCCACCTTTATGTCTTCCTTTCCTTCTTTTCTTCTTCTCTCTCTCTCTCTCTCTCTCTCTCTCTCTCTCTCTCTCTCTCTCTCTCTCTCTCTCTCTCTCTCTCTCTGTCTTTCTTTAAGAATCCACTGAGTCCAGTTAGTGGCACATACTGGAATATCGGCTAGTGGAAATTTTGTTCAGGTATTCACAGTCAAGGGAGTTGAGGATTCCAGCAGACACGTCCCTCCAGAGGACAGCACTTCACAGCGCTGCTCTGCCTCTTACACTCTTCCCATGTCCCCTTCTGCCATGTCCCTTGCACGTTATGCAGTTGTTAGAGATGCCTTAGTTAGGAATGATCACTCACCAGTCACTTATTCTCAGTACTTTGCCGACTTCTGAATTTCTGTATTAACTTTTGGCCAAGATTGAGAGCAGCACCACTTTATGAGGCAATTGCTGCCAAGCTGGGCTGCATTGAAAGATGAAGTTCTCAGATACCTCTGGCTTTAGTAGGCTCCTTCTGGTCCTGTATTTGGCAGGGGTAAGTTGAAGCAACTGACCTCAGCAGCCTCTTTGTTTTTGTGCTTCTGGCAGGTTGGGGTGGGGGGTTGTGGAAGGACTTTGGAGCTTTGGGCAAGGAAGGTCAGCAAGTGTTCCAACCTTGGTGATTTGTTCTGTGGGACTTTGGAAGAAAAGGGTGTTGACAGAAATGTAGATGACGGAGGCCTGGTTTGTCAAGTTCCAGAGGGAAGTGTGAGAGTTACTTAAAAACTATTGCGGCCGTTGCATTTTTGCTATTTTGAATTAAGATTCTGTGGTTCTGCTCAGCTGGGGCTGAAGAGTCAGTTGTGATTAAGAAGAGACCAATGCCATTGGAGTGAAACCCTTGCTTTACTGGGACAATTGATGTTGGTCAGCGGGAGTTGAGAAATTAGCGGTGATTAAGAAGATTGTCAATGAGGTAAAATCTTCTGGGAAGTGTTTCCTGAGAGTCAGCACACAAGTTTTTTCCAGAGGTGGCCAAGGCTGTACCTTGCATTGGCAGCTGAGCTTGGTAGTGTAAAAGTCACTCAGGTGGTACTGGTTTTGAAGGCATGAAGGGGTCATGGAGAGCAGCTGAGGCTTGGCACCATAAGAGGCCAGGAGAAGTCACTGGTGAAGGTGTAGCCTCAGTGGCAGTTGAAGGCCCAGGGTTAAAAGGATCAAACAGAGAGGCTGAGGCTTGGCATCATGCAGAGAGCTCAGGAGAGGCTATTGGTGAAAGTGCAGTCCATTGGACTAAGAAGACTCCAGTATCTTGGAGACATTAGGACCATGGGATGACCACCAAGCAGCAGAAGCCCAGAGTTGAGAGACTTTAAAATTTTAAAGAAATTTGGAAGTTTTCAGAGACTTTAGATTTTAAAAGAGACTAAATGCTTTTAAAAATATATTTATTTGTTTGTTTGTTTTACATCCCGAACACAGTTACCCCTCCCTCCTCTCCTCCCAGTCTCTCCACCTACCCACCCTCTGTATCCACCCCCCAATCTACTCCTCCTCCGTTTCTGTTCAGGAAAGATCAGTCTCCCATGGATATCAACAAACAATGGCATATTAAGTTGCAGTAAGACAAGCACCTCCCCTTGTATTAAGGCTGGGCAAGGCAACCCAGTATGAGGAGTAGGGTCCCAAAAGCCAGTAAAAGAGTTAAAGACAGCCCCTGTTCCCACTGTTGGGAGTCCCACAAGAGGTCAAGCTCCACAACTGTCACATATAGGCAGAGTACCTAGGTCAGTCTCATGCAGGCTCCCTGGTTGTTGATTCAGTCTCTGTGAGCTCCTATGAGCCCAGGTTAGTTGATTCTGTGGGCTTTCTTGTGATGCCCTTGCACCCTCTGGCTCCTACAATCCTTCCTCCCTCTCTTCAGCAGGATTCCTCCAGCTCAGCCTAATGTTAAGCTGTGGGTCTGCTTCTGTTTCCATCAGTTGCTGGATGAAGGCTCTGTGATGACAATTGGGCTAGGCATCAATCTATGAGTATAGCAGAAAATCATTAGGAATCATTACATTGACATTTTTTTTCTCTAGTCATGTTTGGTTTTATCCTAGGTCCCTGGGTCATCCAGCCTGTGCGAGACTGGATTTTTTTTTTTTTTTTTTTTTTTTTTTTTTTACTTTCTTTGAGACTGGATTTTTTTTTAAGATGAATCTTTTTAAAAAATATTTTTATTTTATAATTAATTTAATTTTACATATCAGCCACGGATTCTCGTTTCCTCCCTCCTCCCACCCCCCAGCTCCCCCCCCCATCTACCCCCCATTCCCACCTCCTCCAAGGCAAGGTCTCCCCTGGGGAGTCAGCCCAGCCTGGTAGATTCAGTTGAGGCAGGTCCAGTCCCCTCCTCCCTACACCCAGGCTGAGCAAAGTGAGACTGGATATTTTTAAAGAGACAAAATTTAAAGTGTTTGAATTTGTAAGGCTGTGGAACTTTTTTTTTTTCCGAGACAGGGTTTCTTTTGGTGCCTGTCCTGGATCTCACTCTGTAGCCCAGGCTGGCCTCGAACTCACAGAGATCGCCTGCCTCGAACTCACAGAGATCGCCTGCCTCTGCCTCCCGAGTACTGGGATTAAAGGCATGTGCCACCACCACCCAGCATGCTGTGAAACTTTTTAAATTTGTAAAATATTTTATATTGTGATGTCTTTATTAATGTGTGATCTTGGGGATGAACAAGAAAGGAAAGGTTGTGACTTAATAGTGATGTGTCTGTGTGTCGAGATGACAAGGGCTCAGCTGTGCTAGCTAGTTTTATGTCAACTTGACACAAACTATAGTCATCCGGGAGGAAGGAACATCCTTTCTCCTTAAGGAAAAAATGCCCCTCCATAAGATTGGGCTATAAGGGGCTGGAGAGATGGCTCAGAGGTTAAGAGCACTGCTTGTTCTTCCAAAGGTCCTGAGTTCAATTCCCAGCAACCCCATGGTGGTCTCACAACCATCAGTAATGAGGTCTGGTGCCCTCTTCTGGCCTGCAGGGATATGTGCAGACAGAACACTGTATACATAATAAATAAATAAATAAATCTTTAAAAAAAAAAAAGGGTGGGCTGTAAGCATTCTTGTGGAGCATTTCTTTGATTAGTAATTGATGGGGGGAGGGCTCAGCTCATTATGGGGGGGTGCCATCCCTGAGCTGCTGGTGGTCCTGGGTTCTATAGGAAAACAGGCTGAGCAAGCCTTGAGGAGCAAACCAGTAAACAGCACCCTTGGCCTCTGCATCAGCTCCTGCCTCCAGATTCCTGCCCTGTTAATATTCCTGAACTGGCTTCCTTCAGTGATGGACTACAATGTGAAAGTGTAAGACCAATAAACCCTTTCCTCCCCAATTTGTGTTTGGTCTTAATGTTTATCACAGTCAAGTACTTATACTTCCATGGAATTGAAAAAGAGAAAACCACTCAGGCTTATTTAATTCATTTATTATAATTTGCACTGAAATGTTCCTAAGGCTTCTTGTGTTTGAACTCAACCTCCAGTTGGTGTTGCTGTTTTGAAATGTGGGGTCGGGTGGAGGTCAGTGGGTCACTAAGGAATGGCCTGTGAAGGTTTTCTCTCTTTCTGGTTCTGACCTGTATTTTTGAGTCCCATCTGCTGCCAAATTAGTCTAGTCATATTTTAATGTCCCTGTGGGTTCAGTTTTGGCAGGCCAGATATATCTAGATACTTGCTCATTTCTTCTGTTTTTCTTTCAAGTTTGGGCGTGTGGTTTTCCACAATAACCTTTAATGATAAATTGTGTCATTATGGTATTTTGTGTAATTTCAACTTTTCCACCTCTCATCTTTTGTATGTGGTCATCAATATTCTTGTTTTGGCAATGGGGTTTGTTGATTTGTTTCACTCTTTCAGAGGACCAACGTTGCTTTATTCATCTTGTCTCTTTTTATTGCCTCTATTTAATTCATGTAGCCTCTGATCTTCCATAGTTAACTGAACTTTGGATTGGGTTTCTTTTTGTTTTTTAAAGTATCTGATATTTACCATTAGCTTGATGGTTGGAAATCTTTCTTTTGGTGCAGCGCGTACACTCGCTGAAATCGGCTCTGCTCTCAGTATTGCTTTTTGTGCTACTTTAGGGGCTACGCCTGTTTTCATTTGCTAACATTGCTGAATAGCCCTTCTGCACTTCTTGAAATTCAAAATGTGAGAGCCGGGCGGTGGTGGCGCACGCCTTTAATCCCAGAACTCGGGAGGCAGAGGCAGGCGGATCTCTCTGATTTCGAGGCCTGCCTGGGCTACAGAGCTAGTTCCAGGACAGCCAGGGCTGTTTCACAGAGAAACCCTGTCTTAGAAAAACCAAAAAAAAAAAAAAAAAAAAAAAAAAAAGAAAGAAAGAAAAAAAAAGAAAAAGAAATTCAAAATGTGGAAACATGGTGTGATAAAATTGAAATGAAAAAAAAATGCCCGATAAAGAACATGGAGGAATGACTATTAAAAAACCTCAGTGAGATTAAACATTATAGATGTGGAGGTTTGTCCACTTACTAGTACCCCATGATCTTGAATTCCCTGTTCTTTCTACCTTTTTTTTGTTTCAGGGGGTTATTTCAAAAGACCTCTTTTCAAATTTATATATATTCTTTGTTTGTTGTCATTTATTGTTTTGGCTTTCGACATTAGTTATCTGTTATATTGTGGTTTGAATTTTCAAATTTTTTACTTGGTTCTTTTTCTGACTCTTGAAATTCCCCAATATCCTGCTGAAGCTTCAGTCAGTCACTGTATTGGGTCAAGTTTGGTTTGTGAACTACCTATATGCAGAGTCTGTTGCTTGAGTTTTCCTGCCTGGCCCACAGTCAGGACAAATCTCTCTCACCTGCCAGTCCCACAGCCGCTCAAACCCGACCAAGTAAACACAGAGACTTATATTGGTTACAAACTATAGGGCTGTGGCAGGCTTCTTGCTAACTGTTCTTACAGCTAAAATTAATCCATTTTCATTAATCTATACCTTGCCACATGGCTGGTGGCTTACCGGCATCTTCACATGCTGTTTGTCATCGTGGCGGCTGGCAGTGTCTCTCTGACTCAGCCTTCCACTTCCCAGCTTTATTCTCCTCCTTGTCCCGCCTACACTTCCTGCCTAGCCAATGGCCAATCAGTGTTTTATTTATTGACTAATCAGCAACACATTTGACATACAGAACATCCCACAGCAAGAGTCAGTGCAGTAAAATGTACATAGTGTCGCAAGGATTACAAGGTGCAAGGGTTTCTGACCTTAAGCCAATTCAAATTCAGACAGTGCACCCCCCCCCCCTTTTTTTTGAATGGCTCCTGGCTACAGAACCCTGGGGTTTCACTTCTTTAACATGGGAGAGGAAGTGGGGAAGAGCCTTCACTACAGAATTCTGGGGTTTCATTGGTTGATGCTGAGATATTTTCTAAAGCAATACTACTTTGAAGAATTCAGATGTCGTATCTTCAGTAGGCTGAAAGCATGTGAGGATTTTGAAACTTTCCATTTAGTGAGAGTGCCAGCATCCACAATGATAGTGTTTGCTAGAACTCTGCCATTCATTCTTAAACCTGTGAAGGCAGAAGTCCTCCTGGCCCTCCATGAATCCTAGTTGAATTATACAAGATTATTTTATTCACTTTACTGTGCTGATGTTCCAGATCTTTTACCTTAAAAGTTTCCAGTTTCTCTATTGCTCATGTACAATGTTCTGTCATAGTCATTCACCTGGAAATGTAATTCACAACTGTTACTTTTGTGCTTCTACGTAAATAAAAAGGTGAGTGCTGTGGACGTCTGTTTGGCCAGCTTGTCTTCACTTTTATCACATTATTTATAATGACCTTAATTATACAGTAATTTAATAATATTATTTTGAGCAATGTATCACTGAGTATCTATGTACAAATACATTTATTTTGTACAAGTGGAAGATGTCTTTGTAAAAGTGAAAAAAAAGTGTTTTTAGTTTTCCTTTTTATTAATATTAATTTTTAGTTAGCATATGGAATATAGGTTTCATGGGTATTGTTCACAGTTACACCTCATATACTCCCTCAATATCTTCTTGCTCTTATTGCTAACTCCTTCACACTCCCCAAATAGTCTCACTTGGTTTACCATTCCTGCTCTCATTATCCTCTCTTATTCTCCCCTCTGATCTCCTTAGATATTTGTCTCCTGTAGCATGAATCTTAAAGGTACTTATTAATAAAATCAAACCTGAGCCAGGTATTGGGGTGAATGCTGGAAGATCAGAGAAGCAGAACAAGCCACAGCTACCTCACCTCGCCAGTTCCTCAGCTGATCCTGTTTCCTCAGACTGGAAGCCTCTGAGTCCTCATCCAGAATGAATCTCAGCTGAACTGCTACTGGAAAGCCTGAAAGCTTAACCAGCCAAATGCTTCTAGTTTCTGGTCTTCACGCCTTATATATCTTTCTGCTTTCTGCCATCACTCCCTGGGATTAAAGGCTCACTTCTTGGGATTAAAGGTGTGTGTCACCATGCCTGGCTGTTTCCAATGTGGCCTTGAACTCACAGAGATCCACAGGGATTTCTACCTCTGGAATGCAAGGATTAAAGGTGTGAGTGCCACCATTTTTTTTTTTTTTTTTTTTTTTTTGGTTTTTCGAGACAGGGTTTCTCTGTGTAGCTTTGCGCCTTTCCTGGAACTCGCTTTGGAGACCAGGCTGGCCTCGAACTCACAGAGATCCGCCTGGCTCTGCCTCCCGAGTGCTGGGATTAAAGGCGTGCGCCACCACCGCCCGGCTGCCACCATTTTTTAGCCTTTGTATCTAGTGGCTGTTCTGTCTCTGACCCCAGATAAGTTTATTAGGGTGCACAATATTTTGGGGAACACAATACCACCACAGTCTCCCTCTTCATAGTTGCCATATGAAAGTAGATTATATTTCATCATATGAAACTACATCATATGCATATATGTCTGTTCATAATTAGATATAGATTTCACATATGAGAGAAAATACAGTATCTCTCTTTTCTGCACTTGGCATTCATTACAGATGAATAAAATGGAGTTGTACATATGTACCACATTTTCATTACCCATTCACTTGTCCATTGACATCTAAACTGTCTCTACTTTCTGGCTATTGTGAATAGTATAGCAATAAACATGGATATGCAAGTGTTTCTGTGATATATTGGCTCATTTCTTCACTTAAAGGTAATTTTGCTGCATATTGCAATCTTGGTTGGCAATTATTTAATTTGGAGGTGTAAGATACATAATTTTGTGCTTTCCTGGCTTTTATGTTTCTGTTAGGAGGTCTGAAGTTATTTTGAACATATTTATGTTTGTAAGTACCTTAATTTGATTTCCATTGCTGTGATAAAGACCATGACCACAGGAAACTTGGAAAGGAAAGGGTTTATTTCAGCTCTTGATCTATCAAGAGTTTATTTCAGTCTATCACCAAGGGAAGCCAAGGCAGGAACCCGGACTCAAGAACTGAAGCAGACACAACAGAGAAAAGCTGCCTTCTGGCTTACCCTTCATGGTTTTCTCAGCCTTCTTTTAACATCCAGGACCACCTTCCCGGGAATGGCACTGCCCCCTGTAGGCTGGATCCTTCCGCATCATTATCTACTAAGAAAATGCCTCACAGACTAGTGTATAGGCCAATCTGATACAGGCATTTTCTTAATTGAGCTTCCCTCTTCTTGTACGACAACAATTTGTGCCAAGTTGACAAAAAAGAAAAAAGGAACAAACAAACAAACCCTGACTATCACAGTAAGTATTTTTTGTTGCACATTTCCCCCTTTTATTGAAAATCAATTCTTTTCTCACATACCATGTCCCGATTATAGTTTCCCCTCTCTCTACTCTTCCCAGTTCCTCCCCTCCTTGACTCCCATCTGGAGCTGCTCCCTTTATGTCTCTAATTAGAAAAGAACAGGCTGCTAAGAAATAATAATAAAATATAACAAAATAAAATAGAATAAGGTAAAACTATCACATCAGAGTTGGATAAGACAAACAAACAAAAGAAAGAGAGTCCAAGAGACTCAAAGACCCACTCATTTGCCCACTCAGTGCCATAAAAAAACTAATGTGGAAGCCATAATATATGCTCAGAGGACCTGGTGCAGACCCATGCAGGTGCTGTGTAGACTGCCTCAGTCTCTGTGAGTTCACGTGAGCTTTGATCATGTTGATTTAGAGGGCCTTGTTCTCCTGGTGTCCTCCATCCCCTCAGACTCTTATACTTTTCCCACCTCCTCTTCTGTTTTTATGGGGTTCCCTGAGCCCTGAGAAGGGGGATTTGATGAAGACATCCCATTTATGGCTAAGTGTTCCAAGGTCTCTCACTCTCTGTGTGTAGAGATCTTGGAACACTGTAGGTGTTCATGTACAATGTCTGCCTGTAGGTCTCTGTATTGTTCCTATATGCCACAGGAGGAACCTTCTTTCATAATGCTTGAGCAACTGATTAAGGAGTATAGTACAATGTCATTAGGAGTCATTTTATCAGTACTTTTTTTTAAAGACCACTGGTATTTGATTTTATCCTAGGTCCCTGGGCTATCTAGTCTAATCTCTGGTTCTTGGTCACCCAAGGAGTGCCAAGTATGTGTATCAGGCTTTTGTGGACCGTCAGCCTCCAAATCATGACACAGAGACTTATTATTAACTATGAATGCTTAGCCTTAGCTTAGGCCTGCTTCTGGCTATCTTTTTTTCCCTTTAACTTAAATTAACCCATTTCTATTAACCTATGTGCTGCCCTGAGGCTCATTTATCTCATCTATGTATTGTCCATCCTGCTTTCCTGCTTCCCCAGGGTCTGGCTGGCTAGTCCTCAGCTGGCTGGCCCCTTTTCTCTCTGCCCACCAGTCCTACCTATCCCTGCTCTGCCTAGCTATCGGTCGTTCAGCCTTTTATTAAAGCAATCAGGCACTTTAGGCAGGCAAGGTGAAAATGGCAGCACATCTTTACATAGTTAAACAAATGTGGCATAAACAAATGTGACACATCTTCACATAGTTAAACAAATCTAGTCCACAACAGGTATAGGTTCTGTCTCATAAAGGGGTCTTAAGTCAAACCAGAGATTGGTCAGTTACTCCCACAGGTTCTGTGCCACCATTGCCCTAGCATAATTTGCAGGCAGGACAGATTGCAGAACAAAGGTTTTCTGGTAGGGTTGGTGTTTACATTTCTCTTTTGGAAGATTTGCAGAGTTGTTCTGGTATCAAAGACACTAGCACATGGGAGTGAAAGCTCCATGTAGGTACCAGCTCTTCTTCTCCATGTTTAATGAATTTTGCACGTGTTGTCTTCAGCAATGGGGCCTTGCTGTCAGTTTGTAGAGAGTAACCAATTCCCTTGGCAACAGCCTGGGTTGTTTAAAGATTCCCATGAGACCCCTTTGGCCAGCAACTCAATTAGATGTAACTCAGTTTTGGTACTGGTAGCTTCATTGGGTGACAAGAGATGGCCAGTTGGGACTCTGTCTCCCCTACTATTTGATGATTTCTTTTAGATCACCTTCATATATGTACGTATTTTAGGAAGGTTCTACTGTATTAGGTTTCCATACTACCCCACAAATAGCTCTTAATTTTAGCTGTCTCTCCCTGTGTTCTCTTCCTAATCTCTGTCTGGACTTGATCCTCCCTATTTCAGGCCACCCCATCCATCCATAACTATCTAGTCTATGTCACTTTCCTAAAGAGATCTATCTGTACACTCATATCCCCTTACTCTATATCTACCCTCCGTGGTTCTACAGATTGTATCTTGCTTATCATTGACTTAACAGCTAATATTCACATATAAGCAAATATGTACAATATTTATATTTCTGGGACTAGGATACCCCCCTCAGGATGATTTTTTTCTAGTTCCTTCCTTTTACCTGCAAATTTTGTGATATCTTTTTTTTAATGGCTGAGTGATACTCCATTGTGTAAATGTACCACATTTTCTTTATCCATTAATCTGCTAAGGGACATCTAGGTTGTTTCTAATTTGTGGCTATTATGAATAGAACAACAATGAACGTGGTTGAGCAAGTGTCCTTGTGGTAGATTGAAGCATCCTTTGGGTATATGCCCAAGAGTGATTAGCTGGGTCTTGAGGTAGATGGATTCCCATGTGACTGAGGAACTGCCACAAGGATTTCCACAGTGGCTATATAAGTTCGCACTCACCAGCAATGGATGAATGTTTCCCCTACTCCACATCCTCACCAACATTAGCTGAAATGTATTTTTATTGATCTTAACTGATCTGAGGGTTGTAAAATGGAATATCAAAGTTTTGATTTGCATTTCCCCAATGACTAAGGATATTAAACATTTTTAAGTGTTTCTCAGCCATTTGAAATTCCTCTATTGAGAATTCTGTTCAGATCTGTGCTCCATCTTTTTTCTTACTTTTAATTTTTAAATATAATATAATCTGAATAGTTTCCCCTCCCTCTATTCCTCCCAGTTCCTCCACACCTCCTCTTCCACCTGACCCAATCTTTTTCTTTCTCTTATCAGAAAAGAACAGGCTTCTAAGAGAAACAAAACATAATGAAATATAATAAGAAAAAACAAAAACCATCATATCAAAGTTTGACAAACCAAGCCAACAGAAAACTAAAAAAGTCCCAAGAGAAGGCACAAGAATCAGACCCACTTGTTCACATACTCAGGAGTCCCATAAAAGTACTAAACTGAAAACTATTGTATATACGCAGAGGACCTGGAGCAGAGATGTGTAGGACCTGGGCATGCTGCTTCAGTGTGTGAGTTCATATGAGCTTTGCTCAGTTAGAAGTTCTACTGGTGCCCTTTATCCCATCTATCTCTCCTATTCCTTCCACCTCCTCTTCTGCAGGGTTCCCCTGAGCTCTGAGGGGAGGAATTTGATGGAGATATCTTGTTTAGACCTGTGTGTTCCAAGGTTTCTCTCTGTGTGTGTAATGTTTGGCTGTGAGTCTCTGTATTTGTTCCCATCTGTTACAAGAGGAAGCATCTCTGATGATGGCCAAGGCACTGATCTGTGAACATAGCAGAATATCACTAGGAGTCATTTTATTGATACTTTTTTTTAGACCAGTAGTGTTTGGTTTTACCCTAGGTCTCTGGACTATCTAGTCTGTGGTTCTTGGTCACCCCAGCAGTGTTGGGTATGGGTTCCATCTCATGGAGTGAGCCTTAAGTCACAGCAGACATTGGCTGGCTGCTCCCACAAGTTCTGGGCCCCCATTGTCCTAGTGTACTTTGCAGGCAGGACAGATTGTAGATCAAAAGTTTTGTGATAGAGTTGGTGTTTCCATTACACTTTGCTGTGTAGAGTACTTTTCTGTGTCAAAGACACCAGAACATGGGGATAAAGATTCTATGTAGGTGCCAGCTCAACCTCCCCATGTTCAATGAATCATGTGGTGTACCCCATTTTTAATTGGTTGTTTTCTTTTTTTTCTAAAAAAAAGTAAACTTTAAATTGAAAAAAAATCATACACAACTTCAGATTCATGCTCTCCCATTTGGCGTTTTCCAGACAAATCAGTTTTCCATTGAATTCAAACAAACTGAAGATCTGTCCACAGTGGACACAGAGCCCAGTCCCTTTCACAGGCAAATACTACTCAGGTTTGAACAATGTCCGTGACTTGAGTGACTAAGCATGAGGTTCAGAATGCCAGTTTCTTTATTAGCAGATACACTCTGGAATCCACCTCAAATTCATGTAGGTTGTGGGCCTCGTCCTGAAGCCTCATGAGCAAGCCCCCATAGGACACATATGCAGATAGGCCTGTTCCTACTTCAGTAGAGGTATCGTCCCCCTCAGCCCTGTACACTTCCCCATACATTACATGCTTAAACTGGTCAGCCCTAGAAGGCCTATCACCTCAGGGGTTATAGTCATCATTGTCTTAGTTAGGGTTTCTATTACTGTGAAGAGGCACCATAGCCATGACAACTCTTATAAAGGAAAAATAATTAATTGGGGTGGTTTACATTTTCAGAGGTTCAGTCCATTATCATCATGGTGTGGCATGGTGGCGTGTAGGCAGACTTGGTGCTGGAGAAGTAGCCAAGTGTCCTACATCTTGACTTTCAGGCAACAGGAAGTGAACTAAGCCACTGGGTATGGTTTGAGCACATATAGACCCCCAAAGCCCACTTCTACAGTGACACACTTCCTTCAACAAGACCACACCTACTCCAACAAAGTCACACCTCCTAATAGTGCCATTTCTTTTGGGGTCATTTTCTTTCAAACCACCACAACCATCACCCAAAGTATCATCTTCATACAAGGTACTAGTTTTGACCAATTGGAACTTGTCACTTAAGTCTACAGGGTAAATCTGAACACTGACATCTGAGTTAGGTCCATCCTGAAAGATTCATACTTACAGTTCTGTCGAGATAATCAAATTGCTTGTCTTCTGGGTCAATGTCTTTCACATCAAAAATCTCCTCGAACAGGATGTCCACCAGTGTGAGGGGCACAAAAGCTGCAGAGGTGCTGAGTGCACCACCACCACTTGGGTTATTTGTCTTCTTGATATCTAGTTTTTCAGGATCTTTATATATTTTGGCTATAAGCTCTCTATTTAATGTGTACTTGGTAACCATCTTTTCCTGTTCTGTAGGCTGCTGCTTTGTCTGAATGACAACATCCTTCACCATGCAGAAACTTCTCCGTTTCATTCGGTTCTGATTAATAATTGTTGATCCTAGTGCCTGCACTAAGTGTTCTTCTGTTCAGAAAGTTTTTTTCTGTGCTAATGAGTTCAAGGCTATTTTCCACTTTATCTTCTGCCAGATTCAGTGTATCCAGTTTTATGTTGAAGTGTTTGCTCCATTCGGAGTTGAGCTTTGTGCAGGATGATAAGTATGGATCTATTTGCATTCTTCTACATGTAGCCATTCAGTTTGACATGTACCATTTGTTGAAGATGCTGTCTTTATTACAATGTGTGTTTCTGACTTCTTTACCAAAAACTGAGTGTTCTTAAGTGTGTAGATTTTTATCTGTGTCTTCATTTTTATGCTATTGATCAACATGTCTGTTTTTTGCTAATACCACACTGTTTTATTACTATAGCTCTGTACATACAACTTGAAATCTGGATTGTGAGGCTGCTAGCAGTTCTTTTATGATTCAGGACTGTTTTATCTATCCTGGGTTTTTTGTTTGCTTGTTTTCATGTTTCCATATGAAGCTGAGAATTGTCCTTTTAAGATCTGTGAAGAATTGTGTTAGAATTTTGATGGAAATAGCATTGAATCTGTAGATTGCCATTTTTATTATGTTAATCCTACTGATCCATGAGCCTGGGAGATCTTTCCATCTTCTGATATCTTCTTCAATTTTTTTTTATCATATAAGTCTTTCACTTGCTTGTTTAGAGTTATTTTAAGATATTTTATATTATTTGGGGATATTGTGAAAGGTGTTGTTTCCCTGATTTCTCTCTCAGTCCATTTGTCATTTGTATATAGGAGGGCTACTGATTTTTGTGAGTTGATTTTGTATCCTGCTACTTTGCTGAAAGAGTTTATCAGCTGTAGGAGTTCATGGGTGGAATTTTTAGAATCACTTATGTATGCTATCATATCATCTGCAAATAAAAATAATTTGACTTCTTCCTTTCCAATTTGTATCCTCTTGATCTCCTTCAGTTGTCTTATTGCTCTAGCTATGACTTCAAGTACCATATTGAATAGATATGGAGAGAGTGGACAACCTTGTCTTGTTCCTGATTTTAGTGGAATTGCTTTGAGCTTATCTTCATTTATGTTGATGTTGGCTACAGGCTTGCTGTAAACTGCCTTTATTATGTTGATGTATGTCCCTTTTATCCCTAATCTCTCCAGAACTTTTATCATGAAGGGGTGTTGGGTTTTGTCAAAGGCCTTCTCTGAAGCTAATGAGATGATCAAGTGGTTTTTTTTTTCCATTTGTTTACATGAGGAATTACATTTATTGATTTACATGTATTGAACCATGTAAATGAAGCCTACTTATTATAATGGATGACCTTTTTGATGTGTTATTGGGTTTGGTTTGCAAATATTTTATCGAGTATTTTCACATCTATATTCATAAAGGAAATAAATCGGTCTGTAATTCTCTTTCTTTGTTGGGTCTTTATGTAGTTTGGGAATCTGGTTGACTATGGCTTCAAAAAATGAATTGAGCAATGTTCCTTCTGTTTTTATTGTGTGGAATAATTTGAGGAGTATTGGCATTACCTCTTCTTTGAAAGTCTGGTAGAATTCTGTGCTAAAACCATCTAGCCCTGGGCTTTTTTTAGGTTGAGAGACTGTTAATGACTGATTCTGTTTCACTAGATAGGGTTATATGTGGTGATATATTGCTTGTAATCTAAGAAATAAAAGCTTGCCTGATGATCAGAAGACAGAGCTAGCGATAGAGTTAGCCATAGATGTCAAACAGTAGTGGTACATGTCTTTAATACTAGCACACGGGAGGCAGAGGCAGAGATCTCTCTGGATCTCTATGAGTTCAAGGACACGCTGGCCTACACGAGATTAATCCAGTCTAAAAGAGAAACAGCCAGGCAGTGGTGGCACACATTTTTAACTCCAGCACTTGGGATCACACACCTTTAATCCCAGCCCTGGGAAGGTTGAGACAGGAAGTGATATGACTGGGCAGAGAAAGGAATATAAGGCGGGAGGAGACAGGAATTCAGGTCCTTTCAGGCTCTTGTAGGCTGAGGAGTTGGTGAGTTAAGAGGTGGCTGCTCTGCTTCTCTGATCTTTGAGTTTTCACCCTGATACCTGGCTCTGGGTTTTTATTAAGACCAATTAGGATTCATGAAACAGTTATAGGTCTATCTAAGTTGCTTATCTGATCTTGATTTAACTTTGCTAAGTGGAACCTATGGAAGAAATTATCCATTTCTTTTAGATTTTCCAATTATGTGCAGTAAAGGTTCTTAAAGTATGTCCTTAATGATTCTTTGGATTTCCTTGATGTCTGTTGTTATGTCTGTTGTTATGTGCCCCTTTTCATTTCTGATTTTGTTAATTCTGATATTCTTTCTTTTATTTGGATAAGGGTTTGTTGATCTAATTGATTTTTCTCAGTGAACCAATTCTTTCATTGATTCTTTTATTGTTCTCTTTCTTTCTACTTTATTGATTTCAGCCCTGAGTTTGATTATGTTTTGCCAAACTCCTTTTGAGTTTCTTCTTTTTGTTCTAGAGCTTTCAGGTGTGCTATTAAGTTGCTAGTATAAGTTTTTTTTAATATAAGCACTTAGTGCTATGAACTTGCCTCTTTGAACTGCTTTCATTGTGTCCCATAAGTTTGGGTATGCTGTGTATTTATTTTCATTCAATTCTAGAAAGTCTTTAATTTCTTTTGCAATTTTTGTCTTGACCCATTTTTCAAAGTAGAGAGTTTTTCAGTTTCCATGAGTTTGTAAGCTTTCTGTTTCTGTTGTTGATGTCCAGCTTCAATTTGTGGTGGTCAGATAGGAAGAAAGTTGTTATTTCAATTTTCTTGTATCTATTGAGACTTAATTTGTGGCCAAATATGTGGTCAACTTTAGAGAAAATTCCATAAGGTGTTGAGAAGGTATATTCTTTTGTGTTTGGGTGAAACATTCTGTAAATATCTGTTAGGTCCATTTGGTTTATAGTGTCTGTTAACTCCAGCATTTCTTTGTTTAGTTTTTGTCTGGATGACTCATCCATTGGTGAGAGTGTGATATTGAAGTTTCCCACTATCAGTTTGTGAGGGTCAATATGTGATTTAAGCTGTAGTGGTATTTCTTTTACAAATATGGGTGCCCTTAGGTTTGGTGAATAGATGTTAAGAATTGCAGTGTCCTCTTTGTGAATTATCCTTTGGTGAGTATACAGTGTCCTTTCCTATCTCCTCTGATTAGTTTTGATTAGAAGTCTATTTTTCAGATATTAAAATGCCTACACTGGCTTGCTTCTTAGGTATATGTACTTGGAATATCTTTTTCAATCCTTTTTCTCTGGGGCGATATCTATTCTTTATATTACGGTATGTTTCTTGGAATCAACCAAAGGATGGATCCTATTTCAACATGTATTCCGTTAGTCTCTGTCTTTTTATTGGGGAATTGAGATCATTGTTGTTGAGAGATATCAATGAGCAGTGCTGTGGGATGGTCTGTATGTCAAATGTGTTGCTGATTGGTCAATAAATAAATCACTGATTGGCCAGTGGCCAGGCAGGAAGTATAGGCGGGACTAACAAAGAGGAGAATTGAGAGAACAGGAAGCTGGGTGAGAGAGACACTGCCAGCCACCGTGATGAGAAACAGCATGTGAAGATGCCAGTAAGCCACGAGCCACGTGGCAAGGTATAGATTTATAGAAATGGATTAATTTAAGCTGTAAGAACAGTTAGCAAGAAGCCTGCCACGGCCATACAGTTTGTAACCAATATAAGTCTCTGTGTTTACTTGGTTGGGTCTGACGGCTGTGGGACTGGCAGGTGAGAGAGATTTGTCCTGACTGTGGGTCAGGCAGGAAAACTCCATCTACAAAGCAGTGTTTATTTTTTTCTTGCTATTGTTGTTGTTGTTGTTGGTGGTGTGTGTGCATGCGTGTGTGTGTGTGTGTGTGTGTGTGTGTGTGTGTGTGTGTGTGTGTGCTTCCCTTCTTTTGATTTTGCTGGTTTGCTGGTCTGAGATTATTATTTGTTCCCTGTTTTTTCTTAGGTGTAATTAACCTCTTTAGATTGGAATGTTCCTTCTAGTACCTTCTGTAGGGCTGGATTTGTAGATAGATATTGCTTAAACATGACGTTATCATGGACTATCTCATTTTTTCCATCTATGGTAATTGAAAGTTTTGCTGGGTGTAGTATTCTGGGCTGGCATCTGTGGTCTCTTAGAGTTTGCAGCACATCTGTCCAGGCCCTTCTGGCTTTTACAGTCTCCACTGAGAAGGCAGGTGTAATTCTAACAGGTCTACCTTTATATATTACTTGGTATTTTACCCATGCAGCTTTTAACAGTCTTTATTTTTGTACACTTAATATTTTGATTACTATATGTTAAGGGGATTTCTTTTCTGGTCCAATCTATTTGCTGTTCTGTATGCTTCTTGTACCTTGGTAGGTATCTACTTCTTTGATTAGGAAATCTTCTTCTATGATTTTGTTGAAAGTATTTTCTGTGTCTTTGACCTGTGTTTCTTGTCTTTCTTGTATTCTTATTGTTCTTAGATTGGTTCTTCTCATATTGTCCCACATTTCCTGAATGTTTTGTGTCAGAATTTTTTTAGATTTAACATTTTCTTTGACATATCCCCTGTCTTCAATGTCTGAGATTCTCTCTTTCATCTCTTATGTCCTGTTGGTGGAGCTTGCCTCTGCAGTTCCTGTTTGAGTTCCTAAAATTTTCATTTCTGGATTTCCCTCAGTTTGGGTTTTCTTTATAGATTCTATTTCAACTTTCAGGTATTGAATGAATTTATTCATTTCTTTCCTCGTGTCTTTTTGTGTTTTCATAGATTTCTTTACGGGATGTATTCATTTCTTCCTTAAGGATCTCTATCATATCCATAAAGGCTGTTTTAAGGTCCTTTTTCGTGCTTTAGCTATCCTGGAATATTCAGGGCCTGCTGTGGTAGGGTTGCTGAGCTCTGGTGGAGACATGTTATCCTGTCTGTTACTGATTGTGTTTTTACACAGGAGTCTAGGCATCTGGAATTGGGATGATATCTAGGTGTCTGATATTTGGCCTTATCTTTGTTGGGTGTTCCTTGGTTTCTGTTTCCTCTCTGGATTTTAGGAGAGTGTGGTGGATGTGTGTTTCCTGATAGGAAATTTTCTGTGAATTTGATAAGTATTGCCACTGGGGGCTCCATGTAATATGTGTTCCTGGGTCTGACACTTTGGAATGGGGATAGGGTGGGGGCAGTGAGGGGGTTCACAGGAGGGAGAAAAGCAGAGTGTTCCACCAGGACCCACTTAGTCCCCTGGGAATGGATGAGAGACCATAGCAGAAGGTCTGCTATAAAGATAAGGATGAGACTGGATGATTGCTTTGAAGGAATGAAGGGGGAGGTGAAGATCTGCAGTGAAGATCTGAAGCCTGCCTGCTTCCCTGTCCCAGTGGCCTATGGTTTCCCGGGTGTGCCTGCTGGAGTTGGGGCCTGGGACACAGCAATGGGTGGGGGAGAGGGAGGTTAGGAGGGAAGGATCTATGGGATTCACTGGAGATGGGGGCAGGGATGCTGCAGAGCTCTGTTGCAGAGCTGGGGGTGAGACAAGGGATTGGATCTGGAGTAGAGGGAGAGGTAACAATGGTCCCCTCTCACAGGAGTCTCCTTACAAATTTTAATATCATTCCCTTGTTATGTGCTTTTGGCATCTTGACAGTAATATTATGAAAACCTTTTTCCTTTTAATGCCTATTTGAGTTTCTAAATACCTCTTGTGTTAAGATTTCCATTTCTTTTACTATCTGGGTAATTTTCTGCTACAATTCAATTGGATACATTTTCTGTGTTCTTCATTGTTTTGTCATCCTTTGATTTACCATTCACTTTTATTTTCTCTCTATTTCTCTCATGCTAATTGCTAGTCAAGTTCTGCTTGTATTCTTTCTCCTCTCGTGATTAATAAATAATATCTAAGTGTGAGCCATGCTTCTCTGTACTGACAAATCCTGTGTCTGGTGCTGCACAGACTCTCTGTGCAGATCAGAGTGGTACTGAGGTAATAGAAAGCGATACTATATTGAAAGGGATATTATTTGTACCATGCTGTCTTTAGATTAATATCAAAATTATTTGGCTCCTATCTTAAAAGGGATCCCCCTTTACAAGGCTCATTTTCCCTTTTGACTCTTCTGGTGATGTTATCCCCATCCCAATTCATCAGTTGTACTCTGTATTTGCTCTTGACATATTGATAGAGATATATCTGCCAGCTCACTTTCCTGGTCCTAACTAGTGTTGTCACTGATAATTGTGGTGATCTGATTTCTCAATTTCTACCCCAAGTCAATCTAAAAAGAAAGGTGACCTGTAATCTTCCACAAAGAAAAGTGACCTATAATCTTCCATTGTTTTGTGATCTCATCACTGTCCAAGGAAAGTAAAAACAGGACCGGAAGCCGACATGTATTCCATATTCCACGTTCAATAGATTTCTATATTATACTTCACTCAGGTCTTTCCAGGAGATAAGACAAGCTGCAAAACAAAGCATTAAGCACACTGGAGACCCAGAATAAGAACAGTGGGCAAAGAGGACTTTTATAGATTAAAAGAAGTATTTATTTTTGTTATTTCATTGTACAATTCTCAAGAGTGAACAATGCAAAAGAAAACCATTATTTTTACAATGTCAAAAGGTTAACCATGCCTGCATGATTTCCTAACTTTCTATATTCCTATGATCTAATGTTTTGCCTTATCAGCTACAATCCTATCCTGTGCATCTCAGGCACTACTGGACAATCTCAGATAAATTGTTTTGAAGATAATACTTCAGAACTCGCCAAAAGCACATTTATGAATGTTAAAAAGACAATAACGTGATTTTTGCCTTGAGAAGTCCATACACATACTTGGGCATGCATGTCTTACTCTTTTCCTGCATGCATTTTTCTTTCTAATAAAATCCCCTGTACTCAAATCTGTGTCTAAAACCCCTTTTAGGAAACTCCAACTCTGCTCATACTGAAATTCCTTTTTGCAATCAATGTAAGGATCTGTCTTCACTTTAAAGATGTTGAAAAATAACTCCTCAGGCTGCTGTAGGCAGTATCATGGAGCTGCATGAGCTGTCAGCATGAGCTGCCCTAGCCAATAAACATAGTAGATCCTATTTACCAGAGCTATGATGTAGGAGAAAAAAAATCATGTCATTTAGATTACTAAGATATGCCCTTTTAATGTGCCTTTTTTCTACAAACTATGCCAAAGCCAACCCATTTCCTCTGGTTGCTCTGCCCTTCCCCCACTCTGTGGGTCTTATCTTTTGACAGTCTCTTCCTTCTGCCAGACTGAGCCATCAAGTCTGAGAATGTAATGATGCTTGGTTGGGAGAAGCCAGCCTACTTCAATAGGAAATCTGAACTTGGGTGAACATTGGGTTTTGAGGGTGATAACACTTCCTGGTGACAAGAAGCCAGATGCCGTGTGGCTGTGAAAGAGCACTTATCACAGGATGAGACCCAAGCTATCAGTGGATTTTATTTTTGTTTTGTTTTATTTTTGAGACAGGATCACACTGTGTAACCCAGGCCGCCTAACAATGTTGGCATTAAATGTGCTTTATACCATTATATTCAGCCATAAGTGGATATTTTAAAGGCACTCCTGCTCCAGATGGATTTAACAATCTGCCTTAGAACCAAGAAAGTAGAAGTCTGGAGAGAGGGCGGGGGAGGGGGGGCTAACAAACCAACCTGGATTGTGGTCTCTAAGAGTTTCCTTTTTTTCTAACTTGGAGTCATAGGAACCTCCCAGCCATTAGCACAGTCTCTAGAACTGTCCTGTCACTTCTGCACTTTCCAAGGGCAACTGGGAGCTCACTGGCTAGAAATGAATGACCTTTAACCACAGCAAGAACGATGTATTATGTGTTAAATTCTCCAGAAAATGATAAAGGAGGGACCAAGACTCTCAGAGGGACACCCACTGATTGGCTGGGCCACAGCATGTGTGTGTGGACTTCTTGGTCTTCCCTTGAGTGGGATGTGTGTGGAGGCTTGATGATATGTGAATGCAGATATCAGAAGAAGCAGCAGCAGAAGGGGTTATTTCTTGAGGTTAGGAGGTAAGGTTAGGGTTGTAATCTAAACGTGTAGGACCAAAGATGACACCAGGAATATATATTATTATATAGACTGGCCAACCACTAGGTTATCAATACACAACCACTGGAACTTATAGAATAAGCATTGTAAGCATATATCTCTCAAATGGTGTGATTCAAGAATGTGATGTTAATTTTGGTGATAAAAATACCTCAGTGGAGAGAAAATATAAATTGGGAATCAATCTTGATCAGATTGGTAAGTATTTGGAATATAACCCTTTTCAGACAAGAAACTCAGTGGAAGCGGAGAATCAAATAAGTGTGGGTAACTCCTACCTGCACAGCCCCTGTTAAACTGTAAAGGAGGAGCTGTGATCACTCCGATTTACTTCTTTTTATCTTGAAGTACTTGGTTAATATTTGAAAAATAGTGAAAATGGATAATCTCAAATGCCATTTTCACACTGGAACAAAACATTTCAGAGAGCCAAGCATATTAATGGAACAGGAATCACAAGTGTTCATCCCAGTGTGAAACAGATCACTGACTTTATGAACTTCCATGTCCTCTCTCCCAAATTGTTTCAAAGATTATCCAGCTACCCTGGAAATAAAGAACAAAGAAGTCACAGCAGAAACAACACCCTAGTTTTAAAACAATGGATAAACCTGAGATAGTAGTACATTAAGCGTGAATGACATATTCCTAGGTGGTACACAAAAATCCAAATATATGGACCCTGCCATGTCGGCACATCAGCTTTGCATGAGGCAACTTTTTATTCAAGGTCTAGCACTGTAGATACTTTTTTATCCTTATAACAACCATGTCTGACTGAGACTCTAGGTGGATGCTGAAAAGACCTGTGTTCCTCTCACATGGCTAAAAACATAGTTCTGCATGACCTACGAATGACTAAAATATTCTAACTCATAAAAAGATATGCATGTAGGAAAAATAAAAATATTTATTCTATTCCTATCTTGGGAAATGAAAATGCTGGTCTTAAAACAAGGGGCTGAAATGAATAATTCTAAAAGCTGTTGTCCTGTTGACTGATAGGAGACGGCAAACTGAGTAAGGTAGGAAAATAGAACTACTGTTAGTTGCTATGACAAGCAAGAGATATGTTGAACTTAAAACAGGGAAGAAAAACTATCATGGGAGAAATGAGCATATTGTTGCTGAAACAGTTTTACCAGCCAGTGAACCTCTTGCTATAAAGGACAAGGAAGGCTTTGGCATCTCTGTTTCAGGAAGCAGAACTTACATCATTTTGAGATTGTTAGTCCACACTCACAGGAAGAACAACTTTTGTAATGAGTGCTTTGTTCATTTAAAGCATTTTCTCCACAAACTGAACAACAAAAATACCCTAAAACTCACGCCATCAATAATGAATGCCAGAATCATACACCATCTCAACAGAGATTAGAACAAATCATTCAAATATGGGGAAACCGGGACAACATCAAAGAAGGCTTTGGAGTTCCAGTGTTTATCTCCCACAATCTCAAACTGAGTCTATGAATCAAAGGGCCTGCAGTTTCCCCCTAAAAGATAAGAACTAAAGATTTGAATTAATAATTCACTCAATGAACAGTCCGATAGAAGTGTACAGATATACAGTTACATGTGTGACTGGTTTTAGTGTCCATGGTAATCTGATTTTGGAAACTGTCCAAATTTATCAGTAAGAATTTGCTACATAAATTGTTCTATCCATACACTGAAATACTACATAAAGAGAAAACAGCATTAAAAATTACAAATGTCAAAATTGCTTTGAAGAAAGCAAGTTACATAAGAGGATATATTGGATTTTTGTAAATTTCTGTATATAGACAAATATACATGAATATGATTTATAGATATACTTACATGTTATTATATATATGTACTGTTTTTTCCTTAGTATGTCTATGTCTACATACACGTATGATGACTGAGACTATACCTAAAGAGTTTATGATCATTTGATACCTAGGAATTGTATTGGAGTTGTATTGCCTAATCTTGAACAGAGTATTGATGAACTTCATTCTACTAATAATATAAGAAGCATATTGACTCTGGTGTGATTGTTTTATTCAAGTCATAAAGCTACAGCAAATCAAGACAGCATATAACTCACAGGGAATATGCCAGGTTTAATGTCTGAATCTGAAATAAGGACATAGGAGGCAAGCCTTACGCTCAGTATGAATGAGGCAGAAAAATTCCTTCCAGTTTATGGTTGGTGAAAAGTTTAGCTGGATTTTCACATTGTGGACAGCTGTGGTGATACTGTGACCACGTTCAGTGGTTGGAAAGAAAGCTGCCAAGATCCAAGTAAGTGGAAGCAGGAAGAGAGAAAGCCAGTCCTGATAGGAGACTGCACATGAATAGTTCGTACATGAAGAGTTCGCACATGAATAGTTGCCCTTGTATTCAGTGTAGCCGTTTCCTTGTTGCCTTTGAGCTTCCGCCCAAGCCTCAGGACTACTTCAAAAGGCTTACCTTGTGCTCACTTCTAGGATGAAATAGACAGGAACGTACAGTGGCGGCTTCACAGCAGTCTCCTAGAGGGGACAGTTCTTCCTAGAGGCGATGATTTTATGTGAATTAGCTCCATCAGAAACAGGAGCATACTAAAAGTCTACAGCAGAGAAAGCCCTCTCATTAGTGCAGATCAGTATAATAAAATCAAAGATAAATAATCAAAAGTCTCTATGAGAAGCCCAAACCACTTTAGTTACCAGTGTGTGCCGTCAGACACAGCTTAGTGAGATAGTACGTAATCGCATGTGGAGTATTGCGGTAACTTTGTCTTCCAGGCCGCCGACTCCAGTTGTGTCTGCCCTCCCCAATTCTGCACCTTTGGAAGACACATTTGTTCCTATTTCCATTCCACTTAAAAACATCAATTTTCATTACTTCTATAGAGTATGAAAACTCTAAGTCATCATTGAAAGACAGATGTGAATTCTGTCTACTCTCACCAACTTTTCTGTCTTTGCTTATGTGCTGTTGTGGTTTTTTGTTTTGTTTTCATTTTTTTTTTGTCAAAGGATCTAAGCCTGCACTCATCACTAATATTTTCTTTGTCAAGACCTATCAATCTGGCAGTTAGAAATTTCTTCTAGAGTATGGCAAATCGATCACTAAGATTCCTCAGGCCCCTCATGATTCATTTAGTGAGAAAGAAGAAATGGAAGAGAGATCTCCAGTTAGGTACCTTCTAAACACACACACACACACACACACACACACACACACACACACACACACACACACACACCCTCACACTAAAAAAAAACCACAGTAAAAAGGGAAACGCAGAAACCAGTCAGGTGTCATGATATGGTAGTAATTCTAGGCCTACGGAAGCTGAAGGAGGATGGTCACAAGTGTGCGGACAGTCTGGGCTACATGGAAGGGTTCTGTGCTGTAAAAAAAAAAAAAATTCGAAGAGAAACAATGTGAAGAGACGAGAACAAGAAAAATACACAAAGCAATCAGCCAAAACAAACAGCTAGCACCCCAGGGAACATTTATTTTATTTTACTGTTGTTTCAGTTAGTGGCATTTTAAACTGTAAAATATAATTCAATGTGAGTAAAATTGTAAACAATTAATTGATTTGATTCCCTCTTTTTCATGGAGACAAAAGAATTGTGCGAGCGTTCTGTGAAAACATTTGAAAGCATGTACTAACTTGTCCAGTTTATAACTGATCTTTTGAGTTTATGTGAGGCTGATGTTCTACCCAGGAGCTGATGCTCTTACTTCTCTTTCAGCTATACTGAACAGGGAATTATTTCCTGGCTATTTATATCGTATCTAAAGTCCCCACAATATTTTCAAAAAGAATTAATTAAACTGCTTTGTCTGGTTGCCTACAGAGAATTCTGAGGCAGATATTATTAGACCCTTATTCGCAGGACAAGCTGCTCACATTTCCAGTGTCTTCCTATAATTGTTATGGACCGATATGCCCGTCAGCTCACTTCACATTGCTCCTTCACAGTTCATGGCACTGGACTATTAATGCGACTGGAGTCTGTAGGGTGAAAGCTCTGGCTCCTAGTTTTCCAACAACTAGGCTCTTGCCCAATAAACCCATTCAAGAGACAAATAATGGTGAAAAGTCAGAGGAAGCGGACTTAAACAACATGGCCACAGTGGAAGGTACAAATAAAGAGCTTCACTGCACCCCAAGTCCACAACTGACTGGCAGGAACTTTAGGTTTATGAGAGGAAGAGTTGGCGGTAGGGAGCAAGCAGTCTTGGTTAAAGAATGGTCTGGTTGATCATTATCTCAGTTCTGGTTTTGCAAGATGGTACAAAGAGGTCCTTATTGCTCAAAGGAGCAAACTAGTTTCCATAAAATGATTATCCTGCTTCAGAGTAGAATCTCACCATCTCAGAGTGTTGCTTCCATTTGAGAGATGATTTCTCTTGTGAGACTCACTCCCTTATCATAAAACTGTTTATTCATCAGTCTACTTGTTCCTGAAATTGAAGGGGACTGTAGACTTATGACAATAACAACAGACCATCAGATGTCTTAGGGGTCTGGAACGGGACACTGTAAAAGCTGACAATAAGGGGATAGATAGAAAATGAAAGCAGACAGCCAGGCGGTGATGGTGCACACCTTTAATTCCAGCATTCAGGAGGCAGAGGCAGGAGGATCCCTGTGAGTTTAAGGCCAGCCTGGTCTACAGAATGAGTTCCAGGACAGCCAGGGCTACACAGAGAAATCCTGTCTCAAAAACAAAACCAAAACATAAACAAAAGGAAAATAAAAAGCTGGTGTGGCTGGCTTTTAGTTCCTTACTTTATGGGCCCAAGTGGCTTGACAATGCTGTAGCAAAAGCAGTTTCCAAGTGCTTACTGTGTTGGCGACCACAGCAATGTTTCCACATTCTCGCTCTGTATGGATCCTCACCAAAGCCTATCAAGTGCTTGAGACAAATAGAGGTCCCACCAGGTTCACCACCACCTAGACAACTACTTGGAAGAGAAGTTTGGTGTCAGCACTACATGTAAACATTTCAAACACCCACACATATATATTTGGGAGCTATGTGTATCATGAAATGAAAAGTCAACACTAGTGGGAAGCTTAGACGTCAGTGCAATTCAGGGACAAAGGGAAAAACAGTGTGGGCATAACGTAAAGGCTACATGGTTTTGACATTGTATTTTCTTCTTTAAAAACCAAGACAAGGAGAAGGGAAAGTGATAGCCATGCAGGATTGTAGCCTAGTAGTGGATACGCTGGTTTAAGCCCTGGCTCCTGTAAGGAAGGCACTTACTGTAAATGGAGATATTTTCTCCTATCTGAATGTGTTTCTTACTTTTTACAAACAAGGAGATGGACAAGACAATCTTTAAGGTTTACACAGCTCTGAAATTCTTTTGCTCTGCTCTCAACCGTAGGCCTTTCTCGTATACGTTAATACCTTCAATGTCTATGTACCCACTTGGCAATCTTCTCTCTCTCCAATTACCAGATTCCAATTTCCCCTAGTGTGCCATATGAACGTGGTATGCAATGAGAGACAAAGCATTCTGAGAGGTATGTGTTGCACTATTTTTGTTTGCAAGTGGCAGAAAATAAAAGCAATATATTGCCTACGAGTATTGAGAAAAGCAAACAGAAGAAAGAGGAGGCACATGGGATCTCCAAATATGCCGAGTCAAACAGTTAGGATAAAAGGGGGTGTCATCTCATTTTATGACTGGTTTTCCCATGCACTGCCTTCATTCCCACGTCTGCTTTCTTCCTTCAAAGGTGGCCACTTCCGGGTCTAGGTTTACACCACTGTTAACATGAGTTTTGAACTTTCAATGAATAAAACCTTCCGAACTTCAAATTCTAAACATGTGGTTATAAACACTTATATTTCCCATAATGGTATAGACAAGGGTATTTTATTCAATACAATAATCACAAACTGGAACTGGTTTCTGCCTTTTATACATATATCGTACATTTTCTTGAACAATAAAATACACTAAATAACCTATAAAAAGTGTTTCTCTGTGTGTATGTGATTATATCTCACAAGTCTTTCCTTGTTAATTATATTAGAGCAGTGGTTCTCAACCTTCCTAATGCTGCAACCCTTTAATACAGTTCCTCATGTTGTGATGACCCTGATCACAAAATTATTTTCATTGCTACTTCATAACTGTAATTTTGCTACTGTTATAAATTTTATTGTAAATATCTGTGTTTTCCGATGGTCTTAGTCAATGCCTGTGAAAGGGTCATTCAGCCCCCAAAGAGTTTGAGACTCATAGGTTGAGAACCATTGCCTTAGAGCATCAGCAAAGTCTGGGAGTAGTTGAGGATGTAGTTCAATGTCAGTTCATTGTCCTAGCATGGGCAAAGCCCTTACTTTGATCCTCTATCACCAAACAACAACAGCAACACACACACACACACACACACACACACACACACACACACACACACACACACAGCATGTAAGATACATCACACATTGGTATCACAGCACCCCTTCACTTCTCTGTGCCTTTGTGTTTCAAGAATTTACAGGACCAAGTAGAAGTTGCCTGATTTCCCCTAGGTCTTGCAGGCAATAGCTAATAGCAGTGAAGCAAGAAGTCTCCCTAGATAGGATCTGCTATTCTCCGTTCATTTGTTCTAAAGGTAAATCTCAGTGACAGACAAGGAAACCTCTTTATTTTCTGAGGCTGACCAGAGATAGATGTCTGACTCTAAAGGAAGTCTTGTGTTAATAAGACATCCTCTTATGGCAAATGGACAGCATCATGAATATCTTCAACATCATAACTGCATCCTCAGGGATAGAATGGATATACCTGTGAACTCCTTGCCCTGAGGTCATCCGGCTCAGGCTTGGTTTGGAATTCCTGGTGCACGAAGTCTAGGATCTGTGGTCAGGATGGAGCTCTACACTGCTGGTTGGCTAGAGGACCTAGGAACCTGCATACTTCCCTTCCCAGTTTTTCCTTGTGAGAAAAGTGTTAAAAAGAACTAAAGCAGGTTGCAGTGGTTGGTCCACAAAGGCAAGCTGACACATAAATTCAGAAATGAAGTTTATTGTAATGCAAGGGTCTCAAGGTCCTGGTCCACCTCTGAAAGAGTTCAAGTTAGTTAGACAGACTCCCTGGTAGGCAGACAAATAGGGAGAGGGATCATGGCTAGGGAATAAAGGAGGTGAATTTCCAAGATGGCCGGCTCCTTCCTCACCCTCCTGACCTGAGTCAAAAGCCTGGTAGCTTAAACCAAAGGCCTTGTGGCCTTCTGTCTCCTACCAGCAGTCCCCATGATGATGGATTGTCTCAACAAGTTCAAGGCCTACTCAGGACATGTCACAAAACAGCTGTGGGACATCCGATAGGGCTTTCTTCAAGTTACCAACCCTAAATCAGGGGAGGAAAGCTCTTCAGACACTTTAAAAATAAAAAACAAACTGGGCCCCCAAGAAGAGACTGGATTTCTGGCTTCTTGGGTACCCCCTCTGCTTTTCCAAGGGTCTTTTTCTCTGTGTCTGCTACATGTGTGTGTGTCTCCTCACCATCTATAAATGCCTTTGCTTTATATCTAGAATCCACTTATGAGTGAGTACATACCATGTTTGTCCTTCTGGGTTTAGGTTACCTCACTCAGGGTGATTTTTTTCTAGTTCTATCCATTTGCCTGCAAACCTTACGATGTCATTGTTTTTCTCAGCTAAGTAGTACTCCATTGTGTATATGTACCACATTTTCTTTATGCATTCTTCAGTTGATGGGCATCTAGGTTGTTTCCAGGTTCTAGCTATTACAAATAGTGCTGCTATAAACATAGTTGAGCATGTTTCTTTGTGGTGTGATTGAGCATTCCTTGGGTATATGCCCAAGAGTGGTAAGGCTGGGTCTTGAGGTAGATCGATTCCCAATTTTCTGAGAAACCGCCACACTGATTTCCAAAGTAGCTGTACAAGTTTGCACTCCCACCAACAGTGGAGGAGTGTTCCCTTTGCTCCGCATCCTCTCCAACACTGACTGTTATTAGTGTTTTTGATCATAGCCATTCTGACAGGTGTAAGGTGGTATCTCAGAGTTATTTCGATTTGCATTTCTCTGATGATTAAGGATGTTGAGCATTTCTTTAAATGTCTTTCAGTCATTTGTGATTCTTCTTTTGAAAATTCTTTGTTTAGCTCTTCAGCCCATTTTTTTTTTTTGGTTTTTCGAGACAGGGTTTCTCTGTGTAGCTTTGCGCCTTTCCTGGAACTCGCTTTGGAGACCAGGCTGGCCTCAAACTCACAGAGATCCGCCTGGCTCTGCCTCCCGAGTGCTGGGATTAAAGGCGTGCGCCACCACCGCCCGGCTCATTTTTTAATTGGATTGTTCAGTATTTTGATGTCTAGTTTCTTGAGTTCTTTATATACTTTGGAGATCAGTCCTCTGTTAGATGTGGGGTTGGTAAAGGTCTTTTCCCATTCTGTAGGCTGTCTTTTTGTCTTATTGACCGTGCCCTTTGCCCTACAAAAGCTTCTCAGTTTCAAGAGGTCCCATTTATTAATTGTTGTGCTCAGTGTCTGTGCTGTTGGTGTTATATTTAGGAAGTGATCTCATTGGCACAGGAGAGCACTTCCTAAATGCCTTTCTTCAACTGCTGATTTTTGTCTACCCCTATTTTTGGTGTTTGAGATTTCTCCAATGTCACACTGAAGATTTTCCCTGCCCTTTAATTATTTAATTGGCAGAGAAAATGAATGCAACGAGACCCCTAGACTGTATCACCTTGAGGAGTTGGGGAGTATTTAACAGAAACAATACAATATATGAAGATAACTAAAAAGGATGGGGCCTTAAAGAGAAGGAGAGGCTTCCCCTTAAAGCCCAGAGATGAGCCTCATTAAGAGTGAGAATAACAGAGAGAGAGAGAGAGAGAGAGAGAGAGAGAGAGAGAGAGAGAGAGACAGAGACAGAGAGAGAGAGACAGAGAGAGAGAGAGAGAGAGAGTGTGTGTGTGTGTGTGTGTGAGAGAGAGAGAGAGAGAGAGAGAGAGAGAGAGAGAGAGAGAGAGAGAGAGAGAGAGAGAGAGAGAGAGATCCAAGAGAAAAATGGTGGGAGTGGCCTGAGGAGCCTCTTCAGAGAGCAGCCTTCATCTCAGAACCAAATCTCCAGTCTCTCTAAGGAGTCTTGGACCAGTCTCCTTAATGAGAGAAAGATTTGACTTTTCATAACCACTCAGAGGTGGCAGGAAGTTTACATCACGTGATGCAGTTCAGCAGAATATGCATGACAAGGAGTGGTCAGGCCCCAGGTGCTGTATCTTGAGAACTGTCCTATCATAGCATAGACTGCTTCTCAGCCTTCTGTCCAAGAGAGAACTGCAGGGAGATGTGGCCTGATTCAAGCTATAGTATCAAGCCTAAAGGCACAGGGCTGTGTTCTAACAACAAGGGAGCCAAACTTCTGACTCACAGAAGTACTAGCAGTATTATCTAGGAGGCTGCATATCAATTCAGGGATCTCCTAGTGGTTTTGAGGACTATTATAAAATTCCCTTTCTTTTTGTTTTTGGAAGGAAAGATCCAGAGACAGTATTGTCTCTTTTAGCTACCAGGTGTTTAAAAAACACTTGCTGAAACCCTGGAGAGAAACTTATTTGTGAAGGAAAGTATCTAGAATATGGAAAGGAGTCAGATTACACAGCCATAACTTCTGATGAGCTGTCATTTCGGGGTAGAATAGGGGCAGGAATTCTCAGCAAGTGCTATAACAGACAAATGAAGGTCATGTAAGTACAAAAAGAGGAGTGAACAACTGACCTAGTTAGGGTACTGAGTCGCCTTCATGAAATGAAATACATCTTGACAAGTAGAGCAAGTTTGTATAGAAGAAATGCATGAGATGGTTCATTTCAACAGGAGATAGAAGAAATGCCAGGAGAGGGTACATTTCAACAGGAGATATAAGTACAAAGCCAAGAGGCTTGGAAATTGGATTTTTCAGAAAATGTTCTGGAACTTGAGAATAGGAAATAGCAATAAATAGCATAAGAATCGCTAATTAGTAAAGGTGGAATAGGATAAAGGACCCATGTCATGAAGAGCCAGGCAGAAAAGAACGTCTTTCTTCTGAAACAGGCTCTTAGAAGCTGCCTTTGCTAGACAACACTGGCACCTCATGCAGGTTCACGGGGTCACTAAAAGCAGCACAAGAGGCTGGAATCTCTGCTCTCATTCTGTGCCTCCTTCCCTCGGCCTCAGACTCCTGTTTGACTCTTCCTACCTATCTAATTTATCTCACCCTGCTTCAAGGCTGAAGGTAGAAAGTCAAGTCATTTTCCTAACCCTATAGTCACCTCAATTCCAGCAACAGCAAAACCTTGCAGGACAGGACTGATATTCAACCCAGATGAAGGCAACTATCCATGAGCACAAAGCTATGTTCTGGAGCAGAATTTAGCATCTCCAGAGAACCCCTTCATCCCCTCAAGAAACTTCAGATCACCTTTTGGAAACCTGGACCAGCACTGAGAAAATGATCAAGCAGGGCACACCTAGACCAGGACTGTTTAATTATGCACACTTTTGGTCTCTTTCCCAATTCTTCCTCTATGCCTAAGGCTCATGTCAGATGGACTTGGCCCCCTTCATCTATTTCTCTCTCAATTTTAGCCATATTGAATAAATCCCTCTCTACTTTTCACCATTACTCCTGTCTTTAACTGGTATAATAGCTTAGCCTGTTGGGTCTGCTGGTCTTGGCAAATTATGTAAAGTCAACATACACTTCATGTGCTCTATTGTACAAAATCACAAATCGCATTTCCTCCATTCTGTGAAATTGCCTACATTAACAGGCATAATAAACTTCAGATGAAATTAGTGACATGTTCAGTACCTGCCTTTCTTTGTTATGGATGACAGTTTTCAACATAGTAACCTTGGGATACCCGTTGTTTCTCTACCTTCAGCGGGTGCTACTTGTGTGTACAGAGGACTTACATTTTAGTGAATGAAGGGAAGAAGAGTAAGAGAAAAAGGATCATGTTACCCTACTTGTTAGTGTCAGAGCCTGAGTTTGGCAGGCTGGAGAAGCTAGGCATGGCCACCCATCCTCAACAGACCAATTAAAGATGCAAGTAATAGTGAAAAAGAGAAAAAAGATTGATTCAGTGTGGCCACACTTAGAAGAGGAACAGAGTCCCACTGAACACTACTGCCAAAGTCCATCTTCTGAGTCCTGACATGAGGTTTGTATTTAAATAAAGGCAAGAGGTGTGCATAAGTAGCATAACTTGGTCAATAGGAGGTGTCATCTATCACTGACCCATCATTGTCTCAGCTCCAGTATCTCCTGCAAAATGATGTGACAAGTTGTCAGAACTGTGTGAAATCTCTTCTTCCTCTGGATGGCATCTTTTCCTCCTCCCAGCATGAGATTTCTGGGAAATTTTAACTCAGTGGGGACTGTTGTTTCAACAATCTGGTAGCCAAAGAGAGGGACACAAGCGTCTCTTTAGAATATTGTCATCCCTACAGATGCCATGACAAAAAGAATTGGAAAATAATGAGGATTTGCACCTTTGCCCCAGCTATACTTCTATTGAACTTTAGACCTCTCTCTTCACATGCAGAATAGAATCTTGTAAGGAACAACCACAATTTTATACTGAGGACCTAATAGAGTCTCAAGTATCTGAAGTTTTGAGGAGGGGTGTCTTAGTTAGCATTTCTATTGCTGTGAAGAGACACCATGACCATGGCAACTCTTATAAAGAAAACATTTAATTGACGAGGCTCCCTTACCATTTCAGAGGTTCAGTCAGTTATGGTCCTGGTGGGGAGCATGGTGGCCTGCAAGCAGAGGTGGTGCTGGAGCTGAGACTGCTACATCTTGCAGGCGACAGGAAATCAACTGACACACTGGGCAGTATCCTGAGCATAGGAAACCTCAAAGCCCACCCCCACAGTGACACACTTCCTCCAACAAGGCTATGCCCCCTCCAACAAAGCCACACCTCCTAATAGTGCCACTCCCTATAAGATTATGGGATTATGGGATTAGGAGATTAGGGAGGCCAATTACATTCAAATTACCACAAGGAATAAGCCAAAGCCATTTCAATTATTGTGTTACTGGCTGAATCTGGCAATGCGTGTATTCTTGATTTATCTGCCTTAGTGTTTAAAACAAAGGAGACCTATAGCCAAGGAATACTTGTATGGGAACCAGCAAATATCCATCAAACAACAAAATAATAAGTGTCCATGGAATCAATTAAGTATCAATGGGCATCAACAGTTTCAATAGAACTGGGTGGCTGGGATGGCCAAAGACACTGGAAGCCCAGTATTATGCAGGGTCATGAGATGATTCCCTGCTGAAGCAATCTTCACTGAAATAATGTGTTATGTAACTAAATACTGGCAGAAGAAGCCTAATTACACTCCCCCCTTGTCGTTTTATGCTCCAGTGTTCTGCGCAACATCATCAGTTTGCTTCTATAGACAGACATTCACTAGAATGAGCTCACAAGTCCCATAGATTTAAATAAGATTGTAATGCAAACTCTGTATCTTTCCCACCTTGCAAAACTTTTCTTCCAATATCTAACCCCGCCGCACTTGGTAATACTTCTGTTTACACAAAGGCCTTGCTGCATTCTCAGAATGTAAGTAATTTAAATGATTGACTCCTTCCCACTTTCCTTTGTGTAGACTCTTTTAAAACTGGCCAGTCGTGGAAGACCGTGAGGTTGGATGCCAGCCAATAGGGAAAAGACAGTCACTACCTATATTAGAAGAAAAACCAAGTGAACTTCCTGTCTTGGTGTGTTTGTTCTTCTGCTTTGGTGACTAGCACACCTTTCTGGTCAGAAGCAAATTTTTGCCTTGGAGAGACATTGTATTTGGAGTGACGATCTCTTTCTTTTGGACCCCAAACTTATTTCTAAAACTACAAAACTCTAACTACTTTTCTTGCTTCCATACTTTCCCCTACTGTATCCTTTACAGAAAAGAGGAGAGACATCCTTTGAAAACATAATTAAGGCCAGTTCTCTGATCAAAATATGCAGTGGCTCTGTAGATGGGGAAAAGCAACACTCAGGTTTCCCATCAATGAAAGACTTGTCACCTTGCTTCATCTGTCACACCTATTAGAAACTGCCTCAGCTACAAAGAACTACATGGCCCCAAGTCATACCCCTTCCCGGGACATTACCCATCCAATGAAGGAGTTTAAAGATATGTGAGTCTTTGCACTTTGAAGGGCCATACTAGGTTCAGAGCTTCCTGTGGATGTGGCTGTCAATGAGTCTTTTTATAACATTACTTCTCACGTAGTTCTTCTGACTCATTTCCTGTGCAGGTAAAGGTACTGTATTTTTTACTGTTACCTTTGTTTCATGGAGATTCTCAAGAGCAGAGATACTGTAGATTAGAACAGCTGACCAGTCTTGATACTAAGAGGAAAGGGGACCTGAGAATAAAACTGATGCACATGGGGAAAATCCTCAAGAATCAGACATTGAGACTGAGTCCTAGTTCAAATTGTATCTGAAGCCCATCTAACCTGAGATTTACGTTTTTAGTTATGTGAGTCAAAGAAGCTTGGTAGCTGTTTAAAGCGACTCATTTTTACTTGGTTTTGATTTATGTGTATACTGTGTGTCAGTGTTTCGTGTATTAATGTAGACATATTCTTGCTTTTGTACATGTGGAGGACAGAGGACAACCTTAGGTGTCAGTCCTCACTTTCTTGTTTGCAACAAGGTCTCTTGTTGAGCCACTGCATGGCTTGGCTGGCCCATGAGTCTCCAGGGATTCTCATGTCTCTGCCTCACATCTTATTATGGGGACACTGGGATTATAGAAATGTTATTGTGTGCAGCTTTGTGTGCGTTCTGGGCATTCACACTTGTGTAGTCAGGTCCTCACACTTGCTTAGCCCTCTCTTTTCCCATCCATAAATCTCTTTAAAATGTGCATCTTCTTACCTGCAGGGAAGTTCCCTTAGAAAATGTAGATCTAGTGCACTAACAGAAATGTGTTTGTGGACATAGTTATGAGTGTATGTTTTAATAGAAAAACTGTAATTTTCATTTCATTTTAGGTTATTGATATTATCCTAACCTTTTCCATAGTTTGAATTTAACCTCTCTTATCATAAATATATTGTCTAAGATTATTTTCCTGTTGCTGTGATAAAATATTCTGATAAAAGCAACTTAAGGGCAAGTTTATTTTGGCTCTCGGTTCCTGGTTACAGTCCATCATGGCGGGGAAGTCACAGTGATAGGAGCCTAAAGGACTAGTTCTCATTGTGTCCAGAGTCAAGAAACAAAGGAGGATGAATGTTAATGCTCAGTTCTCTTTCTCCATTTTGTATGGTCTAGGCACCCTGCCCAGGAACAGTGTTACTCCTAGTACAGTAACTCGATTAACACAATCAAAACCACTGTTTTATACAGTATGGAGTAACTTACGTTAGGGCATAATCTGATCTCAATGATTCACTAATGAGATTTTGAGATTTATACTTTTTTATTAGGTTTTTTGTTTGTTTTTTGAGACAGGATTTCTTTGTATGGTTTTGGAGCCTGTCCTAGAACTCACTCTGTAGACCAGGCTGGACTTGAACTCACAGAGATCCACCTGCCTCTGTCCCCCAAGTGCTAGAACCAAGGGTGTGCTCCACCACAGCTTGGCTTTACTAGTTATTTAAAATTACCATACAAGGCAATGGGTTTATCAGGAAATTGTACACATTTGTTTCTGTTGATCCTCTTCTTCCTCATTCCCTTCCTTGTGCCCCTGGCCCACTTCTGCTGCTTCTTCCAACACCAGTAGCCTTGTTTCTACTTTCATGCCACAGGGATTCTAGCCCATTATTCTTTTTATTTTTTTTTTCTTGAAGTGTTTCTCCTATATTTGTCTCCAGAAGTTTTAGTGTCCTTGGTCCATTTTGAATTTTTTTTTTTGTGCAATGTGAGAGATAGGAATACAACTTCTTCTGTATATGGATATCCAGTTTTTCCACCACTATATGTTGAAGAGGCTGTCTTTTTTAGAATGTATGTTTCTGCCATCTTTGTCAACAATCACGTGGTTGTACCTGCATGGATTGCTTTTTGGACCCTCTTGTAGCTGAAGTTTTCTCCAGTCCTGCCCAGCCCCACAGCAACTTAGAAAATAGTCACTCAGAAACTTATATTAATTAAAACTGCTTGGCCATTAGCTCAGACTTATTGTTAGCTAGATCTTACATCTTAAATTAACCCATTTCTATAAATCTATACCTTGCCACATGGCTCGTGACTTATCGGTATCTTTACATCTTGCTTCTCATGGTGGCAGTGGCTGGCAGCATCTCCTGACTCAGCCTTCCTGTTCCCAGAATTCTCCTCTCTACTTATCCTGCCTATACTATACTTCCTGCCTGGCTACTGGCCAATCAGCATTTTATTTTTCAACCAAATCAGAGGAACACATTCACAGCATACAGAGCACAGCACCCTCTCTTCAATTTCCTCAGTCTTTCTGTCTGTTTCTATGAAGGCTTGTAGCAGAAGAAGGAAGTACTAGGATATTGAATTTAAGGCATACTTTACCAACCCTAAGGATAAATTTTCTTAGAAAGGAAAGTGCAGTTGTTTTTGCAGCCCACCTGTGAGTTGTGAATTGAAGTTCCCTAAAACAATGACACCTAAATTGAATATTTTGCACACTGATTTACTGATTGGAATTTTTGTGATTGTGAAGAGTTAGAATGTTGCCAATTGACAACCAAAATTGTCTTGAGGTATCTTTAGTATTTTTAGGAACCATTTATTGCCTACAACTGTATCTGACATAACATCCTCCTAAATAACACATAGAATCTTTGGTATGTATCAATTTAGTAGACCATTAGATTCTAGCGTTGCAAAAGCTAATAATGCCATCTGAAACCTATAGCAGAGTTTCTCCACTTTGCTTCAACCTACTTAACTGATTGGTGCACCTGCAAATGCATTGGCTTATGAATTTCTTTTTTTTTTGTTTGCCTGCAACTACTCCCAACATAGAACATTCAAAACCAGTCATCTCCCAACCCATTGGATTCTATTCATGAATGAGAACTCATAGTGTTTATTTCTCCATGTCTGGCATCTTTCATTCAGCATATGTTTACTAGTTCCATGTATGTTGCCTAAAATTTCAGAATTTCATTCTTTTTAAAGATGTGTAGTATTCCATTATATAAATAAACCACATATTCTTTGTCCATTTATATACCCACTGAAGTGCATCAAAGCTAGTTAGGTACTTTGGCTATTGTGACTAGTACAACAATAAACATGGATCTGCAAGTATCTTTTTCATAGTAATATTTCATCTCATTTGGATATATATCCCATAATGGTTATTCTTGATTGTCAACTTGACTATTTCTGAAATTAACTAAAACCCAAAAATGGAGGGGCACACTGTAAGGGATTTTTACTTAATTTGAAGTGGGAAGATCTACTTCTAATCCAGATCTTTGAGATAGAAAAACATGTCTTTAATCCAGATCTGTTGAAGTGGAAAACCCACCTCTAATCTGGGCCACACCTTCTGTTGGCAGCCTATCTGAAGGATATAAAAGAAGGAAGCTTCCTCTCTTTGCCTGTTTGCTCTCACTCTCACTGGCAAGTCCATTTCATCACCAGCACTAGAGCCCACTTCTTCAGGATTCTAGGTTATACTGAAGACCAGCTGAGACATCCAGCCTTATGGACTGAGCAACTACTAGATTCTTGGACCTTCTGTTCACAGTCAGCCATTGCTGAATCAGCTAGACCATGATAATCAGTTAGACTCAGTGATAAAACTGACTAGTTCCAGATGTGCATAAATAGTGAATTGGTACATCATGTGGTACTTCTATTTTAAGTTATTTGATTAAAAAATGTATTGTTTTAAGTTAGAGCTATATTAATTTACATTCCTACCAATAGTGTGTAAGAATTCCCATCTCTCATCATCTTTGACAGAATTTGTTTCTTGACTTTATGAAGCTAGTGATTGTCACATCAGTGAAACAAAATCCCATTTTAGTTTTAACTCACACTTCCATGATGATCAGAGAACTTGTGTACTTTTCCCGTTTGTTAGCCACTGTGTGTCTTATGGAATTCTATTGAATTCTTTTGCTCACTTTTCGACTGATTTGTTTGTATTTTTCCTCTTCTCTGTCTCCTTTTTCTATTTTGTTCTTTGGTGTTCATCTTTTTTTTTTTTATGGTTACAAACTGTATGGCCATGGCAGGCTTCTTGCTAACTGTTCTTACAGCTTAAATTAATCCATTTCCATAAGTTTGTACCTTGCCACATGGTTCGTGGCTTACCGGCATCTTCACATGCTGTTTGTCATCGTGGCGGCTGGCAGTGTCTCTCTGACTCAGCCTTCCACTTCCCAGCTTTATTCTCCTCCTTGTCCCGCCTATACTTCCTGCCTAGCCACTGGCCAATCAGTGATTTATTTATTAACCAATCAGCAACACACTTGACATACAGACCATCCCACAGCACTTCCCCTTTTGAGAAAGACACTGCCAGCCGCCACAATGACAAACTGCATGTGAAGATGCTGAAAGCCAGAGGCTACGGATTTGTTCCAGATTAAGATACATCAGGTTTGACCAGTCAAGACCCCCTGAAAGGTCTCCGATGACACCATGGCCCAGATGATCCAACATCTAGAATGGTTTGAAGGCAACTGGCTCAGACGATACACCCTCATGGACTATTCCATAATCCTAAAATTTTCTTTGTGTCCCCATAAGATACAGTGCCTCCCTCCAGCAGGAAGTAGTAAGAGAAGCTACGCCCAAATTCCCAAATTATATGTAATTTTACTTTGTTAAGGTTAAAACCTTCCTTTTTGAAAAAAAAAAAAGAAAGAAAAAGAAAAGGTGTTCATCTTTTTACATCCCGTATTTGTTCTGGATATCAGTAACTTCTTTGGTGTACATTTGCAGATGTTGTCTCCTCTTGGGTAGGATTCTTTCTCTTGTGGATTTTTTCCTTTGCTATGCAGAAGCTACTTAATTTGATTTAATGGTCTATTTTCCTTTATAAAAGCATTTATTGCTTCTACTCATATCATCATTTCAGGTTTAGATCTTTATTTATCTTTTTGGAGAACTTCATACATGAGTACTGTGTTTACATCATTTCCACCTCACACTCCCCCCAACTCCCTCTCAGATTCATGATCTCCTCTTTCTAAATATATACATATACAAAATGTTTTATACTGTTTGTTTTATTAGAGATCCTTCACTTCTTTGGTTAAGTTTACTCCTAAATAATTAAATAGTGTTGGAGATCAGACTCAAAGCCTCATACATGTGAAGCACTCTACCATTGAGCTATATCCTGGAGCCTTATTCTTAAATATTTTGTAACCATTATGAATGGAATTGCTTTCTTCATGTTCCTCAGCAAACTCACTATTTGTGTTTAGAAATGCATGCTGATTTCAAATACTCCTGTGTTTATCTTTCATAATTTATCTTATCAATGTTTTATACTGTTTGTTTTATTAGAGATCCTTCACTTCTTTGGTTAAGTTTACCCGTAAATAATTAAATAAATAGTGTTGGAGATCAGACTCAAGGCCTCATATATATATCGTCTGTGCTTTGGGATTCTATACAAAACATTATTGCCTACAGCAATGTTTTAAGGTATTTCCTGTTTCTTTGCTTCTACTCATATCATCATTTCAGGTTTAGATCTTTGATGAACTTTGAGTTGATTTTAGTTTTATTCTTCTCATATTTAATTTTTCCAGCATCGTTTTTTGAAGATACTGTTTTCTTTATATTCTGCTCTTAATACTATTTTAGAAAACAATGCCTGTAAGTATGGATTTATTTCTGGGTTGTCTATTATGTTCCATTGGTCTATCAGTCTACTTTTATGCTGTGTCAATGTTGGTCTAGTAATTATATTTTTATAGTAGGTTTTATGGTCACATATGATGCCTCAAACTTTGTTTGTTTCTGGTGTTGTCATTTTTTAACTATTCTGACTCATAGTGTTTCATAGGAATAATAAGCACTGTTTTTTACTTTCTGAATGGAAAATCACTGGACTTTTGACAGGAATTACATTGAATTGTATAACTTTGGGTACTATGGTCATTTAAGCTATTCTGATGCTTCCAATCCCTGCCCACATAATTACTCTTGTGTTTGTCTTTCATAATTTATCTTATCAATGTTTTATACTGTTTGTTTTATTAGAGATCCTTCACTTCTTTGGTTAAGTTTACTCCTAAATAATTAAATAAATAGTGTTGGAGATCAGACTCAAGGCCTCATACATGTGAAGCACTCTACCATTGAGCTATATCCTGGAGCCTTATTCTTAAATATTTTGTAACCATTATCAATGGAATTACTTTCTTCATGTTCCTCAGCAAATTCACTATTTGTGTTTAGAAATGCATGCTGATTTCATATTCTGATACTTTACTGAATTTGTATAAAGGTTCTAAAAATTTTATAGCATATTTACATTTTCCTATGTATAGATACAAATTGTCTGCAAACATGGATAATTTACCATAATCCTTCCCCCTTTTTTATTTTTTGTTTTATTTTTTGAGACAGGGTTTCTCTGTGTAGCTTTGAAGCCTATCCTGTAACTCCCTCTGTAGACCAGGCTGGCCTTAAACTCACAGAGCGCTACCTGCCCCTGCCTCCTGAGTGCTGGGATTAAAGGCATGTGCCACCACCACCCAGCACCTTCCCATTTTTTATTTCTAATCACTTTTGGCATATGTGTATTACATTAAACAAGAATAGTGGAAATTGAGAACTTGGTCTTGTTCATGAGATTAGAGAATACATCCTTTTTTTTCTTTAGCACAGTAATGACTGTGGTTTTTATCCAGCCCCTTTGACTTCGAAATATGTTCCTCTGCACCTAATTTGTTGGCACTTTTTATCATAATGGGTTTGAAACTTATCAATGCTTTTTCTATACCTATTGGAATAAGCATATATTTTCACCCTTCATTCTGTTGATGTTCTAGATTACATCTACTCATTTGCAAGTGTTGCTCATCCTTGTATCCTTGGAGGATTCATGCCTGATCATAGTATCTTCTCTTTTTATGTATTCTTAGATTATGTTCATAATTTTATTGAATTGTTTTTCATCTATGCTTATCAGAATTAGAGCTTTGTACTTTGGTGCTGTATCTTTGTACAGTTTTATTATAAAAAGTACTGTCCTCATGAAAAACATTTTGACAAAGTTCTCTTCAATTCAGTTCTTTGGAACACTATGAAAAGAATTGGGATTAATTCTTCCTCCAGTGTTTGTACAGTTTACCTGCAAGATAACATTAAGTTATGGATTTTCAGATAGATTTGAAGTACTGCTTCAATGTCATTGTCATTATGCAGTAATGAATTGGTTAGATTTTCAAAATTTTTTCTTGATTCAGTTTCACAAGCTATATGCATTCAAGAATTTATCAATTTCTTCTAGATTTTTACAGTTCAGATTTTACAATTTACTACTTTTTATGATCTTTTGCATTTTGTGGCATCAGTTATAATATTTCCCTTTTAATCTCTAATGCTGTTTATTTGGGTCTTCTCTTTTTTCTCAACCTAACTAATGTTTGCCAATTTTCTTTATGTCTTTTGAAAAACTAACTTCATATTTTGTGTCTTTTTAATTTAATTTTTGTTCTCTATTTTTGCTTTGTATATTCTTGCCTTTTCTAAGTCTTGGCGGTACATTGTTAGTCTTTTTATGTATGTATTTATTGCTATCAACTTTCTCTTTCCCACAGCTATATTGTTATACAATGATGTCGTTTTCATTCGTCTCCAGAAATGTTTTACTTCCTCTTTTGATTTCCTCTATCGACCAGTTAGGAGTTTACTGTTTAATTTCCATGTGTTAGTGCAATTTATATTGCTTGTTAATTTATATTTTAATTCATTATTGGGTGACATGATAAATATTTTTAAATTTATTGAGACATAATTTGTGACTTCACCTATGAACTACACTGGAGAATGTTCCATTTGCTATTTATAGAATGTGTATTTGTCTGTATTGGATGAAATATTCTGCATCTGTATGTTTGATTCTTTTTCTCCACAGTGAGGTTCAATAATATGTTCATTGATTTTCTGCTTGTATGATCTGTCTATTGTGGGAAATGAATATTTTACATCCAAACCATAATAGTTACTTTTATATGTTATAAGTATAGCTAATCCTTCACATTTTTTATTTCCAGTTGCACAATATATCTTTTTTTCCATCACACACACATGCACACACACACACACACACACACACACACACACACACACACACACTCACACACTCAATGAAATAAGCTTCTTGTAAGGAGCATATGGTCTAGGTCTTACTTTTTGATATATTCAGCCAAACCTATGTCTTGGGTGTGTGAGTCTATCTGATCTTTGGTTCATTGGTTATATTAATGTATATGAATTTCTTGTTTTCATTATTTTGGGTTACTCTGCTTGCTTTATGTAATTGTTTTTCCTTTACCTCTCTTTTAGTATTCTCTTTTGTGATGAGGAAGTTCTTGGACATGCTTTGTTTAATTCCCTTCCCATTTTTCTTCTGAGTATCTCTTTGCTCAGTGAGTTTTGTGTATTCATGTGAGTTAAAGATGCTACTGATCCTTTCATTTGTAGCATAAAATTCCCTTCAGTGTTTGTTGTAGATCTGATCCAAGTAGTGGAAATTTCTATTTTAACTGATGTTTGGAAGAGGTTATTTTGGAGATATCTTATTTGTTTACTATTGCTGTGGTAAAACTCTGGCCAATGTCACCTGGGGAGGAAAAGGCTTATTTCATCTAACTACTCTCAGGTTGCACACCATCACCAAGAAAAGTCAGGACAGTAGTTCAAACAGGGCAGGGACCTGGAGGCAGGAGCTGATGCAGAGGCCGTGGAGGGATGCTGCTTACTGGCTTGTTCCCCATGGCCTGCTCAACCTGCTTTCTTATAGAGCCCAGGACCAGCATCCCAGGGGTGGCACTGCCCACATTGGGCTGAGCCCTCCTATAATCAATCATAAATCAAGAACTTGCCATACAGATTTATGTACAGGCCAAGTTGATGGAGACATTTTCTCAATTGTGGCTCCCTCCTCCCCAGTGAACCTAGCTTTGTGTCAATTTAACAAACAACAACAACAACAACCAAAAAACCAACCAAGACAGAAGAATAATTTTGTTGGTTATAGTATTCATGGTCGATACTTTTTCTTTTAGTAGTTTGAATCTATTTTCTCATTTTCTTTTGTCTTATAAGGTTTGTGCTAAAAACAACCTGCTATGTCTGATAAGCCTTTCATTACATATGACCTAGTATTTTTCTTTTGCTCTTTTTAGGATTATCTCTTCGTTTTATTTGTTGTTGATATTTTGACTACAATATGCCAGGATGATGTGACAGGGTAAGACAGTGCAGAGATTCCTCCATCTTGTATTCTTACTGAGGCCATTCCAGGTTTAACTAGAATCTGACCTCCTTGATGGAGAATCTCATGGAAAATGACTGAACTCTGTCATAGGAACCAAAGGTCGGACTGTCCTAGCTAACTTATCTCAGCCTTTATTAAAACTGCCTGCTTCTGCAGAACTTCCTCCAGCTTAACTGCCTGTTTGTACGGAATCCCCCTCCAATGGCTAACAGCTTATCTTAGCTTCTGTTAAAACTGCTCGCTTGAAACTGTTTATTCTGTGAAGCCCAGATGCCAAATGAGATGCCAGGAATGAGGTCTCTGCCTTAAAAACAAAACGAAACAAAAAACCCGTTTTCTGAACACTAGGGACCACATCTACATCCTGGAACACACTTGGTCATGGTCTCAGCTGGCTGGAATAAAAACTTTCAATTGGCTATTCACTGTAGACACAGTGGTCGTCTCTGATGGACTCCCAGTAACAATGAAGGTCTGATTTCTGTTTAATATCTTATTTCTGCCAGCCCCCCTCTTTTTTTTGACCAGGACATAGGTATCTTTAACTATTTAGGTTTTAAGCCATTATCTCATAAAATAGATTTTCATTGCCTTTCCCATGTTGTTTTTCTTCTGGAAATGTGTAATTTCTCCCCTTATTGTCATGCAAGCTTAAAACATCTTTTTAATTTTGTCTTTTTTTTCTTGTTATTTTTTCTTGTTAGTTTATTAGGATTATTTTCAAGTGTAGAAATTCTTTTCCCATGATCCAATATGCTTTAGAGGCTTTTTCATTGTTTCTAGTTCATAAACTGGAAATTTTAGTTACAATATTTTTTATTGGTTTCTTCTTATGATTTCTATCTCTTCGTGTATTTCACATTCATACCCTGCATTGATCCCATTTATTTGCATTGTTTATCCATATTATCTTACATCTCACTGAGTTTCTTTAGGATCAGTATTTGAAATGCTTTCCTGAACATCTCACAGGTTATTTCAAATTGGGGTC
The DNA here is from genome assembly GCF_007827085.1 of Peromyscus californicus insignis. Lineage (NCBI taxonomy): Eukaryota > Metazoa > Chordata > Mammalia > Rodentia > Cricetidae > Peromyscus > Peromyscus californicus. The sequence goes on from NW_026294391.1 coordinate 14,907,865, forward strand.
TATTTATTGAAACAGTATTTCCCTTTGGAGGTTTCATGTTTTCCTTGTTGCCATATTTCAGCATATCGCTATCTGATGTGACATTAATTCCTTCTAGTTTTCTGGAATGGATTCTTGAAATTGAAGAACATGTATGGATATTTTCCCTACAGTTCAGATAAGCCACTGTGGATTTGTGGATTTGTATTAAACTTACTCCCATGGACCCAAACACACATATTCTCTCTCTCTCTCTCTCTCTCTCTCTCTCTCTCTCTCTCTCTCTCTCTCTCTCTCTCTCTCTTCCCCCAATCAATGAAGAAGCTCTTAGGGCTTGAACATAAAAGAATGCAAGGAATGCAAGGATTTCTTTTTGTTTTGTTTCTGTTGTTTGCTTGTTTATTTGTTGTTGAGACAGTCTCACTGTGTATTCCTGATTGGCCTGTGATTCTCTGTGTTAGCCTGGCTATCCTCAAATTTGCAGTAATCCTCTTTCCTCTGCCTCACAGGTATTGAAATTTCAGGCATGTACCTTCACTCCTGGTGGAGAATGCAATGATCTCTAATCCTGAGTGCAGTACATTCAGGCAACAGGACCCTACTTAAGATGCTTACCAGTAATGTCACCATATAAATGCATTGAGAATTGTGCAAATCTCTAGCATCAGATCATTCTGCAAAATACTGAACTCTCCCCGCAGACCTGACATGGCCACTGCTATCTTGAAATCAGAACACCTGCATTACCCACATAAGACCCTTATAAGACAAGAAAACACTACTATTCTCTTATGGAAATGAGAGAGGGCTCACAATGTGGTGCAGCACCCAGAGGATGCCTGAGCCCCCAGTGATATCTACACAGTTAACCATTACTGGGGGATTTTCTCTGGTTGTGTAGTTGCCCATAAGTTCTCCATGCTCCTATAACCAACCACCTCACTTACTGTAGGAAACCCCACTTAATTCATTAACTAAAGTTAGATTTGGAAAGAATTATTTCTTCATCCCATCACTGATGTTCTTTGTGTGGTGGACAGACATTTGTTCCCATCTCCCCAGGAATAAGTTACAGAACATTTGATGCCTTAACATAGACCCTACAGAAACAAAGATGGGTTTGAGTGTAGCTATGTTGTCCCTGCTATGTGTGATATGACATGCAACTGAAGCTAAGCTATGTGTTGGCATTGAAGAATGGTCATTCTGTATGTGCTATGGAATAGTGTGATTTCTGGCTATAGAGCAGTTACAATACCGTTGCTAGGAGCGAAAATGCATGTGATTTAGATTAAGCTATCTATCCAGAGGGAAAATCAGGGTGGAAATCCCACAGCGAATGTCTCTGTCTTATGGGATGGTACACCTCCTTGATAAATGTGGTATACCAAGAGAACGTTAAGATACTTCTAAAATGGCCAAAAGACCAGAAACTATGTGGCAATCCCTAAAAGTAGTGCATACAGAACAAGATTATAAGCAAGCTGCAGCCAAAGTTGGATTGCTTCTTCTATGGGTGATAAGACACACAACTGAATTTCAGATGACTGTTCAGAAAGTGCTTGCCTGCATAATGGTGAAATTCTGAGATAAAGACATATGGATGCCATCTCCATGTTAGTCTATGATTCGGGTGTGTAAGTGCAGTATAGGAGATGATGAGACAGAGGTCATGGCTTGCCATTTCTTGTTCTTGAGAGATGTATGTATGAAAAAGAGAAAGACCAAATTAGATCTGTGCTAAAGAGCCCCTCCCAGGATTCGAACTCTTAGAACTCATGGGAGAAGCAAATGATGCAGATGGAAAAGATGTAATAGGACTGATAAGGAGAGAACTGGGCACAGAGGTGTTGTGTGATACTGAGTTCACCAGGCCAGAGAGGACTGTATTTGCTGGAGAGATAAGAAGGAGGATGAGTCATCAGAGACCTCCATACTGGTATGGAAATTTCGTTGCTTTGATAAGAACCATGGTAGGGCATGATCTTTATGAGGTAGTAAAGGCTCTGGAGGATCACAGTGACTTAGACTGGAATGCAAATTGAACTCATAAAGTGCTTAAGAAGTAAGAGAGGATGTGGCATGCTTTGTGTCATGCTGGAGTTTCTTGTGGGAGTTGAGGTCAGAAAGCCAGATGTGCTTGTGAGCTTCTCTAAGGCTGTACCTTGATCACTTCGCCAAAGGTGGAGAGGAGGTTCAAGTGAGCACCATTTTGCTGGCTGTTTTGTAGGGAGGAGATCTTATGTTAAGGGACCTGCCTCAGTTGTTTCCTTACAGGCTGGTCAAGTTTGCTTGCAGGTAAGAGCCATGTAGGACAATGAGAAAGTCCATGTTGAATTAGAGATTTTTTGGTTCTCTTCTAATGTGCTGAATATTTGGGATTGGTCACATTCCGGAACCATGTGCATACAGGTTCCTGAAACCCTTGGGACAATGGCTATCAGCAGATAGACATGGAAATAGAGTGGCGTGGGTCAAAGGTTTAAGCTTCTCCTCCTGATTCTGGGCAGTTATCCCTCCATGCTATGCTATATACATTCGTCTCCTGAAGAATGAAGAATTTTTGCCCAGTTCTGGATCCTTTTGGTGGTGAGATACGCCCAATGGAAAAGTAGTGCAGGCTCAGAGCCTACCCAACCCAGGAAACTGGAATATGAGCATCGGGTGAGAGTGTGGTCCCATTTCCTCACGGTCCCAGGCCAGGAGAAGCAGCATGATCCAACTTCACTGAGGCCTACAGGGTTAGAAAAATGGGGGGTCATGCCACAGAAGTGCCACGGATTAATACTCAAGATAACTAATGGGAAATGATTGTGAATTATAGAGACGTAAATAAAGTAGTACCTTCCATCCATGCTGCTATACCCAAATTTGCTTTTTGAGGAAACAAGTAACAGAAGTGATGGGATCGTTTCATGCTTTCCTGGGCCTTGCTAATGTTTTGTTTGTTTTTAGTATACTCTTAGCTACTAAATGCCAAAATCATTTGGCACCGCTTGCTTGAAACAGATGGCAGTAAGTCTTCATAGTTACTGCCCACCATTTGCAAAGTGGTTTCATTATGTAACGCTAACTTCTGAGTATCTTACAGACCTAGCAAGGTATCTGAAAGATATGCAAGTTGTAGTGAACAGAGGAGTGTGTAAGGGCCAGTTGATGTTTAGACAACATGGCATTTATATGGACATGTGACATGGGCTAACATGCCAAATGCCAGATATCTGTGAGTCAGCACAAAGTAGCCAACAATTTGTGTCCAGGGAACCCAAAAGTAAGCAGTGATATAGTCTGTTATATAACTGTTCCTAACACAGTGACACTTTTGTGTGACTTTTGTATAAATATGGCCTTGAGATCAGAAGCCGAGTCTTGGCCATCATACTCCTGCTTATGTGTATCTATCTACTTGTAGGCTTGTGTGCCTAGCTCTGTGCAACCTGTGTGGTGGTCTACATGCATGCCCATGTCTGCTTGTGTGCTGCCCATGTGTGCTAGTGTGTGCCTGGGTGACTGCCAGCATCTGCCTGCCTAGGAGCCTGAGTGCTAGGGAATAAAGTGTGTATAATCTGCCTGTGACTCCTTGCATTCTCTTTAGCATCCTGGCCTCCTGTGACCCTCCTCCATTCCTGGAACTGGATCTTGAAGTTCGCACAAGTGTACCCAAAGCGGGGGATGAGAAATAAATCTGTACAGTGTACAATGGTCAGGCCTAGCTATAAAATTCTTAGAAGTTTGGTAGCTGGGTAAGGCATAGATGATACCCAAAAAGATAACTGAACTATCTTTCAACTGCCTGCACCTGTAAACATAAAGACATCCATTAGGCATTCGATGCAGAAATCACCCTGTGTGAACGGGGAAAGATACTTCCAGAAGCCATATAGTTACTAAATAAAATCCCAGAGTTGTGGGTGGCCTACCTCCTTATGAGTAGTTGGCTAGGAAAGGCCCTAAGATATCCCATACATTATTGCCAATAGTGTTGGTTACGTGCTGGAACCACATGGTAAGCCACTATTGCTGAATTACAGTCTTTGTTCACAAGACATGAAGAAATCAATCTTGAACTTAGTTGGAAGCTTCTTCCCTACTGGCTAGCTTTTGTTGTGTAATGTATCAGGTTTTTTGTTGTTGTTGTTGTTGTTGTTGTTACTATGATAAAATACCCTGACAAAAAACAATAAGAGAGAAAGGGTTTCTTTTGTCTAACGGTTTCAGAAGAATACAGTCCATGGTGGTAGAGAGCACATGGAAACAGGTGGGGAAGTCATGGTGGCAGGAGCAGAAAGCTGGCTGATCACACAGTAGCCACACTCTAGAATCAGAGAAAGAACAGCAAATGGGGCCAGGCTACAAACACCTCCAGTCTCATCTCCAGTGACATATTTCCTCCAGCAACACTCTGCCACTGAAAAGTTCCATAACCATGGCTGTATAGTGCTCTTGCAGAGGACCTAGTTTGAGTCTCTGTACCCATGTCAGGTAGCTCACAGCTGTCCATTACTCCAACTCCAAGAGGATCCAGTGCCTCTAGACTCTATAGGCGCACATGTGCGCTCACACACGCACACGCACGTGCACATATCCCCCCCACGCCTATAATTGAAAATAAATTAATTAAAAGTTCTAGAACCTTCCCAAACAACTCCACCAGCTGGGGATCAAGTGTTCAAACATATGAGCCTATGGGAGGCATTTCATATTTAAACTACAACATGTTCCATACAGACTTTGGATCAGAATTGTCACCAACAGTTCTATGTAGTTGTGAACCTTACATACTATGCCAGCATTCCAGGTAAGATTGCCCACTGATACAATAATGATATGAGTATTATGGTTAAAACTAACTTGATTTCCAATTGAATCTAAGGCTTGCTTCACAAGAGGGGTCCTATGTTTGGTACTATGAGCCAAAAACCTGTAGCTGTGGAGGTAATAGGACCTGGGTAAGCTATTGCTAATGTCGAGTCAATATGATTTGTTTGTCAAATTGTCTTATGTTTATGTTCATAGATTATTACCCCAATCATGGAAACTTGTTTTGCAATAGGAAATGGCTGACTAGTCAAAATACTCAGTTTCCTATTAATATTTTTCAGTACTGATGTTTAGAGACACAAATAATTTTGAAGCACCAATATTATTTCCAATTTTAGCTCTATCTGACCCAACAAATTATTGTATTTTTAATATCTTAAACAACACACATTTATCTCTCATGTTCCTGGATGCTGGGAAGTTTAAGGTTAAGGTCCTGATGAATTTGGTCATTAGGGCATGGCCTCTTCTTCATTGTATTTGTTCCTCATCATATATCCTTACATCGTAAAAAGGAGAGAGAGCAACCCAGATTTTCCGCCTCTTCCTATAATGACACCAAATTTATGAGAGCTAACTTTTATGACCTAATTAACTCACAAAATCCCTACCTCCAAATGTCATCCCATTTGGGAGTATACATCAACATATGTATTTGTGGAGGCATGAAAACAATCCTTACTATAGTTTGATACTTAGCCAAATTGTTTAATCATAGTTTCTCCTGGCTTCTCTAGGATTATCTCTTTGAAATGGAGTCATCTGAAAATAATGTTAGCTTTATACTGTCCTATTGCGGATACATTTTATTTCTTTTTCTTGCCTAATTTTTCTTCCTAGACTGTCTCCTACAATGATGAATAGAAATGATGACTGATATAATAACCTTTTTCTGTTTCTTTCTTTGTTTCTGTTTTTGTTTTGGTGTGAAGGATGCTTTCAAACTTTCGTCATTGGATATACGTTTATTCTTTTCAACACATTACTTTTATTTGGTTGAGAGAGTTTCCCTTTATTCCTAGTTTGTTGACATCTTTTTTTCCTTATCATGAAATTAAATTTTGTTGAATGCCTTTTCAGTGAAAACTAAGATAAGTATGTGAACTTTTCCGTTCACACTAGTGAACTAACATTCACAGAGGGTCTTTTCTTAGCTTTTGAAACTGGATACTGTATACAATGACACAAAATCCACCATTCTAACCATTTTAAGTGACATCAGGTATATTTCTATTGCTGCAAAACTATTGCCATATTTGTTTTCTAAACTTTTCCATGATCACAAACAGAAAATATCCATTAGTGAATTATTCCTCATCCATCCTTCATCCTTTCAGCCCCTACATATCTCTGTGTGTTTGTTAATTCTGATATTTCACCTGAGAAGAGTAATAATTTTGTCATTTTGTGCTTAGTTTTAATTAACATGGCACTTTTAACGTCCATTCTGGTTATAGTATATATTAGAATTTTATCACTTGGGGGATGAAAGTTTAGCTCAGTTTAGTGCTTCCTGGTTTGCACGAGATCCTGGATTAGATCACAAGCACTACAAATAAAACATTTTTATTACCTTTTAAAGATGACTCATATTATGCTTCACACATACAATACATATTTATCAGCTCATCTGACAAAAACAATTAGAGCTATTTCTAATTATTGTGGATAATGTTGCTCTGAACATTAAAGTACAAATATTTGTTTGAATCCCTGATTTCTGCTGATTTGTATATATACTGAAGAGTAGAATTGTTACACCACATGCCTAACGTTTTAAGAACCAACACTGTTTTATACTCACAGCAGCACATCAGCAATGTTCAAGTTCATTCCTTTGCAATCCAGTCTTACCAGCACCATTCATTGAAGGGACTATCATAATTGGTGCTCTTCTCAAAAAGTAATTGATCACAAGGCTTGAGATGTGGTTCAGTGATTAAGAACACTTACTGCTCTTCTAGAGGACCTGGGTTCGATTCTCAGCACCCACATGGTGGCTCACAGCTATCTATAACTCCAGTTTCAAGGGATCTGATGCTCTCGTCTGACCCCTGAGGGCACTAAGCATGCTAATGGTGTATATACATACATGAAGGCAAAATACTCATATACATAAAATAAACAAATGTAGCATTAAACAATTATATAAGTTTTGATTTATTTATGAAATCAGTGTGTCTATATTTATGCTACTATTATACTGTTTTGATTGCTATTTCTTTGTATTATAATTATAAATCAGAAGTGTGCTGCTTCTGACATTTAAAAATATTTAAGTTTGTGTACCAAATAGTTTTAGTTTTCTCAGAATGACTTTGGCTATTTGGGATCTTTTGTGGCTCTATAAGTGTTTTAAGATTATTTTTCTTTCTGTCTCTTTAAAGAATGCCTTTGAGAGCTTTACATTTCTGCACTACTTTGAGGATTAGAGGCACTTTAAAAACTCCTCTGATCTTGGTGGAAAAAAAAACCTTTCCATTTGTGTCTGTTCACTCTCACTCATCACTTTTCTTTTCAGTGCATAGGTCTTTCACCTCCCCAGTTTAGTTTATTCTTAAGTATTATTGATTTTTAAATTATTTTATTAAACTTATTTGTGTGCGTGTGCATGTATATACATATGTATGTATGTATGTATGTATGTATGTATGTATGTATGTGAACATGTCCATGCTACTGTGAAAAAGTGTTTGGAGGGCAAAGAATAATTTGCTGGAGATGGATCTGTTCATCCACCACATAGGTCCTGGAGATCAAACTCAAGTTCTCAGACGTCTTACTTCCTGAGCCATCTTGCCACACCCACTACAGTCTTTTGATGTTGTCCTAAATGACCCTGATTTATTTTTCAGGTAAATCATTGTTTATGTGTAGAGATATCACAGATTTTTGTGCATCAGTTTTGTGTCCTGAAATTTTACTGTTTAGTTTTGAGTTCTAATCATGTAGGGGTAAATTAATTGGAAAGTTGTAATTATAAAATCATGTTATCTGGAAATAAGCAAATTGACTATTTCCTTGCCAATTTGGATGGTATTTATTTCTTTTCCTTGTCTGATTGCTTGTGATAATGCTTTCAGTATTATGTGACAATGTTTGCCTTTGCCTCGAATACAATCTTGAAATAGAAAAGAACCTTAATTTCATCCCATTGCTGATCATGTTAGCTGTGTATTTTTCACAGCTTCTTATCTGGACGAACTTTCAACTATGGACAGTTTTTAATCAAGAAAGGATGTTGAATTGTGCAGGATGTTGTTGTTTGAATAGCTGATCTCAAGTCTGCTCTGTAACCAGGGTTTGCCTGGAACTTCCATCCTCCTCCCTCCACCTCCCAATGCTGAATAATCTTCAGCATCAATTGACATGATCATGGAGTTTTGGTCTACAAATGTATGTGCTGTATCACATTGATTGATCTGTGTGTGCTAAGCTGACCTAAAGCCCACATCAGAGATAAATCTCACTTGGTAATGTTGTATAATTTGATGTACTGCTGAATATGATTTGCTGATATTTTCTTGAGGCTTTCTTGACATACATATTTATCAGATTATTTTGGCCTATAGCTGTCTTTAATTGTACATTTTCATCTGGCTTAAGTATTAAGGTTATATTGGCTTCATAAAATGTGTTATTAGTTTTTAATCCTACTTCATTTTGAAGGATAATTCTACTATTTATTTAAAATTACCTCCTATTTATGCCCCTCACTTTCAAAAGTCCAACAACTCCCAATACTACAAATCTGAGATACAACCCTCCAACATATGAATTTTCCAGGGACACATTTAAACCACAGTATGATACTCCTTGATTCCAAAGTTTGTTTTATAATACAAAATGCATTTATTCCCTTCCTGAGTCCCAAAATATTAAATCATGCAACATCAATAAACACTCCAAGTCCAAAAATCACATCCAAGGCTCCAGTGTGAGCCCCTTGTCAAATAATAATTTAAAAAACAATTTAACATGTCTGGGTTTCATTGGGCATGCCTGTAATTCCAGAACCTGGGAGGCTGAAGCATCAGGATTACAAATTCCAGGCCAGCTGGCTGTATATTGAGATCCTGTGTTGAAAACAAAATAAAACAGAAACAAAAAATCAGTTTATATACTTCGAAGGTATGTTAGTAAGACACAGACAGGATACTTTTCCTACTCCAAAGACGATAAATGGGCAAGAAGGATGAAGCAATTTGCAAAAGGAAAGATCAAAACATGGCGAGTCATCATTAAATCTTGGAGCACCAAGTCTGCAATCAGTTACAATGCTTCATTGAGAGGCGGGTCCCTAGGTTTGGGGATAGCCTCACCTATTTGATTTTCCTAGTCAAAGGCTAGGTCAATCTCCAAAGCTGCCGGATAATGCCAGTTTTTCCAGGTGGGTGATCGATCCTGCTCTGTCTGCCCTTCTGCATTCTCTCTGTGACCATCACAACTCTATCAGGTATTATCTCATAACACGTTCTTAGTGGGACTCTGATCCTTTGACCAACTTTTCACTTTCAAGCCTTGTAGCAAGTAACCATGACTCTATAACTTTTACTTTCTTCACACGAATATCTGGGGATGCCAATGTCTGCTACTAGCACCACCAGCTGTTGGTTCTGCTTCTGTAACATCTGTAACAGCTGCCTTGCTAGCTGTACACAGAGAAGCAAGTTCCAAGGCAGTTATATGTAACAGACTGATGATTATGGCTACAGGATTCTACAAAGCTATGCAGCCCTTCCAAACCTCTGGGCCTGTAGTGGGTAGGCTACCTCAAAGATTTTTAAGGTCCTCTTGAGGTTCTTTGCTGATTATTTAGAGTCCAAGCTAATCTTACCAGCAAGCAGTTAGTTAGCCACGCCCTCATCTATTATGTATGATTATTTTTCTCCTTCCATTGCCAGGTTGTTGTATATTTTCCAAATATTTCCATTCTGTGTTTTGCTTTTCAATCTCAATGTATGTGACTACGAATGTCCAGTAATACCCATGTAGCTGCTTGAATATTCTGGATGTTGTTTTTCAAATAGCTTCTGAGAAATTTGGCCTTCTATAAATCTTAGGGTGAAAAATATAGCCAAGTTCTATGTTGTGTTGTAACAAGATGACTTTTCCCTTGAATTTCCAATAGAATTCTCCTCATTTCCAACTGAGACTAGTACCCTGGTCTCCTCAGCTTCTGATCCCTTGTCAGAATTTCCAGTAACTCTCTATTATGGCACACTAGGCTTTTAAACATACCTATTCTGTCAAGAAATTCCAGTCTGAGTGAACCCAGGTTTAATGTAATGTCAATTTTCCATAAATAAGTTCCAAAGTCTCACGATATTCTCATCAAATTGTCTTCTAAATAACTCTATTGGTGCTGGTAGCTTAGTCCTTTTTTCAGCTTTATTTAGACAAGCTTCTTTTTGCAGTTCTCAATGACAGTTGCAGAGACTCACAACTAGTCAAAAGGCTAAGAATAAAGGGACTATTAGATGCTCAAATATAAATGGGGCAGGACTGGAGCAATAGCTCAGCAGTTAAGAACCTAAGTTCGGGCTGGAGAGATGGCTCAGCGGTTAAGAGCACTGGCTGTTCTTCCAGAGGTCCTGAGTTCAATTCCCAGCAACCACATGGTGGCTCACAACCATCCGTAATGAAATCTGGTGCCCTCTTCTGGCCTGCAGGTGTATATGCAGACAGAACACTATACATAATAAATAAATCTTTAAAAAAAAAAAAAAAAAAGAACCTAAGTTCAGTTCCCAGGACCCACATCAAGCAGACAAGAATCACTGGTAGCTCTAGTTCTGGTCTTCACAGGTACCTATATACATGTGGCATGCATGTACATGCACACACACAGACAAATAAAAAAGAAAAAAATATATAGACTCGAGGAATGTTGTCAAAGAGGATGCACAAAGAATGTAAGAGCTACAGGAAGGCTCCTCAGCTATTGCTTCATAGTTCATGTGTTTCCACTAGTTTGGCTATTTGTCCCTGTGCTTTTTCCAATCATGGTCTCAACAATTATTGTTCATACAATCCCTCCTCTTTCTCGCTGATGGGGGCGGGGGTGGAGGAGGGAGGACGGGGGAATCCATGGTTGATATGTAAAATTAAATTAAATTATAAAATAAAAAAAAGAGCTACAGGAAGGGCCAGGAGAGGTGTGAAATGCTGACTTTCAGGCATGACATGGTGGTTGAACTCACAGCAGCTGTGATAATCTGCACAAGATTTGCACAAGACTGGGCCTGGTAACATCTTGTCAAGGAGTAACTCGTGGTGGCCCACTCCTCCTTAAGAGTTTATATGCAGTTAATGGCTACTCCCCCAGAAATGGAGCCTGTGACAGTCCAAAGCGATGATTGCGTCAAAGTCCAACTTGGTGAACAAATGAGTTTTTAATTGGGATTACTAACAGGAATGTTGGGGAGGGGTTGTTTACAGGAGTAGGGATGACTCAGAAGCAGCTGCATCACCAAAAAGCCCACTCCCAAAACAGGTGATGAGTCCTTGGTGCATCTCAAGATTTCTCAGAACCACTTTCAGGCCGCTCTGCACATCTGGAGGGGCTCCTCTCCTGGGAAGCCTCTTCTCTTAGCAATTGTATACTCTTTCCATAAAGCTAAGGCCTTGCAAAATGCTTCCAAAAACTCTGCTCTCCCAGACACGTGATATTTTACCTCCTAAGTTTCCTGAGTCTCCCCCTCCCTCCTGGAGGGAGTGTTTCAATTTGGAGGCAACGTTCCAAGATGAGGAATGAGGTGACATTTTCTCCAGTAGTGGAGCCACTGGTGAGGTGCCCTTGAGCCTATAAAGAACCCCTTACCCTGCTTCTATTCACAACCCTGAAGAAAGCCAGAGAGTCAGACACATGAAGACATGAAAGGGGAGCTAGTTGGGGAGAGGAAGAGGATTGGTGGGAGTGGGAGGAGAACAAGATCGCATCATGGGGGTGAATATGATTGAAATACATCATGTATCTATATAAAATGGTCGTGATGAAATCCATCATTATGTTTAATTAATATACCTTAGTAAAAGGATAGAAAAAATTAAAAGAAAAATTTCAAGTCGATTCTAACTAGAGTAATGACCTTGCTCCTTAAACCAATTTTCTGTATCATTTTATTTTTCGTTATTATGACAAAATACCTGAGGGTGTGCTGACTTTATAGAACAGAGGTTCATTTAGCTCATGGTTCTGGAAAGTCGAGGGAGTGGTGCTGGCATCAAGTTGCCTTGAGGGGACATAAGTGAGAAACATGTGAGAGGTAGCGATCATATTGGAAAAAAAAAAAAGAGCAGAGTGAAAGCGGCCAGAAATGAATTCTCGATCAGCCCCAACTCTTAAAGGTCCACAACAGTGCCACACTTGGGAGCAAGCCTCTAATGCATGACCGTTTGGAAGACAAGCTACATCCAAACCATGTCTCTATTTCCTTCCAGACTCTCATGTTTGAGTTTTCTCTTTGCACTTTGCCTAGCTTGTCTTTTTGGGGTTTGTCTATTTTTCCCTTTTTAGTCCCTTCGTTTCATGTCTCCCCATCTGGCTATTATATTTGATTTCTATCTGTTTTAACCTTTATTTCCTTTCATCTTCTAATCTTGGATTTAGCTTGTTCTTCCAGTTTTAGTATCAGAAAGGAACGTTTTTATTCTCTGACAATGTTATTCATGTCTACGCTCATCTGCCTCTCTCTCACTCCTGCTATAATCCACCTTCTCCCCAGCCTTATTTGTTCAGGGCTTTTATTATGAAGGCATAGTGAATTTCAGCAAGGGCCTTTTATGTACCTATTCAGAATATCATATGTTATTCATCCCTCATTCTATTTATGTGACATACTTTATTTCATAAAATAAAATATTTTTACATCCCTGAGATGAAACCAACGTAGTCAAGGTATAGGATCTTTTTTTCTGTGATGTTGAATTGGATTTGTAAATGTTTTCTGAAGGATTTTTATACACATGTTCATCAGCATTATTGGTTTTTATTCTGTATCATGTTCTTGTCAGACTTTGGTAGCAGGGTAATGCTAGCCTTGTAGAATGAGTTTGGAAGGTTCCTGGCCTCAGAGAGAAACATCTGTTGAAGTTCATAACTTGTTGGTTTAATTTTGTTATGCCATACATGTCCAGAAATTTCTCTGTATTGTTTAGATTTTTTAATTTGTAGACATAGCAGTTTTCAGAATAATCCTAACAATCCTTTGAGACCTTGTTGTTTCAGTTGTCATTTGGATATTGCCACCTCTAATTTTATTTGTGATTCTTCATTTTCTTCTGTTAATATGATGAAAGGATTGTTGATTTTATTTATTTTTTAATATAGAACCAACACTCTGGGGGCTAGCAAGATGGATGGCTCAGTGATAAAAGTACTTGCCACCAAGGCTGAAAACCTGAGTTTGATCCTTGGGACCTACATAGTGGAAAGAACAAATTATATCCCATAAGTTGTCCTTCGCCTCCACACACATGTTATGCAAATACTCCCCAAATAAATAAATAGAATAATCTCTAGAGGTTAAACACAGATGGTTTATGGTGGTTTTAGTTTGTATTTTATTTCTGCTCCAATCTTTTTTTCTTTGTTGTTACTAACCTTAAAGTCATGTTTGCTTTTCCACATCCTTGAGATACATCGTAAGGTGGTTATTTTAAATGGATCTCTCTAGTGTAAACCCCTTTGGTTACAAATGCCCCACTTTGTATTGCCTTTGGTACATACCACGAGTTTTGTTATGTTTTGCTTTCCTTTTTTAAGAAATCATTTATTTTCCACAACTTTCTGTAATTTCCAAAGTTTTTCTTGTGGGTTCAGTGTAGTGTATTTAGGAACACAGAGCACAGAACCAATTGTTTTTAAAAAGTGTTGACTTGTTTCTTGACCTAATGGTGCATTCTATAGAAATTTCCATTTGCTGATGTAAGCATTCTGCAACTTTAGTTGGAATGTTCTATAAATATCAAGTTCATTCAATCTAAAGTACAGTTTAATGCTGATATTTCTGATGACTATCATTCCTGGATGATCTGTCTGCTCTTGAAAGTAAGGTATTGAAATCTCTGTCATTGCACTGGTCAATAGTCATTCCTTGAGCTCAAATATTTGTCTTTTAAGATTACATGCTACGGTATTAGGCACATATGCATTTACTATCCTTACGTCTTCTTGATAAATTGATCTCTTGACCGTCATTAAATAATGTTCTAGCCAGGCAGTGTTGACTCTCAGCTTTAATCCCAGGACTCAGGAGGCAGAAGGTAGACGGACCTCTATGAGTTCAAGGTCAGCCTGATCTACAGGATGAGTTCCAGGACAGCTAGGGCTACACAGAGCAACTGTCTCAAAATACCAAATAATAATAATAATAATAATAATAATAATAATAATAATAATAATAATAATAAAGTGATGTTTGACTTTCCTTAGAGGTTTTGCCTTGAAGTCTCCTGCTCACTTTAAAATTTCATTTCCTTTCCTGGATCCCGAGCCGAGCTCTGGCGGCTACCCTGCCCGCCATCCTCCTCCGGCAGCCATGAAGGAGACCGCGGCTCAGCTGCAGCGGAGCTTAGTTACAGAATGTCTGAAGGGGACAGTGTTGGAGACTCTGTCCATGGGAAGCCCTCAGTGGTGTACAGATTTTTCACACGGCTTGGACAGATTTATCAGTCCTGGCTGGACAAGTCTACTCCCTACACAGCTGTCCAGTGGGTCGTGACACTGGGCCTGAGTTTTGTCTACATGATTAGAGTTTACCTGTTACAGGGTTGGTACATTGTGACCTACGCCTTGGCAATTTACCACCTAAACCTTTTCATAGTGTTCCTTTCTCCCAAAGTAGATCCTTCCTTGATGGAAGACTCAGATGATGGCCCTTCATTACCAACCAAACAGAATGCGGGGTTTTCATGCCCTCATGTGAAGGCTTCCAGAATTCAAATTTTGGCATACAGCTACGAAAGGCATTCTTGTGGCTATGATCTGTACCTTCTTCGAGGCTTTTAACGTCCCAGTGTTCTGGCCAATCCTGGTGATGTACTTCATCATGCTTTTCTGTATCACAATGAAGAGGCAAATAAAGCACATGATTAAATACCGGTACATACCATTCACACACGGACAGAGGAGATACAAAGGGAAGAAGGACGCGGGCAAGACATTTGCTAGTTAGAAGCTGGACTGAATCTGTCACACGTATTCAAGAACGGTTTTGAGGCATTGTAACAATGCCTTTTTCTTCACATAAAATAGTTGATTATGAGGAAGTTGAATTTTCTTTTTAAGAGGAGCCTCAGTGATTTGTATCTGAAATATCAGGTTCTTGAGGAAACTGGCATTTAAAGCAAATTGCATTGATTTCTTTTTCAGTGATGTTCATGTGTTTGAAGTGGACAGATTTATAGTGAACCAGAGGCTTGGGAGGCCAGGTGTGTGGCAGCTCAGGAGAGCGGGAGGGAGGATGGGAGTGCAGCCCTGCCTCCTGACCACGCTGAGGCCACTCCTCTGCTCCAGCCTGCTTCCTACCTGTGAAAACGAGTGTAACACTTTGAGGGTGATTTTTCACATAGCTCTGTGGGGTTCTCATGCCAGTTTCTGAATCTCATCTCACTAGAGATGTTTTTCAAGTTGGCCTCTATCATAATGACTCAAAACTTTGTTCTTAACTACCATGATTGCTTTTGAGGGCCTGGAATTATATATATTTTATTTTTAAAAAATTTCATTTTCTTGGAATGTCATTTTATAGCCTTTCCCTTTAATTCTGTGTGCTTTAATGGTAAACTATGTTTCCCTTAGACACTCTTATCTTATATGGATGCATATACTTATTTACCTTTTATCCGTTCAGCCAGTTGTATTTTCTAATTGGAATATTCAATCCATTTCTATTTAAGGATATATTATCAAATTGTATGCAGCTATTCCTGGCATTTTGTTGTTGTTGTTAACTAAAGAGTCTTTTGTTCTCTTCTTTGTGTTTTGATGATCTGCTACGTTTTAAGGTTTTGCTGGATTTACTTGGTTATTTATTTATTCATTTATTGTGTTGATTTGTTTGTAGTAGTGGATATTGAACTCTAAACCTCTTGCATGCAGCTTCAACACTGAGTAACATCTGAAGCGCATGTGTGCATGCATACGCACATGCGCAGTTCAGGAACCATAGAAATGGACACTTTATTATTTTGGGGGGAGGTAGGGGAAAAACCTTATTTTTTGTGTGTGTGGGGGGAGAGGCCTGTGGACTGCAGCAGCCTGGGAACATGGTGGAACTGCATGGTGGAGGAGGAGTGAAGGGAGGTGAGAAGGGCCAGGAGACTAACTTGGACTTTAAAATGGACAAGTACTTGTGAATGGAGACTGAAGGAGCCTGGAGCCCAGCATGGGCTTTGATCTACAGCCACAGTTATCTGCCAAGCGAAGTGGCACTTTCTGACAGGCAGAAACCCATTTCACAGGTTCCCAAGAAATGCTGGCTGTGGGCTCTTAGCAATCCTTGTATAGTTTGGCTTGAGCTGAGCCAAGACTATCATTTCGGGCCTTATGCACTGCCTTTAGAATTTGGGATACTGGAGTTTCCTTTGGACTTGACAGCGTGGTTTGGATTTTTGTGTTTCTGTTTGTTTTGTTTTTTTGACTTACTAAGTTCTTCATTTCCAGTATTTCTGTTGCATCTTTATTAAACTATCATCTCTTTCTTGAATTTCTCATTTGTATTCTGTATCACCTTTCTAATTTCACTTAAATGTTTGTACATATTCTTTCAAATCTCATTGGACTTTAAAAACATAACTCTTGGGTTGCTACACATTCCACCCATCTCAATTACTCTCAAAGGGAGTAAAAGAGAGTTTATTCTGGAGGCATTTTGAGTACCAATGGCTTGGGAACACTAATTTAGGTTACCCCAAATTCCATGTTCCAAAGAAGAAGCAGTTTCATAAAACTTTAATAGTTTTACAGAACAAAGAAAGTCATGAATCAAGGCAAGTTTAAAATATATTGGTGGAAACAGCAGAGAGGCAGATACATGGAGGGGGAGCTTTATTATAGGCCTAAAATGTTATTTGATAACATTCTTAGCTCTTGAATTGGTGAAAGGTAGTGTTCTGCTAAGTTAATGGCTTCTAAGAGGTTCTTATTTATTATCACAAGCTGTTAGTTCTAAGTTAATAGCTTCTAAGAGGTTTGTATTTATTATTATGGGGTGTTAGTTCAGATCCAGAGTGGTACAAGGAATGACTGTCCCAGAAGGCTAAAACCAGCTCAAGATTAGGCAGTTAGCCTCTGGACCTGCAAAATTCCAATCTCTCCACAGTACTGAAATTCCAATTGGTCTATCAGTCTCTGCAAATACAGACTTCTTTGAAGAATGTTTTTTGGGTTTGTTTGTATTTTAGTTTTTTGTTTATTTGGTTTTTTTCTTTGTTTTCCACAGCCAAACACAGCTTCTTTTCAGGAATTTTCATTCACACAATTTTCAGAAACATTTTCTAGAATTATATTTTTCAGTATACTGTTTTTATTTCATTTGTTCTTATGTTGAGATATACACATCTGGTATATTGGCTACTTTTACCACTTTCATGGGATGTCCTCCTTACTGAAAATGGTTTTATTTTCATTGGAGCACCTACTATCCCTTTTACTTCTGTAGCTGTGATTAGTGAATTTGGTCACAATACATTGGAGTCTAGGACCCACTGTGTCTGCAGGTGACAAGAGCTGAGAGACTTTAGCACATGAGGTAATTGTGTCATAGACAGTACAGTATGTAGAGTACCCCCTATGTGATTACTCCTACAAACAGAAAGAATGGTGACCTCAGAGTTGATGGGATTTTCTCAAGCACCATTGATGTGACTTCTCTTACTTCTAAGAGCCTCTGACTCTGGTCGCCCCAGTAGTGGTGAATGGTCTCCCTCGTACTAGTGAGTCTCCCTTGCTTGGTACACCTAGAAAATAGTGGGGTCTATTCTTCCATAACTGTTTCAGCCAAAGTGCCTTCAAGGGAGGAAACAATCTTGGGTAATGGCTGGAGTTAGGCAAACTACCTCTCAGAACCACTTTTGGCTGTCCACATCCAGATGTGAGGTGACAGTAGGTGCTATTCTCTTTAGCTCCTTCACGTGAGATGCTCCCAGTGGTGAGCAAGAGCAGAAAGCAACTTGATCCAGGCAGTTTCTTTCCAGATCTCCCTAGGCTTATGCTACAGAGATAAGGTTACAGCTGGAGGGTAGCATTGCTCAAGACCACTCCAGCGAATTCCTGTGGGCAGAGCAGCCACAGAAGCAGTTTTTTCCCCCAGTCTGTGAGTTCTGAACATATTAGAGGAGGAGTGGCTGGAACTACATGCATGACTGCCTTCAGTCCTGTTGCCAGCAGAAATCAACACAGGTAGCTAAAACACTGGTCTCAGAGTGCAGCTTCCTTCCCTATTCTCTAGATCTTGAGGTATGCAACTTGCTTTTCCCTGTGTTAATATACTTGTCTCCTTCAGGGCAGGGCATTCAGCAGTTTTGAGTCAGAATCACTCTACTGTAGCAGATTTGATGTGTGAGGCAGCTCCCCACTGGGAATACAATGGATTATCTGTGGCATTCCACAAATGAGAATATGCAGGGAATTCTGACCCCTAAAACAATTTCAAACCAGACACTAGCTCCCTTCTCAAAGTGGCTCTCTGCTATTGTTCACTGGACGATGAGTGATCTACTTTGCCAAAGCATAGCTTCTCTGCTGACTTAAGGTTACTTATCCAAGAGACCACAAGGCTATGTGCTTTATGAAACTTCCCAATAGCTAGTTTTGCCAGCACTCTTGTTGATAGTTTGTTGGACTCTTTCATCTTTACCCCTGCAGAGGAGAGACTTCTTTGTGGGCTGTACAACCTGGGTGAAATGTGCTGTTATCCCACATTTCTGAATCTTAAAATGTTCCACTTTGATCTTTCTGGTTTCCAGTGTTGTTCCATGGTTACTCACTTCAAAACTCAGCTACGTATCTGTGGCTTTGTCAGAGAGCATACATTGCACTGGGTGCCTCTCTAGGACATCTTGAAGTAGCACTATAGTGACAGTTTCGAAAATCAGAGAAGCACTCCTGCTGAATTCTAAATTATCCTGTGAGCTTACGAATGGGCTTCACTTACAGTAATGATACCTATAATAGAACTCTAGAAGAACCATTTAAATCTTCTGAGCAGTGATCAACTGTGAATTTTCAACATCAATTTGGACTTTTGCATTAGGCTTTTACTTTTTAAATTTTTTAAAATTTATTTTATTCTATCTTCTAAATAAGCAATAAAACTGCCTCCTTTCAATCTTTTTGTTTGTTTGTCTGATTGATTGATTGACTGATTGATTGTTGGCTGTGTTTACTGATTGGTTAGGCTTTATTTCATTTACTTACTATTGAAAGAGCCCATTTTTTATGACTGGAGTAAAGATTCCCACCCCCTTGCTCCAGAGGAAAGCATTTTTATCTCCCAAATCCTCTATAAACTTGCTCCTTATTTCACACTGAGACCTTATCTCTGTCTTCAAAGCTGTTTGCTATTCAAACAGTTTCCAAAAGATAGCCTAAAACGGAGAACAGTCACTGCCTTATTTCCCAGGTGAGGGAGACAGACGCAGAATTGCCTTCTACCAGTCTAAGGAGGAAGGCACGGCAGTACATCATCTTTAAATATACTATAATGCCAAACTTTTCTCAACTAAAACTCCCATCACCACTGTACAGGACCTCTATTATTTGTATAATGGGTCAATGCACGCTGTCAACTATCATGTTGCTGATCTCATTGTGTGTGAGATCATATACTATACTAATTTCCATTTTCTTGATTCTTAGTGAGATTCATATAATCAATAAACATTTATTAGCTGTGTTCTATATTCCAAGTACTCTTTTTTAAGTACTTGGAATGCATTGGTAATCAAAAGTGAAGAAAAAGGGGGCACTTTCAGGGTCTTATGTTGTAGTAAGCCAAATAATACATTTTAATTACTAAGGAAATGTATGTGTATCGACTGTACAGTCTATTGCTTGTCTGAATTGCCTCCTCACAACCTTTGTCCAGTTTTCTGTGGCTTATTTGTCTTATTTCTTAAACTGTGCCTGTCTTGGTTTGCACCTACATCTGATTTTTCCCTACTCTGTGATACCTTTTATAGTTAGAAAGTTTTATGTCTTCTTTTAATTATATTCACCACACATTTTTTTTGACGGAGCTCTCACTGTGTAGCTCTTGCTAAACTGGAACTCACTATGTAGACCAGGCTGACTTCAACCTCACAGAGATCCTCCTGCCTCTGCCTCCTGAATGCTAGGGATCAAAGGTGTGCACCACCACACCTGGTATACACCTTTTTTTAATTTGTACATTTGGAGCTTTTAGTACTTACCTACTTCCAAAGCTCAAAGTTAAACAATCTCTTATAATGCCTTCTAGATGTTTTATATATGTTGCTTTTCTTATTTGGGTATTAATAGGATCCATTTGGAATTACTTTTATAAGGTATCAAGGTGTTTTATTTTGTCATAAGGATAACAGATTAACCTAGTACCACTTATTGAACAGAATAATTTTCATTAATCACCTGAAATGCCAGGTCTATGGCTGAGGTTTCCTATGTGTCGCTGTAATTCTAGGTCACTTGCTGTGTTCCATTTGTATATTTTATTTCCCTTCTCTAATTCCCAAGTGCTTATAGAGTGTTCTCTGGAATTGCCAAAATAATCTTGTTAAAATATAACACAAACCATGATATTCTAGGGCTTCAACCTCCTGACCGTCTTCCCCTTTCACTCGGGTGAAAACAATTCCTTTGTAGAGATGGCAACCTGCAGGGCTCTAGACTTTCTGACTCCTCAGCCACCGTGACTTTTTTAGTCTCACCTCCCACAACTCTCTACTTCCCTCTCTGTCACAGCCACGCTGCCGTCCTGCCTGTTTCTTCTCAAACATGCCAAGGCTTCTCTGGCCCAGGAGCAATTCCAGAGTCTATCTGGAATGCACATTCCTCCGGCCACTACTGCGAGCCACTTTTCACACTACCTTCATGTTTTTGCTCAAAAGCCAAGTGTTCCATGTAGCCTTCCCTAGCTACCATCTCCCTCTAAAATCTTCCGCTCTAGAATTTCATTTCCGTTTCCCTCCTTAGCACATGGACAATGACACTTTATTATGGACTTTGCTTGCCTACTGCCTAGCTTCCATATAATAGGAAAGCCCCAAGAGGTTGGGAACCTTTTTTATTTACTTCATTTGTTCATTGCTGCATCAGTGCCTGTCTAGACAAGTGCCAGAGCCCACCCAAAGTAAATATTTGTGGGAGGAAGATAAAACAAGTGAACCGAGACAGCAGATTTCCATGGGTCTAGCCTCAAAGTTACAAATGCAGATACCTCCGGGCAACAAATGTGTGTTTTATCAGAAAGAAACTGGCAACTGGAGGAGTAGACGACGGGAACATTCTGGGCCTAAAGTGGGCTTGAACCCTCCCTCCTAGTCAGCTACTCGTGTCTTTATTGGAATGTGAGTCCCAATCATTGTGTCTGTTTCTTTCATTCAATGTTCAGGGCAGTCCAGAAATGAACGTACACTGTGTAAACTCTTAGAAAAACTAAAACTCTTGTGTTTAAATAGAAAATAATAAAACTTGAAGGCCAGACAAAACAAAGAAGCTAAATGAAAGCAGCCCCTGGGTAATATGCTGGTATTGGCTCCACAAAGTTAGGTCATGTAGGAAAGAAAACTGAACTCTGCTCTGGTGAGGTGAGCTTGTCTTGTGTAATTCTTCAGGCAACCAGCCTCTGCTCAGAGTCTGCTAGAATGTTCTTTCAGTCCCCAGAGTAAGTTCCTTGCTTACGCTGTTATGTATGCCTGGTCAGCATAGACAAAACAGAGGTTATAAAAAGGAACTGGACAGAGACCAGTGCTTTGGACACCATAGTTCTGAGGGATTTTTACTGAGATGACTGTTTCTTGTACTCACCAACTACAACCCATCCACACCACAGTATACAGCTGAAGGAATTAGTTACAAAAAGTCACAATACCCCGCCCTATAGCCCAGAGTTTCTCATCATCTGCAAACAGCTGCATGGACATCTACCACTGTTCACCATTAGTTTAAGGGGACACAGCTTGGCCATGAGGTACCAAAAAAGGTGTCAGGGGCCACAGACTTCTAGAGGGAGTAGGCCTCTCTTTCTGCTGGCTCACAAAATGAAGCTACCTGTGTATAGGCAGCTGTGACAGACAGAAGAATGGAAAGCCTGGGCCTGCCCGTTTTGTGGAGAGAAATTAGGCTCAGTTACCAGGTGCTTGTCCTGAGGGTGTGGAGAGATAGAGGTTTCTATCCCGGGGGTCAGCAGTGATAAGGACTCTTATACCAGTTGGGCAGTATTTCTTTCCAGATAAAGAATGTTCTAAACTCATGATAGCATCTCTTAAATTTCGTGAACCTCTAACTCATTCTTCAGAAATCTTGCTTGCCCCAAATACGGGAAATGAGTCAGGACTGTGTCCTCTGGAAAGACAAGGAGATGACCCACAGGCCAGAGCCACAGAAGCAGTGTGCCACTGTGTCTGGGTTGGAAAGTGGAGATTCTGCTTGGAGATATGACACAGACTCCCTAAATGAAAGGTGACGTAAAGGTGGAAACCTGGCCCTTGATTCCTTAGTGGAGGTTTTCCTAGTCCAAATGTCTGTTTAGGAGGCCGCCACTATATCTGCCTTATGTAATACCTGATGATTATTTTGGGAGCAGAACCAAGGTGGTCAGTGTGGATGTAGCCAGATGTTCAACTTCTCCTAAGGCCTTCCCAATCCCCTTGGGTCCTGCTAACAATCCTTTCTCTAAACACTCCTTCAGGCATTCCTTCTTCCCGGATTTCTTCCTTCCTCTGTGCCCTCCGTCTACCTCCCCGCTTTATGCGTTGTTCAGCCTCTCCTCAAGGCATTCTTGTGCTTACTCTGGAGCTCCTCTAAACTTCTTTGTGTTCCTCTCTGCTCAGTTTAGTGAACTTTCCTTAAGACCCAAGATCTCATTTTGTGTTATCGTTCACTCCCCTCCCAAATGGATGTTTCTCCTTTAGATACCATGCCCGCCCAGGGAGCCTCCCTTTCTTCTTCTTCACCTCTTCCAAGCAGTCCCTCCCTCTAAATACCCCCATCCCGTCTCTAATTCCTCTCCTCCCCCAGACCACACCAGATAATTCCCATTCAATTTAGATGACTGATTATAATAATAATGGTGCTTTATTCACAGGTTAAATTGACAGCTGTTCCTTCACGTCCCATCCACCAAACATACTCATCTCTTACACAAGACAAAGTTTTACATATAACAGATCATATCCACAGATTGGTATTTTTCTGAACAAAACAACAGTAATGCTGGCAAAGATTCTGGGTTATCAGAAACCCTCAGGCTTCTAATACACTGAGAAATTAACATTTCTTGCACATCTACAAATTACACATTTGCCTCCCCACACTATGCAAATTTGACTCTAACAGTTCTTCTTCACTAAATCATAGACATAGATATGGAAATCATCATCAAACTTGATAAAGTACACAGAAGGCTTGGCTTTCACTTGGTGAATGACCTTGCCTGTCCTCTTGGAGCCATCTTCTTTGGTATATTCCACATGTTTACCTATCAGACCATCTACAACTCCTTCTGGCTCCCTGTCTGCTGGAGGAGATGCACTGGACTCTGGCATGATACGGAGGTCACCCTCTTTATAATCATCCAGAAGCTGGTACATGTACAGGACGGGATCTTTCTCATAGGTAATATAAAACCAGGCGTTCATGATAGGCGCTTGGGCCAGGACCATCCCCCTCCATTCATCCTTAGAGCCATGCTCACCCTCAAATAAGTGTTCTACTGCCTTGCCAATTATGGTATTAGCAAGGCGCACATCGCTGACTCGAGAAAAGGACACCTTATCAGGAAGGATTTTAAGCTTTAAAATCCTTTCATCTCTGTGAAGTTCCAGTCCATAGACACAGTCAATTCCATCGTATTTCACCAGATAGAGAGAGGGGTTTATGGGCACCTGATCCAGAACAGTTCCTTTCCACTGGGTGATGGGCTCATCTCCTTCCTTCCACCCGTGAGAGATTCTGCAGCCCACGATGTTCCTTCGGGACTGGGATGAAGATCTGCTCCTCTGCCTCTTCTGAGCAGCTTTTTTCTTCTTGATGGTTGTAAAGCCACCGTGGTGACCAACAGCTTCTCTCCTTTGCTCTCTTGCAGCTGCTTTTTTGTGAGGGGACTTCATACCTGCAAGAGGAGAAGAGCATCTAGGGAGAAACATTCTATGCAATATTAAGGTTATTTTTGTCTCTGCATTGGGAAGTCCCTATGCACCATATGCATGTATCCAGTAGCAGTATTCTATATCAAAACATATTCGGATGCCTGCCTGCATTACCCTCTTTCAAGGCTTGTTTGGTTACACAACAGAGTTAGGGAAGAGATGGCTGTGGAAGTTGTGGCGGTTAAGAGCCAAGCAAGAGGCAGCTGGTTCTCTATACATTCCCCGGCTCCGTTGTCATCCTAGCTGCCCGCTCTCAGCCTCCACATTCCCCATTTGGAGCCCCAATCCCATGTCTTTATATCCCTCCATGCAGTTCTCATGTCTCTTACCCACTGCCCCCTGCTTTTCATCCCTCCTTTTCTACCCATACCCATGCTTTCTGTCTGTGCTCACTTCTTCATATTTCTTCCAAGTCAACCCCATTTCCTTTTGAGCTCCCGCCACGAATCTGTCTCTCTTTCTGGCCACCTTTGTATAAGATTCCTGTGTTTCTTGCTCCGTGCCCCGCCCCCCAAATCTCGGTTCCGAGTTTCCCTCACCTCAAATCTTAGCACTCCCTCCAATTTTCCTGCCAAGCACGAACCCATCCCTATTTTCCGGCACCCACTCCCGTGCTCACCTGCCCACTGTCTGGGTTTGCAGCACTCACGTGCCCAAATCGGACACAAGACTGTTGCCTCCGCTGCGAGCCTGGAGTGAAGAATGATCAGCAGGCGAAGAGCCAAAAGAGTGTCGGTGAGAGCAAAGCCAGGAGGAGGCCAAGGCCAAGAGTCTGTCTAGGAATGCCGCGGGGCAGAAGAAGGAGGCAGCCAGAAGTCCCCGCGCTGGGCTTCCTTGCTCTCTTCCCGAGTGTCAGAGGCAGCAGCACCTGGGCTACTTAAAGCTTGCAGCAGTCGCTGCTGCCACTGCAGTCTCCTCCCTCTTTTCCTAGCGTAGCTTCCTGCCCCGCGAGAGGCCGCCCCTTCCTGCCAAACACCGTTCAGCCACCTCCTCTCCCACTCCACATCATGGTCCTAAGCTGGGGAGGGTGCTCTTGTCCCCATCCCTTTGCCAAATCAGGAGCCAGATCACCCCCGCCACCCCCCACACACATACCCCCGCCCAACACCTCTCCCACAGCTCCTAGGATTCCCTCCTTCAGTTCAGGTTCCCCACCCCCACCTGCAACTCTACACTTTCAAGCCCCCAACCGCATCTGCTTTCCATCCTTTAGGAATTCGCTTTTCCTTTACCCCGTGGCCGCGTGGAGTTCTCTTTATGCAAAAGCTGCCTTTCCGGTCGTCTAAGGCTAGTGGAGCTAGGGTGAGAAAAAAGCCCTGACACTCACTCAGTTCTGTCTTCTCTTTTGACCCAATTTATAAGTAAGTTTTGTTCATTGCTCATCTTCTTGAGGATACTAACCTCCCAGCTGCAGAAGAATTTTATGCACAATGTGTAAAATTCTCAAATGTACTTAAACTCCGCTTCACCTTTTTCCTATTCCCTTTGCCTCACCACAAAATAAGTCCTCACATTTTCTTTTTTTCTATGCTTTTAAAAGAGCTTCCATCATTTATGCAAACCAGGTTGTTGAAAGTTATCTATGAAACAATTTTAGATATTTTGAATAATACAAAACATGTATGACAATATTCTGAGAAGTAGTGAATACCCGCAGAATTAACATTCATTTTATTCAATCGTTTAAAAATAGAAACAAATATTACCAATAAGGTGTAATTTTTTTATCCTCTAGCACAGATCCTGTACTCTTGTACCCTTCTAATGCTAAGAATTTTATAGACAAAAGTTCTTAGGGTACACATGCACACATATATCCACGTGGATATTGTGTTTTATGACAAAACACTTTTAATCATACTACGTGAAGAAAAGTTCTTCACGCTGTATGAAAAAATAATAATTCCTCTCAGTAGCCTAAACTTGAGGTTTCCAGGAGATAGTTCTCGCTTCTTTTGACCCAAGACATGTTGCCCAATTGATAAGCATATTGGGCTTTGCGTTAGATAACTCAGCACGTAAAAGCTCCTTGCCGCCGAGGCCGGCAAGCTCACTTGGATTGTGGAGACCCAAATGATGGAAGGAGAGAACTGATTCCCAGAAGCTCTCCTCTGACCTCCGCACGTGTGCCCCTACACAGTAAACAAACGAATGAATGGATAGAGAAATAAATAAAATTTAATCAAAATTGTAGAAGAATATGACTGCTGTACAGTTTTTTTTTTTTTTTTTTTTTTTTTTTTTTTTTTTTTTTTTTTTTTTTTGGTTTTTCGAGACAGGGTTTCTCTGTGTAGCTTTGCGCCTTTCCTGGGACTCACTTGGTAGCCCAGGCTGGCCTCGAACTCACAGAGATCCGCCTGGCTCTGCCTCCCGAGTGCTGGGATTAAAGGCGTGCGCCACCACCGCCCGGCTGCTGTACAGTTTTAAAAACTAACACCTAAGTGCTTAGTGTCATGTAGTGAGCATAGCTTTCTCCTGCTGCATAAATCTACTCTGATGAATTTATTTATTAGTGATCACCACTGCTAGCAAGCCTAAAAGAGAATAATAAAGATTCTTAAATTTTATTTTATTTTTGTTTTTTGGAGACAGAGTTTCTCTGTGTAGCCCTGGCTGAACTGGATCTTGTTCTGTAAACCAGGCCGGCCTCAAACTCACAAAGAATCCCCTGCCTCTGCCTCCTGAGTGCCGGGATTAAAGACATGCACTACTAGAACCAGCCAATTTCTCAACTTATAAATGCAAATTTTATATCATACTTAGCTTTTGAAGCTTGCTTTTTTTCATCCAATATTTTGTTGCAGATTTTTATCTTTCACATTTTTATTCAAACTCTACTGTGCAGCACACATATCTTATTTTTCTTGTTGTTGTTTTTGTTCTTGAGCTGTGAAACAACACATTCAAACATCTGCTCGGACGCTGAGCATTTTATCTGACTTCCATATTACATTCTAACCTCCTCCCAAAATGCTATAATTAATATATTTGTGTACTTTTACCTGTGTTTTTTGTAGAGTAAATCCTAGAAGAACAAATACTGAATATACACACTTCTGATTTTCTAAATTAACTCTTAAAAATACTCAAGAGAAATGTTCCCAAGTTGCTACATGAATTAACCACACCACATTATACATTCAGTATTAAATGTTTATCCTGTTCCCCACATCATAGTGAACTTTTGACAGTTCTCACAATGTTAGTGTGGACCAAAGTTGTGAGTATGAAATGGTAGTTAGGCAATCCCAATTTTTTAGAGCAAAACCCTCAGCTCTGGCAATCCCAATGTACCAATTAAAGAAATACGAATGAAAAGAACAAAAAAAGAGGTTTATTCATTATATCCACTTGGGGATGAATAGACAATATGGTCCAATGACCCCCAAGTCAATTTTGGCTTCAAATAGAGGAAGAACTGGGCAGAGGAAAAGAGGCATATCTAATTAAGCAGTCCTGGTCAAAGTGTGGTCTGGTTGATCATTGTCTCAGTTCTGGTTCTACAAGTTTTGGGGGTTTTTTTGGGGGGAGGAGGGGGATTTGGTTTTTCAAGACAGGATTTCTCTGTGTAACTGCCCTGGCTGTCCTGGACCTTCTCTGTAGACCAGGCTTGCCTCGAACTCACAGAGATCCACCTGCTTCTGCAAGTTATTCTTAAGAAGTTTTATTGTCATTATTTGAGATCAGTATGGTTCCTACATGATCATTCTTTCTGCTTCAGGAATGCAGGCCTCTGCATCATGGATAATTACCCTCACCCACCTGGGAAGATTATCTTGTGAGGTTTTTTGTTTTGTTTTGTTTTGTTTTTGTTTTTAGTTGTTTTTCTAGAGTCCAGGGTAACAGAAGAGGAAAAGGTTAAGGACATTGCACTTTGTACATTTAAGTAATGATCTCTATGCTTGCAGCCAGAGTAAAGGGGACAGACACCAAATGTACGCATGGATGCCAAGTTTTCATAGTGCTTCTAGGTACTCTGTGAGTCCAAGGGGGGAATCAACATCTTTTATCAAAACAGTTTCTAAATGCCTGTTCCATTCATTCATTTCCACTTTCTAAGTGTTAGTGAGTTTAAACTTATTCACCTGTTTTGTTTGGATATACAGTGCTCCAATTATATGCGATAGTTTCATGTTTTTGCAGTTTCTTTTTCATTCACATATATTTTCATATCATTATCCCTAAACTTGGCAGCTTTCATATATTGATTTACCTAAAATCATATTTTAAATTACATATCAAATGTTTACCTCCATTGTAAACTTCATTTCTTATAATATTAACACAAAATATAAGCATTGTCAATTACAATTGTTAAAGCCAATAATTGCTACAATTATTTTGAGTTTGTTATCTAGCTTTCTCTACTTGTATACTGGTAGGAAATATATAATGCATATGACTGAGTGTAGTATGCTATTAAATTTGGACTTTACCTTTATCTTGTGCACCAGTAAGAAAGAAAAAAACCCAACTCACTAAACTATTATAAGCTATAAATTGTAAGATACATGTATTTTCAAAGATGTTAAAAGAGAAATCTTCAGAAAAGTGAAAAGCAAAACAAAGGAAGTGTGAATACTAGACTGCTCTAGTGTCGAGTTTTAAGTCAAAGGCCTGGACTTGAATCCATCTCTGAACCCCAAACAGGAAACATCTCTCTGTACTTCTGGGATCAAGTGAAAGATGATGTTAACAGCTCTTTTTATGTTGTCTTCTCAGTGCATCTTTTCCTTCCCTCCTTCCTTCCTTCCTGCCCCCCCCTCTTTTGTATTAAGTCCAGACTCTGTGGTGTCTTGCCTAGCCTACTTAGATTTTGTGCAGGTGGGTTGATATATATCTATCTGTTCAATCTGGTATACCTGGGGAATGTACTTGCTGGATGATCTTACCTGCCATCTGGCTCCTTCTTGTGAATCTGTTGTTATGGGATTCCAGGAAATTAAGGAGTTATATTATTGACTTCCAAAGGACATGATAGAAGCAGTTCCTATGGTATATAGCAAGAATGGTTGGAGTGATAAACGTATGTTCTATTCCCTTTTATCATCTACAACAGCCTACATCCAAAGTACATTTTCTACTTACTCAAACATACACAAAAAAAGAGTATGCAAAGCAGATGTGTATATATTTTTCACATGTGTATGTGTTGAACCTGGAGAGATAGTTACTGAACATTTGTATGCTTTAAGGTCTCTTTTTCATTATTTGTTATAGATTCGGAAGTATGTATTTTCACACGCTGGCCACGGAAGACGGTAGGCTAACTGCAGATGTTCACCTCTCCTCCTCTTCTCCAAATCAATTCCCCAGTCTCATATCAAGTTCTGCAGCAGAACACCTGCTGTAGCCTTGCCCCCTACCCCCAGCTCCCATCTCCAGTAGATCCCACAGATCTTCCCCTCTAAACTTCCTTCCCCACACCCATTGCTCTGTCTCAGCCCCTAACTCCAGCAGGCACTCCCTGGGAACCCACAGGCCACTCCTGCTGGGAAGCAATTAGGCTAACTGCAGATCCTCACCTCTCCCTCCATTCCTCTAAATCCAATCCCCTAGTCTCATCCCCAGCTCTAGGCAGACCTCCTGCTGCGGCCTCTCCTCACTCTCTGCCCTCCTCCCCAGGGCACTAAGTAGGTCCTGGTGGAATACTCTGCCTTCCTCCTTCTTGTGAAGCTCCTCCGCTGAAGGAACCCATCTCCATTCCTAGTATCAGGTCCCAGTACCCAGAAACACATTTTACCTGGAACCACCAGTGCCCACACCTGTCAGAACCCCGGAAGATTTTTCCTACCAGGCAACACACAGCCACCATGCCCTCTTAAAAACCAGAAAGGAGCCGGGCGGTGGTGGCGCACACCTTTAATCCCAGCACTCGGGAGGCAGAGCCAGGCGGATCTCTGTGAGTTCGAGGCCAGCCTGGGCTACCAAGTGAGTTCCAGGAAAGGCGCAAAGCTACACAGAGAAACCCTGTCTCGAAAAACCAAAAAAAAAAAAAAAAAAACCAGAAAGGAAACAGAAACCAAGGAACAAAACACCCCCCACCCCCCCAAAAAAATAAGACCAAATATTAGCACTTAGAATTACAACCTTCCCAATCCTAGATGCCAAGACACTAATATAAAAACACAATCAATAACAGCCAGGATAATATGTCTGTACTAGAGCTCAATAATCCTACCACAGCAGGCCCTGAGTATTCCAATATAGCTGGAGCACAAGTAAAAGACCTTAAAACAGTGCTTATGCACATCAGGAAAGAGATAAAAAATATAAAGACAAAAAATAAATCCCTTAAATGAATCTATAAAAATACAAACACACAATGGACAGAAATGAAGAAAACAGTTCAAGACCTGAAAGTGGAAATAGAGTCAATAAAGAAAACCCAAACTGAGGGAATTCTGGAAACGAAAACTTTAGGAACTTGAATAGGAACCATAGAGGCAAGCTTCACCAACAGAATACAAGAGATGGAAGAGAGACTCTCAGGCATTGAAGGTAAGATAGAAGAAATAGATACCTCGATCAAAGAAAATGTTAAATCTAAAAAACTCCTGACACAAAAACATCCAGGAAATCCAGGACACTCTGAAAAGACTAAACCCAAGAATAATAGGAATACAGGAAGGAGAACACAGGCCAAAGGCACAGAAAATACTTTGAACAAAACTATAGAAGAGAATTTTAGTGAACTAAAGAAGGAGATGCCTATCAAGTTACAAGAAGCTTACAGACCACCAAATAGACTGAACCAGAATAGAAAGTCCCCTTGATACATAATAATCAAAGCATTAAATGTACAGAACAAAGTAAAATATTAAAGGCTGTAAGGGGAAAAGACCAAGTAACATATTAAGGCACACCTATTAGAATTATACTTGACTTCCCAATGGAGACTCTAAAAGTCAGAAAGACCTGGACATTTGTGCTGCAGACTCTAAGAGACCACAGATGTCAGCCCAGACAACTATATCCAGAGAACCTTTAATCATCATAGATGGAGAAAATAAGACATGCCATGACAAAAACCAAATTTAAGTAATGTCTATCTACAAATCCAGCCCTACAGAAGGTGCTAGAAGGAAAACTCCAGCCTAAAAAGAACACAGGGAATAAGTGATCCCAGAGCAGTAAGATCTAAAGAGGGAAAGCACGCACACACATATGTTGTCAGTACTTCCTGAGTTCCCAGGAGACAGACAGAGTGACTGCAGAGGCTTCAGAATCGGAAGGTGCTGACGAGGTAAAAAAGCCTATTCCAGATACTTAAAAGATTCATCCTTAGACTTCTGTTTCTCTAGAACCACTCTGGTACCAAAATCTGTATTAGTCAGGGTTCTCTTGAGTCACAGAACTTAGAGAATGAATCTCTCTCTCTCTCTCTCTCTCTCTCTCTCTCTCTCTCTCTCTCTCTCTCTCTCTCTCTCTCAGACTGCAGTCCAACAATGGCTAGTTATGAATGGAAAGTTCAAGAATCTAGTAGCTTCTATATCCCACAAGGCTGGGTGTCTCAGCTAGTTTACTACTAGGATCTCAAAGAAGTAATGAATGTGCTAATGAAGTTGAGGGCAAGCAGGTGAAGAATATACCCTTTCTTCTTCCATTGTCCTTATATAGGCTTCCAGTAGAAGATGTGGCCCAGATTAAAGGTGTGCCTGCCAGCCGGGCGGCAGTGGCACATGCCTTTAATCTCAGAGAGAGAGAGAGAGAGAGAGAGAGAGAGAGAGAGAGAGAGAGAGAGAGAGAGAGAGGCAGAGCCAGGTGGATCTCTGTGAGTTCGAGGCCAGCCTGGTCTACAGAGCAAGATCCAGGACAGGCTCCAAAACAACACAGAGAAATTTTGTCTCAAAACAAACAAACAAACAAAAAAACCCAAACAAACAAAAAAATGTGTGCCTTCCAACCTCAAGGTCTAGATTAAAGTCATGTGTCATCCAGCCTCAAGATTTGGATCACAAGTGTGCTCTCCATTTCTGGATTATAGTTCATTCCAGATATAGTCAAGTTGACAACGAAGAATAGCTATCACACATACACACAAGAACAACAACAAAATGATGGAAATCAACAACCAATGGTCATTGATTTCCCTCAACATCAATGGTCTCAATTCCCTAATAAAAAGATACTGACTAACATAATGGATGCTAAAACAGGATCCATCCTGATGCATCCAAGAAACACACCACAACATCAAGGATAGACATCTCCTGAGGGTAAAAAGATTGAGAAATATATTCCAAGCAATATACCTAAAAAACAAGCCAACATAGCCATTTTAATATCTGACAAAATTGACTTCAAACCAAAACTAATCAGAGGAGTTAGGGAAGGACACTACATACTCATCAAAGGAAAAATCCATCAAGAAGACACTGCAATTCTTATCATCTATGTCCCAATCACAAGGGCACCCATGTTTGTAAAAGAAACACTACTACAGCTTAAATCACATATTGATCCTTACACACAAATAGTGGGAGACTTCAATACCCCACTTTCACCAAAATACAGATCATCCAAACAAAAACTAAACAGAAAAGTGCTTGAGCAAACAGATATTATAAACCAAATGGACCTAACAGACATTTACAGAACATTTCACCCAAACACAAAGAGTACACCTTCCTTCAGGACCTCATAGAACTTTCTCCAAAACTGACCACATACTCGAACACAAAGCAAATCTCAATAGATCCAAGAAAATTGAAATAACTCGCTGCACCCTATCTGACCATCACAGATTAAAGTTGGGTATCAACAACAGAAACAACAGCAGTCATGTAAATTCATAAAAACTGAACAACTCTCTACTGAATGAAAAATGGAAATTGGTCAAAACAGAAATAGATAGCCCAGGGACCTAGGGCAAAACCAAATACTACTGATCTAAAAAAAAAAAAAAAAGAGGAAAGAAGAAAAGGAAGGAAGGAAGCAAGTAAGACAAAAACCAGTAGTAATAAAATGACCCCTAATACTATACTCATAGTATACTCTGCTGTACTCATAGATCAGTGCCTTATTCAGCCATCATCAGAGCAGCTTCCTCCTGCAGCAGATGGGAGAAAATATAGAAACCACAGCCAGACATTATGCAGAGAGTGGGAGACCTTGGAACACACAGCTCTAAGTGTGTTCTTCATGTGGGGGATCAGGGAACCCCATGGAAGAAGAGGCAGAAAAAGTATAAGAACCAGAGGGGATGGAGGACACCAGGAGAACAAGGCCCTCTGAATCAACATGAGCAAAGCCCATATGAACTCACAGAGACTGAGGCAGCAAGCACAGGGCCTGCACAGGTCTATACCAGGTCCTCTGC
Source organism: Peromyscus californicus insignis (assembly GCF_007827085.1). Lineage (NCBI taxonomy): Eukaryota > Metazoa > Chordata > Mammalia > Rodentia > Cricetidae > Peromyscus > Peromyscus californicus. Next base: position 14,941,340 of record NW_026294391.1, read on the forward strand.
ATATATATTATGGCTTACACTTTAGTGTTTTTATGGGATTCCTGAGTGTGTAAAGGAGTGGGTCTGATTTTTGTACCTTCTCTTGGCTCTTTTCCTTCTGTTTGTTTGTCTTGTCCTACCACAATGTGATAATTTTTGTTTCATATTATTTTGTTATAGTTTATTATCATTTAGAAGCCTGTTTTCTAATGAGAGACAGAAA